>NC_140068.1:127024277-127682277 GCF_964194135.1 Talpa europaea | reverse complement strand
CCCCTTGAGGTGATCCAGGAGCACCGGTTTGACGATGGGAACACAGCTGCCAGACTTTTGCATTCAAGGAGGGGTGGAAGAGCAGACTCAGGATTTGGCGGTCATTAGGCTCCTAAGTCGGAGTGATGGAGGGGACAGATAGAGAGAGAAGAGGACCAGGATCTGCAGCAGAGTGAGTGGTGGGAGCCCTTGTTGCTGCATCAGCCTTGTTATTCCCTGTGGTCACGTAAGAATTGTCCGTGTGGTGTCCTTCACAGTGGATCATGGCAAATTCAGTTGGAAGCTGCAAGGCCGCTAGAAGCTTAAGGGCAAGTTTAACGTTCATGATGGGGGACCCCTGGGTGGAGAGGAACCCCCTTTCCTGCCAAATCGCAGCAGGACTGTGAGCCATAAGGAAGGCATATGTTGAATCCGCATAGATGGTGACTTTCTTATGGTTGCTGAGGGTGAGGGCCCCGGTAAGTGCTCTCAGTTCTGCCTTTAGGGAGGTGATTCCCCTGGGCAGCTTTCCTGCCTCGATGACCTGATCGAGGGTAACCATGGCCTAGGCAGCCCTCCGCTGACCTCGCGCATCTTCGCAAGAGCTGCCGTCTACAGACAGAGTCCAGTAGGCATCTGACAAGGGGAGTCGGCCAAACCCAGTCTGGAGGTTTGCATTTCGTCCAGGATTTCAGGGCATGAATGAGCGGCAGAAGGGGGGCCAGAGACAGAAGAGGGGCTGGGTTGAGAGAAGTTGACTGAGTGAGACTCGCCAGAGGGTTTTCGATAAAGAGCACATGGACGTCCTGTGAGCGGGCAGGAGTGAGAGTGGAGAGCGGGTGGGGAGACAGGAGGGCCTGAAGGTGGTGCGAGGAATGTGCTTGGACAGGTCTTCCCAGAGTAAGTTTGAGGGGTTCCCGGGTGAGTAGAGCTGCCACCGCCAGGGCTCTAAGGCAGTGTTGCCAGCCCCTGACGGTGGGATCCATCTGCTTGGAGAGATAAGCGACAGGACACAGGGCTGGGCCCAGAGGCTGGGAAAGGCCACCTGCCGCCATACCCCGACGTGCATCTGTGCACAGGAGGAAAGGCTTTTCTTGGTCAGGAAGGCCAAGGACAGGTGCCCTAAGGAGGATATGTGTGAGTAAAAGGAAGGCCCTGCAGACCTCCCCGGGGGATTGGAGACGTCCTTCGAGGGAGGCTTTTGCTGTGTCGTACAGTGGCTTGGCTGGGAAAGCAAAATTAGGGATCCAGTGACGGAAGAATCTGACCAAACCTAGGAAGGAAAGGATTTGTTCTGCCGATTCAGGGGAGGGAAGGTCCCGGATGGCCTGTTTGTGGTCCACCGTCAGCTGTTTGGAGGAAGGAGTTAGTGGAAGACCCAGATAGACGGCTGTGGGAACTGAAAGTTGGGCTTTGGACGGGGAGACACGGTATCCTTTTGAGCCCAGGAAGGTGAGAGTTGTGCAGTGTGTTGCTGAGATTGTGGCAGAGAAGGTCTGCAGAGGAGGAGGCCAGCAACATATTAAAGGAGAGCCCAGAGGGGAGGTGGACTTACCTGCTACTTTGACTGTTACCCTGGGCGCCTTGAAGTTTATCGGGGTCGATGAGTCCGGGCCTCTTCAGTCCTCAGCTGCCAAACCGAAGACTGCCGCTGGCAAGAGTTGCAGGGGCTGGAAGGACTGGTCCACCGCAGCAAGGCATGGAGGGACAGTCACTTTTCCAGTGACCCTGGACGTTGCAGATGGGGCATGGTCCTGGCAGGTGTTGGGGCATTGTCTGGACCAGTGGCCTTCTCGACCACATTTGAAGCAGGCTCCCAGCGGTGGTCGGTTGGGGGCCATGGGGCCCGTTGTCGTCCTCTGTCGGACTGCAGGCACTGCGGTGGTTGGAGGAACATGGCCTGGCGGTCTCAAGGCCCTACCAGGGCCTGAGCTTGAAGCCCAGCCTTCTGAAGACTACGGAGTTCCCTCTCTGCCCTGTCCTGTTCCTTCCGGTTTTTAAAAACTGTCAAGGCCATATTCAGCAGATCCTGGATAGGGGTTTGAGGACAGTCCTCAGCCTTCTTTAAAAAAAAAAAAAAAAGATTTATTTATTCATTTACACTAGAACCGGGGTCCAGGCCAGATACGTGGGAGGGTGAGAGGATTCACTAGAGACAGAGTGGGGAACACAGCAGGCAGACTGACGAAATACACTGCTGAGGGGAGTAGCAGGCGAGGCAGGAGAGGTCTGCTGTGCCATGTGGGACCCTCGCTGGCCGGCTGGCATGGAACCGGCACTGCAGAGGCCTCGGAGAGACTCACAGCGCGGCGCTTTGCCATCTGCGCCATCAGGGGAGTCCTCTCAAACTTCTTAAGCTTCTATTAATGTCAGGAGCTGACTGAGATATAAAATGGGTTGCCAGAACTGTTGAGCCTCCATTTGAGTCAGGGTCAAGCCTGGTATGGCGCTGGAACGCCTCCGTCAGGCGGCTAAGGAAGGCAGCAGGGTTTTCTGAGGCAGACTGGGTGATCTCCCTGAGCTTAGCAAAATTTACACTTTTGTGCACAGCCGCTTGGAGACCAGCTAGGAGACAGGTAATAAAATGGTCTTGGTGAGTCCTGCCCCGGGGGCCCTGCCTGTGTCAGTCTGGTAGCCCCACCCCAGCTCTGGGCTGGGAACTGCTGCAGAGCCTGGGGCCATGGTTGTGTCAGTCACAGGGACCTGATCTGCATGGTCTTGGGCAGACCTAAAAACCTGCTCCCTTTTGTCAGAGGTCAGGGTGGAAGAGAGGATCACATGTAGTCTTGACAAGTAAGGTCACAGGCTTGGGTAAGATAAGGAAACTCTTTGGTGTAGGTGGTGGGATTGTTAGTGAAAGAGCCAAGAAGCTTTTCAGTCTGGGAGAGACCAGACGGAGAGGAAGGACCATGGACCCTAATTCCTCCTTCAGTCCCCGTCACTTCCCTGAGGGCACCCAGAAGAGGACCACCCAGAACGGGTGTGGTGGCTAGGAGGTGAAAAAAAGAGTGGAGGCCGGATTGGGGGGCTGGAGGAGGTGAAGACTGAGAATCTAGAGGATCAGAAAACGTTGAAGAGGGTCCAGAGAGGGGAAGAGTGAGAGGAGTCTCAAGACTTGGAGAGTGTGGCAAGTTTTCAGGAGGGAGGGGCTGGAGGGGGGCACGGGAGCACAAGAGAAAGCCAGCCTGGCCCTAAGGGATCTCTGACCGTTTTCCATTGCGGTGACAGAACTCTTTAGGTCTGTAAGGATGGAGAAGTCAAAAGCGCCATGCTCGGCCCGTGGGAGCCATTGTCCAATTGGTATGGAGGCCACGCAATGCTGCAGTAAAAGATGAGACGCTTAGGGCACATATCTGGCCTAAGCTCCAAGGGACCGAGGTTTGAGAGAAGGCATCTGCCGCGAGGGTGATAGATAAGCTTCAGTCAGAAGTTGGCTCTCAGAGAGAATTTGATTCCTATATTGGTATGAACACACTTAAGTTCATACAGGCAAGCCAACCCCAGGTTCCCAAAGTACCTCCGACTGAAGACAGCCACTGAGACTTGTCTTACCCGGGCCTTCCACCTAGGTGGATGTTCTCTGGCTGTGGAAGTCTCTAGGCTCGAGGACCTGCAGTGCAGATGGTTACGCAGGGTGTTGAGCTGATAGGCCGATTGTGCCGCTGTCAGGGAGCAGGCCATCAGGGAGCCTTCGAAATTCATGCTGGGGGTGCAGCCCCCATCCCCCTATGTGAGTGTGCTGCTGGGGCAGGGCAGCCGCCTTGGGAGCTTTGGAACAGGATCCACCACAGGGCAGAGGAGGTCTAACCCCTCCTCCTTATTGTGGCAACTGAGTCCCTTCAGGAAGGCTCAGGTTGTCTGATGGCTTTGGAAAGCCTGAGGGTCCAAGCCACACCCTCGGCCCGCAGCCACCTTGCTACCAGGCAGGCCACAGAGCGCCTTGCCCTCCGTGCCTGCTGTTGCTGTTCCCGCCAGCACAGGGCCACGGCAGTCCCTGTGCCCCAGGTGAAGCACCGAAGCCTGCCTGCAGGCCCGGGGACCTGGGCCTGTTGTTCCATAGTGTCACTTCTCCTTTTTCAGCCAGGGGACCTCAGTGTCGGCTGACCTGGGCAAGTCGGCTTCTCTGAGTTCTACCCCAGCTGGTCAGTAAAACTTGCCCCACAGACCTGCCTGCCCCCGCACCCCTACACTGATGCTTGCTCGTCTGCTTTTCCACACCAGGAAGGGCCCAGCCTCACCTACACGACCTGTGGTCCCCCAGCCAGCTGAGGCTCCCCTCTTAGACTTATAAGCCTGTGGCCACTAGCATCTGGCCTCCTGCCCTCCCTGCCTCCCCAGGGTCCATATGGGGAACTACTGTGCTTTCTGCCCACCCCAGGGGGCCCCCGGTGCTCCCTCCAGCCATCCTCTCAGCTCTGCCCTCCCGGGGCAAACAGTGGTATTCCCCTGTCTTTCTCCATCAGAAATGGTGGAGTCACGTGGGGCGCGAGGCCGCCTACTCCTGACACTAAGGGTGACCCTGGGCTGGTGGGTTGAAAAACAGGGGAACACAGAGGAGGGAGCCGGAGGGGGCCGATCACATGTCTGGCACACGGGTGCACTGTCTCGTGTGTGTGAGAGGCCGGCGAGTGAGCAGGGAGAGGCTCCAGCTCCTGCTCCTGCATCCCCCCTCCCTGCCCCCCCTCTCCTCTCATCCAGAACCCCTGCCCACACCCTCCCCTGCTTCGTCTTCCCTCCCCACCTCCCCCAAGCACTGCAGCCCAGGCTGCACCTGCCTTCCCAGCTCTCCCCCTTCTCTGCCCTCCCCCGTTTTCTCTCTGCTTCTCTCCAGCTGCCAGCTGATTGGGTCAGGCAAGTCCATCCCATCCTGAGAGCCCCAGGGCCCCCTTTGGCCTCTAACCAGACCCCTCCTCTTCCTGGGACACCTCTCTTCCCGGGCCTGCCTGGGTGGCTGTTCTGTGACTTGGCCCCCAGCCCCCAAGCCTCCCCCTTCATCTGTGACTTTAGTCTGTTGTGGCGGTGAGCTGACACCCCAGGCGTGACCTCGGTGACTCTTGTGCCTCCTCGGTGGTATTGCTCCTGCCCTGCTCTATGCATGTGTATAAATACACGGGCACACACACACGTGCAAGCGCGCATCTCTGGTGCTGGGAACCGCCGGCTGTGCTGTCCTTCTGAGTCTTGTGGCCAAACTACAAGCAAACGCTGTCACCCCAGCCACCCCCGCCAACACGTGCCGCCTCCGACGAGCCTCCCTGCCATTCCCAGCCTGTGCACAGTCAGACCCCCCAGCCACCTTCCTGCCCCTTCCCCGAGCATGGGGGTGCTGTTCCGGCAGCTGTGTGCTTCTGGCCGCGACCAGTCCTGCTGTCTCTTGGCTGAGATTGAAACCCATTTCTGAACAATGGGGAGCAACGTGTTGTGTGCTGGCTGTGTTCTGTGGCGTTCAAGGGGAAGGGAAGGTTTAAGCATGGGGGCACAGGGGTGCCTGGGAGGCCCCAGTTTTTCCCAGGCTGCTCGGGAAAGCACCTGCACTTAGCTGGTCTTCATCTGAACCCTGCTGTGGCCACCAGGGGTAGAGTGCCAGCCTGGAGGACTCATGGGGCCTGGGTGGGAGCCCCAGAAGAACAGGGTGAGAGGAGAAATGCCTAGGCTGGAAGCCAGTACTCTGGCCCTCCCGGGGCGGCACACAGCCCACAGGCCCGACAGGTCAGAGAGCTGAGGGGGATTGGATGCCCTGACAGGCAGCGCCAATGCGCACCTTGCACCCCGAAGCCTGCCCTCTGCTGGCAGGACCCACACCCAGCGCAGAGCCTGAGCCCAGATCCCAGGGCCCCACCACTTGTTGAGTTTGGTTTATTCAGAAACAAAAGTGAAACACCAGGAACCACTCCCTGGCCTTGCCTCCTTCCTCTATCCTGGGCGATCTATAAATAAGTTTCCTCGATGTCAACTGATTCATAGAAACCTCCTCTCCCAGGGGCCACCGCAGCCTCCGCTGTGATACAGGGGCCGTCTCAGCCCCATGGACACATGTCCCAGCACAGTATGTACACCGTGGGGTGCCCGCGCGCCTTCCGCCTGGCCTCCACCAGCCACCCCAGCCCGGCTTCTGGCCAAGCCCAGTTTTCCACAGGGTTGGGGGAGTGTGTACCCCCAAATTGCCTGAGTAAGCCATGCATCCCCTCTATGGGGACTTTCTGTAAAAGAAGCAGTGAAGGCCACCTCTCTGCAAATCCGGGGTGGCCCCAAGATAATCAGGCACAGAGGCCCACGGGACTTTTGCAAAGACAGCAAGTGGAGGCCACCCCCTTGTGGACTGCGGTGGCCTCATACCTGTGGGACATTCGAGAGGAGCGACGGGGGAGGCCACCCCTTTGCGGATTGGGGTGGCCTCATGCCTGCAGGACTTTTGTGAGGAGGGGGATAGGGGAGTTCTCCCCTTTGTGGATTGGGGTGGCCTCATACTTTTGTGAGGGGGCAAGGGGGAGACCACCCCTTTGTGCACTGGGGTGGCTTCATGCCTGTGGATCTTTTGTGAGGGGCAGGACAGGAGAGGCCACTCCTCTGCAGATTGGGTGGCCTCATGCCCATGGGCCTTTTGTGAGGGGGGAAGGAGGAGGCCACCCCTTTGCACATTGGGGTGGCCTCACGCCCGTGGGACTTTTGTGAGGAGGACAGGGGAAGCCACCCCTTTGTGGATTGGGGTGGCCTCATGCCCGCAGGACTTGAGGGGTGATGAGGGAGGCCACCCCTTTGCAGATTGGGGTGGCCTCATGCCCGCGGACCTTTTGTGAGCTGGGACAGGGGAGGACTCCCCTTTGAGGACTGTGGTGGCCTCATGCCTGCAGGACTTTTGTGAGTGGGACAGGGTAACCTCAAGCTGCAAGACATGCGTAGTGAGCAGAGCCCCCCCTTAACAGGTGGGTTCCCAAAAAATAATCAGGCACACATGCCCATGGGGACTTTTGCTAGGTAGTAGGAGAGGCCTCCCCTTTGCAGATAGGGATCACCTCCAGAATAATTGGGTGCAACAAAAAGTAAAAATAAAAAAAAAATAAAGAAAAATCAAAACAATTATTGGGTCCAACAAAAAATTAAAAACAAAACAAAACAAAAAAAAAAAACAAAAACAAAATTGGGTGTAAAGGCCCATGGGGAAATTTCAAAAGGGAGCAGGGGAGGTCACCCCTTTGTGGATCTGGGTGGTCTCAAATAAACCACTGCTATCTCTGTGGCTACACTCTAGACAGGTGTTGGTGCCCACCTGCCCCAGCTGGTATCTCTGTCTGCACTTAGCCCCCATGCTGGGCTTTCAAAGTGCTGCCCTGCTCGACATGGTTGGGGTGAGGTGGGGGGCACGTGGCCCAAAATTGCCTGATATAACCTAGGCCCTCTGCAAGAAGGCCTGGTAAGGATTCAATTGGTCATTCAAGGAGCCCCTATATTGTAGAAAGGAGCCCCCTAAATAACTAGCTGGATATTTCTAGATCCTTGCCTCTGGAAGTATGATTAGTCCAGAGTTAAATTAAGACACAGCCCTAACCTCAGAGGCTAGGGTCTGCACCTATTTCACCCTATTAGATAGGGGAGTTGTTGGACCCCTTTTTTAAGCCGAGGGATGAAAGGACGACTGGGAAGGAGAGCCAAAGGATGGGGGGGGAAAGCCTGGGGAACAGGGATGGGTTGGTGAGGGCCAGGTGGGGGCAGAGCCCCCGGCCCCATGCCGGTGGCCTAGACCACCATTATCTTCACCTCGTTGTCGTCAGCCTGGTAGAAGAAGGGAAGGCATGGGCTGTTTCCAATGGTGACGCCTTCCTGGGAGTTCTGCATTTCTTGAAGCAGCTGAACGACCTGCTGCGCAGAGGCATTCTCGAGGGGAGTCAGGCCCAGCTGGGCCTCGCCCTGGGTCGGCTGCACATCGTGGACAAGGCTCACCTTACTTGGTTCTTTAGAGAGTGTAAGGGCAGGAGCAGGGCACAGCGCAGGTTTTCTGATCCCATGCAGACCGGGTAAAGGAGGAGTCAGAGTCCTCAGTGGTTTTGCAGGTTTTTTATTGGGGTTACACAGGCATATGGCAGGCAGGGGTGCTGGCTGGGGGGCTGGGAGGCTGGCAGGCCTCCCAGCCCCCAGCAAATCTTCACTTTATCTGGGCTCTCTGGTGATCTCAGCTTCTCTACCGGCTTCAGCTTCGGCTTCTACTGCTGCTGCTGGCGTCCCGGTGACACCGCCCTTAAAAGCACAGTCTTAGCTCAGCTGAATCCCATCTACCTATGCCCACACCCTACTCCAGGTGCCCGCCATCAGGCATGCATTCAGGACAAGGATCCATCATCTATCCTGATGGCGGAAGGGCAGAAAAGCCTGATATTTTCTTTACCCTACAGAGAGACAGAGACAGGATGCTGTGTGCCTGGCGGAGTGTGCTCTTCCTGAACAGCTGCCCGTTAGGGGCTTTCCTCACCTTGGACGTTGGTGGTGCCAAGCTTCTTGGGGACTAGGCATGCGCTAGTGGGCTCAGCAGCAGGGTTCTGGGCGGGTGCACAGGGCTTTGCCTGCCATTCGTTGCGTGCCTCCACCAGCCGCAAAACCAACTCTTGCAGCTCTAACAGCTTCACCTGGAAGCAGAGATGCTCAGAAGCCCGCCCCGCCCCCAGCCGCACCACCATGGAGCCAGAGCTCATCTCCTCTTTGTCCTGGGCCAGCTGGCTTATGGACTCCTCCTTCTCTTGGTGCTCCTCCCTCATCACTGCTCTCTGGTTCTGGTAGAGAGCGATGTATTCTCCTAGGGGGAGGGCGCGCAGACAGCTCAGCTGCTGGGGTCTCCCCAGCCTCTGCATAGCACCCCAGCTGCAGGGCACAAGCCTCCCTGCTCACCGATGGTGTCAGTCTCTCCAGACATCTGGATACATCGATGCTCCAGCTCCTCCATCCAGTCCTGTAAGCCCACTTTCTCCTGCATGAGCTCGGTAAAGCGGCCCTCGGCCAGACAGCGGGCTCAGGGGCTCAGCAGTGCTGTCCTGCCCAGCACCCAGCCCGCCCAGCCCTCCGGAAAACCACACTGTAGGGAAAGATAAAACTATCAGGCTTTTCTGCCCTCCCGCCTTTAGGATAGATGAGGGAACCCTGTGGTCTGAATGCAAGCCTGATGCAGGCACCTGGAGTAGGGTGTGGGCATATGTAGATGGCATTCACCTGGGCTAAGACCGGGCTTTTAAGGGTGGCATTCACAGCAAAAGCAGAGAAACGTAAGCAGAACCGAGAGAGCAGAGCAGCAGAGACCACCAGAGAACGCCAGAGAGCCCAGAAAGAGTGAAGACTTGCTGGGGGCTGGGAGGCCTGCCAGCCTCCTGACCCCCTAGCACCCCTACCTGCCATGTATCCAGTAAATCCCAATAAAAGCCTACAAAAGCCACTGAGGCTTCCAGGACACTCTTCTCCTGGACCCAGTCTGCTGGATCAGAAAACCTGCCCCGTGTCCATTCCTTCCTCTCTTACAATTGGTGTAAGTCAGCAAGATGATCCATGTAGACCGGTATGGAGCCCTCCGAAGACCGGGAGGGACTGAGGAGCAGCAGACAGTGTTTGCCTGTGACAGCGCTGGACGTGTCATGGCGGGACAGGGGAAGGGCAAAGTCCGGGAGCTGCGGGATGAGACCTCGCCTGGAGGAGGAGATGCCCGAGAGGACCAGCCAACAATCCCCGCCTAGGCAGCAAAATCATCGGGGGAGAAAGGACCACGACTCAGAGCTCCCCAGTGTGGACAAAGGGAAAAGCCGATGAACTTGGACTAATGGACTAACAATCCCGCCAGAAGGGGGAGGACCTTGGCAAGTTTGATATGTTTTGGGACCCTGAGGAAGGATGGGATTGTCCACCCCCAGAGATGGGAGTCTGGGGGTGTCAGTGGGCCTTGGTGGCCAAAGGCAGCCGGTGTACTGCCCAGCAGCTAAGCAGAGGAGAAAAGCCAACTGAGAAGGCAAAAGCTGGTGCTAAGTTCGGGAAGCCCTGAGCGGCTGTTAAGCACTACGTAAGCTAAAGGCCAGTGAGTCTTTTAAAATCACCTGTGGGTGATGCCCTGCTCATAGTTGAGTGAGGGTGAGGAGCTGAGGAGCCCATCTTTGGGGGATGGGTAGGGAACGTGGCTTGTGGTGGAGCCCACAGCCAAAGAGGGGGACCCAAGAGAAGCCGCATGTGGACTTGTATCCACGGATCCCCGACCCATGTGCTTGTGCAGTGGGTTGGCCTGAGTGCAGGGACCTGCATGCTGGAGCGTTGGAGCGACCACAGATAGAAAACCCTGAGGGATGGGCGATTACCCCCAAAGAGTACAGAATCGCCAACCCAAGAGTGAGTGCATCCTGGGGGTGGATGCAGTGTCTGGCTTGTGGCTGAGACTGCAGCCGGAGGGGGGCCGGAGGCCTGATGGCTCCCGGCGTGTGAAGGCTGATGCCTGAGTGGTTCCCTCCCTCCCATGAGCAGTGCCTTCGGCAGCAGAAGTGGTGGATCATCTACTGGTGCCAATAATTGTCTTTTGCCACTAGGTTGATGCCCTGCCTGGACTTATTTGTGTTCTGTTATATTTCATTGTGATATATTTCATTTGCTTTTGTGGGCCATGGCTGCAGTGTTCATATTCGTCAAGAGAAACGTGTGTATCACTTGTATAGACTGTCTGGCAGAAAACCCTGAGGGGGTGGATTGTAGGGTAAGGTAAAAGTATCAGGCTTTTCTGCTCTCCCGCCCATAGGATGGATGATGGAACCCTACGGTCCCGAATGCATGCCTGATGCGGGCACCTGGAGTAGGGTGTGGGCATAGGTAGATGGGATTCACCTGGGCTAAGATGGGCTTTTAAGGGTGGCGTCACGGGGACGCCAGCAGAAGCAGAGAAGCAGAAGCAGAACCGAGAGAGCAGAGCATCAGAGACCACCAGAGAACACCAGAGAGCCCAGAAAGAGTGAAGACCTGCTGGGGGCTGGGAGGCCTGTCAGCCTCCTGGCCCCCTAGCACCCCTACCTGCTATGTATCTGGTAAATCCCAATAAAGTCTGCAAAATTCAGGGGAGGCTTCCAGGACTCACTTCTCCTGTACCTGGTCTGCTGGATCAGAAAACCTGCCCTGTGCCCATTCCTTCCTGCCTTACACACACTCACCTGAAGTTTCTGCATGGCTCCCTGAAGGGCCTGGTGGGTCTCCCCAGGCACACTTCCCCCCGGGGGCTGGGGCCTCCATCTTCTCAGGCTCCTGGTCCCATGGGGCTACCTGCTGAGCCAGGAGCCAGCAGAGCAGCTTTTGCTCCTTTAGCTGCCTGTGCAGCCGCGCCTGTTCTTCCTCAGCCCTGGCCAAGGCCGAGTCACAAAATGCCACCTTTGGGCCAGAGGAGCAGGGTGCCCCTGTGGGCCGGGCAGGAGGTTGGGAGGCACACCTCTCTGGGCCTCCGTGGGCACACCTGAGATTCGAGGATGGTGTTGGTGTCTACCCACTGGCTCCCAGCAGAGGTGGGTGAAAGCTTAATCAAAGGGAGGGGAACCAAGAAGAAGGGTGTGCTGGTGGGAGGGGAAGGTGGGGCAGGGAAGGGGCCCCAGGGCCAAGCTCACCATGGCCTCGCAGCTGTCTAGATCGTTCGGGATGCTTAGTTTTGTCAGGGGACCCTTGTCCTCCTCTTCCTCCTCCTCTTCACTGTTCAGTCCATTTACTGTTGGGGGGGCAGCCAGAGGGGCTCAGAGAACCCCTGGGTTCTGAAGCAGCCCTGAAAGCCAGCAAGCTCTGCCCCCTCCTCTCTGTGCAACCCCGCGCCAGCAAGTCCCCAAAGGAGAAGGATCCAAGTTGTCCTAAGGGTGGCTTCCATCTCTTTGGAGTGCTCCTTTAGGGGTGTCGGAAACTGTTCACCAGACTGAGACTGGCACTGGGGACAACACTCCACCAGAGTGTTGATGCTGTGTTGCTGGGCACTGTCCCTTACTGTTCCCTCCCTCTGTATTTACTTAGTTCCAACAGGGAATCAGCTAGTTGGTGATTTTGTTCTGGTCATGAGGTGGCACCAGAGACTTGTCCTTGCTGACCTTTGCTTTTTCCCAGTGGTTCTCAGCTGGCCTTAGACTATTTGTAGGTCACCATGGAATCCTTGTCTTCCTCTGACAGCGCCCGGAGCCGCTCGATCACCTCTGTTCTCCACAGTTCCCATTTGTGGGGTGCGGTGCCTGAAATAGTTCCTCTCTCCTCAGTGTCCCACCTGATCTGTAGTTCGTTCTTGCAGTTTTTTTTTTTCCCTCCTTTCCGTTGGTCGGAGAGAGCCTACTCAGTGGGTGGGGGAGGGTAGCAGGGTTCTGACTCTTTCCCTTTTTTAAAAAAAAGAAATAATAAAACTTCTCTTTGGCAGAGACAAAAAGTCTCTGTCTTGTGGGGAAACTCACTGTGTATGTGAAAGGGGGAATCTGGTGTAAATTTCTCAGACGTGACCCAAGAACCCCAACTGTGAACCCAACACCTCTCCAAAATATCACTCCTCACCAATGTCAACGTTATAAAAACAAGCAAAGTCAGAGAAACAGTCAGCAAGAGGCACATCGAGGAGAACTGGCTGTAACTGAGTGAGGCAATTTGGATTATGGAACATAAAATGTACATTAGGAAGAACTGATGAAATTAAGCACAGAGTTTGGTAACTGTGTCAACATTGCTTCATTAGCTGTGAAAAAAAAAAGACAACTGTATTCATGTAAGATGTTAACAAAGTGGAAATGGTGTGGGATGAATAAGAACTGTACTATCTTTGCAACTTTTCTGTAAATGTAACAGTATTCATTAAATGTTATGTTTTTTTTTTAAGTCCTCAATACTAAATAGGTTGTAAAAGGAAAAAATGATCTACTTTCCTGTTTCCCCAGGTTTTGTTATCCAGAGGCTGGAGAGAGGGGTCCTGGGGGGAAAAGCTGGAAACCTCACACCCAGAGCATTCCCCCGAGTCTCCTCTCCTCTGAGCCCTGCTTCTCTGACTCCTCACAGAGCATCTCACCCCAGGACACCGCCCTCCAGGACCCCCAACTCTGCCCATCTCAGAACCAGCCCTGTCTGGGCAGCTCCACCAGAATCCGAAACACTCCACCAGAATCGGGAAACAGTCAGAAAACCCTTTTTATACCGGGGCTGCCCTGAACAGTTTGGCGCAGTAAAGAAAAGGGGAGACAAGCTAAACTTTCTCAAAGGAAGGGAAAATTCATTGCGCCCCCCAGGCAAGCGTCTTACCCAAGATGGGTGTCCCTGAAATCGTGCCCGTTGTGGGGGGAGATGTCATTTCATAGGGTGAGGAGAGGTTAGGCAGGAAAACTGGGTTGGCAGGGGGGAAACAGGCTTAGGGGGAACTAAGTTGTTTTTTCGTGGAGCTGAGTTGTTTTCTCCTGCTCATGGCTTCAGTTTGGGTTTGATGGAATCAGGGGTACTGGTGTCAGGGCCATCTTGTTGTTTGTATGTGGGCTTCCCCATTCCTGGCCCCTGCATCGACCTTTCATACCAGCCTTTTGTTGAAAAGGGGAAATGGTTCTCTCTTTGGCTACTTCCTGCTGGACAGGGGCGAAGACCAGGGTGGGCGCTCAGGCCTGGTTATGAGACAGTCTTTGCAGGGACGCGAGGATATGGGTGGAGAAGGAGTTGGTTAAAGGTGGTATGGGACAGTTCTTGGATCCGGTGTTGGATGAAATGGAGTAAGCATGGGGCAAACAGAAAAAATGAGGAGATTAGGATAAGAAGCCCTATGAGTGGTAATACTTTGCCCGAGGCTGTGCTGATCTGGAATTGCTGGGCATAGACAGAAGAACTGGAAGTGGCTTGAAGAGATGGGATTAGAAACAGAGGAAGGAGAGGGTTCTCCCCGGTGCCACAGCGGTTGACAGTTGAACGCTGGGTTGTGAAGCTGCCCACAGCCTCTACAGCACCGGTTCAATCCCTGGCCTCAAGGCGAGGGTCCCACATGGCGGGCAGACCTCTCCTGCCGCCCACTGCTCCCCTCAGCAGTGTGCTTCGTCAAGTCTGCCTGTTCTGCTCTTCGCTTTGTCTCTGGTGAGTTCTCTCACCCTCCTGTGTTTCTGACTGTACCCAGTGCTTGCATAAATAAATCTTTAAAAAAAAGAAACGGAGGAAGGAGAATCAGAGGGCCTCTACTCTATAGGCTGAGTGGGATGTGGACCAGGGATGCATTGATGCAAACCCGAGTTGGGCCCATGTGCTTGTATACATACTGCTTGTCCACAGGGACCGCTTTGACCCTGGACAGCTGATGCCTTGACAGCCGTTGGTGTAGTCAGGATGATCGTGTGAAGGCGCAGCGGTTGACGGTTGAGCACTGGGTTGTGAAGCTGCCCACAGCCTCTACAGCACCGGTTCAATCCCTGGCCTCAAGGCGAGGGTCCCACATGGCGGGCAGACCTCTCCTGCCGCCCACTGCTCCCCTCAGCAGTGTGCTTCGTCAAGTCTGCCTGTTCTGCTCTTCGCTTTGTCTTTGGTGAGTTCTCTCACCCTCCTGTGTTTCTGACTGTACCCAGTGCTTGCATAAATAAATCTTTAAAAAAAAAAAAAAGAAACAGAGGAAGGAGAATCAGAGGGCCTCTACTCTATAGGCTGAGTGGGATGTGGACCAGGGATGCATTGATGCAAACCCGAGTTGGGCCCATGTGCTTGTACACATACTGCTTGTTCACAGGGGCCGCTTTGACCCTGGACAGCTGATGCCTTGACAGCCATTGGTGTAGTCAGGATGATCGTGTGTGGACCCATCCCCTTTGGCGGAAGTGGTTTGGAGAGATGGCTTTCAGAAGAACCTGGTCTCCAGGGCACAGCAGGTTGACAGGTGCATCAGGGGATGGAGGCACAGGTTGTGGCAGACAAAGGTCTGCGTGTTCTTGGAGCAGCTGTCTGAGCAAAGAGAAGTATGGAAAATATCCAGCCAACAGTGTAGGTTGGACGCGAAGCTCATGGTTAGTAAGAAGAGGTCTGCCATACATCCGTTCAAGGGGGCTCAGGAACAAGAGGCCATGAGGAGTGGCTCGGAGATGCACTAAAGCCAGTGGGAGCAGCTCCACCCAGGATTTGTGGGCTCTGTGGAGAGTTTGGCTAGGTGGTCTCTGGTCAGACCATTTACCCGTTCTACCTTACCAGAGGATTGCAGTCGGGAGGGAATTTGTAGTTTCTAGGTGATGCCCAGGGAGGAGACCTGTGGAGTAATCTTTGAGATAAAGGCAGGTCCACTGTCCGACTGGTGATGGTGTCCACCGTAGTAAGAAGAGGGTGTTACCTGCGTTAGGGAGTGGAACACCCGTGAAGCCTGGCAGGATGGACAGTCGAGGATTGGGAGAGGGAGATGAGAGGGTCTTTGACAAAGAGAGTAGAAATCTAACAGACAAGAGGGTGATGGAGGGGAGAGAGCCTGATGAGCGAGCAGGTCCTGGACCCAATGTGGAGAACTAACATTTACAGGTTGGCCCAGTGTGGGTTTTAAGGCCTTAGGTCTAGCGAGACGAGCAGCTACCGCAAGGGCACGCAGGCAGGGCTGCCATCCTCTTACAGTGGGATCCATTTGTTTAGAGAAATAAGCAACTGCTCGCTGGACTGGCGTAGGTTGGCCCAGAACCCCTAGAGCAACGCCCTTTTGCTCATCTGTCAATAACAGGAATGGCTTTCCCGGGTCTGGGAGTGCGAAGGCTCATCTCAGAGAGCTTTTCCTGGATAAAGCAGAGAAAATGGGGTGTAGAAACAAATAAAAGCATGATCATGATCACCAGGCCTACTATGGGAAGGATCCATGGCAGTAAGGGAGAGTTGGTCCAAGTTTGGATGTCCTGGTCCCAGCTTTAGCTGACAAAAGGTCAGTCAGAGGGGGCTTTGCTGGTCAGATGAGCAAGCCCATGAATATGTTGGAGGAGGGGGACACCTGAGTACACATGATTTCTCACTAAAATCTCTCTCTCAGACCTTCAACACTTTCTTTTGCTTGCTTTCATTCTAATGCCATTTCATTTTATCCATCCGGCTTTACATAATCTTAAGGCCCTTCAGAATATCCCTCTTCCATACATTTCTTTTTTCAAACACACATACCTCACCTCACTTGCATTTACCAGACTTAGCAAAACCTTAGTTTTAGAAGGGAATTGAACACCATCTAACCAATGATGAAAAAACACAAATTTAAGGTAGACAGCCCCTGTAGTTTTTCATTCCTGTACCCAGTGATTTAATTGGCAGAGAATGGTGTCCAAAGCCTGCATCTGTTGGGCATATTAATGTTTCCAATTTGGCTAAGGTCACCCTGCAGGGTTTGAATCCAGGGAGGAGGAAGGGTGGGTGGCCGTCTGGAGAGGATTTTTAAAAGGAGAAATTCCAACTGGACTGACACTGTGTAAGAATCCCAAGATGCAAAATCCCTTCTGCACGTACTCCATGACGAGCTGCAGCTTCGGCCCAAGGGACACTGGACACCTAGGTGTGCTCACTGCGGGACTGAGACTGATCATAGCCTAGGCTTCGTGGAGCAGGAAGATGTGCGGATTTTCCAGCTGAGCAGGTCATGGTGGATTAGGGCTGCTCTGTGAATAACCTCTGCCCACCTTGGAGAGTCCCGTTTGGATTCTAATATACTGGTCCCAGAGTCTTTCTTAAGGGGAGCTAGAGAGCCTATCTATGTGCTCCTTGCAATCTGCACGATTTACCACCCAGGCCCAAGCCTTTGCAAGAGCTCCTGCATCCTCTGCACCATCCGTGTGCCCAGGGGTGAGCAGCAGGTCTCTCCCACCAAGGGGGCAGAACCTAAGATGGGGGAGAGAGGCCCAGGGTTCCTCGCCTGTGGCCCTGTGACCTCTGGAGGCTCTGCCCACACAGCCCCACACCCCTCTCCTGGTCCTGTACCTGCTCAACTCTCCCCAACCCCTCCGCACGCCAACCCTCACCCGCTCTGCTCCTCTCCAGATGCTTCACCAGTTTCGTTGCCTGCCTGGTCCTTCACCTGCTCTGCTCCAGGGACATCAGTGCTGCCCAGACTTCTGTGCTGCAGTCCTGTGAGTCTCATGCTGCTCTTGGCCCCTCTGACTGGGCCCAGCCCCGGAGCCTCTCCAGAGCCTCAACCTTCCCTGGTGTACTCCTGTTCACCATGGCCACTGAGTGCTTGTTCTTTGGGGGTGGGGGGTCTTCTGCCGGGTATGGCACTATTTTTAATCTTTGTTGCTCTCCAGTTCCAATGCTGCACAGCAGCAACAAAATTCTAGGATAATTTCTAATACTCTATCTCTGGCCCTGATGATTCCTGAAGGGGCCACTGCACTGGAAGGCCAGTCACATATTGGGGGACGTCTTAGGGTGGTGCTGGAGGCCTGGGGAGCTGGACTGATCCTGTTGGCCCTGCTTTCCTGGTCCCTCTCCAGCTGGGGGCCTGTCTCAGTGGTTCTGCCGTGCTCCCCATTGTTCTCCAGCTGGGGTCTAGCCACAGAGGTGCTGGTGTCCCCCCAGCCATCCTCCCGCTCTGGGCCTAGCGCAGAGGGACTGCCCTTTGGGGTGTCCTCTAGCAGGGGGCTTGGACCTGCAGCAGTGGTGTGCTGCTGCGCATCCTCCAGCTCAGGGACCTGGTGGAGATGACCCTGTTGCCCGGGGTGACATCCTTTCCCCTCTTTTGGACTTCCTGCTTTCGCAGGATACCTGGCCTTGGGGCATTCCCCAAAACCTCAGGCTGAGGGAGTGGGGTGGGTATCTTTTCCAATCTTCTGCACTGGGTGCTTTCCCAGGATACCCGGCCTTGGGGTATTCCCCGAAACCTCAGGTGCCGGCGGGGTGGGGGTGGGTGGGGAGTCCTTGTAATCAGGGTAACCGGGATCCCGGAAGGTGACGCGCTTCGGCACCTGGAAGGTAACGCGCCTGGGCCGCTCCTCGCCCTCCTCCTCATAGTCCTCCTCCCCCGCCTGCTTCCTGGAGCAGAGGATCAGGTAGGTGGCCATGACCTCGCGGTACTTGTTAGTGTCAATGGCCTCCCGAATTTCCTGCCTCTGGTAGCCTAGGCGCTCCATACCTTTGGTTATGGCCAGGTCCTGGGGGCAGAGCGACGGCTCGCTGAAGGGCAGGAGTCCCCTGCTCGTTTCTGCTACCCAGGCGTGCTGCTGGATGCTCTCCAGGGTGCTGCGCTTCCAGGGGTCCCGTGCCAGCATTTTGGCCAGCAGGTCCCCGCCCTGGACCATGAGGTAGGTGGTCTGGTGGACGTTCCCACCCAGAATGCACTCCCTGATTGCCCTGAGGCCGGGCCCCCTGAAGGGCAATGTGCCGGTCACCATTTCGTAGGGCATGATGCCCAGGTTCCACACGTCCACCTTGGGGCCATTGTACTGCTGGCCAGCCAAGGTAGACCTTGGGGGCCCTGTATTCTGGGCGACAGCAGCACATGCTCAGCGCCTGGGGGAAGCCTTGGACACTGAGCCCGAAGAGGTAAAGGACCTATACAAAGAAAACTATAAAACACTGTTAAAAGAAATAGAAGACACAAAGAAATGGAAAGACATCCCCTGCTCATGGATTGGTAGAATAAACATTATTAAATGGCCATCCTACCAAAAGCAATATACAGATTCAATGCTATTCCAATCAAAATCTCAATGTCATTCTTCAAAGAACTAGAACAATTATTGATGAAATTCATATGGAATTACAAAAAACTCTGAATAGCCAAGCTCTCCTGAAAAAAAAAAGAAGGGAATGGAGGCATCACACTCCCAGACTTCAAACTCTACTACAAAGCCATAATCATCAAAACTGCATGGTATTGGAACAAGAACAGACACACAGACCAATGGAATCGAATAGAAAATCCAGAAATAAACCCACAGATTTATGGTCAACTAATCTTTGACAAAGGAGCAAAGACTATGCATTGGAGCAAAGAGAGTTTGTTCAATAAATGGTGCTGGGAAAACTGGGTCGCTACATGGAAAAGAATGAAGCTTGACCACTACCTCACACCATACACAAAAATCAACTCAAAATGGATTAAAGAACTAGACATAAGACCTGAAACCATAAAATACATAGAAGGAAATATAGGCGAAACACTACATGATTTGCACATCAAAGACATCTTTACAAACACATCACACAAAGCAGTGATAGTGAAGGCAAAGATAAACAGCTGGGACTACATCAAATTAAAGAGCTTCTGCACAGCAAAAGAGACAATAACAAAAACAAAGAGAAACCTCACCAACTGGGAGAACATTTTTTTACACAACACTAATGATAAAGAACTGATCACAAAAATCTGCAAAGAGCTGATGAGACTCAACAACAACAAAGAAAATAATCCAGGAAAAAATTGGGCAGAAGAGCTAAAAAGAAACTTCTCTGAAGAGGAAATGCAAATGGCCAACAGACATATGAAAAAATGTTCAACATCACTTGTCATCAGGGAAATGCAAATCAAAACTACCATGAGATACCATCTTACACCAGTGAGAATGGCACATATTAAAAAAACTAGCAACAACAAATATTGGCGAGGGTGTGGAGAAAAAGGAACTCTTCTGCACTGCTGGTGGGAGTGCAAACTGGTCCAACCACTATGGAGAGCTGTGTGGAGATTTCTGGACCTACTAAACATAGAGCTTCCATATGATCCAGCAATTCCACTCCTAGGTATTTACCCAAAGGACACAGAAACATCAATTCCAAAGAACACCTGCACCCCTAGTTTTATAGCAGCACTATTTACAATAGCTAAGCTTTGGAAACAGCCCAAATGCCCAAAAATAGATGACTGGATCAAGAAGATGTGGTACGTATACACCATGGAATATTACTCAGCATTCATAAAAGATAAACACATGCAATTTGAAGCAACATGGATGGCGCTGGAAGGGATCATGCTCAGCGAAATAAGCCAGAAAGAAAAAGAAAACTACCGGATGGTCTCACTCATAGCAGGAATCTAGAAAACTTAAATAAGGGACCAGGAAAAAGAATAACTATAAGAAAGTGAAAATCAAAATCAACAAAAAACTATGAACCAGAGACACTTTTTGGAGGGTGGGGGCCGGGAGGGGAGGGATTGGGGTCAGAATGGGGGGGTTGCAATTGTTGGGGAATATAAAAATAAAATTTATTATTAAAAAAAAAGAATAACTACTTTTTAAAACTAATGCACATGACCAAAGTTAAAAAAAAAAAATCAAAAAATCTGTTTCTATCACTATCTAATGCCTTAGGAGTATTAGTTATAAATGACAACTATATAAAGTCTAATAAAAAATTCCCAATTTTGAGATCAGGATTTAAGATTTTGGTAATCAAAAACTAGATCAAAACTTAATGGTTGAATTTGTAGCAGGCAAGCCTTACAGTTTTCATGTTGAGTTTCAATATTTTATGTTGAAATGTCTCTATTTTCAAAAGGAAGCACACAGTATTCAGGAAAAAAAAAAAGAGTAATTGACCTAGTCTACATCAAAAAAGATAAGTTTGCATTGTGATGATTAGTCCTAAATCTCTTGATAAAATTCTTTTCCAGAAAAATCCCAGATTGACTTCTTTCTTTCCCCTTGTCCTAGCAAAATCTAGCCTCATGGGCAAGTTCCTTAGCAACACTGTGTTCCTCACAGGTATGTAGGAAATGTATATGATATTAAGTCTCTCTTATTTTTCTTGGTTTTCATCAATCTATCTAGTACTTGCCTAAGAAAGAAATTTGGTTTTTGGGATGTTATAATTTGCAACTCTGAAATTAATTTAAAATTCCTGTCCTAAGAAAAACTAACAGCTACAATTGGTATCTCTCCCTTAAATTTTTTCTTTTATCATTATTTAAATGGTGGCCAAATTTCATATAAAACTAAGGTCTTATTAAGTTTAAGAATGAGAATGTTAAACAATATCACTTTCTCTAAATATTGTTGAGCTTGCAGGTTTATTTTTTTGCTTCTTATTATAAGAAAACTAAAATTTAATGACATCTCACCTAAACATATTAAGACAGTTAAAATATGTGTTTCTGTATGAGATATCCAAGATAATAGGGTGGTCCCCAGGTAAAGGGGAAGTTCCAGGTTCCCTGCCCAACCCAAAGGAAGAGAGAGAATGGAGCTGAGAAGGAGAGAAGAAGCTGCAGTGGAGACTGAGAAGGAAAGAAGCAGGATGGAGCCAGAAGGAGACCTGGAGGAGGCACATGGAGCCGAGAGACACGTGCAGAAACTGCACTTGCCTTTTGGTCGTGGACTGGGTGACAACAGCATGGGCAAGAGACCGGTGGGGAGGTGACAATGGTGATTTTTGTCTTGATTTTGATTTTGCTCTTTTCCTCCCACACTTGTCTGGTTGTTTCTGATCCTTTTCTGTGGGTCTCCACTGGAAGGTGCTTTAGACTTTGGAGAGGCTTTCAGGCCTTGCTCTAGGCCAATCCTGTTTGGGTGGACTTTTCCCCACAAGGGGACAGGTAACTTTGGATGCTTGCTTTAGAAACTATATTCTTTACCTTTCCTGCATTGTTTACTAATTTTATTAACGTTCCTTTTCATTTAAGTCTCATATGTTTTCTGTTGATGCGGCGGATGGCAGAACCTATTTAGAGCAGGCAGGTTTGTGGTGTCTGGGCTGCCCTTCTCCCTGACCTCTAACAGATTCTTTGTCTTTTCTGTATTGTTTACTAATTGTGTTAAAGTTCCTTTCCATTAAAATCTTACATGTTTTGTGTTGATGCGGCAGATGGCAGAACCTATTTAGAGTAAGCAGCTTTGGGGGTTCTGGGGTGTCCTTCTCCTGCCCTGTAACAGACTGACTACTGCCACCTCCTGGAAGACAAGTGACAGGGACCAAGGAGGTCCTCAGCTCCCCAGTGATGAGGTCTTTGTGGTTGAGCCTGGGGTAATCCTGGATGTCAATGGCAAGATATGAATTTTCTGATTGCTACAAGAGCCGCATACTCTGTACTCACCCAGCATTCTGGACCCAACTTCCACTCCTTACAAAATATAATAGTAATGGCCTTGATGGTGGACAGAATAGAAAGACTGGAAAGGAGGTGCCCTAAGACCATAGCTGACTCACAAGGAGGTAGGGATAGATGGTAATAGCATGACCATTAACCCAGCTGTAGAGATCGTGACCCTTAGGCACCAGGGCCTTATCACAAGGCATGAGACCCAAGCAGGATCAGATGCTCTAGGGAGTGGAGCACAGACCAGAGGGAAAAGATACAGAGATTGGGCCCATCCTGGAATCTCCACTCCCCATCCTGGTATCTCCGGTCCCTCTTGGATTCTGCGTGGTTATCCAAAATCAGCAGACAACTGACGGCTCACAAGGAGTGAACCCCCCCCCCCCCCCAAACAGAAGAGGACTGTGTCTGTAAAGTCTCTGCACTGGCTCGGGGCAGCACTCCCTCTGCCCACCTGGGACTGTGTAGGTTCCTTTTCTTACCAACTCTCTCCCTCTGCAGGGCAGCAGCTTCCTGCCCGCCTGTGACCTGTCAAGGCCGCCCGCCAGCAACCATGCAGGCCTCTCTCAGCAAAACCTGCCCCTTTCCCTTTCCCCAATAAACCTGTTTTTTAAATATAACTACCGTCTCTGTCTCGTGGAGAAACTCGCCTGGGAAACTCGCCGCGTGCCACTGACAGGGGAGCACTGACACCTTTCCCAGAGTGAACCCCAGGACCCCGCTGTAACGCAACCAACCCATTCCGGGTGGGTTTATGAACGGTTCTAGCAGCCACATGTTCCTCGCCCTTGTTTGTAGTCGCCGCTCTCCTCCGCACACTCCACTGCCCTCCTCCACCCTCGACACCGCACCCCCACCCTACTCCAGGTGCTGCCATCAGGCCTGTGTTCAGGCTCCCAGGGATCCGTCATCTCTCCTAAAGGCGGGAGGAGAGAAAAGCCTGATGCTTTTTTACCTTACCCTACAATCCACCCCCTCAGGGTTTTCTGCCAGACCATCTACATATAGACAATTTTGTTTCTTAGCAAACATAAACAATGCAGCCATGGCGCACAAAAGTTAATAGTGCACATCACACTATAATAACAAAAGACAACAGAACACACGTTAGTCCAGGCGAGGTACCAACCTAGTGGCAAAAGACATTCATTGGCACCAGCAGATGATCCACCAAATCTGCTGCCTAAGGCACTGCAGCATGCAAGGCGGGAACTAGCTTATTTAACTCATGATAATCTACTGTCATGCGCCAAGAGCCATCGGGCTTCTTCACTGGCCACACTGGTGAATTGTCAGGGCTGTGGGCAGTACGCTCAATGCCCGCTTTCTCCAGTTCTGATATTGTGCCCGTAATTTCCTTGTAGCCTCTGGGCAACAGATATTGCTTGGTATTAGTCACTCGCCTAGGGACTGGCAGTTGTGTGGGCAGATGTTTAGCGTGTCCTCTCACCACTGCCTTTACCACACGCACTCTAAGGTGAAACTTCCAGCTTTGGTCTCTCGCCATAAGCCACATAGTACATCCACCCCCAGGATGTACTCCAGGACAGGTGATACATATACTTTATACTCTTTTGGGGGGTAATGGCCCAATCCCCAGAGATAGTCTCACTGATGTCACCTTGACACTCTGGCCTCCAGAGCCATCAATACAAGTAGACCTGTGAAATCTTTCTGGATTTCCATAGAGCAGAGTACATTCTGCTCCTGTGTCTGCCAGAGCTAAAACCCTTTGCATGTTAGTTGGGGACCAGTGGATGGCAAGCTCCACATGTGGCCTCCAGTCCCCGCCCATCCCCTGTGGACAGGTTCCTTGGCCCTCACCCTATTTGAAAGCGATCAGGCCATCACCCGAGGATGGGGTTGGCAGTAAGTGTGTTCCAGGCACAGGACATGTGCCTGAGGCCTGGAGCTTCCAGGCTCCCTCTGAGCAGCAGTCCTTCTCATGGGCGTGAACCTCTGGTCTTCTTGCAGCTGCTGCCATAATTCCAACAAATATAGATTGGGCTGTGCATGTATTTTACTGCTATCTACACCTGCTCTCACTAAATCTGTCCACATTTGGTTATGGGTGACTTTAATAAGTTCTGTGATGCCAGAGGCTTCCTTTCCCTCCTTGGCATTCCTTTTGACTTTTCATCAACTACCCATATTCCCTTCTGACTTTGAGAGCAGCAGCTCTCAACTTCGCCCAAGCTGGCTATCACTGTTGTGACGTCGTGTAGCTGACGACTCACATGGGGTGCTACAACTGCCATTAGGGATCCAAATGAGGATGAGGGGACATTTTTTAATACCAAGTCTCTCATCCCTGCTGTGAAACGCTCATCATCAGGACCACGGGAATTCACATTAAACATGGCCTGCCGCATCCCCAATTCCCGAAGGACCTGTACCAGCTCGGCGTACGTCTGCCATCCACTTACTGTGTCCGGCACGTCTCCTGCATCAGACAGACTGTCGGTGTGGCAGCCATTATCCATTCCCGGAGGGTGTGGTCGCCCTGGCCATACCGCTGGCTGTTCTGTAGCCTCTGTCGCAAGGATGGGTGTAAAGCCATGGAGGCCATTCTCTCCATCACTTGTGCTGTGCAAATAATCCCATCCAGCCCCAGGCCCCACAAATGTAGCAGCCAGGCTGCCAAGGGTTCCCCTGGTTTCTGGTGGAAACTGTTTGCCCAAGTCCACCAGTTCTGCCTGGGTGTATGTTTGATAGGAAGTAAATTCTGTCATTTGTGGTGGTCCAGCAGCCTGACCCCCCCACCCCCCACGCTGGGACCATGGGTGGCTGCCGCTTTATTTCTGAGTCACCACTTGGTGGGCCTGGAGCATGGGACCAGCCTCCACCTCCTCTCCAGAGGAGTCCGGCATCTCCAGGGTCGCAGGTTGGTTTGCCATTGCTGGTTGTGACTCGGGCAAAGGGCCAGCCTCCCTCTCCTTCCTTTCTGAGCGGGAGTCTGGCATCTCCAGAATGGTGGGTTGGTTTCTCCGAACTTCTTCCTCCAGAATCCTCAAACATTGTTGCAGTTTCCGCATCTCTTCCTCATCTCATCCCATACTCGCTGGACTCTAGATTGCTCTTTCTGCCTGGACTCAAGCAGAGCTGTGAGAAACACCCATCCCACGGCTCCTGCCACCTCGCGGGCACTGCATGCATTCAGGGTTTCTTCTATTTCATACAGGGCCTGTTCCAACTGCCCCGCCGATCCATCTACCTCTGGCCATTCCTGGAGAGGTGCCCACAGGGCGAGGAGGTTGGCCACCGAGCACCATCTGCTCATGGCCGGCCACCTGGCAATCCCTCCCCAGGTTCCAAAGGGTTTCGTCTGCGTAGAGCCGTCCTGCTTTGAACCGTCCTGTCCTCTACGCCAGTTGTAAAGCAACCAACCCATCCCGGGTAGGTTTATGAGCGGATCTAGCAGCCACATGCTCTTCATCGCTGTTTGTAGTCCCCGTCCTCCTCTGTACGGGGTGGAACTGGGTGAACTCTCGCAGCTTGTCAAAATTAACTGCCTTGGAGACCGGCTGCTGCTTGGAGTCCGGCTAAGAGGCAGGGGATGAAGCGTCTCAGCGAGCCCTGCCCCCGCGACCCGCGTCAGTGTCAGTCTGGGATTCCCAGCCAGGCTCCTGGCGGGGACCTGCTTCAGGGCCTGGGGCATGGTTGTGTCAGTGAAGTGACCTGATCTGCGTGGCCTCGAGCAGACTGAAAAACACGTTCTCTTTGATTAGAGGTCAGGGTGGAAGAGAGGATAACGTGTAGTCATGACACCGAAGGTTATAGGTGTAACCTTAGGTGTAACCTTGGGTAAGATAACGAAATTCTTTGGTGTAGGTAGTGGGGTCCCTAGTGAAACAGCCGAGACGCTTTTCAATCTGGGAGAGATCAGACAGAGGGAAAGGATCGTGGACTCCACCTGCTCCTTCAGTCCCCGCAACCTCCCTAAGGGGACAAAGAGGACGATTGTGAGAGCAGGTGTGCTGGCTGGGAGGTAGAAGGGGGGGCAGGCCTGGGGAGCTGAAGGAGGTGAAGACTGAACATCTAGAGGATCAGAGAACGCAGAAGAGGGGTCCGGAAAGGGTGAAGAGTGAGAAGAGTCTCGAGACTTGGGAAGTAGAACTTGTTTGCAGGAGGGAGGGACGGGAGCGCACGAGAAAGCAAGCCTGGACATGAGGGATCTGACCATGTTCCATTGCGGTGACAGAAACTGTTTAGGTCTGTAAGGACCGTGAAATGGAAAGTGCCATGTCCCGGCCAGTGAGAGCCATTCTCCAATGGGCACTGAGGCCGGGCAGTGTTGCAGAAGATGAGACGCTGAGGTGCAGATCTGGCCTGAGTCCCAGAGGATCGAGGTTTGAGAGAAGGCGTCCCAGAGGGGTGGCCGGGCTCGGCTTGGAATTTGTGGACTCCTGGTTAAGTCGGCTCCTCTCCCCAACAAATGGGGGTACAGACTCAGGACCAGAGCGTCCCACGACCTGATCTGACCTTTGGGGGCCCAGACCCCGAATCGCAGCAACACACGACCTGGTCCTGGCCTATGGAATGGGGGCAGGCGAGCGAGGGTGACGTCCCCACCGCTCGGTTGTCCCCTGGACTGGGACACCTGGACTGGACGGGCGTCCCCAAATCAGAACCAGGAGCAATGGGGGTCGGCTGGCATAGGCCTGCGGTTTATGGAACAGTAACCAGGATGGGGGTGAGGAGAGGAGCCGGGTAACCAGGGGTGAGGGCCTCCCAGGAAGGAGGGTCAACAGGCAACTCACCCCAAGGATCAAGGCCAGTGGTGGATGTGAGGCGTCTGCCATGGAGAGGAGAGTCCCAGGGACGGGGAGACGGCCCCGGCGCCAAGGAACACAGCCTTCCAGGTTTCGGGCACCAAGATGAAAGGTTTGGCGTGGCAAAGAAAAGGGGAGCCAGGCTAAACTTTCTCAAAGGAAGGGAAAACTCATTGTGCCCCCAGGCGAGCTTTGCTGACCCAAGGTGGGGTGTCCCTGAAGTCACGCCCGTTGTGGGGGGAGATGTCATTTCATAGGGTGAGGAGAGGTTAGGCAGGAAAACTGGGTTGGCAGGGGGAGAAACAGGCTTAGGGGGAACAAAGTTGTTTTTTCGTGGAGCCGAGTTGTTTTCTCCTGCTTATGGCTTCAGTTTCGGTTTGATGGAATCAGGGGTACTGGTGTCAGGGCCATCTTGTTGTTTGTATGTGGGCTTCCCCATTCCTGGCCCCTGCATCGACCTTTCATACCAGCCTTTTGTTGATAGGAAAAGGGGCGACGGTTCTTTCTTTGGCTACTTCCTGCTGGACGGGGGCGAAGACCGGGGTGGGGGCTCAGGCCTGGTTATGAGAAGGTCTTTGCAGGGACATGAGGACATGGGTGGAGGAGTTGGTTAAAGGTGCTACGGGGCGGATCTTGGATCCCGTGTTGGATGAAATGCAGTAAGCATGGGGCAAAAAGAAAAAATAAGGTTAGGATCAGAGGCCCTGTGAGTGCTAATACCTTGCCTGAGGCTGTGCTGATAGGAATCTCCAGGCATAGACAGAAGAACTGGAAGTGGCTTGAAGTGATTGGATTAGAAACAGAGGAGGGAGAGTCAGAGGGCCTCTGCTCTGTAGGCTGAGTGGAACCTGGACCAGGGGCGCAGTGATGTGTACCCGAGTTGGGCCCAGCACTCGCATACATACTGCTTGTCCACAGGGACTGGTTTGAACCTGCAAAGCTGATGCCAGAACGTGTTGCCCAAGACCTTGACAGCCATTGGTGTAGTCAGGATGATCGTGTGTGGACCCATCCACTTTGGCGGAAGTGGTTTTGGAGAGATGGCTTTCAGAAGAACCTGGTCTCCAGGACACAGCAGGTTGACAGGTGCATCAGGGGACGGAGGCACAGGTTGTGGCAGACAATGGTGTGTGTGTTCTTGGAGGAGCTGTCTGAGCAAAGAGAAGTATGAAAAATATCCAGCAAACAGCGAAGGTTGGACGGGGAGCTCATGGATAGTAAGAGGAGGTCTGCCACACATCTGTTCAAGGGGGTCAGGAACAAGGGGCCACAAGGGGTGGCTCGGAGGTGCACTAAAGCCAGTGGGAGCAGCTCCACGCAGGATTTCTGCAGCTCAGTGGAGAGTTTGGTTAGGTGGTCTCTGGTCAGACCATTTACCCATTCTCCCTTACCAGAGGATTGCGGTCGGGAGGGAATGTGTAGGTTCCAGGTGATGCCCAGGGAGGAGACCTGTGGAATAATCTTTGAGATAAAGGCAGGTCCATTGTGCGACTGGTGATGGTGTCCACCATAGTAAGAAGAGGGTGTTATCTGCGTTAGGGAGTGGAACACCCGTGAGACCTAGCAGGATGTAGAGTCGAGGATTGGGAGAGGGAGATGAGAGGGTCTTTGACAAAGAGAGTAGAAATCTAACAGACAAGAGGGTGATGGAGGGGAGAGAGCCTGGTGAATGAGTAGGTCCTGGAGCCGATGTGGAGAACTAACATCTACAGGTTGGCCCAGTGTGGGTTTTAAAGCTTGTCTAGCGACACGAGCAGCTGCCACAAGTGCGCGCAGGCAGGGCTGCCATCCTCTTACAGTGGGATCCATTTGTTTAGAGAAATAAGCAACTGCTCGCTGGACTGGCGTAGGTTGGCCCAGAACCCCTAGAGCAACGCCCTGTTGCTCTCTGTCAATTACAGGAATGGCTTTCCCGGTCTAGGAGAGTGAAGGCTCATGTCAGAGAGCTTTGCCTGGATAAAGCAGAGCAATCAGGGTGCAGAAACAAAGAAAAGCATAATCATGATCACTGGGCCTACTAGGGGCAGGGTCCATGATGTCCTGGCCCCACATTTGGCTGACGAGGTAGTGATCAGAGGGGGCTTTGCTGGTCAGATGAGCAAGCCCACGAATGTGTTGGAGGAGGGGGAGGCACCTGAGTACACACGATTTCTCACCAAAATCTCTCTCTCAGACCTTCAACACTTTCTTTTGCTTGCTTTCATTCTAATGCCATTTCATTTTATCCATCCGGCTTTACATAATCTTAAGGCCCTTCAGAATATCCCTCTTCCATACATTTCTTTTTTCAAACACACACACCTCACCTCACTTGCATTTACCAGACTTAGCAAAACCTTAGTTTTAGAAGGGAATTGAACACCATCTAAACAATGATGAAAAAACACCAATTTAAGGTAGACAGCCCCTGTAGCTTTTCGTTCCTGGACCCAGTGATTTAATTGGCAGAGACTGGTGTCCAAAGCCTGCATCTGTTGGGCGATATTAACGTTTCCAATTTGGCTAAGGTCACCCTGCAGGGTTTGAATCCAGGGAGGAGGAGGGGTAGGGGGCTGTCTGGAGAGGATTTTTAAAAGGGGAAATTCCAGCTGGGCTGACACTGTGTAAGAATCCTAAGCTGCAAAAGTTTGAGGTGACAATGCTCACTGCGGGACTGAGATTGATCATAGCCTAGGGCTTCCTGGTGTAGGAAGATGTGCAGATTTTCCAGCTGAGCAGGTCGTGTGGAGGAGGGCTGGTCTGTGAATAAACTCTGTCCACCTTGAAAAGTCCTGTTTGGATTCTAATATACTGGTCCCCGAGTCTTTCGTAAGGGGAGCTAAAGACCTTCTCTATCTGCTCCTTGCAATCTGCACGTTTTACCACCTGGGCCCAAGCCTTTGCAAGAGCTCCTGCATCCTCTATGCCATCCCTGTGCCCAAGATAGAGCAGCAGGTCTCTCCCAGCAAGGGGGCAGTATGGGGCTCAGGGAACTGAGCCTATGATGGGGGAGAGAGGTCCAGGGTTTCCTGCCTCTGGCCCTGGGGCCTCTGACCCTGGGGCCACCCACACAGCCTCATAACCCTCCAGGGACCCTGTACCTGCTCAGCTCTCCCCAGCCCCTCCACACCCCACCACTCACCCGCTCTGCTCCCCTGCAGGTGGTTCACCAGTTCCGTGGCCCTCCTGGCCCTTCACCTACTCTGCTCCAGGGACATCTGTGCTCCAGGGACATCGGTTTTGCCCAGATTTCTGTGCTGCAGTCCCGTGGGTCTCATGCTCCTCCTGGCTCCTGTGACTGGACCCAGTCCCTGAGCCTCTCCAGAGCCTCAACCTTCCCTGGTGTACTCCTGTTCCCCATGGCCACTGAGTGGTTGTGCTTTGGGGGTGGGGAGGCTTTTGTCTGGTGTGGTGCTATTTTAGTCTTTGTTGCTCTGCAATTCGAATGTTGCACAGCAGCAACAAAATTCTAGGATAATATCTAATACCCTATCTCTGGCCCTAATGATTGCTGAAGGGGCCACTGCACTGGAAGGCCAGCCACGTCTTGGGGGAGGTCTTAGGGGGGTGCTGGAGGCCTGGGGAGCTGGACAGATAGTGCTGGCCCTGCTTTCCTGGTCCCTCTCCAGCTGGGGGCCTGTCTCAGTGGTGCTGCCGTGCTCCCCAGCGTCCTCCAGCTGGAGGACTGACACCGAGGTGCTGCTGTGCTCCCTGGTGTCCTCCTGCTGGGGTCTGGCCACAGAGGTGCTGGTGTCCCCCCAGGCGTCCTCCAGCACCGGGCCTAGCGCAGAGGGTCTGCCCTTCGGGGCGTCCTCTAACAGGGAGCCTGGCCCTGCGGCGGTGGTGTGCTTCTGGGCGTCCTCCAGCTCAGGGACTCCTGCAAAGGTGACCCTTTTGCCCGGGGTGGCTTCCTTTCCCCTCTTTTGGACTTCCTGCTTTCGCAGGATACCCGGCCTTGGGGTATTCCCCGAAACCTCAGGCTGTGGGAGGCTGTCCTTGTAATTGGGGTCACCGGGCTCCCGGAAGGTGACACGCTTTGGCACCTGGAAGGTGACGCGCTTGGGCCGCTCCTCCCCCTCCTCCTCATAGTCCTCCTCCTCCTCCTGCTTCCTGGAGCGGAGGATCAGGTAGGTGGCCATGACCTCGTCGTACCTGTCAGCGTCAATGGCCTCCCGAATTTCCTGCCTCTCATAGCCCAGGCGCTCCATAGCTTTGATTATGGCCGGGTCCTGGGGGCTGAGCCACGGCTCGTTGAAGGGCAGGAGTCCCTCGCTCGTTTCTGCGACCCAGGGGTGCTGCTGGATGCACTCCAGGGGGCGGCGCCTCCAGGGGTCCTTTTCCAGCATTTTGGCCAGCAGGTCCTGGCACTGCTCCGTGAGGTAGTGGGGCAGCTGGAGGTACGCCCCCAGGACGCGCACCCTGACCGCCGGGAGGTGGGGCGCCCTGAAGGGCAGTTTGCCGGTCAGCATTCTGTAGAGAAGGACGCCCAGGCTCCACACGTCCACCTTGGGGCCATTGTAGCGCTGGCCAAGGTAGACCTCGGGGGCCCTGTATTCTGGGCGACAGCAGCACGTGCTCAGCGCCCGGTTGAAGGCCTGGAAGCTGAGCCCAAAGTCCGCCAGCTTGACTTTTCCCTCTCCGGTCAGCAGAATGTTCTTGGGCCTCACATCCCTGTGCGCGATGCCTTTGGCATGGCAGTGGCTGAGGGCCGCGAGGATCTGCCGAAAGAGCGGCCGGGCCGCGCTCTCGCCCAGGCGGCCACGCCTGTCCAGGAAGGCCTGCAGGTCCTCCCCCTGCACGTACTCCATGACGAGCTGCAGCTCCGGCCCGGTGTCCACCACCTGGAAGAGCTCCACGATGTTCGGGTGGTGAAGGGCCTTCATGCACCCCATCTCGCGGGCCAGGAGGTGGAGGTCGGGCAGCTCGGACTTGCGGACGCCCCTGATGAGCACCTTCGTGCCCGTGAGCGCGTGCACCGCCAGCGTCACCTTGGCATGGGAGCCCCGCCCCAGCTCCCGCAGCACCAGGTAGCTTTGCCCTTGCCGTCCCTGGGACATAGCGCCTGTGCGCTTGACTACGCTGACCACCCTCACCAGCCCTGACTATAAGCAAATACAAAAAAAAAACAAAAACAAGGAAAATAAGGTAAAAAACAAAGAAAGAAAAATAAAATAACTAAAATAAATAGCCTAAACAAATAATTAAATAAATAAACCAATAAATAAAACAAAAGAGAACCAAAACAGGCTCTCACTGTCTCTCACGTCGTCCGGAGTGCACAGGTCACTGTCCAGAGCTTCCCGGCTCCTGAGGACACAGGCGCAGTCCGGGCGGGCCTGATGCAGGCGGTGCCGGTGCCGTCACAAGGGCTCTTTGTGGCGTCAGAGCCACAGGCCACAGCCATTGGCAGAGGGAACCGCCAGCGGTTTCTCAGCCTTAACGAAAAAGCTGCCGCTTAACGACAACCCTTGGAATGCCCGAGAGGCCCTTTCATCTGTCCTGAGCAATCCCGTCCAGGGTTTTGGCTTTTCCAGGCGCCCCCATCCTGGCCCCGCCTTGTGCAGATGCTTTACTGTCGCGCTCACACTGTGGGGAGAACAGCAAACAGGGGGCGCAGGCGGTTGGGCGCGCGCTGGGGAGCTGTCCACAGCCTCTGCCGCGCCCGCGAGGGTCCGCGTGGCGCGCAGACCCCTCCTGCAGCGCCCGCTGCTCCCCTCAGCAGTGGATTTCAGTCAGTCTGCCTGTTCTGTTCCAGGCTGTCTCTGGGGAATCCTCTCACCCTCCCGCGCATCTGGCCTGCACCCCGGTGCTTGTATAAATAAAATACATCTTTAAGAAAATTAAAAAAAAAAAAGGCACAGTTACTGCTGTTGCAATGAACTAGTAAGGTTTAAATTCTAAAATTTTCAAGAGGTAATTTCAGGATTCTTTTTCAGCCTGTCTTTCTTTTTGGGGGGCTGTAATTGTGTCATGCAGTCAGTTTAGTAGAAAAATAACATTAAATAATAATACTATATGCTCAAAAGTTCCTTTGAGAAGGAATATACTAACAAATCCAATAGGTCATAACAGTACCAGTGTGCTTAAAACTAAACAAAAATGTTAGGAAATTCAGAATACTTTGTTTTTTAGGTTGCTTTTAACACTTCAACCAAAATAAAGTGATTTAATAGTGATAAATATCAGGAAGTATAAGTATCATTGTTTTAATTCTATGCATATTACATATATCAATATGTGCACTTACAAATATATTAATATCTGAGGAAGGAGATTTAGAGAGGTTAATTACTTTTTCCAAGGTTACCTATATATGATATTCACTCAAAAGAAACAATGACTAATTATTGAGAAACTACACTGTACTTTTGTAGAATTGATAGTGTTCTAGTGATCAAGATATACAGAGACTGTTGTGATAAAACTGACTTTTCAGTGGCAGGGAATAAAAGCAATATAAATAAGTTTTAAAATATCCAACAGAGAAATAACAAATGGTGATAGGAACTGTACAAAGGATCGAAACAAACCAATTGAATTTTCAATGCCATTTAGGATAACATCAAAATATGAAACCCATCAGGATATTTTTAATAAAATGTATGTATCTGTAAAGCTTTGAAAACATTATTCTTTCATGGAAATTATAAGACTTCAATAAATGACAATATGAACTCTATTTGCAGACCAGGATGCATACAGCAAAGTTTGGGAGAAAGCACAATTGCAGAGGGGAGCACAGAGAGGCAGAAAGGACTGAATCACCCTGCAGTAAGAAAAAGCAGGTCAGTGTTTCATGTGGACAAAGGAGAAGGAATTGTGAGACAAGGTCAAAGATATTCACAGAAACTAGTCACTCAGAACTTCCTAATTCAGGGGGATGGCCTGAACTTCAACTAATTGTGAAAATGGAGAGAGGTGTTGGCGAGTGGAGTGAATTGAATAATTTGTGTTTGAGGAAAATCTCTTTGCATTGGGGAAACTAGATTGTAGGAGAACACGATGCAACAGGGAAAACAACGGAGAAACTTGCAGTAGACAAAGAGAGAGGTGTGGGTCAGAATGGTACTTTGCTTAGGATGTTAGCTAATAGGGCTGATGTGGATGGATATAGAAAGTGAGGGAAAGACAGAAATTAAAGATGCTGCCAAACTTTCTATCTTGAGCAACTTGGTAGATGTAATTGCTATTTGCTTTTTTTTTTTTTTTAAAGATGTATTTATTTATACAAGCCCTGGGTACAGTCAGAAGTGCGGGAGGGTAAGAGAATTCACCAGAGCCAGAGCAGAGAACAGAATAGGCAGAGTGACGAAATACACTGCTGAGGGGAGCAGTGGGCACAACAGGAGAGTTCTGTGGTGCCATGTGAGACCCTCGCTGGTGGCCAGGGATTGAACCCGCACTGCAGATTCTGTGGGCAGCTTCGCAACCTAGTACTCAACCCCTGCGCCACCAGGGGAGGCCCATGCTTTTTTTTTTTTAAGTTTTATTTTTATTTGCTGAATTCAGAGAACAAAGAGTAGAGGTTTGGGTAGATGGAAGATTGGTGTAGTTGAAGAGGTTAGGTTCCATCTTCTTTTATAAGAAATCACACCACTCTATCTAACAAAGATTATTGATATAGAATGTTGAGGGGAAGAATCAAGGTGGAGGCCCTGTTGCAGGGGTGAAAGAGTTCACCAGAGACAGATGGGAAATACCAGGCGAATTTATTGAAATACACTGCTAAAAGAAGCAGAGGGCGAAACAGGAAGGGTGGACTGCTCAGAGTTTGGGTCCCAAGTCTCTACGCTTTAGAACCATTGACTGGTTAGGGTGACTAGTCTTGGGTGTGTCCTGACTGATGATCTGAATCAGCATAGAGGATCATCAGTTCTGGGCCTCACCAGCTTAAGGTCCATGTTTCCATGGCAGTTCCATCCACTCCCTTTATCATTCCAGCCTCCCAAACTTGCCTCTGGCCAAGGAGTGGGGGCTTGGTTTTCAAATTCTTAATGATACCTTGACAGACCAGATGTGCAGGGGTGAAAAATTTCACCAGAGGCAGACTGGAGAACAGAAAAGGCACATTTGTTCAAATACACTGCTAAGAGAAGCAGCTAGGAAGACAGGAAAGATCTGCAAGTGAAGAAAGATTTTGGGCTCCCTTTTATAAATAGTTTTGTCAGTTTTGCTTTGGGGAGTTAGTTTTGGGCTGGTTAGTACAGGGGTGTCTGATCCTGGGGGCTTGATCTTTGACCCAGAATGTGTCCTGGCCTTGCCTCCACATTCCTGGTCAAAGGGATCCATCTTACGGATTGGGACCCAGAGCAGCCTCATCAGTTCTCTCTGTGTTCAAGCCTCCCAAACCTTCCTGCTGGGCAAGGGGTAGGGGCTTAATTTTAACCTTATTTAACACTACCCCACCATTTGGTTTCTGTTTTTCTGCCACAGTGGATAATTTCCTATATGCGATTTACATTCCCTCTTCTTGGTCTTCACCTGTCTGCATCCATTAAATTTGGAAGTCTCTACTGACAGAAACAATTCAAAGCATGCACTTTATGACTTAACACTCTTATATCAATAAGTGTCAAGTAAATTACCAAAAAGGGAACCCCAAATCCCCAAAGGCTAAACACGGAAGCAATTCTACATTTTCTTAAGAGAGAATTTCTGACAATTAAGTTGTAAGTTATGGTACAATCAAAAGAGCAAAAGGGGGTTGAATTGGGTTGCTTTATTTTTTTATTACTCATTCCCTGTCAAAACCATGTTTAATTACCAAATATTAAAACATGAGCCCATCAAATCAGCAAAAATAGTATAAATTCTGGAAAAAGGAAAGAAAATACTGTGATTTCCAGAGAAAGGATTATGTTGTCACTCCTGAAGTATACATCTGGCCAAACACGGGTATCAGGGTTTCATTTCATAAGGTTAAAAACTAAGCTCTCACTCTTACCCCACAGTCATGTTTGAGAGACTTGAGCAGAGAAGGGCATCAATAAGGCTGCCACGGGAACTGGGCCGCTAGACTGACCACCATGGCAGATAAACCAGCCCAACTCCAGGAATGCAGAGGCAGGGCCTGCACATGTGTCTGTGTCAAGGGTCTGCACCCAAGAGCAGACACCCCAGCCGATAACCCGTGCAAACTGGCTCCCCAAGTAAGAAACCCTATGGACCCCTAGTGTAAAAGTCTCAAATCCTTCACACACAGCTGTATAGCTCCCTCTTGCCCCCTGTTCCCTTGCAGGGTATTTCAATAAATCCTCCTTTTCTGTTCTCTACTCCATCTCTGCTGCACTCTTACACCCCCATACCCCACGCCTCCCCCAGCTATGGTTCCACCACAAAGAATGCTTAATGTTTGTTCCACTTAACGAACTAGCCAATCATCGCTTATATCACTGACCCTGAATTATTATTATTTCTGATATAAATGTTATTAACAGCATTAGCAAGCTAATATTGATGCGGCAATTAAAGATAAATTCACTGATTTTCAAACTCTAAAAAGTTCCCTTATTTTCTGTAGATTCAGAGACCTGATAAGGGAAGAAGTACACAGGCTCAGATCTCTTTCTTCACCCTCCTTATGCCAGAGAAGCTGCGCTTGAATGTTTACAAATCATGACTGTAGAACAAGGATTGACAAATTGCTCTCTCCTCAAAGAATAAATATTTCAAACTTTATATACCATATATTGTAGTTCCTTTTGCAACTACTAAAATCTGCACTACAGCAAGGAGATAGCCAAGGACAATTAACAAATGAATGTGGCTGGTTTTTCATTGTATTTACAAGGTTGAATTTAGCCTGAGGTGTCATTTTCTTGTTCTAAGGAAATCATTTCCCTTTTCTCCACAATTTTACATCTTTGGGTTTGCTCCATGAATTTTGAAGTGGCTGGAATTTAGGATGACTTAGGAAATTTGCATCAAAATGTGGGTCTTTGAGCAACCCTCATCCATCTTGGAGATTCTGACTCCCATGTATTATAGCAAAAACTGTAAAGAACACACAGCAATCAGAATAAATGTTCTCTGAAATTAAGACCTTGAAATGTCCCTTCATAGGCCATCAGTTGATTCCATTGTTTTTAAAAATTAACTGCTGAGGGAGAAAAAATTTAAAAAAGGAAAAGTATGAGGATTGCATCTAAGAGAGCAAGTCAAAATATCTCAGAATAGCTTTTACTTTTTTACATATATATACAAATGGAGCTTCGGAATTATCACAAATTTCATGAGCTCTAATAAACATCTTTGTGTTTCACTTCATTTTCTGTTAATTTTTACTGAAGTTCCACTGGTTTGTACCATTATATAGGTGTTAGGGGGAAGTGATGTCCTGAGTTAATCCCATACAGGCTTTGTGGACTCCACCCCCATTCCAGACTAAAACCATCAGGACATTGGGGAAGACAAATCCCATCACCACCAAGGGGAGGGTGGCTGGGACCTGAGGGTGGAGTTGGGCAGCCAGGTTGGATATAAAAAACCAAACACGTGGGCCTAGGGCTCTCTCTGGCTCGCGATCGCTCGCCTCCCGGCTTCACCGCTCCTGGCTGGCGGCCAGCTCTCAGAGCGCCATTTTGGGGTTCCAGATCGGCGGATCGGGTAGGACTCATTTAAAACTTTGTCTCCCGCTTTTCTCCCAGAGTTGTATATTTCCTCATTTCCCCTTCCCTTGTAAATAAACCTTTTATTAACCTTTCACGTGTGCCTGCAGTAGAGCATTGATAAGTCCTTTTAAGCGCGCGGGTGAGGACCCACAGTCAGGCACCCCGTTTTGTATCGGGGTTGCTCTACAACATAGGGATAGGTTTTGGTGTACATTAAAAATTAACATTTGAATAAACAGTTTCTATTCTTCCCCATACAAGAACTCCTTCACCCAAATTCCTCAGCCCCTTTTCCTGTTTCCCTCTGGCAGCAAATATTTTGTTCTTACAGACTAAGATGTTGTTTTTGGTTTGTTTTGTTTGTTCATTTGTTTTGTTTCTCTATCATCCATATAGGAGTGAAATTGTAACAGGGTGGTCCCCAGGAAAGGGGGAGGTTCCAGGTTCCCACCCCACCCAAGGGAGGGTGGAGCTGAGCAGGGAGAGAAGAAGCTGCAGAGGAAACTGAGGAAGGAAGGAAGCAGGATGGAGCCAGAAGGAGACCCAGAGGAGGCACATGGAGCAGAGAGACGCGTGAAGAAACCATGCTTGCCTTTTGGTCGTGGACTGGGTGACACAGATGTGGGCGAGAGACCCGTGGGGAGGTGGTAATGGCGGTTTTTGTCTTACTTTTGATAATTTACTATTTTCCTTCCAGACTTGTCTGGTGGTTTCTGATCCTTTTCTATGGGTCCCCACTGGAAGATGCCTTAGACCTGTGGCAGGCTTTGGGACCTTATTCTGGGCCAATCCCTTTTGGATGGACTTTTACCAACAAGGGGACTGGTAACATTGGATACTTTATTTAGAAACTATAGAGACACACTGCAGGGGGAGGGGGTGCGGGGTGGGGGGAGGGAGGGAGGGCAGGGAGAGGAAGGACTAGAGTCAAAATAAGGGGGAGGTGCAATTGTATTGGGAATATAACCAAAATGAAAATGCATATATTGTGCCAAGATGAAAAATGATGTAAGAATTATATAAAATAAAATATTTAAAAAAAAAGAAACTGTAGTCTCTGCCTTTCCTATATTGTTTCCTAATTGTATTGAAGTTCCTTCCCAGTAAAGTCTCATATGTTTGTGGTGATGCGGTGGACGGCAGAACCCATTTAGAGCAGGTAGGTTTGTGGTGTCTGGGCTGCTCCTCTCCTTGCCCTGTAACAAAATCATATGGTGCTTTTATTATCCCTCTGACTTATTTTAGATAGCAAAATATAGATACTCTAGGTCAATCCATGTTGTTGCAAACAGCAGGATTTCATCTTCTTTATAGCTGAGTAGTCTCCCACTGTATATATATATGATATATATATATATCATATATATCACTTTTTTTTTATTTTATCATCTATCAGTGGGCTCTGAGTTTGTTTCTCTGTCTTGAGTGTTGTGAATAATGTTATGATGAACATGGTGTTCCATATATCTCTTTGAATTTAAGTTTGTATATTTTTGTGATAAAGCTTGACAACTAAAGAGAAGTCAGCTACCTGGGTCATGTGATATTTATTTTCTTAATTTTGTTGAGGGATTGCCACACTATTTCCATGATTAGAACAGTTTAAATTTGTAACAACAATGTACAAAGAATTTTTTTTCTCCACAACTTTACCATCACTTGTTTCTTGTCTATTTTGATAATAACCCTCTTAACAGATAGCAGATGATCGCTCATTTTGCTTCTGATTTGCTTTCTGAATAGGAGAGGAGGAACACACGTTCATGGGCCTGCTGCCATCTCTGTCTCCTGTGGACAAGGCGCCCTTCAACATCTCTGTCCATTTTTCAATGGGGACATTTGTTCTTTTGGTGATGAGTTTAATGAGTTCTTTATAAAATTTCTATATTAAGCCCTTGTCTGACATATGTAAGTATTTTCTCCAAATCATTAGCTTTTTTAATGATGGTTTCTTTCACTCTATAGAAACCTTTTAGTTTAATATTGTCCCATTTGTTTATATTTGCTTTTGTTTCCTTTGCCAATGTAATCCGATTGACAAAAGTCATCTCTAAGGCTGATTAAGGAACTGTGTCATTTTTGTTTTTCTGTGTATTTTGTGATTTCAGAACTTATAACCATGTCTTTACTCCACTGTTGGTGGAAATGAAGACTGTTTCCTTTCCTAGAAAAGTAGGATAGATATTTCTGAAAATACTAAAAATAGTTCTACCTGATGATTCAGCAATCCCATTCTTAGATATCTCTCTGAAGTATACAAAACCACTAATATGAAGGGATATGTGCACTCCTATGTTCATTGTAATAGTATTTTCAATACCAAAGTGATGGAAGCAACCTAAGGGTCCAACAATAGATGAGTTGGTTACGAAAATATGGGGCACAACACACAAATACTACTCACCTACTAAAAAACCCCACCGGATAAAATCTTCCTCTTTGCGATAATATCTATGGTACCAGAAGAGACTATGACTCACAGAATTAGCTAGAAGAAAGATAATACCAGGGAGAGTAAATGGTTTGTCCACAGATCCAAAACTATAGCCTAACTTGAAAATAAAACAAAAATCTCTTACTTAGAGAGACCAATTTTCCATCAACTACTTAAAAATTTATGGGCACAGAATGACCTACATCTATTTCAAACATAGTGTTTTTCATTAGGCTGTTCTTTCATTGCAATCTGGTTCAGTATGCAAACTTGTAACATAAAAAGGTAAAGAAGGGCTATTTATTAAAAGAGATGGATAAAAGGGATCTGAAAAGCATTATCCTTCAGGGCTACCATGTGAAACCCTGTCATTTGTTATTTTCCATTTTGTTATAATAAGAACGAAAGGTTAAATATTTTCATATTAGTTTTTACTTTGACATTTACCAAAAAGAGTCTTTTCAATTTCAGAAAAAACTTCATAGTAACCATGTAGTATATAGTCCTTACACATGCATACCAATTAATTTAAATCTAAAACTTGCCTGTGACATGATTCATTGATCAGTAAAGACACATTCATTTTATATTAAATTCTATATGGCCAATGGTGCAGTGAGAAATTATTGGGAAAGGGGCCTCGCTGTTGGCTTTGAGAGTAAGTCTCAGCTCCATCATTGCTGTGGCCTGAGTTCAATTCCCCACGAGGGAGCTAAGCCACATAGGGTGCAGCAGCCTTCTCCTGTCATGCCTGCTGCTCCCTTGAGTAGTGTATTTCAGTACATCTGTCTGTTCTGCTCCCCACTCTCTCTGGTGAATCCTTTCAACCACTGCACCTCTGGTCTACACCCCAGTTCTGTGATGCTTGAAAAACATACATTGGAAAAAGGTGGCAGTCTTTGTTTGGAAAGTCTGCAAAGCAGATCAAGGAGAAAAGACTTTAATGAGAAACTATTTGAGAATAGTACAGAGCAATATGATGAAGGGATTAACATGGTAATTCAAACTAAAGCATAAACTAACTGAAGTATAAACATTTTGAGAATAAATCAGTCAGCTAATTCTGTTACATTACATTCATTTATCAACTCTTAATCAACTTGCTTCAGTGTTCTTCTGCTACATTGTCTAGTCCACAAATCACTACAGAACAGAATACAACTTAAATATATGAAGGGAAACTCCATTATGGAAGTTTGTAGATGGCTCACAGCTATTCCATGCAAACACAGTTCGGGGAACCTCCCCTCAGGAAACCACAGGAAACAAAGTCTGTACAAGGGTGTTGCCACAATATGCCCCCCGTGGGGCAGAGGAGTGTGCACGCATGAGCCACAAATTCATGGTCCTCCTTGGAACCCGGGTCCAGGTTAGTTATTTAGGCTTATGAAACAGGACTTGGGCACTATTCCAAAATGTGCTATGGATCAAACCATGGCAATACAACCCTGCATTTCCATTACATTGTGAGTGCTCCTGCATCAGGAAATAATCTCCTCTTTTCACCACCATAGAGAACACTTGATTTTCCTAGGGCTACAAGAATCAAGGAGTGATGTATTACTATCTCATCTATTTCTTTCTCTACCACTGCTCCCTATTGGAATGGCATTAAAATTAGCCAAATCAGACTGGAAAGGAAAGGAAAACAATGAAATAACATTGTTATTTCATGGGGACATAATTTGAGGAACATTTTCCAGGACATAATTTGAGGAAATTCAAGGATTTTCTATATTATTGATGCAGATGTTGGCTACATAGATCAACTGAGGAGCAAACATTTTCTTACCCATGACCTAGATGTGGTATAAATGGAATTAGAAATTTCCTCCATATCTGAGGATTGGAAAGCTGATAGTATACCAAAGACTATGATTCAACTAAGAGGCCCACATAGTAAGACCTCCGTAATGGATCATGGCTTTTAGCAGTAATGTAAGCAAAACACCCAAAAGCAATAATTAATATATATATGCGTGTGTTACACTAGTTTATAACACTGTATAAATTTTTGGAGTACAGCTTCACACCTATTAAAATGTGTAATTCCACACCACACACACCAACAGATTTCTAATGAGCCTCCACTAACAGGCTTCCCCTAACACACACCCCCGGCCCCTCCCCCTCCAGGATCAGGTCCTCCTGCCAATTTGTGTCTGTGCAAGCATCGACTTCTTTCTTTTTGTGTGTGTGTGTGTGTGTGTGTGTGTGTGTGCCCTCACCCCACTGATAGGAGGACTCTGGTGAAGTTTTTCTTAGAGGTGACCCAAGAACCCCCCATCTGTGACCCCAACATCTCTCCCAAGGAAACAAGGAAAGTCTGAGAAACTGTCATCCATGCAAACTGGATGGGATTATTGGGCATAAAATGGACATTAGCAAAAACGAATTAAAGTATGGCGTTTAGTTATTATGTCAACATTGCTGCATTAGTGGTAAAAGAAAAATCTGTACTCATGTAGGATGTTAACAAAATGGAAATGGTGTGGGATAAACAAGACGTGTACTGCCTTTGCAACTTTTCTGTAAATCGAACAGTATTCTTTAAATGTTATTTTTTAAAATACTCGCAATATTTAATAGGTTATATAAAGAAAAATTTTTTTCTTTTCCAGTTTTCCAGGTATCACCGTCCAGGGACTGGAGAGAGGGGTTCTGGGAGAAAAGCTGGAAACCTCACACACAGGGCAGGCTCCAGAGTCTCCTCTCCTCTGAGCCCTGCTGCTCTGACTCCTCACAGAGCATCTCACCCCCAGGTCGCCACCCTCCAGCATCCCCAACTCTGCCCACCTCAGCCCCTGCCCCATCCTGGCGGCTCCACCAGAATCCGGAGCAGCGCGGCAGCGCCCCCGTGTGGCCACAGGGCTGAGCACAGGAGCCCAGAGCCGCCCTTTCTCCTGCTCAGCCAGTCCCTCCCCAGGCTCCCTGGGCCCCCAGCTGAGGACAGGGATCTGCTCACAAGGGGGGGCCCAAGTCCAGTGTCAGGTCAGAAGTCCCCAAATTTTCTTAGTCCTATGGACAAAGGACAAAAGCAGGTTTCCAGGTCATAACAGCTGATTCCCTGATTATGGGCTGATCCCCAAATATAGAGGTTCCTTCAGTCTCGGATGGATCCTTGGACTCCAGAGTCTCTGTACTTTGTTTCTGCTTCTGCTTCCAGGGAATTAACGTTCAATTCTACCCAGGAGCCCAGGGCTTCGCCCAGGAAAAGGACAAGATTCCAGGAAAACTCCAAGACCCGGGGCCAACCACCCATCCACGTCTTACCGCAGGGGGGGAGCAGGAGTGATCAGAGCCCGGGAGAGACCCGGGGAGCTGGTGGTGGTGTGTGGTGGATCATTGGTGGAAGGGCCGCACGTAAGAGGAACAATAACTATAGAAAGGTGACCCACGCTGTAAGGAAATAAATAAACAAATATACATCTTTTAAAAATTTTCCATCCCTGAATGAGGGGAGGTTGAGGAGAGCCCCCAGGGCATGACTAGGAAGACAGGGAGGCTCCTGGAAATGGAGCAGAGGATGAAAATGGGGACTAGGGGATGGGGCCCAAAAGGAGTGGTGGGGGCACCAGGAAGGGTGGGGCCAGGAAGGGGCAGCATCGGGGACACTGTGAGGGGAAGGTCTGTGTGGGAGATGCGACTCTGGCTGGGGCTGGGAGAGACTCTGTCTCCCCTGGTGGGACTGCAGAGGGGCTGGCGCTGTAACTGATTAGGGAATCACTTAGGTTCTGGGCCTTTCCTGTCCGTGCAGGGCTGGTGTGACTCAAACACGCACACTCAGGCTGATGAAGGAGAGAGACCAGGAGAGGACAATTGGTTAGGAGGACACCCCCATTTCCTGAGCCACAACATCCTCCCCAACTCCCCAATGCTGGGGTGGCAGGGAGATTCCTGCAATGAAGAGGAGGTGATTCAGGGAATCAAGAGGAGAAAGGCCTGTGCTGCCCTGGAGGGCCATCTGTGGGGAATGATTCTGGGGCTCCAAGGCCCCCTCCCTGCTAGCAGGATAGAGTCAGCCCTGCTCACAGCTCCAGGCTGCTGACAGCCCCTCTGTGCCGTGACTCTGCAGACACCGCTCTGGGGATAGTATAAAGAAAACAAAACAGCAAAATTAAATGGGAATCTGAAAACGGTAGAACTGATTTTTAAAAATCACATATTTTGAAGGACACTTCAGAGGACTTGGATTCCTTGTCTGACAGCTCATTGCAATCAGGACCTTGACCGTCACGTGAGCTACTCTGGCCTCCACTGTTTCTTGTGAGAAAACAGCCACTGATCACTTTATCGCCTTAATATTTTACTGGTTTGTACCAAATCACTTCCTCCTTTGCACCTAAAACAAAGATGTGGCGTCTCCACAGTCTCTGAGGGGGAGGCGGCAGGAGGGGCCTCACTCAGAGGCTCCAGCTCTGGGTCCCACCAGGCTGCGATGGGGACGAGATGTTGGCGGATCTGAACGGCCGTGATCAGCATGGAAGGACCTGCCTCAGAGCTCATGCATGTGGCTCCTGGAGAAAACCCTCAGGTCCTTGTCCTGTGGGGTCCCCTTAGCTGAGGGTCCCAGAGAGGGACCGGGGGGGGGGGGAGCCCGGGCGGGAAGTCTCAGCCCCTGTGAGCCTGACTCTGTGACGTGGCACGTCCCTTCTGCTTCATTCTCCTCAAGAGGAAGAGCCAGGGAGTCAGACACACTCCCGGGGGGAGCTGTCTCCCCTCCTGTGTATCCCAGAACTGGTGGAGAATTGAAAACCAACACAGTAGACCTTCTGGACACTCATTATTTCTATTCTGCCCACATGAAAAATAAGCTGCCTCCCACCCAAGGCCCCTAAAGTCTCTCCCATCACAGAAGCAGCGTGATGTAAGCATCTCATCGCGTGACTCAGGACCACGCAGAGGAGGCGCCTTGACGGCTTCTGTCCAGTGAAACCGTCTGTGCTCAGCTCCTCGTGGGCTCAGGCAGTTTCCTGCCCCACAAGCCCTTGATGAGGATACTGTGGAGGACAGACACAGGGCAACTTGTAGACCCTATTTGTTATGTTTTTAAAGCAAATTTATTGAGATACAACTTTTTTTTTTAAAGATTTGTTTATTTATTTATTTATACAAGCACTGGGTACAGTGAGAAGAGCAGGAGGGTGAGAGAATTCACCAGAGCCAGATCAGGTTGCAGAACAGGCAGACTGATGAAGTACACTGCTGATGGGAGCAGCGGGCAGCAGGAGAGGTCTGCACGCCATGTGGGACCCTCCTCCGGTGGCCAGGGAGCAGCCAGAGATCGAACCGATGCTGCAGAGGCTGCGGGCAGCCTTGCAACCCAGTGCTCAACCGCTGCGCCACCGGGGAGGCCCTACCACACATTTCTTGCCTGGATTTGACTAAAGACAAAAGCGCAGTAGTAAGTCATCATGTCATCACCCTTCATGGAAATGAATTGAATTCACCAAACAGAAAGACACAGAGTGACTGGTTGTACCAAAAACAAAACCCAATTTTATGCTGCCTCCAGGAGACAGGATCAAAACAGCCCCACTGCGGGAGACAGGTATAGGCCAGGATGTTTGAGGAACTGCCCAGTGTGGACAGTTCACACCCCCACTGCTGGGGAAGCCAAGACAGGATGAGGATCCTGCAGGCGTGATTGTATTTTTTTTTATATTCTTCTTTTTTTTATTTTTTAACTTCACTTTTCACTTGTAAAGACTATTTGTTTTCCACCTACCCCCTCAGGTGTAGTCCCCATAGAGTTTCCTTCTCCAAGGCACCCGTGCACCATCACCTCAGTCCCCTGTGCTCCTCCCTCCCTCCCTCTGGTCCTCTGCACACTGGGGATCAGAGAGAGACTGAGACAGGGACACAGAGGAATGGGGCAGGGACAGAGAAGCAGAGAAGGACAGGGACACACACAGAGAGTGAGATGAGGACAGACCAAGAGGGGGAGAGAGAACATCAGAGGGACATACAGAAAAGAGAAAGGGAGAGTCAGCCAGTGAGGACAGGGAAGGAGACAGAAGAGGCCTCGCTGGCATCAGTCACTGTTGGAGTGGACACCCCCTGCCTTGGGTGGCCTTGTCCCAGTCAGAACCCAGCCCCAAGTCGATACAACCTCCAGGCAGGTGGGCAGGTGTGTGAGCAGGCAGGGGGCGCTGAGAAGTCTGTGGCCGGCAGGTGTGCACTGTCTGTGGCCCTGGCACCTTGTCTGGGCCCACAGGGCCCTGTAGGGCACGGCCAGAGAGGAGCAGGGCTGACAGGCACACTGGGTGGGAGGACAGGCACCCCGGGTGGGAGATGTCTCTGCCCCCAGCAGGGCTGGCCAGGCCTGGGTGAGGCGTGTGCAGGTGCCCTTCCCCGGGTGGGACCCTCCAAGTGCTGTGAGCCTGACACCAGCCTCCCCTCCAAGGGCAGCAGAGAGGAGTGGCCCACTCCCCAGGACCGCCCCAGGGAGAGGCTCCACACTCTGGAGCTCCTCTGGGCCCATGGGAGACAGGAGCCTGGAGTTGCCGATGCTGCAGGGCCTGCTCCCTGGCAGGGAGGATGAGCCAGGTCAGCAGCCAGAGACCTGGGTCCCCAGGTTGTCCCTGGTTGCATGGCTCCATCCAAGGTCTCTGGGAGGCTGTGCTGCTGTCAGTGTTGTGAGATGAGCCTGGTATGGAGGGCCAACAGGAAGTGGCCCAGGTAGCCATGTGGCAGGCCGGGGGGGGCGGAGCGGGTTGGGCATCTGTCTGAGCAGGAAGTCCAGGGAAGGGGACCCAGGAAGTGACATCACCTCCGCGAGATGACAGGGCACACATGACCTCGGAACCCTGGTCCCCAGGCAGTTGGTTCTGAACCAAACCTGACCCAGCTCACTTGCCTGGTGGGCCTGGACCCGCCCCACGTTTTCTTGCTGTTTGCCCAGGTCTCCCCACAGTGGACCCAAAAAAGGTCCCTGAAACTCGTGTCACACTCTGCCGAAAGGCATGAGGAGCCTGTGCGTACGCCTCAGGCCAGCGCCAGCACTGCCCCTGAGGTAACTAGGGGGGCCCTGGGGACAGGTCAGACCACTCCAGGGCTCTGATGCCCCCACCCCTCCCTTCCCCCTGTGAGTGCGGGTGTGCGTGCGGTGAGAGTGAGTGTGTGCGTGCTCCAGGAAGGAGGGTCTGGCCCACCCAGGAGTCTGCTCATGTCTACACCAGAACCAGCCTGGCTGGTGGTGGGACCCAAAGCGTCATGGCTGCTCCCTCTTGCCCCAGCTGGTTGCTACCCAGCAGGTGCGTCTGTTTACTCCCAGGAGGTCTTTTGTGTCCAGGAAGGTGAAGAGATCCAGAGAGTGCAATTCCCCGACTGTCCTCCCACAGCCCAGTGTGGGATCTGTCCCAGCACAGAGCCCAGGTTGAAGTGCACCTGCAACTTTGAGATTGGGGCACATGTCCAAAGGAACTGGCTGCAGTACCCGAAATCCCGGGAGGAGCCGTCCGAGGGTGAGTGGCCCAGGCTGGTGCATGGGCCCGGCTGGGCGGGGTAGGGTCAGGTGGCCCTTGGAGGAGACCACACGGGCTAGATTTGGACCACGAGCAGTCTGACTTGGCATCTGCAACTGCCTCATTTGAGGAACAGAATACCAAGGGCCCCCTATTTTAGGGTGGTCCCTGCTCAGGGCTCTAGCATGTGGTCTGTTTGAAAAGGCAAGTGGCAATCTGGCATGTGGCTGATGGCCTGTCCAATCGCATCTCTAGCTGCTTCTCAAGGAGCACAGTCAGGCTCCCCTGCAGCCCATGGGACAGGCCAGAGCCCAGCCAAGTTGCTGACTGGAGAGAAGCAGACACCGGGGTTGTCTCTGCTTGTGCTGCAGGATCCCTGCAGGGGCTGGTTCCCCAGGGCTGCTGCTGCCTTCGCACCCTCACTTGAACCTGCAGGATTTTGGCCAGAAGTGGCTTCCTCCCACAGGTGTGGTTCGAGCTCAGGACGCTCTTGCATAGGCTGCATTCTCCTGGCCAGGGCCTGGCTGTTCCAGCAGGGGTGGAGTGAGCTCAGCACTGTCCCCATGGGGTGCAGCATCCTGGTCATTGTCTGGTTCCTCCTGCAGCACTCTTATCTCAAAATCCTCAAAGAAGTCTTTGGGATCCTGCGCCAGTCTTGGCTTCCCCAGAAGGGGTGGGGTGTGAACTGCCCACACTGGGCAGCTCCTGAAGCATCCTGGCCTCTACCTGTCTCCCGCGGTGGGGCTGGTGTAAACACACCACTGCCAGCATGCCCTGCTGGGGCCTGGCTAGGGCCTGCCTCCCCACAAACAGGTGGTGTGTGCTTATGTCCAGCAGGTTGTCCCACAGGTTGCAGGTCCTGGACTAGTTTCCCCAGCAGGGCTGGTATTAGCTCAGCAGCCTGGGGACATCCTGCTGGAATCTGGGGAGTTTTAGGCTATGTAGGGGTTTAGTGAGCTCAGAGTGTCCAGGAACAGCTACAGTACCCTGGGCATTGTCTGTCTGACCCAGCAGGCCTGCTGGGCTCTCCTGTTCGTCTGGAACAACATATGCAGAGGGTGCTCACCTGATGCCATTCCTCCAGGGTCCCATCCCCTGACCCCTGTCCTGCCTGCCCACCTCTGGTGCTGACTAAGCACCGCTGACCCCAAACCTCTCCTCACCCACCTCTCTAGCCACATATCCTCGTTTAACTTCTACTATCCCTCCACCCACTGACACCTGGCCCTCCTCTTGTAATTCAAAAATCTTTGTTTGCTAATTGATTTCAAATTGTTTTCATTTTATTTCCTCCAGGGTTTCTTGTTCATTATAGAAATACTAATAAAGTTTGTTTCGTATCACCCAAATTTTTTCACTCCTTTTGCGTCCAGTTCTGTCATAGTGCTGCCTCCTTCTTGCTATGGCCTATGCAGAAGATCTACAACTAGTGTAAACACTTTAGCCAAACCACACACTGCCCAGGCCCCTCAGGCAGTGATTCCTTCATATGTCTGCTGCCTCTGTTCTGAATTCTACCTGGGCGTTTTACAGAGAAGGAACCAAATAAGTGGTGACCTGGGATCTTCCCAAGTACACAATAGAGGTAGTACACATGGTAGGTGTAATGCAAATTTGGTTTGCTGGGCCTCCCTGGTGTCCTAGGGGTGAAGTCTCAGCGCTGTCACCACTGAGGCCTGAATCTAGGCCAGCTCAGGGAGCTGACCCTGCTAGGGCTCAGCAGACTTCTCCTATCTCACCAGATGCTCCCTTAACAGTGTATTTCAGTAAATCTACCTGTCTGTCTCTGCTGAATCCTCTTATCCCTATACCTAAAGAAAAAAAAAATTGGGGATATTGAATTTTAGTTAAACAGTAGGGTTTTGTAAATGAGCAATATCTATCAAATCAGCCATAGGTCATTACATAAGTATAATCAAGAAATCATTATTAATGTCTATATCAGTCCATGTTAGGACATCCATTTATAAGAACATATGTTTTAGGAGGAAGATATTCAGATTAGAGATGTAATGGGATATCCAGGGCTACAATTTCATTAAATAGCCTCACCCAGGAGCGCCCAATGAGACAGTGAGGAGTGGCAAGAGCTGCAGGCAGTGCCCTGATGACTTAATTTGAATGGTGGCAATGTTGACCTCCCTCCGTTACGGCTATAAAATAGACTCCTGGCAGTGGCTTGTGACTTTCTGAATGATTCAGTGCTGAGAAGGAGCAAGATGAGAAGATGAATGTCAAAGGAAATTAGGAAATGAGGCATTTTTGTCCATGGGAGTGGACACAGGTTGTAAGACCTTTGTGTCTCATGTGAGTTCTCACCTCAGAGAGCACCTACCACAGATAATATCCCCTTTGTGTGGATAACACTCAGCCTCTCTCGTTGGTCACCCCAGGGCTTATTCAACAGTCCCTGAAAGTCATAGAAATCGAGATCAAGGGCAATTTGATCATACCTGAGTCCAGTAGCATGAGTTTTTTCTCATCATGGGAGATTCATAAGTCACTGTCACTCACGAATGCCCAGATTTCCAGTCAAAGAAATCACAGTCAAGCTCTTGCTGTGATAACATCACTTAAGTAGACCAGACAGCTACATGGTAACAGGTGGATTTCTTCACTCAGTTTACCCTGTTATGGAGAGTGATGTGTTCTCAAGAATTGACATCCATTCTGGATGTAAGATTCCCTTCCCTGACTGCCAGCACCTCCATTCAAGAGCCAACAGATTGCCTGATTCACCAGCATAGAGCCTATATAACATTGCCTCTGATAAGGGGCACGTTTTATGGTGAAATAAGTATGACATTGGCAGCATGTCTGCAGGAATCACTGATTCTACCACACAGCATGTCACTTGGAAGTTGACAGCATAATTGAAGGAGGAGAGACATTAAAAACTTTTAACATTTTATCTTGGGCAAAACACTCTGAGATGGTGGTAGGCAGCTTTCAACATGTGTTATACACATTGAGTAATGGCCAATATATAATCTGTGTTCCAATATCGAGAAAGCATGGATCCTGCAACTAAGAGGTGAAGAAGGATCAGCCACTCTCACCATTACTCCTAATGATCCACTGGAGGAATTTATCCTTCTCACCCCATGCCTTCACCCTATTAGTTTAGAGGCTCTCCAGGGACGTGAGGTGGGACGTTGGGAGGCATATTTGTACCAGCAAGGTTCTGCTAGATTTGATGTTATATCTACTACCTAAGCATTTATATTCCTTGAGCCAGTGAGCCATAATGAACTCTATTGTTATTGTTTTCAGAATAATTGACCCTGATTACTATGAGGAGCTAGGGTTGCTGCTGCACAATGTAATAAGAAATGAGCACGTGCAGAAACTCTGGAGAACTGGGGCTTCTTGCCAAGTAGAAATACAAAGAGGCCATGTCCTGATGGGGGTGAGGGACTCAGCCTCCCACTCTGCAGGGATGAAGAATGTAGGTTTGCTCCAGGGGGAGGGGAATCTGGAATGGCTGTGTGGGAAAGAGACAAAGCACATTAATAATGGTGTTGTGACCACATGCATCTGTGGAGGCTTGGCCCATTAACTGATCTTTTGTAGAGCTTGTCACTGGCCACCACATCAAAGACCCTGTGACTGACTGGACTCCACAGAGCCCATGAAAAGATCTGAGTGGTGTAAGGAGTAGACTGTATTGGACATTTCTCAGACCTCATGTCTTCTATCCCTTCAGTTCACCTTTTTACTGCTATAGTTTATTGTATCATAGTAAGCAGTTTCATGCAGGTATCAACTTCCACCACCTTAGTCCAGTTGCACCTTATTTGTCAGGGAGATTGAACCCCAGTTGCCCATGGCAGTACCCAGGTCAGTAAAGCTCCCTGGTATCAACTTTTCTTCCACTCCCTGCTTTATGTTTCCTGTTCCCATGGTAATGAACCCAAATAAACTATTCGCATGCAAAATCTCAAGTTTTTGTTCTAGCTAAGTTTTTGTTACTTGGGGAAAATGGAGATGGGGATTAAGCTGCTGAGATGGGTGTGGAAAGGTATCCACAGGAAAATTATCATTTATGCTAAATGCTGTTTATTAAAAACACATAGATATGTAAAGAGATGCATGCAAAAATGTCACCAAAATATTAATGTTTATTATTATGGTAAGATGACAAGATATTTTTAATTACATTTTTATATTTCAGAAGTTTCATATTTTATAAATGGTTTGAGTTGTTCACAATGAATGTGTGATATTTACATAATATAATTAGAGAAACACAGTAAAAATGGGAGTACAAATAATGAGACAAGGTGGGATTTCTCACTTTAGACATCTACACATGAAAGCAGACCCAGAAAGCAAACCCTTCCCTATGGAAGTAAATAGAAGTTTTACCTTGTCAAAAGAAGTGTCAAGGCATGAGCAAAGCCCACTAGTTGCATAGCAAGGGCTGGACTTCAATCTGAGCTCCATTGGAACCTCTTGCTCTCCTCACACACCATCCTCCAACCTTGCTGAAATCAGATAACTCCAACTCCCACTTGGAGAAAAAGAAAAAAAAATGTCCTACTCTCAGGCATTTGGTATTGCCACAAAATTCTCACTTATGAGAGATAACAAGAGGAATTAAATTGGCTTATGTGTTCCAAAGGCTGATTTGGGCCCTATGTGGAATGATGCCGTTTATTCAGAATTTTCTTTCCGTCACTATCCCTCCCTCTGATCCACTGTTTCAAGTCTTTCATTTATAATTGTCCTTAATATAGTTTGGTTCAGTTCCTAACCAGACCGTGCAGTGGGAAGGAATTGAGACAGTGTTTTTGAGAGGTGGGGGAAGTGATTGAAGCCCTTTTATGAATTATGATTTGAATTTTGGAAAATATAGGCAACTTTCTATTTCTTTTTAAATATTTATTTATTTATATAAGAACTGGAGTATAGTCAGAGGCTTGGGAGGGTGAAAGAAATCACCAGAGACAAAGTGGGGAGCAGAACAGGCAGACAGACAGAAGACACTCCTGAGGGGAGCAGCGGGAGAGGCAGGAGAGGTCTGCCGTGCCATGTGGGTTTCTCCCTGGGCGGCCGGGAATCGAACCCACACTGTAGAGGCTGCGGACAGCTTCACAGCGCAGTGCTCCACCCGCTGCACCACCAGGGAGGCCCACAACTTTCTATTTCAAAGAGTCGGTTATCACAGCCCTCACAGAGGAAATCTTCAGGGTGAAGATTCTAAGTATGAAGGAGTTTGAAATGTGTACTGGAATGAAGAAGGTTGGTGAAATCCGTTCCAAAATCATCAGGTGACAGCAGCTTCAAATATTAGTAAATTCTGACTTGAGAATTCAAGAAAATTTCCCACTGGGAAAAAAATTGAATAAAAGTTGATACCTGGCACTTGATTCTACAATCCAGAAGAAAGAAAAGGCAAACTTCCTGCAAACATCAGTTTAGGGACTGAAACACACCAGAGGCATCGTTTTCCAACATCACGATGGATGTTTTAACCACCCAGTGGCGATTAAACAAACTTATGAACACTCTTTTAAGTTCAATTATTCTCTATTGAAAACCATAACTTATAAGTCAAACTGTCAGGTCATCCCCAAACGCCGGGTTTTCCTTAAACCTCAGGTTCTCACCATGCCCCATTGCACATGGCTCCTTAGAGGGAGCAAAGAATTAAGTTTTGCCTTACCCTAGGCCTTAGCCTTCCTTTACCTTGTCGGTAAGATGTTCTCAAGGCATGATGCTGTTTTGAGAAGGCAATGGGTGGGGCGTTCTGAGCTCGGGTGCCTGAATGTCTTAGGATGCCTGTCTTTAGGATAAATGCCAGGTTTGGGATGAGCTAGACGCCCAGATGGTGGAGGCTTCGATTTTCGTAATATTTTAATGTTATTTAGATATCCAAGCACTCCAGGAAGCTTCTAGGGAGCAGGCAATGTCCTCTTGGGGAGACAATTAAGACACAGAACCTTACTCTGGATGCGGCTCCCCTTGTGTGCACAGCCCTGTCCCTCTGGGAGCTCCAGGAGAAGCTGGGGAGACCTAATTATATTTCAAGTTCCTTCCCACAAAGGCCCAGGAGCCCTCAGGATCAAGCACTCCCTGTGCTGGGTTCCGAGCTGTCTGCACACGTGCTCAGGGGCTCACTCCCCACAGGATCCCCAGGAGGGAAGACATGGCAAGGCATGTCTCCCGTGATGTGAGTCCTCTGCTCACTAGAGGAGGCAGCAGAGGCCCCTGAGGAGACACTCGGGGACTCTCCTTGGGCCGGGCTGTGAGGGAAGGGCCTGCATGGACACCACCACCTTTCCCTGACACTTTCCCTCCAGGGAGGAATTTTTTAAATTTGACTTATCAATAGTAGGACGGCCTGGGCTGGTAGTGAGGCAGCTGTCACTAGGATGACCCAACCTCACTCTGGATGTTTCCAGTGGATGTGACCACACTGAGTTCCCAGACTCCTCAGCTCGGAGACCCTTCCCCACTGCAGCTGCCACAGCAGGGGGGCCCTGTGCTGGTCAGAGCCCTGCATCCCTGGCTGTGTTTCCTGGGCTGGGCTTTTGAGTCTCACTCCCCACAGACATTAATTGCTCTGGGATCATGATATCTGGCAACTTCCAGGGTGTCATGGGTTAAACTGAATAATCCATGTTTGTCTTATTTTCATTTTTGGCTTTTTTTCCTTTTTTTTTTTTTTTTTTGTTTGCATCATGAAAACTCAAGTCCACACTTTCTCCCTCTCCCAGGTTTTTTTTCTGATTGCACAGCACTGTTACAGCAACAACAAAAATAAAAGAGCATTTATAGTAAAAAATCTTACTCTAATCACTTGCGAATACAATAATAATACTTACCTTTCTGTGCTCTCCTCCAGTGTGGCCATGAATACAAGGGGATTCATCCTGAACACTATAGTGGGGAGGGAGGTGCGGGATCCAGCCTGGGTTTCTCTGAGATCCTCTCCTTGCTGCACATGGAGGGGTACCTGGGGAGATGGGGGAACCCAGAATGAGAAAGAAACCTAAGTTCACCCACCTAACATTACACCTTCCTCCAGGAGCTGAGGCAGACCCTGCTCCATCTCTCCCTCCCTTCCTGGACTGTGGACAAAGGCTCAGCTCGGTAACTGGGGTGACCTGGGCTAATCCTGCCCCTGGACCAGGCCAGCAGGGCACACACTCCCCCCTCCCCCTGTGTGGCTCCCTCCTGCTCTGGTCTAGAGAGAAAGTAGCTGCAGCCCATGGTTCTCCCTAACTCTGAGGCCAGTGGGTTTTCTATGGTGACTCCAAAGGAGAGAAAAATTGGGGTTTGGGGGAGGGAGCTGTCAGGGTGAAGGTGCCACCATATTGTGGGCGGGGCCTGGAGGGGTTCCTGCCCAGCTCCTTCCACCTCAAGCCAACCATGAGGTATTTCTAAACCTCCTCCTCCTCTTCAGGTCCAATGCTTTTTCAGTCCTGCTCAAAAACTGCTTCTCCGTGGAACTGTATTTACTGAGTTGTTGTTCTGACACTCTCTACTCTGTGTGTGATTTGAATTAATTTATTCTGGAGCTTGATGTTAATTGACTTCCCATCATCTTATGTTGTGTATCCTGTCTCTGCTGTTACACACACACACACACACACACACTCCCCTCTCCTTGGGAACCAGATCCTCGCTCAGCACTGGGGTTACTCTAACCCTCTGTCTCTGGTTCCCCTCAGAGCCGCCCTCTCTGCAGTGTCTCTACCCAGCGGTGTCTGAGCAGCCCCAGGAGTCCCTGCACCTCCTGCCTCTGACCTTGTGGGAAACCAGCCCCTCACCCTGCATGACAGTGAGGAGGCAAAGGCAAAGTCCTGAGGCCGGTGATTGATGGAGAAGACCAGTTAATTTTTTTCTTTTGCTTAAGAACTTTTCTTTTTTCCCCTCATTGTATTATTCAGTTGAGGTAACACTGGTTTACACACTGCATGTGTGCGAGGCACAGGGTCACCCTCTTTAGATGTTCATTATCACTTCCCACCCACCTAAGGGCCCCCATAGTCCTCCACCACAGTCCATGGGACCCTCTTCCTACCTTGTTTCCTGCTCTCACCCCACCCCATAGCTTCAGTTTTGCAGTTACAGTTCTAGAGTTTGTTTTGGTTTAGTTTTACCAGTCCTGCTTTGTTTCTTTATATTTCACATATGAATAAAATCATCCAGTATTTAACTTTCGCCTCCAAACTTTTTCACTTAGCTGCCGCGGACCAGCACAGCAGTGAACGATGAGGCCGTCTCAGGGTTGAGAGACTGCGCAAAAGGTCACTGCAGGGGGAGGTGCAGCACTTAGCGTCATCCCATCCACATCTATCCATGTTGTTGCAAATTCAATATTTCATCTTTTTCACAGCTGGGTAGTATTCCACTGGGTATAAAGCTTGTGTTCTTTATCCCCTCCTCTGCCGTTGGGCACTTAGGTTGTGTCCATAGCTTGGTTATGGTGGACAGCGCTGCAGTGACCATAGGAGGCGCATATTCCTCGGAATTAGTGTTTTACCTTCTTTGGATAAATACCAAGGAATGGAGTCCCTGACCGGGTGACAGGTCTATTTTGAATATTTTGAGGAACCCTCGTTTGTTCTCCACAGGGGCAGGACTGTACCATGTGCTCTCCATAGAAAAGGGAGGTTCCAGGTGTCCTGCCCCGCCCCAGGAAAGGTGGGGCTGAGCAGGGAGGAGAAGCCAAGGAAGAGGAGGAAGACGTGGAGCACGATGGGGAGAGGAGACTGGAGGAGGCGCATGGAGCAGAGAGACATTCCAAGAAGAAGCCACTCTCGCTCCTCAGGCTTGGACTTGTGCCAAGGAGTTGGGGACATGGAAAGAGACACGTGAAAGAGACAAAGACGTGCATGAGAGACTCAAGGGGAGGCTGACAATGGCTGCTCTTATGTTTTTGTGGATTTTGACTTTTCTCTTTTCCTTCCAGACTTGCCTGACCTTTCCTACCCCTGTCCCATGGGTCTCTACCAGTAGATGCCTTCACCTTGTGGCAGGCCTTTGGGCCTCAGCTGGCCTGCTTTGGGCAAGCCTGTTTGGCTGGGCATTTACCCATGAGGGGACGGGTAACTTTGGGTGCTTCACTTGGGAACTATTCTACCTATATTCCTTTTCTTCTCTTTTGCTATTGCACATTAATTCTCTATTGCACACTGATTTGTATTAATTTTCTTTTCTAACGAAGGTGTTATGCATTAGAGTATGTTTTGTCTTTATGCAGCTGATGACATAACTCATGTGAAGTGCACAGGTTTAAGAACCCCTTATTCTGCTGGCTAACAGGACTAGTCTCCATTCTGACCCACCACCAGAATTCCTTTTTCTCCACACACTTCAATGGGTCATTCTCACAGGTGTAAGGTGGTATCTGGGTAACACTGCCTTAATCTGGCATTGAAGGTTAACACCATCAGTGATGAGTCAGGTGGACATGATGAGCACTGACGTGTTGAGTGGACAATGGCCCTGCACCCCTGGGGTCTGCTTCCCTAAACCCAGAGTCCCAGTCAAAAAAAAAAAAAACAAAACCCTAAGTTGAAGAACAATAGTCCTGAGCAGTGCTCCTTGATGGAGGCTCAGAGTAGAAAATTTAGGGTGCAGGGGTAACATGACCAGAAACTAGAGGTGGAGGGCCTCCCCAGTGGCGCAGCAGTTGAGCGCTGGGTTATGAAGCTGCCCGCAGCCTCTGTAGCGCTGGTTCGATCCCCGGCTGCTCCCCGGCCACTGGAGGAGGGTCCCACATGGCACACAGACCTCTCCTGCCGCCCGCTGCTCCCCCTCAGCAGTGTACTTCGGTCCTTCTGCCTGTCTGCTCTCTGCTCTGGCTCTGGAGAATTCTCTCACCCTCCCGCACTTCTGACTGTACCCAGTGCTTGCATAAATAAATAAAATAAATCTTTAAAAAAAAAAAAAAACTAGAGGTGGAGGTAGAAGTGATTAGCATAGTTATTAAACCAACTATAGAAATGAAAATTGTTTTGGGCCAACTGATATAGCAAGTATCAGATGCTGCAGGAAGTATAAGGAGGCGCAGAGTAGAGGTGGGATACAGGGATGGAGCCTTTGCAGAGACTCGCTGCTCCTGACAAATCAGCCTCGTCACACCATAGACAGATGACAATCCCACAAAGGAATGAGCCCTCCCAACTAGAACACGACCTCAGTGCCTTTTCTGCCCTGGGAAGACGCAGCTCTGCTCCCAAGGCTGCCACCTGGGGCCTGCAGGCTTCTCCTAACACACCCACCTTCTACAGGGGCAGTTCCTCCTACCTGCCGGCATCTGCGCAAGCAGCTGCTTCTTCTTTCCTTTTGTGTGTGTGTGTGTGTGTGTGTGTGCCCACAAGCCACTGAAAGGAGGACTCTGGTGAAGCTTTTCTTAGAGGTGACCCAAGACTTGTGATCCCAACACCTCTCCCAAACATCACTCTTCACCAGTGTCAATGTTTTAAAAACAAGGAAAGTCTGAGAAACTGTCATCCAGGCAAACTGGATGAGATTATGGAGAATAAAATGGACATTAGCAAAAACTAATGAAAGTATGGCATTTAGTAATTATGTCAACATTGCTGCATTAGTTGTAAAAAAATAAAAGTATTCATGTAGAATGTTAACAAAATGGAAATGGTGTGGGATAAACAAGACCTGTACTGCCTTTGCAACTTTTCTATAAATCTAACAGTATTCTTTAAATGTTTTTTTTTAAAGATCAATTTATTTTTTTATGAGGATTTATTTATGCATACAAGAACTGGGGTGCAGGCCAGAAATGTGGAGGTGAGAGGATTAACCAGAGACAGAGTGGGGAGCAGAACGGGCAGACCGACTGAAATACACTGCTGAGGGGAGAAGGGAGCGAGTCAGGAGAGGTCTGCTGCGCCATGTGGGCAGCTTCCTGGCTGGGGAATCAAACTTATGCCGCCGTGGCTGCGGATAGATGCATAGTGCTGCGTCTTAACCCCTTGAACCGCCAGGGAGGCCCTAAATGTTATTTTTTTGTAATGCCCTCAATATTGAATAGGTTGTAGAAGTGAAAAATTTTCTCTTTTCCAATTTTCCCAGGCATCATCATCCGGGACTGGAGAGGGGGGTTCTGGGAGAAAAGCTGGAAACCTCACACACAGGGCAGGCTCTGGAGTCTCCTTTCCTCTGAGCCCTGCTGCTCTGACTCCTCACAGAGCATCTCACCCCCAGGACGCCGCCCTCCAGGACCCCCAACTCTGGCCACCTCAGCCCCGCCCCGTCCTGGCGGCTCCACCAGAATCCGGAGCAGCGCGGCAGCGCCCCCGTGTGGCCACAGGGCTGAGCACAGGAGCCCAGAGCCGCCCTTTCTCCTGCTCAGCCAGGCCCTCCCCAGGCTCCCTGGGCTCCCAGCGGCAGGACAGGGATCTGCACACAAGGGGGTGTCCAAGTGCTGTGTCAGATTAAGTGTCCTTTTTAGTCTCCAGTGGTCTCCAGGACATGACAACTGGTTCCTAGGTTCTGGGCAAATCCCCAAATATATAGGTCGCCTCAGTCTCTTGGGATGGAAACTTAGATTCCTGGGTCCCTGAATTTGTTTCTGCTTCTGCTTCCAATGATGAAAGCCCCTCCTCCTGGGAATCACCTGACATTCTCCATCCTTGGATGAGGGGAGGGGCCTAGGAGAGCCCCCAGGGCACTGTCTAGGAGGATGGGGAGACTCCTGGAAAAGCAAAGGATGGAAATGGGGACTTTAGGAGACAGGGGCGGAAAGGGGTGCAGGGAGAGCCAGAGAGGACAGGGCAGGGAAGGGGCGGCACAGGGGACACTGAGGGGGAAGGTCTGTGTGGGTGACACGGGCTCTCACTGGGGAGCTGGAGCGTCTCTCTCCCCTAGGGGGATGCAGCAGTGCTGGCCTGTAACTGCCCAGGGAACTGTGCACATCCGGGGCCTTGCCCGTCCTTGCAGGGCTGGTGTCAACCACACACATGTACATGCTGGTGACGGAGAGGACTGTAATGGGGGGGTACCCAGGGGAGGGTCCAGGTTCCTGCCCCATCTGAGGAGGGTGAAGCTGAACAGAAAGAAGCATCTGGAGAGGAGGCTGAGGAGGAAGGAAGCAGGATGGAGCCAGAAGGAGACCTGGGGGAGGCACATGGGGCAGAGACAAGTGAAGAAGCTGCGCTTGCTTCTTGGCCTTGGACTGGGTTACACAGGTGTGGGTGAGAAATCCATGGGAGGTGACAATGGCAGCTTCTACCTTGATTTTGCTCTTTTCCTTCCAGACTTGTCAGCCCTGTCCCCCCTTTTCTATGGGTCCCCGCCAGGAGGTGCTTTAGACAGTAACAGGCTTTCAGGCCCTGCTTGGGCCAACCCTGTTTGGCTGAACATTTACCCACAAGGGGATGGTGACTTTGGGTGCTTGATTTGGAAACTTTATTCTTTCCTTTGTCTTTGTTGCACACTAACTGTATTAAAGTTCCTTTCCATTAAAGGTCCTACAGGTCTTGTCTTGATGCTGCGGATGGCAGAGAGTTGGGGGAGATTGTTAAGTGGAGGCCAGGCTACATATCCAGAATATCCTCCCTCAGTTCCCGAATGCTGGGGTATCAGAGAGATTCAGGGAGCCAAGAGGAGGGAAGAGCAAGGTCACAGAAGACATTAAAAAATTCTAACAGGAGGGGCAGAGCAACATGGCAGCGAGAAGACGCTGTGAGTAAGATCTCCCATTAAAAAAAGTTAATAGGGAGGAAAAGCGGCAGGTCCCAGTGAGAACTGGGACACGGAAGATAAACGGACGACTCCAGCAAACTACCCGAAGAAGAAAGTGGCCATAAAAGAGGACCAGAAGGGAGGAAAGCACATATGATTGCAGGCTAATTCCCCACTTATACAATCTGACCACTGACCATGCTCTATCAAGAGGGTTTAATTTCCTTTGTAAATGTTCATTCCCGCTCATTTTACTTGAGAGCAAGTAAAATGGTAGTTTAATAAGGAAAGAAATCATTTTTAAAGATTTTTAAAGAGAATATATAAAAGCAAATGCTGTGGATTTTTGTCACAATAATTATACATTTCCCTTTACCATCATCATATTAAGATAACTTCATATACCCTTAGTTTTAGTTGTTGCTCTTTTTACCTCTTAGGTGCCATGTGATATTCCGTGTATACTGGAGTAACTGAACTTTCAGCCACTCTTTGCTGTTCTCCATTTCTGTAGCTCCCGGCCAAGAGAGAAGATGGCTGGGTTTCATCTCAGTTGTCAGCAGTTGTCAGCAGCAGTTTCATCTGTTGTCATCTTAGTTGTCCCTGGGGCAGCATCTCCAGTCTCTAAGGCGGCTTCCCCTCTAATGTCACTGACCCTCACGGTCACATGTGGGATCAGGGGTCATGGTAGGACAGAGGCCCCTGTACTTAGTGAGTGAGGCCTTCACAGCATAAACAAGGTCTTAGGGTCCAAGTTAGAATCTGAGCAGTTGCGATCCACTGTAGAGAAGGACCCACACACGTGATGTGGTGGAGACCCTCTGGAAGCTCTGGTATGGGTGTCACCACATTTACCATAAACACACTCAGCGCTTGGTGGACAGCAGAAATAAGAAAGTTAAGTCCCTGTGCAGTATAATTACTAAAATATTACAAAAATCATTGGGTGGGAATTTTTGAGAAACAATCTGCTCAAAACAAAACGGTAGCTAGTAGTCTACCTCGTATCTAATATTCCTAGAAATGTGTTAGGGATGCCATCCATGACTCACACCACACTTCACAGGAGTGTTGTCCCCATTTATTTCATCACCTAGAGTGGGCGGGTGGGAATGGCAGGACAATGCCCTGGCTGGGCAGGTCATCAACAGGAATCTCACACAGAGTGTCTGCATTTTTATGAACTCGTTAAAGTGAAAAAAGCCATCGGATTTACGTGCAAAAAGTAACACTATCATTTGGTGTGTTCATAGACATGCAAAGGATTTGAAGAAGATCTCATTTGGGAAGTGAAGTACCCCGTGGGTGTGGCTGCTGTCTGGCCTCAGCTCCTCTCCGCTGACTGCATCATCCTTTACTTTCCCATCTGTGATGTTCCATACTTGAAAATTTCACACCAAATATTTCATGATGAAATGCAGTTCCAACTGGATATCAGACATTCAGTCACTCTCAAACACTCACCTGGGAGGGGCTGAGTCAGGCTAACCTTGAGTCCAGCCCGGGGGAATTCCAGGTGGAACCAGGCAAATCTGGAGACCAGCCAGGGGTGGTAGAAGAGGTGGCAGAATCCTGACCTTTGAGCTTCTAGGCTGACAACGGCCTACTGCTCTTTTAAGTGATTGGCCTTTTTATTTTTAGTGCCGATAAGTGACTCTGTTAACATTAATTCATGATGCTGTTACACTGGTCAATAAACGTTATGGAATATAATGAGAATCCAGTGTGTGCATTGAACAAGAAACTGGATCAGACCATTCTAAACACATACTCTTCACTGCCAACATTTTTGCCAACCTTGTACAACGTAATTAGATATATAAGTTAATAAAACATTAACTGCTTTGAGTTGTATGAATTCAAACATTTAATCACAATTAAAACCATTGATTTCTGATTTTTTTTTTCTTACTTGGCGTTACTAAATGATTTATCTCACTATTTCTTTTTATCATGTTAACTTGCTGCTAGCACAGTTGTGGGTATTAAATAACATTTTTATAAATTCTCAATGTGCCAGAAGTCGTACATTCCAACTGTTGATATAGAAGGTCAAGAAATACATTACGAACTTAAATTCACTAGAAAGTATCAAAAGCTAAAAAGGAAGGAAGATAATTATTGACCACAAGAAGCTGGACCGCGGGAAGCAGAACTCGCCTCCTGTTTTCTCACGCGCGCAGGGGCGCGGGTCACTGTGGAGACTGAAGCTGAAATCGAGCTGGAGCGCCAGGCCACCCCCTCCCCCCAACACGGCTCCGAAGCCCTGGCAGCGCCCGCCACCCGCCCACCAGCTCTGCCCCGCCGGCCCCACCGCTGCCGGGAAGGGGGGGTCCCGGCCCCGCCCCTCGAGGGCCGCCCCCGAGCCGGAGCCGAGCCGCTTCCAGGGCTCCTGGCCCTTCCTGGCCCGCGGCAGGGGCAGCTCCTCGGCGGGCAGCGACCCGGGCTGATCCTGCTGCACCGCGGTTTAGGAAAGGCCCGCACCCCGCGCCGCTCTGCGCGCGCCCCACTTCCCGGACCTTGCTCACCCGCCCAGGGGCTCAGGCCCCAGAGCCGCCCAGCCATGCGTCCAGCAGGTGTGGCGCCCCGGCCGGCGTGGACCGGCCATCCCTGGGCGCTGGGCCGCCCGCGCTCTCGGCCCCTCCAGGGCCCCCCTGGGCCCCCATCCCGCCCTCTCGGAGAGCCGAGGCCAGGCAGGAGCCCAGAGGAGGGAGGATGCGCAGCAGGGTGCCGACACTCCCGCCGTCTGGGTTCCCTGTGGCACAGGAGCCCGGGGCCTCACTCGAGGCAGGGGAGGAGCCTCAGGCCGCCGCACCCGCCAGGCCGGGTACCCCGCGGGAGACGGGTCCGCGTAGACGCCGCTCCCCCGGGTCAGGGCCCGCGCTGGGTTGGGGGGGCAGCGACCCCTGTCCCATCAGTGAGGGGCGCGGTGGACGCGAGGGATCCCCCGGGACGGGGAGGTGACTACGGTCTTGGGGGGACGGAGTGACCGCGGCCGGGGAGCTCGGCGCTGACCGCAAGGCGGGAGCCGAGCCCGGGCAGCAGCGGGGGCTCCCCGGGACCGTCCCCCAGGGGCCCGCGGGCGGCCGGGCGCGCAGAGCTTGCTCCCCCGCCCCGTTCCCCTCGCCCGGTAAGGCGGCCTTGCCCGTCCCCTGCGCGGGTGGGGGCCGGGGGCTGGGGGGGGGGCGCTGCCGCCCACCTGGCCCGAGTCTGGGCTGGGGACTCCGCGCCCTGCTGGAGGCCCCCTGGGACCCGGGACCGCAGCTCGAGCCGGGGACGGCGCAGGTCGGTCTTTCAGGCGCGCCCGGAGCCCTCCTGGTGTCTATGGGCGCCCCTGGGGTCCCCAGGGTCTTCTCCCATCCTGGGGCACAGCTACCCTGGCCGCGCGGAGGGAGCGCAGGGGAGGCGCGCTGGGGACAGCAAGGCGCGGAGCCCCCCCCTTTCCAAACCGCCCCTGTGAGGCCCGGGGCTCATTAGGCGAACTGGGCGCCTCCTCAGCGCCCGCGGCGCGCCCGGGGTCTTCCTGGGCTCCTCGGGGCGCCTGGGGGCACCCGTGACGGAGGGGGGAGCCTGGGGGACTGAGACCCATCGTGGGGCCACGCTCAACTGCGAAACTATGGCCGCGCCCCGCAGGGGAGCCCCAGAGCAGGGCGCGCTGGGGAGGGGGTGATGGGGCGGGCGGGGGTGCGCGCTCTTGCTCACCCCGCCAGGGAGCCCGGGTGAGGAGCCGCGGAGGAGGCGCTGGCGCGCGCTGCAGACACCAAAGGGGCCCCTGGGCTCCCTGGCAGCCTCTGTCTGTCCCCTGTAGGGACGGTCCCGCCAGGAGCTGGTGGGGAGGGGGGCGGTGAGGGGAACCAGCTAGCAGAAGGGGGTGTGTCCGGTGAGGACCCAACGTGAGGGATGAACAGGACGCCCCTGAGACGCGTGTCCTCCGCCCGCCGCTTCAGTTCCCAGGCCCAGGCCCCCGCTCCGAGGGGCTCTGGCGCTCCCCGCGCACCCCCCCCCCCGCGCGGGTCACGCGCCAGGAAGACTGGACGCAGGCGGGGTGGGCGCGGCGGGGCCCCCTCCGCACAAGGGGTGGGGGGCTGCAGGGAAAATCAGGAGAAGCAGCGCCAAGGCGGGCGTTAAGGGACGCGCCCCAGAGTCCCCAAGTCTGGCTCCGAGGCGGGGAGCGCCCAGGGCGCGCGGGCCGAGGCTCAGGCGGGCGCCGAGTGGGTCAGCCAGGCGCAGACCCCAGGGGCAGCCGATGCTCTGGCCACGCCGCCCCGCAGCGGCGCCTCAGCCCATCCTCCCGCTCCGCCCCTCGCTGTCCTGGGGAGTCTCCCCACCGCCACCCCCGCCCCGCCGCTGGCTGCACCCCGGCTCTTGTGCGCATGAATAAATAAATACAAGTCTTTTTTTCAAAAACCGCGGGTGCTTCCCGAGGCGCCCCCGCCCCGCAGGTTTGGCTCCTCCGGCCCCTCGGTCCATCTGCTGCCTGTCCGGCCCGGCCGGCGAGGACCCTCCTCCAGGGCCGCAGAGAAGCCCGAGGGGGGGGCGGGCGCGCGTCCGAGCCTCCGAGGACATCCCAGGTCCGCGGCTCGGCCGGGCCGGCTGCAGAGGACAGGGCAGAGCCAGGGGCGCGTCCGCCCGCCCGGGGGTCAGGCCCGGCTCGCCCCGCGGGCCCCGCCGGCCGAGGGGCGTTCCCGGCGGCTCCGGGGTCGACGCGCCTGGGGGGAAGCAGCGCCCCTGGCCACCTGGGCTGCGCCCCCCGCCCCGGCAGCGCGGAGCCGGACCTCGCGAGGGACGGGCTCGGGCGACGAGGCTGGTGTCACAGAACTCCGTGCCCCAAAGAGCGGGGGCGGCGGGCGCGCGTCCGAGCCTCCGAGGACATCCCGGGCCCGCGGCTCAGCCGGGCCGGCTGCAGAGGATGGGGCAGAGCCAGGGGCGCGTCCGCCCGCCCGGGCACCGCGTCCGCAAGTCCTCAGGCCTCGGTGCGGGCTCGGCGGGGGCGCCGGGCGCAGGGACGCCCCTCCGCCGAGGACTCGGGCACCCCGGGAGCCCCCGCCGCGCCCCTCGCCCGACCCGCAGCCCGCGCGGGCGCCTTCGCCTTCGCGCCGTTCCTCGGGACCCACGCGTCTCCCGGCCGCGCAGGGCCCCGTGCGTCCCGGCTGCCGCGGGATGGCGCCCCCGGAGCCCCCACGCAGCCCCCCACCCCCCGCCCAGCAGGTCCACGCAGCCGCCCGCCCCGGCCCCGCGCTCAGTCAAGCCCGAGAGGCCCTGGCCCGACCCCAGGTTAGCTCAGGGGCGCGTCCTGTTCCCGGGAACCCCGAGGATCTCCGAGCCCCAGCGCCACCCCGACCCGGGGAAGCCCCGCCTCAGCCCGCAGGTCTCTCTTCGGTGCGCAGGGAGCCCCGCCTGCTCCCCGTACAGCGGGCGCCAGGGCAGGGGGTCAGGGACAGGCCCACAGCGCCGGCCTGGCAGGCCGCTGACCACCGCTGGGCATCCGCCGGGCGCGGCGGGTCACCCCTCCCGCTACTCCCCGCAGAGCCTGGCCAAGCCCCGCCCCACGCCCGGCCCCGGCATCCGGGCAGCGGGGCCAGAGCCAACCGGCGCCTCAGCGCCTTTTTATGCAACCTGTGCTTGCGGCTTGTGGGCTGGCCCAATCAGGTGTGAGCTACCAGCTGACTGGTGCTAAACGGTCCAATCAGCCGCAGGATTGAAAAACGGTCCAATCAGCTGTGTGGGCGGGGCAGCCTGAGAGCGGCTATAAGCGGGGCTGGCGGCGCTCAGACACGGGCGGGGGCGCGGGCTGCAGGCCCCGCCTCTTCTCTGGGGGCCCCCGAAGGCGCCCCGGGGCCCGGGGTCTCAGGGCGTCCCTTGCTGCAGGTGTCGCCCCACCACTCACGCAGCTGCGGGCGCCGGTGTCTCTCGCCGAGCGGCCCGCGGCGGCCCCCGTGGCTGGCCGGCGCCCGCGGTGAGCGGCGGGCGGGAAGCGGCGGCCGGGGGGCCCTGGCCGGTCCTGGGCGTCCGCCGCCCCGTGCGCCCTCGCGCTGCCCCTTGGCGGCCCGTCCCCCGCCTCCCTCGCGCGCTGCCCTGGTCCATGCTCACCCGGCCCGAAGGCCTCGCCCGGGCCCGACGACGTCCTGGGGGGCGGGCCCGGGGAGGCGGGAGCAGCTCCGCGGCCCGCGCTGGGGCCGGGGCGAGCTGGAGGGCGGCGGGCGGAGCCCCGAGCCGGGCGGGGGCGGGGGCGGGGGCGCCGCGGGCACTGCCGGCCTCCGCTGCAGGCCGGAGACAGACGCCACCGAGGCAGAGACGCCCCAGGCCGCCCCGGCCCCCACGCCGGCGGGGACAGGCACCCGGGGAGGGGCAGGGGCCGCCGGTCAGCAGCGGCGCGTCGACGGCGGGTCCAGAGTCGGCGGGGACGGCAGCTGCACGGGGCGGCCACGCGGGCCACGGCGGCCTGTCCCTCCCCCGCCCCCCCGCCCCCCGCCCCCCTCCCCCCTCCCCTGCCCCCCTCCCCCTGCCCCCCTGCCCCTCGGTTCCCTCCTCCCCCCGCCCGTCCATCTCTTGCCTCTGCCCCCTTCACCCGCCCCGCCCTCTCCTCCCGCCGTGACTGCTTTTCCTAAGATTCCATTCAACACACACCCGGGATCTGAGTCTCTGCAGACCAGCCTGGCGTTTGGAAGCGCCCCTGGGCCGCCTGCCGCGAGCCGGGGCGACGCCGGGACACCCCGCGCGGGCCCCCGGGCGGCTTCTGTCCACGGCCCCACGAGCTCAGGCCGGCCGTGCACGGGGTCGGGACGTGCAGAGCCCACAGCCACAGGGCGGGACCCCGGAGAGCAGAGCGAGGACAGCAGGGCCGGCAGGGGCCCAGCGAGCGGCCGGCGGGCGGGGGGCGGGGGGCGGGGAAGCAGCCCCCACCTGTGGCAGCCCGGGCAGCGCCCGCCAAGGGCCCCACCGCACTGGGCTGCGCCTGGCCCCACCCACTGGCCACACCTGAGCGAGAAGCTGCCCTGCGCTCTGAGGCCTCAGACGAGGCCCCTCCTCGTCATAACTTTCCTCGCGGCCTCTTGGAAGTCTTTGTTCCTCAAATGGTAGATGATGGGTTCAGCAGTGGGGTGACCACGGTGTAGAAGACGTAAATGATCTTGTTGATTTCAGGGGACAGGTGGGCTTTGGGGCGCACGTACATGGAGATCGTGGTCCCGGAGTAGGTGGTGACCACGGCCAGGTGGGAGCCGCCGTGGAGAAGGTCTTCGCGGGCCGGAGGCGGAGGGGATGCTTACGATGGCGGCCACGATGAAGACGTGGGACACGAGGGTGGGGAGGAGGCACACGCGCAGGCGGCGATGGACAGGGCGAAGATGACCATCTCGGTGACGCAGACGCGGGAGCAGGAGAGCAGCATGGAGGGGCAGGTCGCAGAAGAAGTGGTTGATCCGGTTGGGGCCACAGAAGTCCAGCCTGAAGATCATCAGGCAGGGCAGGACCCCGTGCCCACCCTGGTCACCCAGGAGACGGCCACCAGCTTGGCGCAGGTCTGGGGCGCATCAGGAGGGGGTAGCTCAGGGGGCTGCAGACGGCCAGGTAGCGGTCATAGGCCATCGTGGCCAGGAGGAAGCACTCGGTGGCCCCGAAAAACACAAAGAAGTAGAGCTGGGCCATGCAGGCGGGGAAGGAGATGGCACGGCCCGGGGACAGCAGGCCGGCGAGCAGTGGCGGCACGACGGTGGAGGTGTCCTAGACCTCCACGAAGGACAGGTGCTTGAGGAACGTGTACATGGGCGTGTGCAGCCGCCGGTCATGGCTCGCCACGGCAATGATGACGACGTTCCCCACCACCGTCAGCACGTAGATGAACAGAAAGATGGCAAACAGCAGGGACTGCCACTCGAGAAGGTTCTGGAACCCCAGCAGCTGAAACTCAGTGACAGCAGACACATTTGGGGGCTCCATCGCCTGCGGAGGGGAAGAGACCTTGGAAAGCACTGCGGACAAGGCATGAAAATCCTCGGTGCTATCTGGAACATGAGAGACTGTCTTCGAGCACTCCCGTCTCCACGACAGCTTTCTGGAAGAACGTGCGCGGCTCCACCTGGCTTTTAGACCACTGTGGTTTCAACCCATTAGGCGAAAGGGGCGCAAGAGTTGGGGGAGGGCCTCAGCAAGCTCCACTCACCAGGCTCTCTGAGATCTAGAAGTTTCAGGTTCAACACCCCAGGTAAGAAGGGGCTCACTGAGCCAAACACAGGAAATACAATTAATAGCCGGGCCTCCCTGGTGGCGCGAGGGTTAAGTCTCAGCACTGTGAAGCTGTCCCCAGCCACTAAGGCATGAGTTCAATCCCCGGCCAGGGAGTGACCCACAGGGCGAGGCAGACCTCTTCTGTCTCCCCGCTGCTCCCCTCAGCAGCGTGTTTCAGTAGATGCACCTGTTCTGCTCCCCACTCTGTCTCTGGTCTCTGGTAAATCCTCTCACCCACCCACCCCCAACCTTTGGCCTGTACCCCAGTTCTTTATGCATAAATAAATAAACCTTTAAAAAATTAATAGCTATGTTTTCCTGGAAAGGGCCTGGGCCCTTTCCTCCCACAGGTGACCCTCATCTGGAAACAGGTCACACCTGGCCCGTCTCCCAGCCCCGGGAGACTGTGTTCTGCCCTCAGTGTTTATGGACACCTCCTCCGGGCACTTGAGCATCTGAGTGTGTCTGTGTGTGTCTGTGTGGCCAGGGCTGAGCCAGCCTGCATCTCCACTGGTACCTTCTCACCCAGGTGGACACCAGCTTAGTGATCGGATTTTGTGTCCAGTCAACAAGTCACCCCTCCTTTTTTTCAAGGTCTAGCCTAGTTCTGGATGAAGCCAGCATCCACCCGCCATCAGGGGCTTCCCTCACCAAGGACTGAGCGTGATGTCACCTCTGTAATGCCCAGGCCCAGGATTCCAGCCGCAGGCCCTTCCACGTCCCTCCTTCTCCCCTAGTGACTATTTCAGGCGCTTCTCCAAAACCTTCCAAGACTTTTTGTGTAGGAAACTGATGAAGCTGAAGTAACCGGAGGCCCTCCTTCACCGCCCCCCTCTGTCTCCCCGGGAGCCCGATGGGTGGTGCATCACCCCCTTCTCCCCCCCTCTCCCCCAGAGGTTGCACCTGAGCTGGCTGTGGCTTTATTTGGTCTCTTGCCCAAATTAACCGACAACCCCCCCCTCGGAAATGCAGCATCCCCCCAAGGAGCACCGCCCCTCCCACCCGACTGCTGTAGTCTCCCTGCGCCCCAGGCACACCCGTCCTTCCTCCTGGGAAAGTGGACAGAGCAGCTGCCACAGCAGAGGCCTCTGCTAGGGTGGAAACCAGAGCGCGCAAAGCAGACGATTTGGCGAGGGGCTTGGGCATGAGGCTGCAGAGAGTGGCCAGTTCAGGGCTCCGGAGCCATGGTCCCTGGAGCTCTACAGTGAAAAAGGCCCCTGGCTCCACCTGCTGGCTGCGCCCAGGAGCTGGCCCTGCTGCGTGGTGTCTGCTCTCTGTGCCTAGGGCCGGCCTGCCCTGCTCCCTCCCAGCTGCTCCCCTTCCTCCTCAGAGGCACCAGACCTCTGGGTCTCTGTTCTGACCCCATCTCAGCTCCTGCGCACAGCACAGACCACAGTCTCTGGCCTTCTCTGCTCACTGCTGTTCCTGGGCCCTGCCCCGGGGCAGGCTGACCCCAGGCCAGTCCAGGAGCCCAGGCTGAGGGGAAGCGTGACCCCACAGGGCAGCGAGTGATGCAATTCACTTTGGAACATGGTCCTTTCCTGACATTGCTTCCACTTCCGTGACATGAGCAGTGACCGGAAAAAGGCAGAATTTAAATGCCGAGACCACCAGGGCCTGGTTGACGGGGTCAGCATGGGCAACGTGGTTGGGTCACAGGGCATTTGGCCCCATTTCTGAGTCACCTAAAGTCCCCCTCAAACGCAGTCAAAGACACAAGGGAAAAAGGACCTGCTAGGCCTAGCCCTTTGGGGCAGGACGGGGTGCCGGGGTGACAGGGTAGGGGGTTGGCAGGGGTGGGGGGTGGCAGGGGTGGGGGTGCGAGCAGGTGGTGGGGTGATGGGGGTGGGGGTGCAGACCTGCTTGGGGCTGACATCAAGTCCTGGCTATCCCAGGGACTGGATCACCTGATTTACAATGAGCTCAGCCAACAAGACCCGCCCCGAGACAGAACCTCCCAGGCGCCAGCCCCACATCTCATTTCACAGCTTCCCTGGAGCCTTTATGGAAATAAACATGCCCCAGTACCACAGACCTCCCGCCATCCAGGGCCACCAGGCGCCTCTGGGCTAGGGCCTCCCTGATGCTCTCCAGGCACCACAGGGCGGGCGATCCCACCTGGACAGAGTATCCGCAGGGCCTGCAGCCTCAGGCTCGCAGTCCCTCACCCACAGGCATGGCCTCTGGCTCCAAACACACCTCTCCTGGTGGCCTTCTGAGCCCTGAGCCTACCTGTCCATCTCCCTGGCACACGGCGCCCACGGTCCTCCCTGCTGCCGGCTCGGCCCTGCTGCCCTCCGCCCTGCACGCTGGCCCTGGCTGCTGCGACTGGCCATCTTCTGCGGGTGACGTGACTGGAACACGCTCCACCTTTCAACAACCCAGGTCTCCTGGGGCCTGGCCTTCGGGGAATCCTCCTCCCAGGTATTCTTCCACAGTTTGCCTACGAGTTAATAATCAACAAAAGCAAACTTTTGAGACTCCCCGCTGCCCAGGGGGCTCAGCACGGGGGCACCCCTGGGACCCAAGCAGTTCTTTGGAAAACTTTTTTAAAATGTAGCTTAGGATGGCCCCGGAGATGCTGAACTGGACTGACTCAAACAAATGGGTGTTTCTTGAAAATCTAGGGAGCAGGTACCCAGGGGCCCATCCTGAGGACAGACGGGTGCCAGCGGCCTTCCGCTTCACACTGCAGTTTCAGGTGTGCCCACGAGAGCACATCCACTCACCCACACGGTGAGACCCCCCCACCCAGGCCAACTTCCAGAGACCAGAGCACCTGCGCCGAGGGCATCTCCCAACTCCACAAGGAAAACGCAGCATCTCAGCCTGGAAAGGCCTGAGCGGAGCCCTCCACATGCCCCCGCCCCCCTCTTACCAGCAGGACCAGAGGCTGCTGCATGGGGGGGCACTGTCCCGCGACGCACTTGTGCTTGACTTAATAACTTATTTTCCAAAATAATGTTATCCGTGTGTATATTTTTCAGAAAACTTGCAGACAGAAGACGGCAAGGGCGCGGCGCGTGCACGAGTGCCCGCTGTGAACACGCTCAGGAGCACGGGTGGCTGCACACGCACAGGTGCATTTTGGGGCACTGGGTGAGGAGCCGCTGCAAGCTCTAGCTGGCACCACCAGGTCTTGGGGTGCCCGCGGCGCCAGGAAACCTGAGTTCATGGGGGTGAGGTTGCAGGGAAGAGTGTCCAGGCTCTTGGATGGGGTCCCAGGCAGGGTCCTGGGCTGGGTGGGGTCCACTACACTCCACCCGAGTTGGCCCCCTGATGGCCCAGCCCGCAGCTCTCCTGTTCCTCGCGGGCAGCACGCGCCCTGCGGCTGCGGCCTTGGCTGGCCTTAGCCCCTCTCCATCACCGTCTTTCTCACTGCTAGAGATGGGGAAGAAAACAAGCTGCACCCCGGCCTGTGGGCAGGCTTCTTCCGTGAGGTCTTCACACTGGGCCCCCACTCTTCGCCTGGCACGCCGCGGCCAGGGGAGGAGAGCAGTGCAGGCACCCAGGGAGCAGGCGAGCAGGCAGGTGGGTGGGTTCCAGCAGGTGAGAGCACAGGGTACAGCGGGACCTGGGGACACCCAGGCCACCCACCCCATCAGCACTGCCACGTGAGGGTGGCCGGCAAAGGGCACTGGCACGCAAGCCCCACAAGGTCACCCCAGCACTCACGTGCCAGCAGGCGACCAGCCTGAGGCTTGGCCTGAGGAGCCTGGGGGGGCGCCCGGCTCAGGTGTGCTGACATCTGAGGGGCCCCTCGCCCCGGCAGACGTGCGACGGAGGAGAGGCCGGAAAACGTCACCTCCAAGAGGCAGCAGGGCCATGGCAGAAACGCGCCCCAGCTGCGTCCCGAGCCGGCCGGCCAGAGCAGGCTTCCCCAGGCTTCCAGTCCCGGCCCTGGGAGCACATGCAGGCCCAGGACTGGCCTCAAGACCTCTTTGCGCCCCAGGCTGTCCTCCCCACTCCCCAGGCCCCAGCCTCCACTGCCTGACCAGCCCCAGGCGCCCGTGCCATCCCCGCAGCACCACTCCAGCACGCATCCTCACCCTGGCACGCGCCCTCGTCCCCAGCACAACGGCCTGCTCTCACTCAGGCGGGCGCCCCTGGGTGCGGGTGCACCATCGGCTACAAGTCGGCATCTGTGTATCCGTCTCCACCAAGACAAGCTCACAGATACTTTGAGATGTTCAAATCCTCACCCGGAAGTACCTTCCAGAATCCCTCCTTCCTCTTTCCCACGCGGTCCCTGGGACACTTCCTCACGCCCACGCGGTCAGCCCCTCCATCCCGCACAGGGGCCGGGCAGGGGTGCCGGAAACTGCCATCGGTGGTCACTCTCACGCTGACCAGATGTGCTGAAGTCACCTCAGTCTAGGCAAAGTGACCTGCCCCCTTGGCGCGGCGGTGCGTGGTCCCGGCCGGCCATTTCCTGGGGCGGCTGAGTTGGGGCTTTGCTCATCCCATGGCGGGCCCCAGAGCAACGTGGCCGGAGCCCAGGGATTGGGGCATGTGGGGTGCACCAGGCCCAGGGGTGGGAGGGCCGCCCAGGCACGGGCAGGTCTGTGAGGCAGGGAAGGGGAAGCAGGAGTCCAGGGGGAGCCCTGGCTAGCTGTGGGGGCAGCCACCCCGCGGGCCCAGGCCGGGGTCTGGGGGCCAGGGTGTGTTGTGCTCGCTGGGGACGGGGCAGTCAGCAGAGGAAGCCTGGCCAGGAGCTTTCTCGTGGGGTCACTCCAGGGACTTGGCCGTTACAGGAGGGGTGGAATCTCTACCCGTAAGGGTAGAGGCGCCGCTCCAGACGGGCCTTCAGGAGGAGGTCTTCCGGGTCCATGGAAGGAAATTCTAAGACTCACACTTGAAGCCCCGCACGGAGCATCACTGGGTTCGGTATGAAAAAGGGAATGATTATAAAACTCCTGCGTTTCTTCGGAAGTTTCATAGATGACAGTTATTCATCAGAGCACAGTGTGGACAAAGTCTGGATCCAGCTCCAGCAGTGCAAACCCCGCCTCTGAACAGGGTGAGGGGGTGCCCGATGAAATGTCTAGACCTGCTCTCAGAACCACTCCCAGACCCACGGGCCCTGGGCGTGGGCTCGGTGCGGGGGAGGGTCCAGTACCCCAGGCCTGCTGGTTACCTCAGATGTGCCTTCCCCAGAGTGCTGAGGGCCCTGGGGGTGGGCCTCAGGGGAGCCAGAGTCCTCTCTGCTCCCTCTCCCTGGGGGATTCTGCAGTTTGGACCCTTAGAGGCCCTGCGAGAGAGACTTCTTTTATCATTTAAACCCCCTCTGGAATCAAGCGAGTGAAGCGTGGGCACAACTTCCAAGGCCACCACATGGAGGTAGCATCTTCACCAGCCCCCCGCCAGGATGGGGCCACCCTCCTCCCCAGGCTGGGGCCACCCTCTTCCCCAGGCTGGGGCCTCCCTCCTCCCCAGGCTGAGCACCCAGCGGGAGGAGCCAGCTCAGAACAATTAGCCCAGGCAGGCAAGTCCCAGGGTACCACCTTCCTTCCTTCTTTCCTCTGGGGCACAGTGTGTGCGGGGGTGATGGGTTTGCGGGTGATGGGTTTGCGTTTATTCAATGCAGGTCAGATGCCAGACCCCACCATACCACCCAGGCCAGCCCAAGGCCCAGGGCCCACCAGCTGTAGGCGGAGAGAGTGGAGGCTCCCGGGGAAGAGGGGGCGCCAGGGCGAGGAGGGGGTTCGCCAGGGCACAGAGGGGGGTGTGCCAGGACACAGAGGGGGTACCAGGGCACAGAGGGGGTGTGCCTGGGCGAAGGGGGGGTGCCAGGGCGCAGAGGGAGTGCTAGGGCACAGAGGGGGTGCCAGGGAGCAGAGGGGGCGTTAGACCAGGGTCAGAAGGGAGGTCTTGCCTCCAGGTCCTTCACCATCATGCAGGCTTTCGGGGCAACTGCAGGGCGATAGTAGGGTCCCGCTCATAGGGCCACCAAGGAATCGCGCACATAAACGTCGCTGCACATGGGTAGGGCAGGTCGGAGCCTGTCAGCTGAGTTGCGGGCCTAGCAGCCTGCTCACGGGTGGGGTGCACCCTGTGCCGGCCCCACGTCCACCTGGGGGAGCTGCTTTCCATTCATCAGGGTCTCCCCAGGAAAAGCGTGAAACTACCAGGACGTTTGATTCCCATGGCAGGGAAGCTGGGAACCCTACCCAGCAGCCCAACGAGCCACATCCCCAGCCCCCAGAGAGGGCCTGCGAGCCCGGGGCTGCCCAGTGACCGCCCATGGGTGCCTCCCCGCCCAACAGCCCCTGGCGGTGGCCACAGGCCCTGGCCTCGCCTGGAAAGAAAGTCAGAGCAGGGCCGTGCGCCCCGCGCCTGTAATGGTTAGGATTTCACCTTCAATTTCCAAAACAGTATTTTTTGATTTTGCTTTTTAAGGGTCCAGCTCTGATCACATTACTTCTTACAAACTTTGAAAATGTGCTTATTTCTAAGCAAAATAACTGAAGATAAACTTGTACTTTTTTTGAGTGCTTTGCCTCATGCTGATTTCCCTCTTGGAAAACCCTCCTCATAGGCCGCCGCCTCCGCACCAGCTGGCCGGTCGCTCTCCCTTTGTGTCCTGCAGCAGGGAGGGCTTCTCTCTGCACCCCCATGCTCGCCTGCTGGGTCCGGGAGGACCTGGGGTTCCCATTCTCGGTGCTCACTGAGGTGAGCAGGGGCTGTGCCCCGAGGGCCAGGCCGTGGTCCCCACAGGGAGAAGGCCGAGCACAGGGCAGGGCCTGCGGGCAGGCAGGGTTTGGTGTCTGGGCAGCGCTGGCTGGTGTCCAATACTCAGGTGGGGCTGGCCCCACAGTCCGCGGGGACACGGGCTGTCCCTTAGGACAAGACCTGCAGTGCTGTCCTCTGAAGCCCTGCCGACCCTGGCAGCACGCCGGCCAGAGAGGCCTCTGAATAAAATGTGCACAGGAGACATTCTCGAATCATCGAATCACTTAAAAGAGCAAGGGAGCTGCTCTTGAGGTAAGACAGGTGTCGCCTCACTGCTGGGGTGAGGGACAGGCACCTGACAGCAGAGTGGGGGTGGCCAGAGGGGCGGGCGGGCGGTGCATGGCTCCAGGCGGGAGTGACACGCAGTGCACACCAGGCACCCACCATAGAGTGAACACACCTGACAGGTGTGCGTACCTGGGGCTCCTGGGTGCCCCTGTGGGCAGTGGGCAGGGGCAGGCTGAGGACCAGCTCAGGGTCGCCGGGGTCAGGGTCCCCTCCCACTCCCCAGGAGTGGCTTGCTTCCCTCTGAATCCTGCAGAGGTCAGCAGGGAGGTGCCCTATGTATAGCGCCTATGCACTTGGACTACGCTGACTACACTCACCAGCCCTGACTGTGCTCCCAGCCCTTGCGCTACCTCTGCTGACAGCTGACTCTCCTGCGATATTAACAAATGTACTATTAATCTAGTATTAATAGTACTCAAAAAGTATTCACTAACCTCACTAAATACTAGCAATGCTAACTTAACTCTACCAACAATACTAACAGAGCAATATGATGAAGGGATAAACATGGTAACTCAAACTAGAGCATAAACTAACTGAAGTATAAACATTTTGAGAATAAATCAATCAGCTAATTCTGTTACACTTTATTAATTTATCCACTCTTAACTTGCTTCAGTGTACTTCTGCTACACTGTCTAGTCCACAAATCACTACATAATACAATGAAACTTAAATACATGAAGGGAAACTCCATTGTGGAAGTTTGTGGATGGCTCACAGCTATTCCATGCACACACAGTTTGGGGAACCTCACCTCAGGAAACAGGTCTTGGGCCCAAATCTCTACAAGGGTGGTGCCACAAAATGCCCCCAGTGGGGCAGAGAAGTGTGCATGCATGAGTCACAAGTCCATTGTCCTCCTTGGAACCCAGGTCCCAGGTCAGTTATATAGGCTTATGACACAGGACTCGGGCCCTGTTCCAAAATGTGCTAGGGATCAAACCCAAGGCAATCCAATCCTGTATTTCCATTACACTGTGAGTGCTCCTGCATCGGGAAATAATCTCTTTTCGCCACCACAGAGGACACTTGATTTTCCTAGGGCTACAAGACTCAAGGAGTGATTTATTACTATCTCATCTATTTCTTTCTCTCCCACAGTTCCCTATTGGAATGGCATTAAAATTAGCCAAATCAGACTGGAAAGGAAAGGAAAACAATGAAATAACTGCAGGGGACATAATTTGAGGAACATTTTCCAGGACATAATTTGAGGAAATTCAAGGATTTTCTATATTATTGATGCAGATGTTGGCTACATAGATCAACGGAGGAGTAAACATTTTCTTACCCATGACCTAGCTGTGGTATAAACAGAATTAGAAATTTCCTCCATATCTGAGGATTGGAAAGCTGATAGTATACCAGAGACTATGATTCAACCTAGAGGCCCACATAATAAGACCTCCGTAATGGATCATGGCTTTTAGCAGTTATGTAAGCAAAATACCCAAAAGCAATAATTAATATATATATGTGTGTGTGTGTGTTACACTACTTTATAACACTGTATAAATCTTTGGAGTACAGCTTCACATCTATTAAAATGTGTAATTCCACACCACACACACTAACAGAGTTCTAATGAGCCTCTACTAACAGGCTTCTCCTCACACACCCACCCTCTCCAGGGGCAGCTCCTCCTGCCTGCTGGTGTCTGCGCAAGCATCATCTTCTTTCCTTTTGTGTGTGTGTGTGTGTGTGCCCACACGCTACTGAAAGGAGGACTCTGGTGACGCTTTTCTTAGAGGTGACCCAAGAACCCTCATCTGTGACCCCAACACCTCTCCCAAACATCACTCCTCACCAGTGTCAATGTTATAAAAAAAAGGAAAATCTGAGAAACTGTCATCCAGGCGAACTGGATGGGATTATGGAGCATAAAATGGACAGTAGCAAAGATGGCATTTAGTAATTATGTCAACATAGCTGCATTAGTTGTAAAAAAATAAAAGTATTCATGTAGGATGTTAACAAAATGGAAATGATGTGGGATAAACAAGACCTGTACTGCCTTTGCAACTTTTCTATAAATCTGATAGTATTCTTTAAATGTTATTTTTTAAGATCAATTTATTTTTTTATAAAGATTTATTTATGCATACAAGAACTGGGGTGCAGGCCAGAAATGTGGAGGTGAGAAGATTCACCAGAGATAGGGTGGGGAGCTGAACAGGCAGATGTACTGAAATGCACTGCTGAGGGGAGGAGCGGGCAGGACAGGAGAGGTCTGATGTGCCATATGGGCAGCTCCCTGGCTGGGGATCAAACTCACGCCGTAGTGGCTGCGGAGAGCTTCATAGTGCTATTCTTAGCTCCTTGAGCCGCCAGGGAGGCCCTAAATATTATTTTTTTAAAAATGCCCTCAATATTGAATAGGTTGCAGAAGAAAAAAATTTTCTCTTTTCCGATTCTCCCAGGTGTCGCTGTCCAGGGACTGGAGAGAGGAGTTCTGGGGAGAAAAGACGGAAACCTCACACACAGGGCAGGCTCCGGAGTCTCCTCTCTTCTGAGCCCTGCTGCTCTGACTCCTCACAGAGCATCTCACCCCAAGACGCCGCCCTCCAGCAACCCCAACTCTGCCCACCTCAGCCCCAGCCCCTCCTGGCGGCTCCACCAAATTCGGAGCAGGGCGGCAGCGCCCCCGTGTGGCCACAGGGCTGAGCACAGGAGCCCAGAGCCGCCCTTTCTCCAGCTCAGCCAGGCCCTCCCCAGGCTCCCTGGGCCCCCAGCGGCAGGACAGGGATTTGCACACAAGGGGGCGCCCAAGTCTGCGTCAGTTTCAGTGTCCTTATTTTTAGTCTGCAGTGGTCTCCAGGACATAATTGGTTCCTAGGTTCTGGGCAAATCCCCAAATATATAGATTGCCTCAGTCTCTTTATATGAAAACTTAGATTCCAGGGTCCCTGTAATTTGTTTCTGCCTCTGCTTCCAAGGACGAAAGCCCCTCCTCCTGGGAATCACCTTACATTCTCCATCCTTTGGAGGAGGGGAGGGGCCTAGGAGAGCCCCCAGGGCACTGGCTAGGAAGATGGGGAAGCTCCTGGAAAATAGAGCAGAGGATGGAAATGGGGACTTTAGGGGACAGAGGTGGAAAGGGGTGCAGGGGGAGCCAGAGAGGACCGGGCAGGGAAGGGGCCACACGGGGGACACTGAGGGGGAAGGTCTGTGTGGGTGACATAGGCTCTCACTGGGGAGCTGGAGCGTCTGTCTCCCCTGGGGGATGCAGCAGTGCTGGCCTGTAACTGCCCAGGGAACTGCGCACATCTGGGGCCTTGCCTGTCCTTGCAGGGCAGGTGTCACCCACACATATGCACATGCTGGTGACAGAGAGGACTGTAACAGGGGGGCCCCCAAGGGAGGATCTGGGTTCGTGCCCCACCCAAGAAGGGTGGAGCTGAGCAGGGAGAGGAAGCTTGAGAGGAGGCTGAGGAGGGAGGAAGCAGGATGGAACCAGAAGGAGACCTGGGGGAGGCGCATGGGGCAGAGACACGTGAAGAAGCTGAACTTGCTTCTTGGCCTTGGACTGGGTGACACAGACATGGGTGAGAAATCCATGGGAGGTGACAATGGCAGCTTCTATCTTGATTTTGCTCTTTTCCTTCCAGACTTGACAGCCCTGTCCCCCCTTTTCTATGGGTCCCGCCAGGAGGTGCTTTAGACTGTGACAGGCTTTCAGGCCCTGCTTGGGCCAACCCTGTTTGGCTGAACATTTACCCACAAGGGATGGTGACTTTGGTGCTTGATTTGGAAACTTTATTCTTTCATTTGTCTTTGTTGCACACTAACTGTATTAAAAATCCTTTCCATGAAAGGTCTTCCATGTTTTGTCTTGATGCTGGAGATGGCAGGGAGATGGGGGAGATAATAGTTAAGGGGAGTCCCCTTCCTCATCCGGAACATCCCCGTTCAGTTCCCCAATGCTGGGGTGTCTGGGAGATTCAGGGAGCCAAGAGGAGGGCAGAGCAAGGCCTGTGCCTCCCTGGAGGACCAGCTCTTGGGACTGATTCTGGGGCTCCAGGGCCCCACTCCCTACAGGTGGGTCAGAGTCAACCCTGCTCACAGCCCCAGGCTGCTGACAGTCCCTCTGTGCCGTGATCCTGCAGACACCGCTCTGAGGATAATGTGAAAAAAAAATGAACAGCAACATTAAATGGAATCTTAAAACACTAGGAATAATTTTTTTAAATCAGGTTTATTTTGAAGGACACTTCAGGGGATGTGGAATCCTTGTCTGACAGCTCATTGCTATCAGGACCTTGACTGTCACATGACTTATTCAGTCTCCACTATTTCTTGTAAGAAAACAGACACTGATCACTTTATTGCCTTAAATTTTTTAATAGTTTGTACCAATCACTTCATCCTTTGCACATTAAACAAAGATCTGGCAATTCGCACAGTCTCTGAGGGGGAGGCAGCAGGAGGGTCCGTGCTCAGGGGCTCCTGCTCTGGGTCTCAGGAGGCTGCGATGGGGATGAGATGTTGGTGGATCTGAAGGGCTGTGATCAGTGTGGAAGGATCTTCCCTTCCCCAGCCCTGGGCAGCCAGAGCCCACTCTCTGCCTCTGGGGACAGGCCTGGGAACTTCTCTCTAAATACACCCCAGGTGACTCTGATGGCGCAGACTTGCAGTCAGGCATTTGGGGTCCCCAAGCCCAATGCATGCTGTTGCCCAGGAACATACTCCACAGGGTGCTGGGGTCACAGAGAACCACGTGACCCCGCCCTGGAGGTCCTGCAGCCTGGGGTGTGTGAGGAGACAAGGGCTGCAGTAGTTGCCTCGGAGGGGGCCAACACAGAGCCAGGGAGGTTCCTTCCTCAGCAGGAAGGGGACATGGGAGTTGGGTCTCAAAAGCCAGAGGTGGGCACAGGAACAGAAGTGGCTCAGGGTGCTGACTGAAGGCCGGCTACATACCTCAGCAGTTACTTTCTCTGTGTCACCTCGGGGATTCTTCTCCAGCACTCTGTGAATTGGGAATTGATACTATCCTGACACCCCTCCCCCACATTCCCCTTCAGAAACAAGGACATGGAGCCTGAGGGGTTATGGCAGTGTCCAGGTCTGAACCCCAGCTGCCTGGTTAATGTCTGGGCCTCTCGCCTGACACCATCCTGCAATCTGACCGGGGAACCTATGAGGCAGGTTCCCTGGAGCCCTCACCACCCTCTCCAGATACCACACATTTCTGGGCTGGATTTGACTAAAGACAAAAGGGCAGTAGTAAGTCATCATGTCATCATCCTTTATGCAAATGAATTGAACTCACCAAAGAGAAAGACACAGAGTGACTGGTTGTACCAAAAAATAAAACCCAACTTTATGCTGTCTCCAGGAGACTGGATCAAAACAGTTCTTGGGAAAAACACAAGAAAATGGGGCACCCCCAAATTTGCAGGGGCTGCCATATAAGATAAAATAAGCTTCCAGAAAAAAAGGTAACAAGAGACAGAGATGAACATCATACGATTAAGGAATCCTACATCAGGAAGACATAACACTCATCAATACACATGCACCAAGCAAAGGAGCAGCAAAATACATAAGGCAACTATTAACACATCTGAAAACAGATATTGGCAGCAACACAACAGTGGTAAAGAAATTCAACACTCCACTTTCATCAAGGACACATCACCCTACAGAACTCCGGGAAACTATAACTTTAAGTGAGAAATTAGGCCATCTGGGCTGAATATTTATACTCCAAAAAGCTAAATAATATTCTTGTCAGGTGCACCTGGAATAGCCTCCAGAATACATCACTTGTTGGGTCATCTAACAAGTGTCATAAATTCATGATGACTGAAATCATACAAGTATCTCTCTGATCACAATGGTATCAAACTCAAATCAACCATAAAAAGAAACCAGGGGGAAAAATAACAGGTGAAGATTGAACGACACTCTACCAAATCACTCTTGGGTTAAGAAGGAAAGCAACCAAGAAATTTTAAAATACCTTGAGACAAATGACACAGCACAAGCAGCACTAAGAGGGCAATACAGAGCAATACAGGCCACACCTAGAGTCAAGACAGAGCTCAGGTAAAGAATCTAAACAGCTAGAAAGAACAAATGAAACCAAGAGACAGTCAAAGGAAAAAAATATTAAAGCAGAAATAAATAACAAAGAAATCAAAGAGAGACAAAAAAATCAATGAAACCAAAATATGGTTCTTTGAAAAAAATAAACAAAACAGACAAATATTTTACTACACTTTCAAGGAGGAAAAAAGGAAAAAAAAACTAATAGAATAAGAAACAAAAGGGGAGAAGTTACAACAGACACATTAGGATACAAAAGATCATAATACCAAATATCTATATGTCATAATTCCAAATACCTATATGTCAATAAATTGAATGACCTCAAATAACCTGGAAGAAAGTGACAAATTCTTAGAAGTATACAAACCTTCTGAGACTGAGTCAGGAAGATTCAGAACAAAGCAACTACAAGCAAAGACACTAAAACATGAATCAAGAGTTTCCTGAAAAACAAAGTCCAGGACCAGACATTTTCAGTGACTTCTACAAACTCTTTAAAGATGAACTAACACCTGACTTCTCAACTCTTCAAAAACACAGAGGAAGAGGGAATGCTGCCATCACATCTCATGAGCCCAACATTCCCTTGATACCAAAAGCAGAGAAGGACATCACACAAAAAGAAAGCTACAGACTAATCCCTGATGAACATAGATGCAAACATCCTCAACAAGACCTTAGCAAACCAAATTCAATCACACATGAAAAAGGATCACACACCATGACAGAGTGAGTTTTATCTCAGCAACACAAGGATGGGTCAACATTTGAAAAAATCAATTAGATTTCTGCTCACACCAGTAAAAAAGGTCTATTATCAAAAGTCAAGAAATAAATTCTGTGAGGAACAAGGGTTAAAGGACCCTTTGCACTAATGGTTGGATGTAATTGGTACAGCCATTTGGAAAAACAATACGGTGGTTCTCAAGAAAATAAAAAAGAATTGCAATATGATGCAGGATTTCCACCTCTGGATATTGACCTGATGAATAAGAAAACACTTATTCAAAACGAGACAGGGCCCCTATTTTCATTGCAGTGCTATTTACAATAGCCAAAATAGGGAACAACCCAAGTTCTAAAGAACAGATGAAAGGATTAACAAAATGTGATTTACATACATCATACACACACATAATGGAATAGTACTCAGATACTGCAAAAAGAAGAAATCTCGCCATTTTCAACAATGTGGATAGAATTTCAGGGAATTATGCTATGTCAAATTGAGAAAGACAGAAAACATAGGATTGTACTTATTTGTGGACTATGAAGGGAAAAAAGCAATCAACAACCACAACAAAATGGCAGTGACCAGAGGAGACGGAGGGTAGAGGGAATATCTTGGTGAAGGATTGTGATTGGACTTTTGCTAATGGGTATGTGTGAAATATACAGTTGCCTGATGAGAAGCTCTACACCTCACATCTATGCAGTGTGTAAATTAATGTTACCTCAATTAAAAAAAGAAGAGGAGGGTCTCCCCGGTGGCGCAGCGGTTGAGCGCTGGGTTGCCAAGCTGCCCACAGCCTCTGCAACACTGATTTGATCCCCGGCTGCTCCCCGGCCACCGGAGGAGGGTCCCACATGGCACGCAGACCTCTCCTGCTGCCCCCTGCTCCCCTCAGCTGTGTACTTCGTCAGTCTGCCTGCTCTGCTCCCCGCTCTGGCTCTCACCCTCCCGTGCTTTTGACTGTACCCAGTGCTTGTATAAATAAATAAATAAATCTTTAAAAAAAAAAAAAAGAGAAAGAGAGAAGAAGAAGAAGAAGAAAAAGCTTCACCCAGCCTGCTCCCCAGTCAGGGCCCTTCACCTGATGATGAGGCCTAGGAAGACAGGACAGGACTGTGCTGTCCTTGGGAGCCCCCTGCACCTCCAAAGAGCCACTTCTCACCCAGCTTGACCTGAGCCCCTCCTCTCTCACCTGGAGACACACAGACTAGTCTCTCCTGCCACCTGGGAGCTGAACCAGGCCCTGGTCTGTTCACAGCCTGGCAGGGGCGCCCCAACCCCACAGTCACCCCTATCCTCACAAGGTGGCCCCTTCCCAGGCCTATGACACCCACTCCTGTGTCCCTCCCTTTCCCTCTGCTCTAGCTGATCCTCATCCCCTCTGCCCTTGCACCCCGGGCACCAGCCAGCCCCCCACAGGATGTTCCTTCCATGGGAACCTCACTCCCGAACATCCCCTTCCCAGGGCTTTGCTTCCATCCCACCTTCTGCACTTACCCCCTTGATGGACACAGCTGCCCCCATACCCCCCTTTCTTGCTGCCCCACCTGCTCCCTGCCTGTCCCTCCCCTCAGCCCCTCTACAGGATGGGGTGGGTTTCTTGTCTTTATTATTCACTGTCTCCTGCATGAAAGCAGCTCTCTGAAGTTAGGGAATGTCTCTGTTTTGTACACAGCACCAAGCACATAACATACAAATATTGGTGGAGTTAAATGAATTAGTAACTGACAAGTGTTTCTTTTCTTTTTAATTTTTAATTTTTTTTATTTTTTACAACATTGTTCATTTTTAAAAAAAAATATTTGCTCCCCCACCCTCAGGTGTAGTCCCCATAGAATTTCCTTCACCGATGTATCCGTGCACCATCACCACAGTCCCCTGTGCTCCTCCCTCCCTCCCTCTGATCCCTCTCCCTCCTCCTCCCCTGTAGGATGTCTCTCATTTATAATTGTCTGTTTTTGCTTTATTGTTTCGTACTGTTATTATTGTTATTGTTTCTTCAGAGAAGTCTGAAGTTAACCTGATGGGTTTTCCCTTATAAGGTGTCTGTTTCTTCCCCCTAAGTTAACTGACAAGTGTTTGATACAAATAAATCAAAAGTAAAAAATGAGGGGATAGGTATGTTCACATTTTTGATAGTTCACTTTTTGAAACATCATAACCCCTGACTGAGCAATGGTCATCCCTCCCCCTCTTGTTGCAGCTCAGAGACTGCTCTTAACTGTGTCATCACAATAGTTTTTGGAGAGCACCCCCATCTTTTATATCTATCTATCTATCTATCTATCTATCTATCTATCTATCTATCTACCACATCATTCTACATTTTTGTGGAATGTATGCTTTCTCCTCTTGTAACGGGGTAGTGCCCACGAAAAGGGGAAGTTCCAGGTTCCCTGCCCCACCCAAGGTAGGGTGGAGCTGAGCAGGGAGGAGCAGAAGCTGGAGGAGGAAACTGGAGAAGGAAGGAAGCAGGACAGAGAGCCAGAAGGAGACCTGGAAGAGGCACATGGAGCAGAGAGAACTGTGAAAAAACTGTGCTTGCCTTTTGGTCGTGGACTGGTTGAAACAGATGTGGGTGAGACTCATGGGGAGGTGACAGTGGTATTTTTTGTCTTGATTTTGATTTTGCTCTTTTCCTTCCAGACTTGTTTGGTTGTTTCTGATCCTTTTCTGTGGGTCCCCACCAGAAGGTGCCTTAGACTTGGGGCAGGCTTTCAGGCCTTGCTCGAGGCCAATCCTGTTTGGATGAACTTTTACCCACGAGGGGACGGGTAGCTTTAGGTGCTTGATTGAGAAATTATAGTCTTTGTCTTTTCTGTATTGTTTACTAATTGTATTAAAGCTCCTTTCCATTAAAGTCTTATATGTTTTGTGTTGATGAGGCAGATGGCAGAACCTATTTAGAGCAGGCAGGTTTGGGGGTTCTGGGGTGCCCCTCTCCCTGCCCTGTAACACTCTCAGGTGTAGTCCCCTTAAAATTCCCACCACCAGTTCACCCACGCACCATCAGCATTGTCCTTTGTGTTCTTCCCTCTTCTGTTTCGATCCCTCTCCCTCCCCTGGGAAGTACCCCAATTTTTCTAGAGCCAGGGTCCCCCCACACAGCCATCATTCCTGAAGGAAGAGCTCCAGACCCCAGGGCCCTACCTACTCGAAAACTATTTTACCAGGCTAGAAAGGAACAAAGGGCACTCCAAGGACAGGTGGGTACAGGTTTCATTATTATCACACTAGTGGACACCAGACAGGAGAGTCTCCCCCTAAGATCTGGGCCACCAACATACACAAAGATTTCCATTTATACTCAGGAATTTCAGCATTCATTACGCTGATAAATTTGACAGATTTCATTTTTTTTGTAGTGCACAGGCCATTTGGTAGAGCACAGGGCTGTTTAGACAAAGGCGGGGGGGGGTGGTTAGACAAGGATCTGTGCTATGGGAAGGGGAAGGAGCCAGCCACTTGACTCCTTTCTTTTGGAATGAGGCCCAGTTAAGATAGAGACCAGGGCCTCCCTGGTGGCTCAGGCGGTTGAGCGCAGCGCTGTGAAGTTGTCCGCAGACACTACAGTGCCGCTTTGATCCCCGCCAGCCTTGGAGCAACCCACCTGGCGAGCAGACCTCTCCTGTCTCGCCCCCTGCTCCCCTCAGCAGAGTATTTCGTCAGTCTGCCTGTTCTGTTCCGCGCTCTGTCTCTGGTGAATCCTCTCACCCTCCCGCGCATCTGGCCTGTACCCCAGTTCTTGTATAAATAAAATAAAAATCTTTAAAAAAAAAGAGTCAAGTCATAAATTGCTCAGAGGGGAACTTGCAAATGCTAAGATGGTAAACGTGCTAATTGTGCCAGGCGGGTGTGATGGGCCCTTTTACTGCATCAGTTGTTTCATTGCTTTCCCCTTCACCATCAGTTTCAACATTACTTTGGACAGTTTCCACTTCCACAGAACACGGAGGGACACTGTAGGGTAAATGATTGTCAGGCTTTTCTGCTCTTCCACCATTAGGATTGATGATGGATCCCTGCGGTACTGAATGCATGTCTGATGGCGGGCACCTGAGAAGGGTGTGGGCATGCGCAGGTGGGTGCACCTGTGCTGAGATGGGGCTTGTAAGGGCGGTGTCGCAGAATGGAAAACGACCAGAAGTGAGAGAACAAGACCATGAGAGAATGCTGGAGCACCCAGAAAGAGTGAAGATTCTTTTTCTTTTTTTTTTTTAAAGATTTATTTATTTATGCATACAAGAGCTGGGGTAAGGCCTGCGATGAGGAAAGGGGTGGGGGGTGAGAGGATCCACCAGAGATCCACCAGAGTGGCAGATTGACTGAAATACACTGCTGTGGGGAGCAAAAAAAAAAAAGTGAAGATTCACCGGGAGCTATGAGGCCTGCCAGCCTCCTGGCCCCCAGGCACATGGCAGGCAGGGGTGTGCCCAGTAAGAGCCTGAAAATCCCAATAAAAGCCTGAAAAAGCCACTGAGGGCTCAAGGACTCCTTCACACTTCTGCATGGGTTCATAGAGATCCTACTCTGAGCCATCATGCCCTTCGGTCATCACACTCACGTTTGGACCCCGGGGAGCAGCTGGAGGAGGAGCAGCAGGGAGGGGAGGAGGCAGAGCTGGGACAAGCCTAATGCTATTGTCCCCAAGGAGCACAGAGCTGGGACAAGAGCAGGCGCCATCTCCTCAGGGCTGGGGAGAAACAGGGCAAGAGGCAGCCAGGGCCACACAGAGGAGCAGGGCAGCCAGGAGCTCTGGGCTCAGGGGGGAGAAGGGCCCAGGGACCCCCACCAGCAGGAGCAGGGCCCTTCTGGTGACTCCTTAGGCCCTGAGACCAAGGACACACCTGGCTACTCTCAGGGCTGCTGAGCCTCTGTGCTGCTAGAGACCAAGAGGTTTATTGGGAAAAAACATCCTCCCTTCCCTTCCCACCCCGTGGAACCCACACCCCAGACCCACTCTGCTCAAAACACTGGACCCCTTCATTCCCAGCACCTGGTCCCGGCTGCAAACTGCTCTTCCCTCCTCCTCATCACCCAGTGACTTCCCAGGTCAGAGGCCCAGACCCAGGCCCCCCATGAAGGACAGGCCAGCACCTGCTTGTGGTCCTATGCCCCTCAGTGTGAGCAGGTGTCATGGAGAAGCATCAGGACACACAATATTGTCCCCAAGGAGTTGGGGTACCCCCCACAGGCCTCTATTCTATTCTGCTCTGTCTGCTCCTTTAGTTTACCTGAAGGTCAGTCCCTCCCCAGCCCTGACCTGCCAGGGCTGAAGACAAGGTCCTGCCTCAAACAGCAGGAACCTGCTCAGATCCCCACTGAGGGCTTATTCCTCCTGGGGGATTCCTGCCTCTGGGTGAGGATCCAGTGGAGGCAGAGCAGTAGAGAAGTGAAATGAGTCCTGATCAGAGAAAACAACCTCAATCAGTTAGGCAGAATGAGGGGCACCCTGGGACACCCAAATCTGTATGCTCCAAATGGCTTTTGCCATCTGCCTCATAAAGGCAGAGCACACTCTGAGTGTGAAAGAACACACCAGAGGAGCGCCAGAGGGGAAGGGAACATGGTGTTACAGGGCAGGGAGACGGGCACCCTGACCCCGCAAACCTGCCTGCTCTATATAGGTTCTGCCATGCGCCCATCAACACAAAACATATGAGATTTTAATGAAATGTAAATTTAATACAATTAGGGAACAGTACAAAAAAGACAAAGAATATAGTTTCTAAATCAAGCAACCAAAGTTATCCATCCCCTCGTGGGTAAAAGTCTACCCAAACGGGATTGGCCCCGAGCAAGGCCCCAAAGCCTGCCCCAAGTCTAAAGCATCCTCCAGTGGGGACCCACAGAAAAGGATCAGAAACAACCAGACAAGTATGGGAGGAAAAGAGCAAAATCAAAATCAAAGATAAAAGCTGCCATTGTCACCTCCCCACGGGTCTCATCCACATCTGTGTCACCCAGTCCACGACCAATAGGCAAGCGCAGTTTCTTCACGTTTCTCTCCGCTCCATGTGCCTCCTCCAGGTCTCCTCTGGCTCCATCCTCTTTCCTCAGTCTCCTCTGCAGCTTTTTCTCTCCCCGCTCAGCTCCACCCTCCTTTTGGGTGGGGCAGGAAACCTGGAACCTCCCCATTTCCTGGAGACCATCCTATTACAGTGGGATAACAGTTTCCCAACAAAACACTGAAAGTTACCCACCCTGTGGGGTAAATGATTGTCAGGCTTCTGCCCTCCCGCCATTAGCATCGCATGCCTGATGGACGCCTGCATTTTGTTACACTGTTATATTCAGTTGTATTGTTTACTTCTGTGGGCTGGGGCTGCAGTATTTATATTGGCAAGAGAAGCAAAGAACACAGGAGAGGGACAACTGCCAGAGAGCCCAGTAAAGAGTGCCAGCTCCTGGCACCCCAGCACCCCTGTCTGCCGTGTACCTGGTTGCTGCACTACATGTAAAAGATCAATAAAAGCCTGAGAAAGCCACCGAGGGCTCCAGGGCAAACTTTTCTTTACACGTTTGCTCAGATCATAGAGAATCAGCTCTGTGCCTTTCTGGCACTACCATGCCCCCTCTCCCCAGGGTAGATGACCAGCCAGACTTCTTGGGGGGCAGGGCTGCAGCTGCAGGATATAAACCACCCCCACCACAGCTCTCAGCACAGTACAGCCCCTAAATCCACCCACCTCATGGGGAGGGGAGCAGGAAGTGACTTGGACTCAAAACTGCCCCAGGAGGACACATGTCTCCCCATTAGTGCTTCCTTTTGTTCCAAGTGGAGAGGGAAAAGAGGGGGGTACAGAGCACAGGGCAGGTGTCCCTGGACAACACTAGGGGATCCTGCACCCTGCAGGAAGGACACTCACCCCCTCACTGCATCTCCCAGCCCTTCAGGGCCTGTTCCTGCTGCTCTGTCAGCCCACACTGTTCCCTGTTCTGTCTTGTCAGATATTAATGGTCCTGATCCAGATGGGTTCATCATTTACTTTCCTCTTTAATGGACATATGCCTCTAATCTTTCGATCGTTTCAAGTGCTTTTGAAATAGTTCCAGGTAAATACCTAAGGTTGCTGAAAGACAATGGAGAACGTAAAATGAATTGTAATTTTAAAATACAACTATGGATGGGAAGAAGTAAACCCCTTTCTCCAACGTGCCATCCACTGAAGTTTATGTAGACAAGGTTAAGATGAGGGGTCACAAGGAAAGGCTCTTCGATAAACAGTGCTGGGGACACTGGACAGCCACGTGCAAAAGAATGAAACTAGACCACTGTCTCCCACCTCACACAAAAATCAACTCAAAATGGATAACAGGATGGGACTTAAGACAAGAAACCATAAAATCCATGGAAGACAACAAGGACAGAACGCGCCATGACGTACCAAAAAAAAAAATAATGTGCTCAGTCTTTGAAAAGTCAGCGTTGAGTCATTTCTCTCTCTCTTTTCTTTTTAAAGATTTATTTATACAAGAAGTAGGGTGCAGGCCAGATGTGGGGGAGGGTGAGAGGATTCAGCAGGGACAGAGTGGGGAACAGAACAGGCAGACTGACTGAAATCCACTGCTGAGGGGAGCAGCGGGCAAGACAGGACAGGTCTGCCGTGCCACTGCAGAGGGTGCGGACTGCTTCACAGCACTGCACTCAACTGCCTGCACCACCAGCGATGCCCTAATTTCTCATTTTTACAACCATTCCCTGCTTGCTGCTGTGCTTTCCTTCGTCACCTTCTTCACATAACTGTGGTCTCTTTCCTTCCAAGGAAGAATGCCCCTCCAATTCTACCCCACAATGTAAATTATTGTCCACAGTTGAAGTCAAAGAGGTGAACGTCTGCATGGTGAGGTGAGCCATTAATAAGTGGCCTTAAGATTTGAAGACATGAATATCACCATCATGAATGGAAACTGAATGGCTTCATCAACACTATCCACAGGGCCTCAGGGATCAAACCCCTGATCCACACTTACCTGCAACCTGAGTGTAGCTTCCTCCTTGTCTTCCTGTGGGAAGAATCATCATGTGAGACAAGGGAGGAGTCAGCCCACGCAGTCTTTAAGGAATCTTCTAACCCTGGAATACTGTGACTAAAGACCCAGGTCAGGACTGGGAAAAATGAAGAAAGGAGGTGAGGGGGGACTGGACAAAATGCCCTCTGGGCAACACACATGCGTGGATGGTACTTCCCATTAACCAGGCAGGGCAAGTTCTCCCTGGGACATGAAAGCCCCCAGTGGACAAGATTCCCCCACTCCCTTCCCCACCTGAGCGCTTCTTCCTCCACATCACAGCTGCAGCCACTGCAGCTCCAGTGAGCAGAGCTCCAAGGAGAACCAGGCCAGCAGTGATGCCCGCAGTGGGGATGGAGGGCTGAGGAGGGGGCACTGGAAGGGAAGGGAAGGGGAGACCCCAGTCCTTAGTCTGACCCTTAGAAGTTCTCAAAGGGCTCCTAATACTCCTGAGAATGGGCTCCGTGCCCAAGTCCCCCTAGTTACCCTATCTCAAGATAAGGGGCTCCAGCAGCCCCTCATGCTGAAGATACACATGTATCTCTGCTCCTCTCCAGAAGGCACCACCACAGCCGCCCACTTCCGGAAGTTTCCATCCGCCAAGCCTGGTCTCCACCAGCTCCATGTACGGGGCCAGGTCAGGGTAGAAGCCCAGGACCCAGAACCTCAGGGTGATGTCATGCTCAGAGATGGGGTACTGGGTCACACATGCCCTTTGGGGGTCTGAGCAGGAAGAATCGGACATTTTATGGTTGCTATTTCCTCTATGGTCACTGAAGCAGCCTCATGGCCATCCTCAGAATGGACAGGAAAACATGCTTGGAGGGAGGTAGCACAAACCCCAGAAACCAGCCTGGTCTGGGAGTCTGGGATAGTAGGTGAGAGCCCAGGGTGGGATGCAGGTCTCTAAACATTTTGTTGCTGACTTGGGTGGAGGGTGAGGACACAGGTAGGAGTGAGATCTCCAAAAATGCTCTCTGACCAAAAAACAAGATCTCAAGAGAGAAACTCATTGTTCCTACGATGGCTGCTGGTGAAAAGGGTCCTGTGCAGGGTGATTTCAGGGGTGGTCTCCCCTCTTTCTCAGGAGAAACTGGATTCCTTAAGTGTCCTTCAGAAACAATAGGACCCTCTGGGCCAGTCTCCATCCCAGAGCTTGAAAACTTGAGAGACAGTTCTCTTTCTGACCAGAAGGGGGCGCTTTTCTGACCATTCAGTTTTCCCTGTAGGGTGTGAGCCTCAGGGAGATCAAAAGCCCTGTAGCCCCTCTTACCACTGAGCTGCAGCGCCTCCTTCCCCATCTCCAGGAGACTTGGGATCCACTCCAAATACCTGCCCTCCGGGTTGTTCATTTCGTGCTTTACCCAAACTCCCTCCTCCACTATGGCAGGTGCCATAGCCTCTGGGAATCACTGCGACCCTGACTAGGGGCAAAGGTCTGGCGAATGGGAGCTGTGACCTGGCCCTGGGCAAGCATTGTTCACTGTCCTAGCTCTGGTTGTAGCAGCCATGCAGGTCCTCCAGGAGCCATTAGGGCAGCTTTGAACCTCTGTGCCTATTGTCTTTGGTTCTAGTCCAGGTCCTCCTGCCCCACCTGCTCTGCCCTGGGCTGCAGCATCTCCACACTGTGACCTGGAGAGTTGCTGTCAAACCGCCTGAACTGTGCGTGGTCCATGTAGCCCACTGTGATGTACCGGGGCTCCTGGAGGCTGGGCTGGGAGGTCTTTATTTCTAAAAGCCTTAAAGAGTGGGAGCCTGGGGGCAGGAAGGGGTGAAAGTTGGGCTGAACCTCCTCCCTGCACTGGTCCTGAGTCCCAGGGAGATGGGGCATGAGGGGAGAACGTGTTCAGGAAGGGAGGAGGCTCGAGAGCTTGAAAAGGGGCATCAGGTGGAGAAGGAGAGGGACTCAGGGGGACAGAAGAGGGCGCTAGGGTGGGGGGACAGAAAGGGACTAGGATTGAGAGGAAGCGTGGGGGGACAGAGGAGCCTAAGGCAACAGCCTCCTCCAGGGAAGGCTTTTCCCTCCTCCCTGCTCTCACCAGCCCAGGTTTGGGCCACAGCCCTGGAGAGAAGCAGCAGGAGGAGGGTTGGGGACCCCATGACCAGCACTACTGGGGTCTGGGGAGCTCCTGACTCTAGGCTGGTGGGTGGAGACTTACCCGGGGGCCATGCTGATTGGCTTCCCTGGGAACCATCTAGGCACTGGGGACTGAGAACTGGGGAGGAGTCACAAGTGTCCAGGGCCCAGCACAGGTGGTGGAGACAGAAGGGAGGCTAAGGGGGCAGTGGGGTATCCCCAACAGTAACCTTCCTGCCCTAGACACAGTCCTGGGGCCTGGAACTATGAGAACCAGACTAGGGACCTGGGGCTTTGCTCTGGCCCCTCCTGTCCTCACCCAAAGCTTCCTCACCCTGTCTCCATGACCCAAGCACTGGGTCTGCGATTCTCAGTATTTTCCTTCCGGATCCGTGTCCAGTCTTACAAATTAGGGAGGACGCCAAGCATAATCTTGTTTAGGAGGTATCACTCCCCATACTTACCACACTGGGAATAAAGCGAGTTTGATCATGTAGTTGTTTCATTTAGAATAATAATAATAATCCAATGCCTGTTAATAGATAATCAATAACCAATGCCTGTTAAATAACTTCTTTTAATCAGGGCAATGGGAAGAGTGGATCTTTCACGTGTTTTATGTTTGCAGTTGTCTTTCTTGTCTGTCTCATTGTTTTTTCTTGTCTGTCTCATTAGAAGAGAGTAGAATTTTCATGTTTCCTTCTGCATTTAGCTGTGGTTCTGGTTGAAGTCTATGAAAAAATGTCTACAGCTCAGAATGGAGGTGTTGAAATTGTATGGGGAATATAAAAATAAAATTTATTATTAAAAAAAATGTCTACAGCCTCACACAAATATGTTGAAGTAGTGTTTTCACATTATCGTGAATATTCCACTTGGATACTAAATTAAATCTATACAGCTGGGGCCTCCCCTGTGGCACAGCGGTTGAGCGCTGGGTTGCGAATCTGCTCACGGCCTCTGCGGCGCCAGTTTGATCCCCGGCTGCTCCCCGCCACCGGAGGAGGGTCCCACATGGCACGCAGACCTCTCCTGCCACCCGCTGCTCCCCTCAGCAATGTACTTCGATCCTTCTGCCTGCTCTGCTCCCCGCTCTGGCTCTGGTGAATTCTCTCACCCTCCCGCGCTTCTGACTGTACCCAGTGCATGTATAAACAAAACAAACAAACAAACAAATAAAAAAAAAAATCTATACAGCTGGCATTTTCTCCCAGGTTATTTGCAAAGTCAAACCTGAAACAATATCATTAAATATTTCTTATTCAGTTACATTTCCATAGTTCTCTCTTGCATAAAACTAACTGCAGTTAGTTTTAATGTGTGATTTTTTTAAAGTAATATATTGTTCCACAAATTATAAAGCTCTTCAATGTTCATTACACTGGAATCAAATTATTTTAAAAAATTTATTTTATTTTTCACCACAAATCCAAAAAGTAAAAGTAGTACTGGAAGTTGTCAAGTTAGTGATAGGACACAATTTTCCATGATTCTGTTTTTTTTCTGAGCACTTGCATTTGGTCAAGTTGAAGTTAGTCTCAGTTAGCAATTGTCAGTTGATTTTCTCAAAGGAGCACACACTCATTTTCAGGACAATGTCTGCTAATTAACCAGATCAAATAGCCACAGATTTTATCAATCATTCCTTCATGTGAAGATGGTATTGCCTACAAAAAAAGAAAAACAGTCTAATTCATCTCATGCAAATATTTTCCTTGGCACATGGTAGTTGGGGACGCAACAGGAGTGTTGTGTGTGCACTTGCGTGTCATCGCATCAGGTGCTGTAAAATGTGGATTTGAGGATGACAGAATAATGAAGATAATTTTTAATACTTCAACCAAGACACTTTGAAAGACACTGCCTTTGAGTTGTGTTTCTGAGGTAAAAAGTTGTGAAGAATAACTGCAGTTAGTAATATAAGCTCCATTTTTAGTAAGTTTTACCTCAGCAGATGTCAAAATAGTGAAAAAGCCAATGGTGTCTAAGTGACATTTAGAAAATAGTTTTGACCTCGTGGCTCCTGTGACAGGCTCTGGGTGACTTCAAGGATTCCACAACCACACTTTGAGAAATGCTTTTCTCAGAGAACCAGGGAACATCTCCCAAGTGTTCTCTGCCTTTGCCTCCTCTTCACTTGCCAGCATCCCTCTCCCTGGCTGGCTCCTGCCTCCCCAAGCTGCCTCCCCTGCAGACACAATGGCAGCAGAGAGAGGACCCTGGAGACATGGAGCTTGCACTGTCATGAGAGATGGACACTGAGTAAAGGTGACAAAGACACGTGTAAACCTGACCTGAGCCAAGGGCTGGAGCGTGTTTATTATGAAATTAGAGCAGAAGGAGTGCTTCTATTATTTTAAATAATATCAAAAGATGTAAAAAAAAAAAAAAACAGGGCCTCCGTGGGGGCATAAGGTTTAAGTCTGAGTGCTATCACTTCTTACACCTGAGTTTGATTCCTGACCAGGGAGCAACCCACAGGGGCAGCAGACCTCTCCTGTCTCACCCACCACTCCCCTCAGCAGTGGATTTCAGTGGATCGGCCTATTCTGCTCCCTACTCTGTGTCTGGTGAATCCTCTCACCCTCTGTACCTCTGGCCTGTACCCCAGTTCTCGTATGCATAAATAAATTAAAAATGAATCTAAAAACAAAGAAACAAAAAATTACATGCAGCATCAAGTACAAGATCCATCTCAGACCCAGTAAATAGCAGAGGCTGGGGACCCAGTGGTGGTGTAAGTGAAACAAGACAATGGGGCACTCAGTCAGCAGGAGTCAGGCTTTGTCGTCAAATAAGTTTGATGTCAAACTAGAGAGGGTCAGTCCACCATCCAGTGCTGCCAGGCCAGGAAGTCTAGGCTGGTCTGCAGCCCCAGCCAGTAGTCAGGCACCACCTGGGAGACTCAAGGTATAGCTTAATCTAGTCCTTTGTTTAATTTCTCTATATCCATATCTAAGTGATGTTTTTGTCTTTCTCCTTTGGGCTTATTTCCATTAGCTCCATCCATGTTGCCCCAGATGGCATGAGTTTATATTTCTTGATGAGTAATATTCTATTATCAATGTACGACCCCTTCCACAGCCTGGCTACTGTAAATAGTGCTGCAGTGATCAGGGGGTGCCAATTTCCTTTGAAGTAGTGTAAGGTCCTCTGCTGGTGTGCTGGCACCTGCCACCCTAAAGGGAGCTGGAGTCTCTGAGAGCACCTGCTTACTCTGCACAGGGGATTCCAGGAGGTTAGAAGTTCTGCAAATAGAACTTTTTTCTATTTATATAAGCACTGGGTAAAGTCAGAAGCGGGGGAGGGTGAGAGAATTCACCAGAGCCAGAGCAGGGAGCAGAACAGGTAGAAGGACTGAAGTATATTGCTGAGGGGAGCAGCGGGTGGCAGAAGAGGTCCTTCGCACCATGTGGGACCCTCATCAGCGGCCAGGGATCGAGCCGGTGAACCGGCACTGCAGAGGCTGCGGGCAGCAGAGGCAGCAGCTTCACAGCCCAGCACTCAACTGCTGCACCACCAGCAGAGGCCCTCAAGGTGGTTGTTTCCAGACTGAAGTCTCTTGCAATTGTGCACACGGTTGAGAACCACGGTGATGAGTCCCCTACTGGGCACTATCCTTCCATCGGCTCTAGCCTGTAGGCCCCTATCGTATGGGTACTGTAATGCTCCAGCCCTTGGTTTTAGCTTTGGGGCTTTTGGTGGCTCTCTTGTCTTAGAGCCCGGGCAGGTGGGTGCCACTGCAGCCTATCCTGGCATCCCATCCTCATGCCCCGTGAATACCCATTTCAGTTGGGATCCCAGCCGGTGTCAGAGACACCAAGTGTTAAAAGCTCTTTATGAGTTGCTGGACAACACCAACAACGAACAGCTCTTTCAGACATGAGGCCCGGAGCCTTTGCTCCTTTCCGGTGATGTCAGACTGAGGACTGGAGGCCCAGTCTCTGACAGAGGTCTTCATCCTCTCTTCCTCCCACAGAGGTTGGCTACTGGATGCTGCTTGTCTCCTTTCAGCTTCTGGCCCTCCTTTCTTGAGGGCCAGGAACAGAGTCTTCCCCTTCTTTCTTTGGAAGTTGGAACAGAGCCCCTCAGCTCCCTCTAACCCTGGCTTATATCACTCTTCAGGGTGTCCCAACATCAAGTCTGGTTGGACTATTTTTCTTTTTTTGTGCAGAAGAACTGGGGTATTGGCCAAAGGTGTAGAGTGAGGGGAACAGGCAGACTGACTGAAACACACTGCTGAGGGGAGCAGCCGGCAAGGCAGGAGAGGTCTGCTGCGCCCTGTGGGTCAGCTCCTGACCAGGGATCAAACTCAGGCAGCAGTGGTGATGGTGCCGAGACTTAACCTCTAGGCCACCAGGGAGGCCCTGGACCATCTTCATCCTTGGCTGACTGGACCACCTGATTGGTCCTGCCCATAACCCAGGAAGCATGCAGAAAAGGGCAGTTCTGAAGAGCAACTGCTACAACGGACTTGTGGTGGAGCAGCAGAGTGGAGACCACCGCTGCTGCTGGCTCCCGCCACCAAGTCATCTCCCAGATCTGCGCCCACAGATGCGGGGGACAGGCACAGGCCCCTCTTCCTGAGGCAGGCACTGTGGGACTTTGCCACCTGCCCAGGCCCCTTGCCTCACCGAAGCAGAACTGCTTTCTAGTGCTCTCTGAAGTGAAGGATGCTGAGGCTCAGCCCTGTTCAGTGAAGCGCGACCCAGAGCCAAGTCTGGAACCAGGATGTCTCCACGTCTCCTCGTCTCTCCCCTACTGGCTCATGCCTCCAGCAGGGAGGTGACCTGCAGTCCCGAGGAACCCACCACTTCATGTCAGAGCCTAGGGCACAGGTGGTCACGGACCTGGCAGGACTGCAGGGTCCTCAGTGCCCCCCAGCCCTGAGTTGGAGCCATCTCTGTCCCGGCCTAAGGACCTCCCTCCCGGAGGCCTCCGAGCCCTTCCCAGCTAGCGCAGGCCTTACCAGCTCCTTCAGCTCTGCCAGCTTCTCCCGTACCTGGCCGAGTTTCATGGCCAGCTCGCTCTTGGTGTGATGCTCTGTTTGGAGGGAGCTGGTCATCTCCATACTCTGATGGGCCAGGACAGACAGAAGTAACAATGAGACGCCACCCAATACAGCTGGAGACTCAGAGCTCGGTGTCCCCTCCCACATCAGGAAGAGGTCATCCCCCAGCCCAGGGCACCCCAGGCACCTTACCTTCTTGCCAAGCGCTCTCTGGGCTCCGAATCTGATCATCTCCTGCACCACCCTCTGCCCGGGACTCCCACGTCACCCGCTCTCCACGGGGATGAACACTGCCCACCTCTACACATCAGTCTCAAAAGCCACCCCTCCAGCCTCCAGACCCTTCAGAGCCAACTGCTCCCTCAGTTGCCACATCCCACCTTGCCGCCTAGCAAAGTGTCTGCTGCCAAGGGCCCATGGGAGATGGGTAAGTGTCCAGTTGATTTTTAAAAGACAGTGGGGGAGGATGTCCCAGTCACTCATCTCTGGTGAACCTCACGCACATGCAGTTCTGCTACAAAACTCACCTTAGTCCTTGCACCTATAACAAAAGCCCCCTTTCTCCTAAGCCTGCATTTCCCATTCCTAAGCCAAAATGAATTCATCACTTTGGAAAATCAACTGCAGTGTGGACTGTTGGTTGTTGCGGGACATGACCAGAGGGCAAGCCCCGTGTTTGGGGCGGGGGTTTGAGGCTCTCCTAGTAGGACGGGCCCCTGAGCATTCACCCTGGAGGCTTGGAAGGCCCAAATCTCACACTCCTGCTCTGGAAGCTCTTCACAAATGACCTCTCACCCTTCACGGTGTATTGTATCTTCTCCAAGATGATAAAGATGTGCGGGAAGGAAAACAACGATCAACCAAGCAGGTGAAACAGCAGACATGGACACACCGAGGGTTAATGATGGCAACATAAAATCAGCCAGAGGCCAAGTACCTCAACCAGACAAGCCTCGGGCATGCACGCTGGGAGAGGCCAAGCCAGAGAGGGGGTCTCGGCACGGCCTCACCTTCCTCCTGTCCAATGGGGGGAGCGCTACCCCATTGGAGCGGTTAAGGTCGGACACAGCACCTGCAGAATGTCCTGAATCTACAGGAGGTGAAAAGAGAAAAACAAGGGCAAGGGGAGGAAGAGAAAAGCGACTTAGAGAAGACAAGAAGGTCAGAGAAGGAAAGAGAGAGCAGCTCTGGACGATGGATGATGGAGACATGGGTGACGAATCATAACATGGCCTGTGCCTTCTTTCCAAACGGCCACTCACCACCTCGCCCGAGGCAGAAAGCAACATGAACCAAGAGATGATCAAAGCTACCAAATCAGTCTGAAAGACACTGATCTGGCCCAACAACTTCATCTTCCAGTTGAGGAAACTGAGGCCTGAGAAGGACGTGACTTTCCCTGGGATCACCCAGCAAGCCGGTGGCAAAGACGGACTCCCACCTCAGAGGTCACCTAATCCCAAGCACCTGGGGCTCATCTTTGCCGCCCTAAAGGGAGAGGGTGTCCTCACTGACTGGCTTCCCCTTGAGGCTGGGGATGAGGGAAATTGCCAGAGCAAGAAGTCCATAGCGACGCCCTGTACTGAAGGCTCACTGCGCACCAGGCCCCACGCGAAGGGATGAACGCACAATCCGCTCACGGATGCTGCCTAGATTTAAGTAGAGCTGTAGCACCCTGACTCACAGGTGGACAAAGAGCTTAAACAGTGTTGCCCCAAATCAGATCCCCAGCAGTGCTATGGAAAGGCCGCACTCAGACCCAGGGTTCTTACCCACTTCTTTCATGCTCTTCACCTCTCACTGAGCTGCCCCTGGAGTACCCCCCTCCCAGCCTGGCTGAGCAAGACTTACATCTTCAGATGACTTACAACCACTTCCAGTGGTCTCTTGCAGGAGACCCCAAGATGTTTTTCCTTTGGTAGTCTCTCCACTGTGGAGAGGAAAAAGTGAGTTGAGGCTCACGAGAACGGCAAGCCACTGTACTCACACCCCACTTTACAAGTTAGATTTGCCATCTGACGTCATGCCACCAACATCTCCACCAGGTGCTGTGAGTATCCCCCCGTCCCATCCTCCCAATGACAGAAGAAATGGACTGATAACTTGGTTTAAAGAAAAAATGTTTAGGAATTTTCACTCAGTCTTCAGACTCGAACTTCTGGGATGCCATGACTCAGTAGCTGCCAGCAGGCAGCGCTGCTCAAGCTCCTGCACCAGTGGATGCTCATGGCAGGAGGCAGTGAGGGGACAGCCAGGGGCACAGCCAGGCCCATTTCAGAGCAATCTGTTACAATCTCACATATGTCTGCATACGTGCACTAACACAGAAGGCTTTTTTTTCTCAGGAGACTCAAGCAGAATTGATGCTTCAGTCGCCTGTTTATCCTGTGGTGAGCTGAGCAACCCATGTTGAGACGACTGGGGGAAGATTCCCAACTGGGAAGGTCAGTTTGCTGGGATCTGATCCACAGAGGGTAAACAGATCACTCCAAAGAGCACTGATTGGGGGGCACTCTGGCCCCAGGGTCATAAGGAATTAGAATGTTAGATGGAGGAGTCAGACAAAAATTGGAAAGTCTCCGTGGAGAAGTAGAAACCCCGCAGAAAACCAAACTAAACAGTTCTTCCCAGTGTTTCCCAGAGCAGTTGCCAGCGTTTCAAGTTTACTAGGGAAGCGTAGGTTTTGTAGGCGCTCAGTGTTTAAAGGTGGGGTACAGTACAGAGCAAGCGAGCCTGAACCCTCTCCCAGGGTCAGGTCTTGGGTCCCCTTCAAGTTGGTAATCTGCAGCCACAAGAGAAACCTGAAAGGGGGTTAGTCCTGGGGGCTGGGGCAACAAATCAAGCACCCAGCTCTTGATGTGACATAAGGATGGTTCCCAGGGATTGTGACGTAGCTACTTTCCACCCCTTGCCCCTCCACGCACATTCGCCGCTCCTCTTTGTCCTGGGCCAGCCCGTTTATGAGAACCCCTTCTCTAGGTGCTGCTCCCTCATTACTGCTCTCTGGTCTGTCAGAGAGCCAAGGGGGTGGCTCAGGCCTGGTTATGAGGGTCTTCTGCAGGGATGCGATAACGTGGGTGGAGAAGGAGTTGGTCAAAGGTGGTAGGAGACATTTCCTGAATGTGAGCCTGTGTGAATTTCAGGAGGCAAGGAGCAAAAAGAAAAAAAAAAAGTAAAGTCATCATTAGTATTGGCCCCAAGAGTGGGAGGAGCCATGACACTATAGGATTTTGAAACCATGTCAGCGGGGAATTGGAGCCCCCAATTTCCCTTTCCATGTCTTTGCGTAGTTTCATGAAGGCTTCCACATTTTGTTCTACAATCTTTGATTCATTGATACAATAACAATATTCTTCCCTGAGGAACAGGCAGGTGCCCCCCTTGTTAGTCGTCAACAGGTCCAGAGCCCGCCGGTTTTGGAGCATGGCCTGTGCCAGGGAGGGGAGCTGTCTTTGTGATGATGCTAAAGACACAGAGGTTTTTTCTAAGGAGGCGTAGATACCTTTAACCGAAATGTTAGAATTGCAGGAAAGAAAGCCGACAAGGGCATCAGTTGGATAGCAGGGGTAGCTGTGATTGGAGTCCCATAGGGGGACTGAGAGTTGGGGAGTCTGGCAAGCAGCGTCTGTAATCTTGATCATAGTGGTATTGAGATGAATTGGAGCTGCTGCCAGTAGAGGCCTCTGAAGGGAAGCACAGAGGAAACAAGAAAGGTATTAGATCCAAAAGAGTTATGTAGGAATAGTATAGCGTTTTGTATTTTACGAATCCAGGTTGAGGGTGTCTCAGTCTTTTCTGATGATGTTAGCTGATTTTGTAGGACTTGCTCTGAATGGAGGATGTCCTGGGAGACTTGGACTGTGGCATTTTGTGTCGGGACATAGTCCCTTGAGATAGGAAAATGTTGCCACTGTGTAGGAATGCCAGCCCGTGTACCCTGTGGCTTGGACTCCCTGTACCCAGCGTAGGTCCCAAGGACCTGAAATAGTATAGTTAACTTGATTCGTATTGAAACCCGTATTATGACAGATGGAGAGAATATTCGGCCTTTGTCTGGAAGGTGCACTGCACATGACGGGCAAGGGCACCCCCCATATTCTTTGTAGGTATTCTTGCAATGATCTAAGGTTTGATGGTAAAAGAAAGAAAACATGGTGTTCATAGTGTTGTTCATTGATGAAAGAGTTAGGGTGAGAGTGATGGGTGCTGTGCATCCGGCCTGTGGGCATCCGCAGTACCCACCAAGTGGGTACTCTCCGTGGATCCTGAGACAAAGGTCTCCCTAACTTTGAATTTCCACACATAGGACACTGAGCTAGGGGAGATTTTGACAAGAAATGCGCATCCTAGTAGGACCCAGGTTACAACATACATACTGTTTGTCTTCGGGCACACGTTTGACCCAAGAGAGATGGTGCCAGCAGGGGTCTCCCAGAGGTGTTACCGCTATAGGCGTGGTGAGAATGACTGTGTGCGGACCAGTCCATGGAGGCTGCAGTGGCTTTGGCTGAAGCGGTTTGAGCAGAACTTTGTCTCCTGGATGCAGTGGTAGGGAAGGTCAGTTGAGGAGGTCGAGATTCGGGCAGGACTGGGTAAGTACCGGTCTGCATGTTCCTGGAGCAGTTGCAGAGCTCTCAGGAGAGTTTAGTCAGGTGACCCTTGATTAGCCCATTGGCGCGCTCCACTTTCCCTGAGGATTGCTGGTGGTGGGGAATGTGAAGCTTCCAGGTGATACCCAGAGCCGCGGAGACCTGCTGAGTAATCTTTGAGATAAAAGCTGGACCATTGTCAGATAGGACAGATGTGGGGAGGCCAACGCATGGGATAATGTGGTTAAGAAGGGCCTCGGTTACCCCCTGAGCCGTTTCTCTAGCTGCAGGGAAGGGCTTGACCCAACCTGTTATTGTATCAACCCTTGTGAGCAGATATTTAACTTTTTTGTGAGTAGGGAGGTGAGTAAAATCAACCTGCCAATCCTGTCCGGGTAAGTGTCCACGCAGCTGGTGAGCTGCAGAAGAAGGAGGTTGGTGAATTCCCCCTTGAGGTGATCCAGGAGCACCGGTTTGACGATGGGAACACAGCTGCCAGACTTTTGCATTCAAGGAGGGGTGGAAGAGCAGACTCAGGATTTGGCGTTCATTAGGCTCCTAAGTCGGAGTGATGGAGGGGACAGATAGAGAGAGAATAGGACCAGGATCTGCAGCAGAGTGAGTGGTGGGAGCCCTTGTTGCTGCATCAGCCTTGTTATTCCCTGTGGTCACGTAAGAATTGTCCGTGTGGTGTCCTTCACAGTGGATCATGGCGACTTCAGTTGGAAGCTGCAAGGCCGCTAGAAGCTTAAGGGCAAGTTTAACTTTCATGATGGGGGACCCCTGGGTGGAGAGGAACCCCCTTTCCTGCCAAATCGCAGCAGGACTGTGAGCCATAAGGAAGGCATATGTTGAATCCGTATAGATCGTGACTTTCTTATGGTTGCTGAGGGTCAGGGCCCCGGTAAGTGCTCTGAATTCTGCCTTTCAGGAGGTGGTTCCCCCGGGCAGCTTTCCTGCCTCGATGACCTGATCGAGGGTAACCATGGCCTAGGCAGCCCTCCGCTGACCTCGCACACCTTCGCAAGAGCTGCAGTCTACAGACAGAGCCCAGTAGGCAGCTGACAAAGGGGAGTCGGCCAAACCCAGTCTGGAGGTTTGCATTTCGCCCAGGATTTCAGGGCATGAATGAGCGGCAGAAGGGGGGCCAGAGACAGAAGAGGGGCTGGGTTGAGAGAAGTTGACTGAGTGAGACTCGCCAGAGGGTTTTCGATAAAGAGCACGTGGAAGTCCTGTGAGTGGGCAGGAGGGAGAGTGGAGAGCGGGCGGGGAGACAGGAGGGCCTGAAGGCTGTGCGAGGAATGTGCTTGGACAGGTCCTCCCAGAGTAAGTTTGAGGGGTTCCCGGATGAGTAGAGCTGCCGCCGCCAGGGCTCTAAGGCAAGGTTGCCAGCCCCTGACGGTGGGATCCATCTGCTTGGAGAGATAAGCGACAGGACACAGGGCTGGGCCCAGAGGCTGGGAAAGGCCACCTGCCGCCATACCCCTATGTGCGTCTGTGCACAGGAGGAAAGGCTTTTCTGGGTCAGGAAGGCCAAGGACAGGTGCCCTAAGGAGGATATGTGTGAGTAAAAGGAAGGCCCTGCAGACCTCCCCGGGAGATTGGAGACGTCCTTCGAGGGAGGCTTTTGCTGTGTCGTACAGTGGCTTGGCTAGGAAAGCAAAATTAGGGATCCAGTGACGGAAGAATCCGACCAAACCTAGGAAGGAAAGGATTTGTTCTGCCGATTCAGGGGAGGGAAGGTCCCGGATGGCGTGTTTGTGGTCCACCGTCAGCTGTTTGGAGGAAGGAGTTAGTGGAAGACCCAGATAGACGGCTGTGGGAACTGAAAGTTGGGCTTTGGACGGGGAGACACGGTATCCTTTTGAGCCCAGGAAGGTGAGGAGTTGTGCAGTGAGTTGCTGAGATTGTGGCAGAGAAGGTCTGCAGAGAAGGAGGCCAGCAACATATTAAAGGAGAGCCCAGAAAGGAGTTGGACTTACCTGCTAACTTGACTGTTACCCTGGGCTCCTTGAAGTTTATCGGGGTCGATGAGTCCGGGCCTCTTCAGTCCTCAGCTGCCAAACCGAAGACCGCCGGTGGCAAGAGTTGCAGGGGCTGGAAGGACTGGTCCACCGCAGCCAGGCATGGAGGGACAGTCACTTTTCCAGTGACCCTGGACGTTGCAGATGGGGCATGGTCCTGGCAGGTGTTGAGGCATTGTCTGGTCCAGTGGCCTTCTCGACCACATTTGAAGCAGGCTCCCAGCGGTGGTCGGTTGGGGGCCATGGGGCCCGTTGTCGTCCTCTGTCGGCCGGCAGGCACTGCGGTGGTTGAAGGAACATGGCCTGGCAGTTCCCTCTCTGCCCTGTCCTGTTCCTTCCGGTTTTTAAAAACTGTCAAGGCCATATTCAGCAGATCCTGGATAGGGGTTTGAGGACAGTCCTCAGCCTTCTTTAAAAAAAAAAAAAAAAAGGTTTATTTATTCATTTACACTAGAACAGGGGTCCAGGCCAGATATGTGGGAGGGTGAGAGGATTCACCAGAGACAGAGTGGGGAACAGATCAGGCCGACTGACGAAATACACTGCTGAAGGGAGTAGCGGGCGAGGCAGGAGAGGTCTGCTGTGCCATGTGGGACCCTTGCTGGCCGGCCGGCATGGAACCGGCACTGCAGAGGCCTCGGAGAGACTCACAGCGCAGCGCTTTGCCATCTGCGCCATCAGGGGAGTCCTCTCAAACTTCTTAAGCTTCTATTAATGTCAGGAGCTGACTGAGATATAAAATGGGTAGCCAGAACTGTTGAGCCTCCATCTGAGTCAGGGTCAAGCCTGGTATGGCGCTGGAACGCCTCCGTCAGGCGACTAAGGAAGGCAGCAGGGTTTTCTGAGGCAGACTGGGTGATCTCCCTGAGCTTAGCAAAATTTACACTTTTGTGCACAGCCTCTTGGAGACCAGCTAGGAGACAGGTAATAAAATGGTCTTGGTGAGTCCTGCCCCGGGGGCCCTGCCTGTGTCAGTCTGGAAGCCCCACCCAAGCTCTGGGCTGGGAACTGCTGCAGAGACTGGGGCCAACCTAAAAACCTGCTCCCTTTTGTCAGAGGTCAGGGTGGAAGAGAGGATCACATGTAATCATGACAAGTAAGGTCACAGGCTTGGGTAAGATAAGGAAACTCTTTGGTGTAGGTGGTGGGATTGTTAGTGAAAGAGCCAAGAAGCTTTTCAGTCTTGGAGAGACCAGACAGAGAGGAAGGACCATGGACCCTAATTCCTCCTTCATTCCCCGCCACTTCCCTGAGGGGACCCAGAAGAGGACCACCCAGAACGGGTGTGGTGGCTAGGAGGTGAAAAAAAGAGGGGAGGCCGGATTGGGGAGCTGGAGGAGGTGAAGACTGAGAATTTAGAGGATCAGAAAACGTTGAAGAGGGTCCAGAGAGGGGAAGAGTGAGAGGAGTCTCAAGACTTGGAGAGTGTGGCAGGTTTTCAGGAGGGAGGGGCTGGAGGGTGGGACGGGAGCACAAGAGAAAGCCAGCCTGGCCCTAAGGGATCTCTGACCATTTTCCATTGCGGTGACAGAACTCTTTAGGTCTGTAAGGATGGAGAAGTCAAAAGCGCCATGCTCGGCCCGTGGGAGCCATTGTCCAATTGGTATTGAGGCCACGCAGCGCTGCGGTAAAAGATGAGACGCTTAGGGCACATACCTGGCCTAAGCTCCAAGGGACCGGGGTTTGAGAGAAGGCATCTGCCGCGAGGGTGATAGATAAGCTTCAGTCAGAAGTTGGCTCTCAGAGAGAATTTGATTCCTATATTGGTCACACACACACTTAAGTTCATACAGGCAAGCCAACCCCAGGTTCCCAAAGTACCTCCGACTGAAGACAGCCACTGAGACTTGTCTTACCCGGGCCTTCCACCTAGGTGGATGTTCTCTGGCTGTGGAAGTCTCTAGGCTCGAGGACCTGCAGTGCAGATGGTCACGCAGGGTGTTGAGCTGATAGGCCGCTTGTGCCGCTGTCAGGGAGCAGGCCGTCAGGGAGCCTTCGAAATTCATGCTGGGGGTGCGGCCCCCATCCCCCTATGTGAGTGTGCTGCTGGGGCAGGGCAGCCGCCTTGGGAGCTTTGGAACAGGATCCACCACAGGGCAGAGGAGGTCTGACCCCTCCTCCTTATTGTGGCAACTGAGTGGCCTTCAGGAAGGCTCAGGTTGTCTGATGGCTTTGGAAAGCCTGAGGGTCCAAGCCACACCCTCGGCCCGCAGCCACCTTGCAACCAGGCAGGCCACAGAGCGCCTTGCCCTCCGTGCCTGCTGTTGCTGTTCCCGCCAGCACAGGGCCACGGCAGTCCCTGTGCCCCAGGTGAAGCACCGAAGCCTGCCTGCAGGCCCGGGGACCTGGGCCTGTTGTTCATAGTGTCACTTCTCCTTTTTCAGCCAGGGGACCTCAGTGCCGGCTGAACTGGGCAAGTCGGCTTCTCTGAGTTCTACCCAAGCTGGTCAGTAAAACTCGCCCCACAGACCTGCCTGCCCCCGCACCCCTACACTGATGCTTGCTCTTCTGCTTTTCCACACCAGGAAGGGCCCAGCCTCACCTACACGACCTGTGGTCCCCCAGCCTGCTGAGGCTCCCCTCTTAGACTTATAAGCCTGTGGCCACTAGCATCTGGCCTCCTGCCCTCCCTGCCTCCCCAGGGTCCATATGGGGAACTACTGTGCTTTCTGCCCACCCCAGGGGGCCCCCGGTGCTCCCTCCAGCCATCCTCTCAGCTCTGCCCTCCCGGGGCAAACAGTGGTATTCCCCTGTCTTTCTCCATCAGAAATGGTGGAGTCACGTGGGGCCCGAGGCCCCCTACTCCTGACACTAAGGGTGACCCTGGGCTGGCGGGTTGAAAGACAGGGGAACAGAGAGGAGGGAGCCGGAGGGGGCCGGTCACATGTCTGGCCCACGGGTGCACTGTCTCGTGTGTGTGAGAGGCCGGCGAGTGAGCAGGGAGAGGCTCCAGCTCCTGCTCCTGCATCCCCCTTCCCTGTCCCCCCTCTCCTCTCATCGAGAACCCCTGCCCACACCCTCCCCTGCTTCGTCTTCCCTCCCCACCTCCCCCCCAGCGCTGCAGCCCAGGCTGCACCTGCCTTCCCAGCTCTCCCCCTTCTCTGCCCTCCCCCGTTTTCTCTCTGCTTCTCTCCAGCTGCCAGCTGATCGGGTCAGGCAAGTCCATCCAACCTGAGAGACCCAGGGCCCCCTTCGGCCTCTAACCAGACCCCTCCTCTTCCTGGGACACCTCTCTTCCCAGGCCTGCCTGGGTGACTGTTCTGTGACTTGGCCCCCAGCCCCCAAGCCTCCCCCTTCATCTGTGACTTTAGTCTGTTGTGGCGGTGAGCTGACACCCCAGGCGTGACCTCGGTGACTCTTGTGCCCCCTCGGTGGTATTGCTCCTGCCCTGCTCTATGCATGTCTATAAATACACGGGCACACACACACGTGCAAGCGCGCATCTCTGGTGCTGGGAACCGCCGGCTGTGCTGTCCTTCTGAGTCTTGTGGCCCAACTACAAGCAAACACTGTCACCCCAGCCACCCCCGCCAACACGTGCCGCCTCCGACGAGCCTCCCTGCCATTCCCTGCCTGTGCACAGTCAGCCCCCCCAGCCACCTTCCTGCCCCTTCCCCGAGCATGGGGGTGCTGCTCCGGCAGCTTTGTGCTTCTGGCCGCGACCAGTCCTGCTGTCTCTTGGCTGAGAATGAAACCCATTTCTGAACAATGGGGAGCAACGTGTTGTGTGCTGGTTGTGTTCTGTGGCGTTCAGGGGGAAGGGAAGGTTTAAGCATGGGGGCGCAGGGGTGCCTGGGAGGCACCAGTTTTTCCCAGGCTGCTCGGGAAAGCACCTGCACTTAGCTGGTCTTCATCTGAACCCTGCTGTGGCCATCAGGGTTAGAGTGCCAGCCTGGAGGACTCATGGGGCCTGGGTGGGAGCCCCAGAAGAACAGGGTGAGAGGAGAAATGCCTAGGCTGGAAGCCAGTACTCTGGCCCTCCCGGGGCAGCAAGCAGCCCACAGGCCCTACAGGTCAGAGAGCTGAGGGGGATTAGATGCCCTGACAGGCAGCGCCAATGCGCACCTTGCACCCCGAAGCCTGCCCTCTGCTGGCAGGACCCACACCCAGCGCAGCGCCTGAGCCCAGAACCCAGGGCCCCACCACGTGGTGAGTTCGGTTTATTCAGAAACAAAAGTGAAACACCAGGAACCACTCCCTGGCCTTGCCTCCTTCCTCTGTCCTGGGCGATCTATAAATAAGTTTCCTCGATGTCAACTGATTCATAGAAACCTCCTCTCCCAGGGGCCACCCCAGCCTCCGCTGTGATACAGGGGCCATCTCAGTCCCATGTACACATGTCCCAGCACAGTATGTACACCACGGGGCGCCCGCGCGCCTTCCGCCTGGCCTCCACCAGCCACCCCGGCCCGGCTTCTGGTCAAGCCCAGTTTGCCACAGGGTTGGGGGAGTGTGTACCCCCAAATTGCCTCAGTAAGCCATGCATCCCCTCTATGGGTACTTTCTGTAAAAGAAGCAGTGAAGGCCACCTCTCTGCAAATCCGGGGTGGTCCCAAGATAATCAGGCACAGAGGCCCACGGGACTTTTGCAAAGACAGCAAGTGGAGGCCACCCCCTTGTGGACTGCGGTGGCCTCATACCTGTGGGGCATTCGAGAGGAGCGACGGGGGAGGCCACCCCTTTGCGGATTGGGGTGGCCTCATGCCTGCAGGACTTATGTGAGGAGGGGGATGGGGGAGTTCTCCCCTTTGTGGATTGGGGTGGCCTCATACTTTTGTGAGGGGGCAAGGGGGAGACCACCCCTTTGTGCACTGGGGTGGCTTCAGGCCTGTGGATCTTTTGTGAGGGGCGGGACGGGAGAGGCCACTCCTCTGCAGATTGGGTGGCCTCATGCCCATGGGACTTTTGTGAGGCGGGAAGGAGTAGGCCACCCCTTTGCACATTGGGGTGGCCTCATGCCCGTGGGACTTTTGTGAGGAGGACAGCAGAAGCCACCCCTTTGTGGATTGGGGTAGCCTCATGCCCGCAGGACTTGAGGGGTGATGGGGGAGGCCACCCCTTTGCAGATTGGGGTGGCCTCATGCCCGCGGGCCTTTTGTGAGTGGGACAGGTTAACCTCAAGCTGCAAGACATGTGTAGTGAGCAGAGCCCCCCCTTAACAGGTGGGTTCCCACAAAATAATCGGGCACACAGTCCCATGGGGACTTTTGCTAGGTAGTAGGAGAGGCCTCCCCTTTGCAGATAGGGATCACCTCCAGAATAATTGGGTGCAACAAAAAGTAAAAATAAAAAAAATAAAGAAAAATCAAAACAATTATTGGGTCCAACAAAAAATTAAAAACAAAACAAACAAAAAAAAAAACAAAAACAAAATTGGGTGCAAAGGCCCATGGGGAAATTTCAAAAGGGAGCAGGGGAGGCCACCCCTTTGTGGATCTGGGTGGTCTCAAATAAACCACTGCTATCTCTGTGGCTACACTCTAGACAGGTGTTGGTGCCCACCTGCCCCAGCTGGTATCTCTGTCTGCACTTAGCCCCCGTGCTGGGCTTTCAAAGTGCTGCCCCGCTCAACATGGTTGGGGTGAGGTGGGGGGCACGTGGCCCAAAATTGCCTAATATAACCTAGGCCCTCTGCAAGAAGGCCTGGTAAGGATTCAATTGGTCATTCAAGGAGCCCCTATATTGTAGAACGGAACCCCCTAAATAACTAGCTGGATATTTCTAGCTCCTTGCCTCTGGAAGTATGATTAGTCCAGAGTTAAATGAAGACACAGCCCTAACCTCAGAGGCTAGGGTCTGCACCTATTCACCCTATTAGATAGGGGAGTTGTTGTACCCCTTTTTTAAGCCGAGGGATGAAAGGACGACTGGGAAGGAGAGCCAAAGGATGCGGGGGGAAAGCCTGGGGAACAGGGATGGGTTGGTGAGGGCCAGGTGGGGGCAGAGCCTCCGGCCCCATGCCGGTGGCCTAGACCACCATTATCTTCACCTCGTTGTCGTCAGCCTGGTAGAAGAAGGGAAGGCATGGGCTGTTTCCAATGGTGACGCCTTCCTGGGAGTTCTGCATTTCTTGAAGCAGCTGAACGACCTGCTGCGCAGAGGCGTTCTCGAGGGGAGTCAGGCCCAGCTGGGCCTCACCCTGGGTCGGCTGCACATCGTGGACAAGGCTCACCTTACTTGGTTCTTTAGAGAGAGTAAGGGCGTGAGCAGGGCACAGCGCAGGTTTTCTGATCCCATGCAGACCGGGTAAAGGAGGAGTCAGAGTCCTCAGTGGTTTTGCAGGTTTGTTATTGGGGTTCACCAGGCATATGGCAGGCAGGGGTGCTGGCTGGGGGGTTGGGAGGCTGGCAGGCCTCCGGCCCCCAGCAAATCTTCACTTTATCTGGGCTCTCTGGTGATCTTGGCTTCTCTACCGGCTTCAGCTTCGGCTTCTACTGCTGCTGCTGGCGTCCCCGTCACACCGCCCTTAAAAGCACAGTCTTAGCTCAGCTGAATCCCATCTACCTATGCCCACACCCTACTCCAGGTGCCCGCCATCAGGCATGCATTCAGGACAAGGATCCATCATCTATCCTGATGGCGGAAGGGCAGAAAAGCCTGATATTTTCTTTACCCTACAGAGAGACAGAGACAGGATGCTGTGTGCCTGGCGGAGTGTGCTCTTCCTGAACAGCCCCCCATTAGGGGCTTTCCTCACCTTGGACGTTGGCGGTGCCAAGCTTCTTGGGGACTAGGCATGCGCTAGTGGGCTCAGCAGCAGGGTTCTGGGCGGGTGCTCAGGGCTTTGCCCGCCATTCGTTGCGTGCCTCCACCAGCTGCAAAACCAACTCTTGCAGCTCTAACAGCTTCACCTGGAAGCAGAGATGCTCAGAAGCCCGCCCCGCCCCCAGCCGCACCACCATGGAGCCAGAGCTCTGACTACCTTCATCTCCTCTTTGTCCTGGGCCAGCTGCCTTATGGACTCCTCCTTCTCTTGGTGCTCCTCCCTCATCACTGCTCTCTGGTTCTGGTAGAGAGCGATGTATTCTCCTAGGGGGAGGGCGCGCAGACAGCTCAGCTGCTGGGGTCTCCCCAGCCTCTGCATAGCACCCCAGCTGCAGGGCACAAGCCTCCCTGCTCACCGATGGTGTCAGTCTCTCCAGACATCTGGATACATCGATGCTCCAGCTCCTCCATCCAGTCCTGTAAGCCCACTTTTTCCTGCATGAGCTCGGTAAATCGGCCCTCGGCCAGACAGCGGGCTCAGGGGCTCAGCAGTGCTGGCCTGCCCAGCACCCAGCCCGCCTAGCCCTCTGGAAAACCACACTGCAGGGAAAGATAAAACTATCAGGCTTTTCTGCCCTCCTGCCTTTAGGATAGATGAGGGAACCCTGTGGTCTGAATGCAAGCCTGATGCAGGCACCTGGAGTAGGGTGTGGGCATATGTAGATGGCATTCACCTGGGCTAAGACCGGGCTTTTAAGGGTGGCATTCACAGCAAAAGCAGAGAAACATAAGCAGAACCGAGAGAGCAGAGCAGCAGAGACCACCAGAGAACGCCAGAGAGCCCAGAAAGAGTGAAGACTTGCTGGGGGCTGGGAGGCCTGCCAGCCTCCTGACCCCCTAGCACCCCTACCTGCCATGTATCCAGTAAATCCCAATAAAAGCCTACAAAAGCCACTGAGGCTTCCAGGACACTCTTCTCCTGGACCGAGTCTGCTGGATCAGAAAACCTGCCCCGTGTCCATTCCTTCCTCTCTTACAATTGGTGTAAGTCAGCAAGATGATCCATGTAGACCGGTATGGAGCCCTCCGAAGACCGGGAGGGACTGAGGAGCAGCAGACAGTGTTTGCCTGTGACAGCGCTGGACGTGTCATGGCGGGACAGGGGAAGGGAAAGGTGCGGGACCTGCGGGATGAGACCTCGCCTGGAGGAGGAGATGCCCGAGAGGACCAGCCAACAATCCCCGCCTAGGCAGCAAGAATCGTCGGGGGAGAAAGGACCACGACTCAGAGCTCCCCAGTGTGGACAAAGGGAAAAGACGATGAACTTGGACTAATGGACTAACAATCCCGCCAGAAGGGGGAGGACCTTGGCAAGTTTGATATGTTTTGGGGACCCTGAGGAAGGATGGGATTGTACACCCCCAGAGATGGGAGTCTGGGGTGTCAGTGGGCCTTGGTGGCCAAAGGCAGCCGGTGTACTGCCCAGCGGCTAAGCAGAGGAGAAAAGCCAACTGAGAAGGCAAAAGCTTGTGCTAAGTTCGGGAAGCCCTGAGCGGCTGTTAAGCACTACGTAAGCTAAAGGCCAGTGAGTCTTTTAAAATCACCTGTGGGTGATGCCCTGCTCATAGTTGAGTGAGGGTGAGGAGCTGAGGAGCCCATCTTTGGGGGATGGGTAGGGAACGTGGCTTGTGGTGGAGCCCACAGCCAAAGAGGGGACCCAAGAGAGGCCGCATGTGGACTTGTATCCACGGATCCCCGACCCATGTGCTTGTGCAGTGGGTTGGCCTGAGTGCAGGGGCCTGAATGTTGGAGCGTTGGAGCGACCACAGATAGAAAACCCTGAGGGATGGGCGATTACCCCCAAAGAGTACAGAATCGCCAACCCAAGAGTGAGTGCATCCTGGGGGTGGATACGGTGTGTGGCTTGTGGCCGAGACTGCAGCCGGAGGGGGCCAGGAGGACTGATGGCTCCCGGCGTGTGAAGGCTGATGCCTGAGTGGTTCCCTCCCTCGCATGAGCAGTGCCTTCGGCAGCGGAAGTGGTGGATCATCTACTGGTGCCAATAATTGTCTTTTGCACTAGGTTGATGCCCTGCCTGGACTTATTTGTGTTCTGTTATATTTCATTGTGATATATTTCATTTGCTTTTGTGGGCCATGGCTGCAGTGTTCATATTCGTCAAGAGAAACGTGTGTATCACTTGTATAGACTGTCTGGCAGAAAACCCTGAGGGGGTGGATTGTAGGGTAAGGTAAAAGTATCAGGCTTTTCTGCTCTCCCGCCCATAGGATGGATGATGGAACCCTGTGGTCCCGAATGCATGCCTGATGCGGGCACCTGGAGTAGGGTGTGGGCATAGGTAGATGGGATTCACCTGGGCTAAGATGGGCTTTTAAGGGTGGCGTCACGGGGACGCCAGCAGAAGCAGAGAAGCAGAAGCAGAACCGAGAGAGCAGAGCAGCAGAGACCACCAGAGAACGCCAGAGAGCCCAGAAAGAGTGAAGACTTGCTGTGGGCTGGGAGGCCTGTCAGCCTCCTGGCCCCCTAGCACCCCTACCTGCCATGTATCTGGTAAATCCCAATAAAGTCTGCAAAATTCACTGAGGCTTCCAGGACTCACTTCTCCTGTACCTGGTCTGCTGGATCAGAAAACCTGCCCTGTGGCCATTCCTTCCTGCCTTACACACACTCACCTGCAGTTTCTCCATGGCTCCCTGAAGGGCCTGGTGTGTCTCCCCAGGCACACTTTCCCCCCGGGGGCTGGAGCCTCCATCTCTCAGGCTCCTGGTCCCATGGGGCTACCTGCTGAGCCAGGAGCCACCAGAGCAGCTTTTGCTCATTTAGCTGTCTGTGCAGCCGCGCCTGTTCTTCCTCAGCACTGGCCAAGGCCAAGTTACAAAATGCCACCTGTGGGCCAGAGGTGCAGGGTGCCCCTGTGGGCCCGGCAGGAGGTTGGGAGGCACACCTCTCAGGGCCTCCGTGGGCACACCTGAGATTCGAGGATGGTGTTGGTGTCTACCCACTGGCTCCCAGCAGAGGTGGGTGAAAGCTTAATCAAAGGGAGGGGAACCAAGAAGAAGGGTGTGCTGGTGGGAGGGGGAAGGTGGGGCAGGGAGGGGGCCCCAGGGCCGAGCTCACCATGGCCTCGCAGCTGTCTAGATCGTCCGGGATGCTTAGTTTTGTCAGGGGACCCTTGTCCTCCTCTTCCTCCTCCTCTTCACCGTTCAGTCCATTTACTGTTGGGGGGGCAGCCAGAGGGGCTCAGAGAACCCCTGGGTTCTGAAGCAGCCCTGAAAGCCAGCAAGATCTGCCCCCTCCTCTCTGTGCAACCCCGCGCCAGCAAGTCCCCAAGGGAGAAGGATCCAAGTTGTCCTAAGGGTGGCTTCCATCTCTTTGGAGTGCTCCTTTAGGGGTGTCGGAAACTCTTCACCAGACTGAGACTAGCACTGGAGACAACACTCCACCAGAGTGTTGATGCTGTGTTGCTGGGCACTGTCCCTTACAGTTCCCTCCCTCTGTATTTACTTAGTTCCAACAGGGAATCAGTTAGTTGGTGATTTTGTTCTGGTCATGAGGTGGCAGAGAGACCTGTCCTTGCTGACCTTTGCTTTTTCCCAGTGGTTCTCGGCTGGCCTTAGGCTATTTGTAGGTCACCGTGGAATCCTTGTCTTCCTCTGATGGCGCCCGGAGCCGCTCGATCACCTCTGTGGTGATTTCTTCACCGTTCTCCACAGTTCCCATTTGTGGGGTGCGGTGCCTGAAATAGTTCCTCTCTACTCAGTGTCCCACTTGATCTGTAGTTCGTTCTTGCAGTTTTTTTTTTTTTCCCTCCTTTCCGTTGGTCGGAGAGAGCCTACTCAGTGGGTGGGGGAGGGTGGTGAAACTTTTCTCAGACGTGACCCAAGAACCCCAACTGTGAACCCAACACCTCTCCAAAATATCACTCCTCAACAATGTCAACGTTATAAAAACAAGCAAAGTCAGAGAAACAGTCAGCAAGAGGCACATCGAGGAGAACTGGCTGTAACTGAGTGAGGCAATTTGGATTATGGAACATAAAATGTGCATTAGGAAAAACTGATGAAATTAAGCACGGAGTTTGGTAACTGTGTCAACATTGCTTCATTAGCTGTGAAAAAAAAAGACAACTGTATTCATGTAAGATGTTAACAAAGTGGAAATGGTGTGGGATTAATAAGAACTGTACTATCTTTGCAACTTTTCTGTAAATTTAACAGTATTCATTAAATGTTATGTTTTTTTTTTTTTTAAGTCCTCAATACTAAATAGGTTGTAAAAGGAAAAAATGATCTACTTTCCTGTTTCCCAAGGTTTTGTTATCCAGAGGCTGGAGAGAGGGGTCCTGGGGAGAAAAGCTGGAAACCTCACACCCAGGGCATTCCCCCGAGTCTCCTGTCCTCTGAGCCCTGCTTCTCTGACTCCTCACAGAGCATCTCACCACCAGGATGCCGCCCTCCAGGACCCCCAACTCTGCCCATCTCAAATCCGGCCCTGTCCGGGCAGCTCCACCAGAATCCGAAACACTCCACCAGAATCGGGAAACAGTCAGACAACCCTTTTTATACCAGGGCTGCCCTGTAACAGTTTGGCGCAGTAAAGAAAAGGGGAGCCAAGCTAAACTTCCTCAAAGGAAGGGACAATTCATTGCGCCCCCAGGCAAGCGTCATACCCAAGATGGGTGTCCCTGAAATCGTGCCCGTTGTGGGGGGAGATGTCATTTCATAGGGTGAGGAGAGGTTAGGCAGGAAAACTGGGTTGGTAGCGGGGGGGAACAGGCTTAGGGGGAACTAAGTTGTTTTTTCGTGGAGCCGAGTTGTTTTCTCCTGCTTATGGCTTCAGTTTCGGTTTGATGGAATCAGGGGTACTGGTGTCAGGGCCATCCTGTTGTTTGTATGTGGGCTTCCCCATTCCTGGCCCCTGCATCGACCTTTCATACCAGCCTTTTGTTGAAAAGGGGCAATGGTTCTCTCTTTGGCTACTTCCTGCTGGACAGGGGCAAAGACCAGGGTGGGCGCTCAGGCCTGGTTATGAGACAGTCTTTGCAGCGCGAGGATATGGGTGGAGAAAGAGTTGGTTAAAGGTGGTATGGGACAATTCTTGGATCCGGTGTTGGATGAAATGGACTAAGCATGGGGCAAAAAGAAAAAATGAGGAGATTAGGATAAGAAGCCCTGTGAGTGGTAATACCTGGTCCGAGGCTGTGGTGATCTGGAATTGCTGGGCATAGACAGAAGAACTGGAAGTGGCTTGAAGAGATGGGATTAGAAACAGAGGAAGGAGAGGGGCCTCCCCGGTGGTGCAGCGGTTGACGGTTGAGCGCTGGGTTGTGAAGCTGCCCACAGCCTCTACAGCACTGGTTCAATCCCTGGCCTCAAGGCGAGGGTCCCACATGGCGGGCAGACCTCTCCTGCCGCCCACTGCTCCCCTCAGCAGTGTGCTTCGTCAAGTCTGCCTGTTCTGCTCTTCGCTTTGTCTCTGGTGAGTTCTCTCACCCTCTTGTGTTTCTGACTGTACCCAGTGCTTGCATAAATAAATCTTTAAAGAAAAAAAAAAAAGAAACAGAGGAAGGAGAATCAGAGGGCCTCTACTCTATAGGCTGAGTGGGATGTGGACCAGGGATGCATTGATGCAAACCCGAGTTGGGCCCATGTGCTTGTATACATACTGCTTGTCCACAGGGACCACTTTGACCCTGGACAGCTGATGCCTTGACAGCCATTGGTGTAGTCAGGATGATCGTGTGTGGACCCATCCACTTTGGCGGAAGTGGTTTTGGAGAGATGGCTTTCAGAAGAACCTGGTCTCCAGGGCACAGCAGGTTGACAGGTGCATCAGGGGACAGAGGCACAGGTTGTGGCAGACAAAGGTCTGCGTGTTCTTGGAGCAGCTGTCTGAGCAAAGAGAAGTATGGAAAATATCCAGCCAACAGTGTAGGTTGGACGCGGAGCTCATGGTTAGTAAGAAGAGGTCTGCCATACATCCGTTCAAGGGGGCTCAGGAACAAGGGGCCATGGGGAGTGGTTCGGAGGTGCACTAAAGCCAGTGGGAGCAGCTCCACCCAGGATTTGTGGGCTCTGTGGAGAGTTTGGCTAGGTGGTCTCTGGTCAGACCATTTACCCGTTCTACCTTACCAGAGGATTGCAGTCGGGAGGGAATGTGTAGTTCCCAGGTGATGCCCAGGGAGGAGACCTGTGGAGTAATCTTTGAGATAAAGGCAGGTCCACTGTCCGAATGGTGATGGTGTCCACTGTAGTAAGAAGAGGGTGTTACCTGCGTTAGGGAGTGGAACACCCGTGAAGCATGGCAGGATGGAGAGTCGAGGATTGGGAGAGGGAGATGAGAGGGTCTTTGACAAAGAGAGTAGAAATCTAACAGAAAAGAGGGTGATGGAGGGGAGAGAGCCTGATGAGTGAGCAGGTCCTGGAGCCAATGTGGAGAACTAACATTTACAGGTTGGCCCAGTGTGGGTTTTAAGGCCTTAGGTCTAGCGAGACGAGAAGCTGTCGCAAGTGCACGCAGGCAGGGCTGCCATCCTCTTACAGTGGGATCCATTTGTTTAGAGAAATAAGCAACTGCTCGCTGGACTGGTGTAGGTTGGCCCAGAGCCCCTAGAGCAACGCCCTGTTCCTCATCTGTCAATAACAGGAATGGCTTTCCCGGGTCTGGGAGTGCGAAGGCTCATCTCAGAGAGCTTTTCCTGGATAAAGCAGAGAAAATGGGGTGTAGAAACAAATAAAAGCATGATCATGATCACCAGGCCTACTATGGGAAGGATCCATGGCAGTAAGGGAGAGTTGGTCCAAGTTTGGATGTCCTGGCCCCAGCTTCAGCTGACAAAAGGTCAGTCAGAGGGGGCTTTGCTTGTCAGATGAGCAAGCCCAGGAATGTGTTGGAGGAGGGGGAGACACCTGAGTACACACGATTTCTCACTAAAACCTCCCTCTCAGACCTTCAACACTTTCTTTTGCTTGCTTTCATTCTAATGCCATTTCATTTTACCCATCTGGCTTTACATAATCTTAAGGCCCTTCAGAATATCCCTCTTCCATACATTTCTTTTTTCAAACACACATACCTCACCTCACTTGCATTTACCAGACTTAGCAAAACCTTAGTTTTAGAAGGGAATTGAACACCATCTAACCAATGATGAAAAAACACCAATTTAAGGTAGACAGCCCCTGTAGTTTTTCATTCCTGTACCCAGTGATTTAATTGGCAGGGAATGGTGTCCAAAGCCTGCATCTGTTGGGCATATTAATGTTTCCAATTTGGCTAAGGTCACCCTGCAGGGTTTGAATCCAGGGAGGAGGAAGGGTGGGTAGCCCTCTGGAGAGGATTTTTAAAAGGAGAAATTCCAACTGGACTGACACTGTGTAAGAATTCCAAGTTGCAAAATCCCTTCTGCACGTACTCCATGACGAGCTGCAGCTTCAGCCCAGGGGACACTGGACACCTAGGTGTGCTCACTGCGGGACTGAGACTGATCATAGCCTAGGCTTCGTGGAGCAGGAAGATGTGCGGATTTTCCAGCTGAGCAGGTCATGGTGGATTAGGGCTGCTCTGTGAATAACCTCTGCCCACCTTGGAGAGTCCCGTTTGGATTCTAATATACTGGTCCCAGAGTCTTTCTTAAGGGGAACTAGAGAGCCTATCTTTGTGCTCCTTGCAATCTGCACGATTTACCACCCAGGCCCAAGCCTTTGCAAGAGCTCCTGCATCCTCTGCACCATCTGTGTGCCCAGGGGTGAGCAGCAGGTCTCTCCCACCAAGGGGGCAGTACCTAAGATGGGGGAGAGAGGCCTAGGGTTCTTCGCCTGTGGCCCTGGGACCTCTGGAGGCTCTGCCCACACAGCCCCACACCCCTCTCCTGGTCCTGTACCTGCTCAACTCTCCCCAACCCCTTCACACGCCAACCCTCACCCGCTCTGCTCCTCTCCAGATGCTTCACCAGTTTCGTTGCCTGCCTGGTCCTTCACCTGCTCTGCTCCAGGGACATCAGTGCTGCCCAGACTTCTGTGCTGCAGTCCTGTGAGTCTCATGCTGCTCTTGGCCCCTCTGACTGGGCCCAGCCCCGGAGCCTCTCCAGAGCCTCAACCTTCCCTGGTGTACTCCTGTTCACCATGGCCACTGAGTGCTTGTTCTTTGGGGGTGGGGGGTCTTCTGCCGGGTATGGCGCTATTTTTAATCTTTGTTGCTCTCCAGTTCCAATGCTGCACAGCAGCAACAAAATTCTAGGATAATTTCTAATACTCTATCTCTGGCCCTGATGATTGCTGAAGGGGCCACTGCACTGGAAGGCCAGTCACATATTGGGGGACGTCTTAGGGTGGTGCTGGAGGGCTGGGGAGCTGGACTGATCCTGTTGGCCCTGCTTTCCTGGTCCCTCTCCAGCTGGGGGCCTGTCTCAGTGGTGCTGCCGTGCTCCCCAGTGTTCTCCAGCTGGAGGACTGACACCGCGGTGCTCCTGTGCTCCCCAGGGTCCTCCTGCTGGGGTCTAGCCACAGAGGTGCTGGTGTCCCCCCAGGCATCCTCCAGCTCTGGGCCTAGCGCAGAGGGACTGCCCTTTGGGGTGTCCTCTAGCAGGGGGCTGGGACCTGCAGCAGTGGTGTGCTGCTGCGCATCCTCCAGCTCAGGGACCTGGTGGAGTTGACCCTGTTGTCCGGGGTGGCATCCTTTCCCCTCTTTTGGATTTCCTGCTTTCGCAGGATTCCTGGCCTTGGGGCATTCCCCAAAACCTCAGGCTGAGGGAGTGGGGTGGGTATCCTTTCCAATCTTCTGCACTGGGTGCTTTCCCAGGATACCCGGCCTTGGGGTATTCCCCGAAACCTCAGGTGCCGGCGGGGTGGGTGTGGGTGGGGAGTCCTTGTAATCAGGGTGACGCGCTTCGGCACCTGGAAGGTAACGCGCCTGGGCCGCTCCTCGCCCTCCTCCCCATAGTCCTCCTCCCCCGCCTGCTTCCTGGAGCGGAGGATCAGGTAGGTGGCCATGACCTCGCGGTACTTGTTAGTGTCAATGGCCTCCCGAATTTCCTGCCTCTGGTAGCCCAGGCGCTCCATACCTTTGGTTATGGCCAGGTCCTGGGGCAGAGCGACAGCTCGCTGAAGGGCAGGAGTCCCCTGCTCGTTTCTGCTACCCAGGCGTGCTGCTGGATGCTCTCCAGGGTGCTGCGCTTCCAGGGGTCCCGTGCCAGCATTTTGGCCAGCAGGTCCCCGCCCTGGACCATGAAGTAGGTGGTCTGGTGGACGTTCCCACCCAGGACGCACTCCCTGATTGCCCTGAGGCTGGGCCCCCTGAAGGGCAGTGTGCCGGTCACCATTTCGTAGGGCATGATGCCCAGGCTCCACACGTCCACCTTGGGGCCGTTGTACTGCTGGCCAAGGTAGACCTTGGGGGCCCTGTATTCTGGGCGACAGCAGCACGTGCTCAGCGCCTGGGGGAAGCCTTGGACACTGAGCCCGAAGAGGTAAAGGACCTATACAAAGAAAACTATAAAACACTATTAAAAGAAATAGAAGAAGACACAAATAAATGGAAAGACATCCCCTGCTCATGGATTGGTAGAATAAACATTATTAAATGGCCATCCTACCAAAAGCAATATACAGATTCAATGCTATTCCAATCAAAATCTCAATGTCATTCTTCAAAGAACTAGAACAATTATTGATGAAATTCATATGGAATTACAAAAAACTCCGAATAGCCAAGCTCTCCTGAAAAAAAAAAGAAGGGAATGGAGGCATCACACTCCCAGACTTCAAACTCTACTACAAAGCCATAATCATCAAAACTGCATGGTATTGGAAGAAGAACAGACACACAGACCAATGGAATCGAATAGAAAATCCAGAAATAAACCCACAGATTTATGTCAACTAATCTTTGACAAAGGAGCAAAGACTATGCATTGGAGCAAAGAAAGTTTGTTCAATAAATGGTGCTGGGAAAACTGGGTTGCCACATGCAAAAGAATGAAGCTTGACCACTACCTCACACCATACACAAAAATCAACTCAAAATGGATTAAAGAACTAGACATAAGACCTGAAACCACAAAATACATAGAAGGAAATATAGGCGAAACACTACATGATTTGCACATCAAAGACATCTTTACAAACACATCACCCAAAGCAGTGATAGTGAAGGCAAAGATAAACAGCTGGGACTACATCAAATTAAAGAGCTTCTGCACAGCAAAAGAGACAATAACAAAAACAAAGAGAAACCCCACCAACTGGGAGAACATTTTTTTTTATTTTTATTTTTTTTTAATTTTGTTTTTTATTTATTTTTTTTAATAATAAATTTTATTGTTATATTCCCCATACAATTGCAGTCCCCCCATTCTGACCCCAATCCCTCCCCTCCCGCCCCGCCCCCCTAAAAGTGTCTCTGGTTCATAGTTTTTTGTTGATTTTGATTTTCACTTTCTTATAGTTATTCATTTTCCTGGTCCCTTATTTAAGTTTTCTAGATTCCTGCTATGAGTGAGACCATCCGGTATTTTTCTTTTTCTTTTTGGCTTATTTCGCTGAGCATGATCCCTTCCAGCGCCATCCATGTTGCGGGAGAACATTTTTTTACACAACACTAATGATAAAGAACTGATCACAAAAATCTGCAAAGAGCTGATGAGACTCAACAACAACAAAGAAAATAATCCAGTCAAAAATTGGGCAGAAGAGCTAAAAAGAAACTTCTCTGAAGAGGAAATGCAAATGGCCAACAGACATATGAAAAAATGTTCAACATCACTTGTAATCAGGGAAATGCAAATCAAAACTACCATGAGATACCATCTTACACCAGTGAGAATGGCACATATTAAAAAAACTAGCAACAACAAATATTGGCGAGGGTGTGGAGAAAAAGGAACTCTCTGCACTGTTGGTGGGAGTGCAAACTGGTCTAACCACTATGGAGAGCTGTGTGGAGATTTCTGGACCTACTAAACATAGAGCTTCCATATGATCCAGCAATTCCACTCCTAGGTATTTACCCAAAGACACAGAAACATCAATTCCAAAGAACACCTGCACCCCTACGTTTATAGCAGCACTACTTACAATAGCTAAGCTTTGGAAACAGCCCAAATGCCCAAAAATAGATGACTGGATCAAGAAGATGTGGTACATATATACCATGGAATATTACTCAGCATTCAAAAAAGATAAACACATGCAGTTTGCAGCAACATGGATGGCGCTGGAAGGGATCATGCTCAGCGAAATAAGCCAGAAAGAAAAGCAAAACTACCGGATGGACTCACTCATAGCAGGAATCTAGAAAACTTAAATAAGGGACCAGGAAAATGAGTAACTATATGAAAGTAAAAATCAAAATCAACAAAAAACTTTGAACCAGTGACACTTTTTTGGGGGTGGGTGGCGGGAGGGGAGGGATTGGGGTCAGAATGGGGGGGGGTTGCAATTGTTGGGGAATATAAAAATAAAATTTATTATTAAAAAAAGAATAACTACTTTTTAAAACTAATGCACATGACCAAAGTTTTAAAAAAAAAATCAAAAAATCTGTTTGTATCACTATCTAATGCATTAGGAGTATTAGTTATAAATGACAACTATATAAAGTCTAATAAAAAATTCCCAATTTTGAGATCAGGATTTAAGATTTTGGTAATCAAAAACTAGATCAAAACTTAATGGTTGAATTTGTAGCATTCAAGCCTTACAGTTTTCATGTTGAGTATCAATATTTTATGTTGAAATGTCTCTATTTTCAAAAGGAAGCACACAGTATTCAGGAAAAAAAAAAGAGTAATTGACCTAGTCTACATCAAAAAAGATAAGTTTGCATTTTGATGGTTAGTCCTAAATCTCTTGATAAAATTCTTTTCCAGAAAAATCCCAGATTGACTTCTTTCTTTCCCCTTGTCCTAGCAAAATCTAGCCGCATGGGCAAGTTCCTTAGCAACACTGTGTTCCTCACAGGTATGTAGGAAATGTGTATGATATTAAGTCTCTCTTATTTTTCTTGGTTTTCATCAATCTATCTAGTACTTGCCTAAGAAAGAAATTTGGTTTTTGGGATGTTAGAATTTGCAACTCTGAAATTAATTTAAAATTCCTGTCCTAAGAAAAACTAACAGCTACAATTGGTATCTCTCCCTTAAATTTTTTCTTTTATCACTGTTTAAATGGTGGCCAAATTTCATATAAAACTAAGGTCTTATTAAGTTTAAGAATGAGAATGTTAAACAATATCACTTTCTCTAAATATTGTTGAGCTTGCAGGTTTATTTTTTTGCTTCTTATTATAAGAAAACTAAAATTTAATGACATCTCACCTAAACAAATTAAGACAGTTAAAATATGTGTTTCTGTATGAGATATCCAAGATAATAGGGTGGTCCCCAGGTAAAGGGGAAGTTCCAGGTTCCCTGCCCAACTCAAAGGAAGAGAGGGAAGGGAGCTGAGAAGGGAGAGAAGAAGCTGCAGTGGAGACTGAGAAGGAAAGAAGCAGGATGGAGCCAGAAGGAGACCTGGAGGAGGCACATGGAGCCGAGAGACACGTGCAGAAACTGCACTTGCCTTTTGGTCGTGGACTGGGTGACAACAGCATGGGCAAGAGACCGGTGGGGAGGTGACAATGGTGGTTTTTGTCTTGATTTTGATTTTGCTGTTTTCCTCCCACACTTGTCTGGTTGTTTCTGATCCTTTTCTGTGGGTCCCCACTGGAAGGCGCTTTAGACTTTGGAGAGGCTTTCAGGACTTGCTCTAGGCCAATCCTGTTTGGGTGGACTTTTCCCCACAAGGGGATGGGTAACTTTGGATGCTTATTTTAGAAACTATATTCTTTACCTTTCCTGCATTGTTTACTAATTGTATTAACGTTCCTTTTCATTTAAGTCTCATATGTTTTCTGTTGATGCGGCGGATGGCAGAACCTATTTAGAGCAGGCAAGTTTGTGGTGTCTGGGCTGCCCTTCTCCCTGACCTCTAACAGATTCTTTGTCTTTTCTGTATTGTTTACTAATTGTGTTAAAGTTCCTTTCCATTAAAGTCTTAAATGTTTTGTGTCCATGCGGCAGATGGCAGAAACTATTTAGAGCAAGCAGCTTTGGGGGTTCTGGGGTGCCCCTCTCCCTGCCCTGTAGTAGACTGACTACTGACACCTCCTGGATGACAAGTGATAGGGCCCAAGGATGTCACCAGGTCCCCAATGTCATGGTCTCTGTGGTTAAGCCTAGAGTAACCCTGGATGTCACAGGTAAGATATTAATTCTCTGATTGCTATAGGAGCCACTTACTCCATACTCACCCAGCATTCGGGACCCAGCTTCCCCTCCTCACAAAATAGGAATACCTTAATAGCAGACAGAATAGAAAGATTGGAAAGGAGGTACCCTGACACCAGAACCTGACTCACAAGGAGGTAGGGATAGAGGGAAATAGCATGACCATTAACTCAGCGGTAGAGGTCGTGACCCTTAGGCACCAGGGCCTTATCACAAGGCATGAGACCCAAGCAGGATCAGATGCTCTAGGGAGTGGAGCACAGGCCTGAGGGGAAAGATTTGGAGATTGGGCCCATCCTGGAATCTCCACTCCCCATCCTGGTATCTCCAGTGCCTCTTGGATTCTGCGTGGTTATCCAAAATCAGCAACCAACTGACGGCTCACAAGGAGTGACCCCCCCAAACAGAAGAGGACTGTGTCTGTAAAGTCTCTGCACTGGCTCGGGGCAGCACTCCCTCTGCCCACCTGGGACTGTGTAGGTTCCTCTTCTTACCAACTCTCTCCCTCTGCAGGGCAGCAGCTTCCTGCCCGCCTATGACCTGTCAAGGCTGCCAGCCTTCAACCATGCAGGCCTCTCTCAGCAAAACTTGCCCCTTTCCCTTTCCCCAATAAACCTGTTTTTTAAATGTAACTACCGTCTCTGTCTCGTGGAGAAACTCGCCTGGGAAACGCCGCGTGCCACTGACAGGGGAGCTCTGCAGATACCTATCCCAGAGTGAAGCCCAGGACCCCGCTGTAACGCAACCAACCCATTCCAGGTGTGTTTATGAACGGTTCTAGCAGCCACATGCTCCTCGCTCTTGTTTGTAGTCGCCGCTCTCCTCCACACACTCCACTGTCCTCCTCCACCCTCGACACCGCACCCCCACCCTACTCCAGGTGCCGCCATCAGGCCTGCGTTCAGGCCCGCAGGGATGCGTCATCTCTCCTAATGGCGGGAGAGCAGAAAAGCCTGATACTTTTTACCTTACCCTACAATCCACCCCCTCAGGGTTTTCTGCCAGACCATCTACATATAGACAATTTTGTTTCTTAGCAAACATAAACAACGCAGCCATGTCCCATAAAAGTAAATAGTACACATCACACTATAACAACAAAATACAACAGAACACAAGTTAGTCCAGGCGAGGTACCAACCTAGTGGCAAAAGACATTCATTGGCACCAGCAGATGATCCCCAAATCTGCTGCCGAAGGCACTGCAGCATGCAAAGTGGGAACTAGCTTATTGAACTCATGATAATCTACCGTCATGCGCCAAGAGCCATCGGCTTCTTCACTGGCCACACCGGTGAATTGTCGGGGCTGTGGGCAGTACGCACAATGCCCGCTTTCTCCAGTTCTGATATTGTGCCCAATTTCCTTGTAGACTCCGGGCAACTGATATTGGTTGGTATTAGTCACTCGCCTAGGGACTGGCAGTTGTGTGGGCAGATGCTTAGCGTGTCCTCTCACCACTGCCTTTACCACACGCACTCTAAGGTGAAACTCTCCGGCTGTGGTCTCTCGCCATAAGCCACATAGTACATCCACCCCCAGGATGTACTCCAGGACGGGCAACACATATACTTTATACTCTTTTGGGGGGGTAATGGCCCAATCCCCAGAGATAGTCTCACTGCTGTCACCTTGACACTCTGGCCTCCATAGCCATCAATACAAGTAGACCTGTGAAATCTTTCTGGATTTCCATAGAGCAGAGTACATTCTGCTCCTGTGTCTACCAGAGCTAAAACCCTTTGCATGTTAGTTGGGGACCAGTGGATGGCAAGCTCCACATGTGGCCTCCGGTCCCCGCCCGTCCCCTGTGGACGGGTTCCTTGGCCCTCACCCTATTTGAAAGCGATCAGGCCTCACCCGAGGATAGGGTTGGCAGCAAGTGTCTTCCAGGCGCAGGACATGTGCCTGAGGCCTGGAGCTTCCAGGCTCCCTCTGAGCAGCAGTCCTTCTCATGGGCGTGAACCTCTGGTCTTCTTGCAGCTGCTGCCATAATTCCAACAAATATAGATTGGGCTGTGCGTGTATTTTAGTGCTATCTACACCTGCTCTCACTAAATCTGTCCACATTTGGTTATGGGTGACTTGAATAAGTTCTGTGATGCCAGAGGCTTCCTTTCCCTCCTTGGCATTCCTTTTGACTTTTCAACAACTACCCATATTCCCTTCTGACTTTGAGAGCACCGGCTCTCAACTTCGCCCAAGCTGGCTATCACTGTTGTGACGTCGTGTAGCTGACGACTCACATGGGGTGCTACAACTGCCATTAGGGATCCAAATGAGGATGAGGGGACATTTTTTAATACCAAGTCTCTCATCCCTGCTGTGAAATGCTCATCATCAGGACCACGGGAATTCACATTAAACATGGCCTGCCGCATCCCCAATTCCCGAAGGACCTGTACCAGCTCGGCGTACGTCTGCCATCCACTTACTGTGTCCGGCACGTCTCCTGCATCAGCCAGACTGTCCGTATGGCACCTATTATCCATTCCCGGAGGGTGTGGTCGCCCTGGCCATACTGCTGGCTGTTCTGTAGCCTCTGTCGCAAGGATGGGTGTAAACCATGGAGGCCAGTCTCTCCATCACTTGTGCCGTGCAAATGATCCCATCCAGCCCCAGGCCCCACAAATGTAGCAGCCAGGCTGCCAAGGGTTCCCCTGGTTTCTGGTGGAAACTGTTTGTCCAAGTCCACCAGTTCCGCCTGGGTGTATGGTTGATAGGAAGTAAATTCTGTCATTTGTGGTGGTCCAGCAGCCTGACCCCCCCCCACCCCCCATTCTGGGACCATGGGTGGCTGCCGCTTTATTTCTGAGTCACCACTCGGCGGGCCCGGAGCATGGGACCAGCCTCCACCTCCTCTCCAGAGGAGTCCGGCATCTCAGGGGTCGCAGCTTGGTTTGCCATTGCTGGTTGTGACTCGGGCAAAGGGGCAGCCTCCCTCTCCTCCTGTCCTGAGGAGGGGTCTGGCATCTCTGGAGTCATGGGTTGATTTCCCACCACCAGCTGCGATTCGGGCAAAGGGCCAGCCTCCCTCTCCTTCCTTTCTGAGCTGGAGTCTGGCATCTCCAGAATGGTGGGTTGGTTTCTCTGAACTTCTTCCTCCAGAATCCTCAAACATTGTAGTTTTCGCATCTTTTCCCGCATCTCATCCCATACTCGCTGGACTCTAGATTGCTCTTTCTGCCTGGACTCAAGCAGAGCTGTGAGAAACACCCATCCCACTGCTCCTGCCACCTCGCGGGAACTGCATCTGTAACAGGGTGGTCCCCAGGAAAGGGGGAGGTTCCCTGCCCCACCCAAGGGAGGGTGGAGCTGAGCAGGAAGAGGAGAAGCTGAAGAAGAGACTGAGGAAGGAAGCAGGATGGAGCAAGGAGACCTGGAGGAGGCGCATGGAGCCTAGAGACATGTGTAGAAACTGTGCTTGTCTTTTGGTCGTGGACTGGGTAACACAGATGTGGGTGAGACCCGTGGGGAGGTGACAATGGCAGCTTTTATCTTGATGTTGATTTTGCTCTTTTCCTTCCGGGCTTGTTCAGTTGTTTGTGACCCTTTTCTGTGGGTCCCCACTGGAAGATGCTTTAGACTTGTAGCAGGCTTTGGGGCCTTGTTCTGGGCCAATCCCATTTGGATGGACTTTTACCCACGAGGGGATGGGTAACTCTGGATGTTTCATTTAGAAACTAGACTCTTTGCCTTCCCTGTATTGTTTCCTAGTTTTATTAAAGTTCCTTCCCATTAAAGTCTCCTATGTTTTGTGTTGATGCGGCGGATGGCAGAACCCATGTAGAATAGGCAGGTTTGCGGGGTTTGGGCTGCCCCTCTCCCTGTCCTATACACATCCACTCAGGGTTTCTTCTATTTCATACAGGGCCTGTTCCAACTGCCCTGGGGATCCATCTACCTCTGGCCATTCCTGGAGAGGTGCCCACAGGGCGAGGAGGTTGGCCACCGAGTACCATCTGCTCGTGGCTGGCCACCTGGCAACCCCTCCCCAGGTTCCAAAGGGTTTCGTCTGCGTAGAGCCGTCCTGCTTTGAACCATCCTGCCGTCTACGCTAGTTGTAGTGCAACCAACCCATCCCGGGTAGGTTTATGAACAGATCTAGCACCCACATGCTCTTCATCGCTGTTTGTAGTCACCGTCCTCCTCGTATGGGGTGGAACTGGGTGATCTCCCGTGCTTGTCAAAATTAACTGCCTTGGAGACAGGCTGCTGCTTGGAGCCTGGCTAAGAGGCAGCGAGCCCTGCCCCTGCGACCCGCATCAGTGTCAGTCTGGGATTCCCAGCCAGGCTCCTGGCGGGGACCTGCTTCAGGGCCTGGGGCATGGTTGTGTCAGTGAAGTGGCCTGATCTGGGTGGCCTTGAGCAGACTGAAAAACAAGTTCTCTTTGATTAGAGGTCAGGGTGGAAGAGAGGATAACGTGTAGTCATGACACCGAAGGTTATAGGTGTAACCTTAGGTGTAACCTTGGGTAAGAAAACGAAATTCTTTGGTGTAGGTAGTGGGGTCCTTAGTGAAACAGCCGAGATGCTTTTCAATCTGGGAGAGATCAGACAGAGGGAAAGGATCGTGGACTCCACCTGCTCCTTCAGTCCCCGCAACCTCCCTAAGGGGACAAAGAGGACGACTGTGAGAGCAGGTGTGGTAGCTGGGAGGTGGAAGCGGGGGCAGGCCTGGGGAGCTGAAGGAGGTGAAGACTGAACATCTAGAGGACAAGAGAACGCAGAAGAGGAGAGGGCGAAGAGGGAGAGGAGAATGGAGACTTGGAAAGTACAACTGGTTTGCAGGAGGGAGAGATGGGAGGGCATGAGAAAGGGACACCTGGACTGGATGGGCTTCCCCAAATCAGAACCAGGAGCAATGGGGGTCGGCTGGTGTAGGCCCGCGGTTTATGGAACAGTCGACCAGGATGGGGGTGAGGAGAGGAGCCAGGTAACCAGGGGTGAGGGCCTCCTAGGAAGGAGGGTCAGGCAGGTGACTCACCCCAAGGATCAAGGCCGGTGGTGGATGTGAGGCGTCTGCCATGGAGAGGAGAGGTCCCAGGGACGGGAAGGCGGCCCCAGCGCCAGGGGACACAGCCTTCCAGGTTTCGGGCACCAAGATGAAAGGTTTGGCGCGGTAAAGAAAAGGGGAGCCAGGCTAAACTTTCTCAAAGGAAGGGACATTCATTGTGCCCCCAGGCGAGCTTTGCTGATTCAAAGTGGGGTGTCCCTGAAGTCTCGCCCGTCGTGGGGGGAGATGTCATTTCATAGGGTGAGGAGAGGTTAGGCAGGAAAACTGGGTTGGCAGGGGGGAACAGGTTTAGGTGGAACAAAGTTGTTTTTTCGTGGAGCCGAGTTGTTTTCCCCTGCTTATGGCTTCAGTTTCAGTTTGATGGAATCAGGGGTACTGGTGTCAGGGCCATCTTGTTGTTTGTATGTGGGCTTCCCCATTCCTGGCCCCTGCATCGACCTTTCATACCAGCCTTTTGTTGATAGGAAAAGGGGCGACGGTTCTTTCTTTGGCTACTTCCTGCTGGACGGGGGCGAAGACCGGGGTGGGGGCTCAGGCCTGGTTATGAGAAGGTCTTTGCAGGGACAGGAGGACATGGGTGGAGGAGTTGGTTAAAGGTGCTACGGGGCGGATCTTGGATCCCGTGTTGGATGAAATGCAGTAAGCATGGGGCAAAAAGAAAAAAATAAGGTTAGGATCAGAGGCCCTGTGAGTGCTAATACCTTGCCTGAGGCTGCGCTGATCTGGAATTTCCAGGTATAGACAGAAGAACGGGAAGTGGCTTGAAGTGATGGGATTAGAAACAGTGGGTCTCTGCTCTGTAGGCTGAGTGGAACCTGGACCAGGGGAGCAGTGATGCGTGCCCGAGTTGGGCCCAGCACTTGCATACATACTGCTTGAGTAGGTCCTGGAGCCGATGTGGAGAATTAACATCTACAGATTGGCCCAGTGTGGGTTTTAAGGCCTGTCTAGCGAGACGAGCAGCTGCCGCAAGTGCGTGCAGGCAGGGCTGCCATCCTCTTACAGTGGGATCCCTTTGTTTAGGGAAATAAGTAACTGGTCGCTGGACAGCCCAGGTTGGCCCAGAACCCCTAGAGCAATGCCCTGTTGCTCATCTGTCAATAACAGGAATGGCTTTCCCGGGTCTGGGAGAGCGAAGGCTCATCTCAGAGAGCTTTGCGTGGATAAAGCAGAGAAAACAGGGTGTAGAAACAAAGAAAAGCATCATCATAATCACTGGGCCTACTAGGGGCAGGATCCATGGCAGTAAGGGAGAGCTGGTCCACATTTGGATGTCCTGGCCCCAGCTTCGGCTGACGAAGTATCGATCAGAGGGGACTTTGCTGGTCAGATGAGCAAGTCCATGAAAGTGTTGGAGGAGGGGGAGACACCTGAGTACACATGATTTCTCACCAAAATCTCTCTCAGACCTTCAACACTTTCTTTTGCTTTCTTTCTTTCTTATGCCATTTCATTTTACCCATCTTGAACACCATCTAAACAATGATGAAAAACACAAATTTAAGGCAGACAGCCCCTGTAGCTTTTCGTTCCTGGACCCAGTGATTTACTTGACAGAGACTGGTGTCCAAAGCCCGCATCTGTTGGGCGATATTAACGTTTCCAATTTGGCTAAGGTCACCCTGCAGGGTTTGAATCCAGGGAGGAGGAGGGGTGGGTGGCCTTCTGGAGAGGATTTTTAAAAGGGGAAATACCAGCTGGGCTGACACTGTGTAAGAATCCCAAGCTGCAAAAATTTGAGGTGACAATGCTCACTGTGGGACTGAGTTTGGTCACAGCCTAGGGCTTCCTGGTGTAGGAAGATGTGCAGATTTTCCAGCTGAGCAGGTCGTGTGGAGTAAGGTTGGTCTGTGCATAAACTCTGTCCACCTTGAAGAGTCCTGTTTGGATTCTAATATACTGGTACCCGAGTCTTTCTTAAGGGGAGCTAGAGACCTTCTCTATCTGCTCCTTGCAATCTGCACGTTTTACCAACTGGACCCAAGCCTTTGCAAGAGCTCCTGCATCCTCTATGCCATCCCTGTGCCCAGGATAGAGCAGCAGGTCTCTCCCAGCAAGGGGGCAGTATGGTCCTCAGGGAACTGAGCCTATGATGGGGGAGAGAGGCCCAGGGTTTCCTGCCTCTGGCCCTGGGGCCACCCACACAGCCTCATACCCCTCCTGGGCCCTGTACCTGCTCAGCTCTCCCCAGCCCCTCCACACCCCACCACTCACCCACTCTGCTCCCCTCCAGGTGTTTCACCAGTTCCGTGGCCCTCCTGGCCCTTCACCTGCTCTGCTCAGGGACATCAGTTTTGCCCAGATTTCTGTGCTGCAGTCCCATGGGTCTCATGCTGCTCCTGGCTCCTGTGACTGGGCCCAATCCCTGAGCCTCTCCAGAGCCTCAACCTTCCCTGGTGTACTCCTGCTCCCCATGGCCACTTTGTGCTTTGGGGTGGGGAGGCTTTTGTCTGGTGTGGTGCTATTTTTAGTCTTTGTTGCTCTGCAATTCGAATGTTGCACAGCAGCAACAAAATTCTAGGATAATATCTAATACCCTGTCTCTGGCCCTGATGATTGCTGAAGGGGCCACTGCACTGGAAGGCCAGCCACGTCTTGGGGGAGGTCTTAGGGGGGTGCTGGAGGCCTGTGGAGCTGGACAGATCGTGCTGGCCCTGCTTTCCTGGTCCCTCTCCAGCTGGGGGCCTGTCTCAGTGGTGCTGCCGTGCTCCCCAGTGTCCTCCAGCTGGAGGACTGACACCAAGGTGCTACTGTGCTCCCTGGTGTCCTCCTGCTGGGGTCTGGCCACAGAGGTGCTGGTGTCCCCCCAGGCGTCCTCCAGTACCGGGCCTAGCGCAGAGGGTCTGCCCTTCGGGGCATCATCTAACAGGCGGCCTGGCCCTGCGGCGGTGGTGTGCTTCTGGGCGTCCTCCAGCTCAGGGACTCCTGCGGAGATGACCCTGGTGCCCGGGGTGGCATCCTTTGCCCTCTTTTGGACTTCCTGCTTTCGCAGGATACCCGGCCTTGGGGTATTCCCCGAAACCTCAGGCTGCGGGAGGCTGTCCTTGGAATCGGGGTCACCGGGCTCCCGGAAGGTGACGAGCTTTGGCACCTGGAAAGTGACGCGCCTGGGCCGCTCCTGGCCCTCCTCCTCATAGTCCTCCTCCCCCGCCTGCTTCCTGGAGCGGAGGATCAGGTAGGTGGCCATGACCTTGTCGTACTTGTTAGCGTCAATGGCCTCCCGAATTTCCTGCCTCTGGTAGCCCAGGCGCTCCATACCTTTGATTATGGCCGGGTCCTGGGGGCTGAGGGATGGCTCGCTGAAGGGCAGGAGTCCCTCAGTGTTTTCTGCTAGCCAGGCGTGCTGCCGGATGCTCTCCAGGGTGCTGCGCCTCCAGGGGTCTGGTGCCAGCATTTTGGCCAGTAGGTCCTGGCATTGCTCCGTGAGATAGTCGGGCAGCTGGACCCGCCTGCCCACGACGCGCACCCTGATCGCCCAGAGGTTTGGGCCCCTGAAGGGCAGTGTGCCGGTCACCATTTTATAGAACACGACGCCCAGGCTCCACACGTCCACCTTGGGGCCATTGTAGCGCTGGCCAAGGTAGACCTCGGGGGCCCTGTATTCTGGGCGACAGCAGCACCTGCTCAGCGCCCGGTTGAAGGCCTGGACGCTGAGCCCAAAGTCCACCAGCTTGACTTTCCCCTCTCGGGTCAGCAGAATGTTCTCAGGCCTCACATCCCTGTGCGCGATGCCTTTGGCATGGCAGTAGCTGAGGGCCGCGAGGATCTGCCGAAAGAGCGGGCGAGCCTCGCGCTCGCCCAGGCGCCCACGCCTGTCCAGGAAGTCCTGCAGGTCCTCCCCCTGCACGTACTCCATGACCAGCTGCAGCTCCGGCCCGGTGTCCACCACCTGGAAGAGCTCCACGATGTTCGGGTGGTGAAGGGCCTTCATGCACCCCATCTCGCGGGCCAGGAGGCGGAGGTCGGGCACCTCGGACTTGCGGACGCCCCTGATGAGCACCTTCGTGCCCGTGAGCGCGTGCAGCGCCAGCATCACCTTGGCGTGGGAGCCCCGCCCCAGCTCCCGCAGCGCCAGGTAGCTTTGCCCTTGCCGTCCCTGGGACATAGCGCCTGTGCGCTTGACTACGCTGACCACCCTCACCAGCCCTGAGTATAAGCAAATACAAAAAAAAAAAAAAAAAAAACAAGGAAAATAAGGTAAAAAACAAAGAAAGAAAAATAAAATAACTAAAATAAATAGCCTAAACAAATAATTAAATAATTAAACCGATAAATAAAACAAAAGAGAACCAAAACAGGCTCTCACTGTCTCTCACGTCGTCCGGAGTGCACAGGTCACTGTCCAGAGCTTCCCGGCTCCTGAGGACACAGGCGCAGTCCGGGCGGGCCTGATGCAGGCGGTGCCGGTGCCGTCACAAGGGCTCTTTGTGGCGTCAGAGCCACAGGCCACAGCCATTGGCAGAGGGAACCGCCAGCGGTTTCTCAGCCTTAACGAAAAAGCTGCCGCTTAACGACAACCCTTGGAATGCCCGAGAGGCCCTTTCATGGTCCTGAGCAATCCCGTCCTGGGTTTTGGCTTTTCCAGGCGTCCCCATCCTGGCCCCGCCTTGTGCAGATGCTTTACTGTCGCGCTCACACTGTGGGGAGAACAGCAAACAGGGGGCGCAGGCGGTTGGGCGCGCGCTGGGGAGCTGTCCACAGCCTCTGCCGCGCCCGCGAGGGTCCACGTGGCGCGCAGACCCCTCCTGCCCCGCCCGCTGCTCCCCTCAGCAGTGGATTTCAGTCAGTCTGTCTGTTCTGTTCCAGGCTGTCTTTGGGGAATCCTCTCACCCTCCCGCGCATCTGGCCTGCACCCCGGTGCTTGCATAAATAAAATACATCTTTAAGAAAATTAAAAAAAAAAAAATAAAGGCACAGTTACTGCTGTTGCAATGAACTAGTAAGGTTTAAATTCTAAAATTTTCAAGAGGTAATTTCAGGATTCTTTTTCAGCCTGTCTTTCTTTTTGGGGGGCTGTAATTGTGTCATGCAGTCAGTTTAGTAGAAAAATAACATTAAATAATAATACTATATGCACAAAAGTTCCTTTGAGAAGGAATATACTAACAAATCCAATAGGTCATAACAGTACCAGTGTGCTTCAAACTAAACAAAAATGTTAGGAAATTCAGAATACTTTGTTTTTTAGGTTGCTTTTAACACTTCAACCAAAATAAAGTGATTTAATAGTGATAAATATCAGGAAGTATAAGTATCATTGGTTTAATTCTATGTATATTACATATATCAATATGTGCACTTACATATATATTAATATCTGAGGAAGGAGATTTAGAGAGGCTAATTACTTTTTCCAAGGTTACCTATATATGATATTCACTCAAAAGAAACAATGACTAATTATTGAGAAACTACACTGTACTTTTGTAGAATTGATAGTGTTCTAGTGATCAAGATATAGAGAGATTGTTGTGATAAAACTGACTTTTCAGTGGCAGGGAATAAAAGCAATATAAATAAGTTTTAAAATATCCAACAGAGAAATAACAAATGGTGATAGGATCTGTACAAAGGATCGAAACAAACCAATTGAATTTTCAATGCCATTTAGGATAACATCAAAATATGAAACCCATCAAGATATTTTTAATAAAATGTATGTATCTGTAAAGCTATAAAAACATTATTCTTTCATGGAAATTATAAGACTTCAATAAATGACAATATGAACACTATTTACAGACCAGGATGCATACAGCAAAGTTTGGGAGAAAGCACAATTGCAGAGGGGAGCACAGAGAGGCAGAAAGGACTGAATCACCCTGCAGTAAGAAAAAGGAGGTCAGTGTTTCATGTGGACGAAGGAGAAGGAATTGTGAGACAAGGTCAAAGATATTCACAGAAACTAGTCACTCAGAACTTCCTAATTCAGGGGGATGGCCTGAACTTCATGCTAATTGTGAAAATGGAGAGAGGTGTTGGCGAGTGGAGTGAATTGAATAATTTGTGTTTGAGGAAAATCTCTTTGCATTGGGGAAACTAGATTGTAGGAGAACAAGATGCAACAGGGAAAACAACAGAGAAACTTGCAGTAGACAAAGAGAGAGGTGTGGGTCAGAATGGTACTTTGCTTAGGATGTTAGCTAATAGGGCTGCTTTGGATGGATATAGAAAGTGAGGGAAAGACAGAAATTAAAGATGCTGCCAAACTTTCTATCCTGAGCAACTTGGTAGATGTAATTGCTATTTGCTTTTTTTTTTTTTAAAGATTTATGTATTTATTTATACAAGACCTGGGTACAGTCAGAAGTGGGGGAGGGTAAGAGAATTCACCAGAGCCAGAGCAGAGAACAGAATAGGCAGAGTGACAAAATACACTGCTGAGGGGAGCAGCGGGCACAACAGGAGAGTTCTGTGGTGCCATGTGAGACTCTCGCTGGTGGCCAGGGATCGAACCGGCACTGCAGAGTCTGCGGGCAGCTTCGCAACCTAGCACTCAACCGCTGCGCCACCAGGGGAGGCCCATGCTTTTTTTTTTTTTAAGTTTTATTTTTATTTGCTGAATTCAGAGAACAAAGAGTAGAGGTTTGGGTAGATGGAAGATTGGTGTAGTTGAAGAGGTTAGGTTCCATCTTCTTTTATAAGAAATCACACCACTCTATCTAACAAAGATTATTGATATAGAATGTTGTGGGGAAGAATCAAGGTGGAGGCCCTGTTGCAGGGTGAAAGAGTTCACCAGATACAGATGGGAAATACCAGGTGAATTTATTGAAATACACTGCTAAAAGAAGCAGAGGGCGAAACAGGAAGGGTGGACTGCTCAGAGTTTGGGTCCCAAGTCTCTACGCTTTAGAACCATTGACTGGTTAGGGTGACTAGTCTTGGGTGTGTCCTGACTGATGATCTGAATCAGCATAGAGGATCATCAGTTCTGGGCCTCACTAGCTTAATGTCCATGTTTCCATGGCAGTTCCATCCACTCCCTTTATCATTCCAGCCTCCCAAACTTGCCTCTGGCCAAGGAGTGGGGGCTTGGTTTTCAAATTCTTAACGATACCTTGACAGACCAGAGGTGCAGGGGTGAAAAATTTCACCAGAGGCAGACTGGAGAACAGAAAAGGCACATTTGTTCAAATACACTGCTAAGAGAAGCAGCTAGGGAGACAGGAAAGATCTGCAAGTGAAGAAAGATTTTGGGCTCCCTTTTATAAATAGTTTTGTCAGTTTTGCTTTGGGGAGTTAGTTTTGGGCTGGTTAGTACAGGGGTGTCTGATCCTGGGGGCTTGATCTTTGACCCAGAATGTGTCCTGGCCTTGCCTCCACATTCCTGGTCAAAGGGATCCATCTTACAGATTGGGACCCAGAGCAGCCTTATCCGTTCTCTCTGTGTTCAAGCCTCCCAAACCTTCCTGCTGGGCAAGGGGTAGGGGCTTAATTTTAACCTTATTTAACACTACCCCACCATTTGGTTTCTGTTTTTCTGCCACAGTGGATAATTTCCTATATGCGATTTACATTCCATCTTCTTGGTCTTCACCTGTCTGCATCCATTAAATTTGGAAGTCTCTACTGACAGAAGCAATCCAAAGCATGCACTTTATGACTTAACACTCTTATATCAATGAATGTCAAGTAAATTACCAAAAAGGGAACCCCAAATCCCCAAAGGCTAAACACGGAAGCAATTCTACATTTTCTTAAGAGAGAATTTCTGACAATTAAGTTGTAAGTTATGGTACAATCAAAAGAGCAAAAGGGGGTTGTATTGGGTTGCTTTATTTTTTTATTACTCATTCCCTGTCAAAACCATGTTTAATTACCAAATATTAAAACATGAGCCCATCAAATCAGCAAAAATAGTATAAATTCTGGAAAAAGGAAAGAAAATACTGTGATTTCCAGAGAAAGGATCATGTTGTCACTCCTGCAGTATACATCTGGCCCAACACGGGTGTCAGGGTGTCATTCCATAAGGTTAAAAACTAAGCTCTCACTCTTACCCCACAGTCATGTTTGAGAGACTTGAGCAGAGAAGGGCATCAATAAGGCTGCCACGGGAACTGGGCCGCTAGACTGACCACCATGGCAGATAAACCAGCCCAACTCCAGGAATGCAGAGGCAGGGCCTGCACATGTGTCTGTGTCAAGGGTCTGCACCCAAGAGCAGACACCCCAGCCGATAACCCGTGCAAACTGGCTCCCCAAGTAAGAAACCCTATGGAACCCTAGTGTAAAAGTCTCAAATCCTTCACACACAGCTGTATAGATCCCTCTTGCCCCCTGTTCCCTTGCAGGGTATTTCAATAAATCCTCCTTTTCTGTTCTCTACTCCATCTCTGCCGCACTCTTACACCCCCATACCTCACGCCTCCCCCAGCTATGGTTCCACCACAAAGACTGCTTAATAATGTTTGTTCCACTTAATGAACTATCCAATCATCGCTTATATCACTGACCCTGAATTATTATTATTTCTGATATAAATGTTATTAACAGCATTAGCAAGCTAATATTGATGGGGCAATCAAAGATAAATTCACTGATTTTCAAACTCTAAAAAGTTCCTTTATTTTCTGTAGATTCAGAGACCTGCTAAGGGAAGAAGAACACAGGCTCAGATCTCTTTCTTCACCCTCCCTATGCCAGAGAAGCTGGGCGTGAATGTTTACAAATCATGACTGTAGAACAAGGATTGACAAATTTCTCTCTCCTCAAAGAATAAATATTTCAAACTTTATTTACCATATATTGTAGTTCCTTTTGCAACTACTAAAATCTGCACTACAGCAAGGAGATAGCCAAGGACAATTAACAAATGAATGTGGCTGGTTTTTCATTGTATTTACAAGGTTGAATTTAGCCTGAGGTGTCATTTTCTTGTTCTAAGGAAATCATTTCCCTTTTCTCCACAATTTTACATCTTTGGGTTTGCTCCATGAATTTTGAAGTGGCTGGAATTTAGGATGACTTAGGAAATTTGCATCAAAATGTGAGTCTTTGAGCAACCCTCATCCATCTTGGAGATTCTGACTCCCATGTATTATAGCAAAAACTGTAAAGAACACACAGCAATCAGAATAAATGTCCTCTGAAATTAAGACCTTGAAATGTCCCTTCATAGGCCATCAGTTGATTCCATTGTTTTTAAAAATTAACTGCTGAGGGAGAAAAAATTTAAAAAAGGAAAAGTATGAGGATTGCATCTAAGAGAGCAAGTCAAAATATCTCAGAATAGCTTTTACTTTTTTACATATATATACAAATGGAGCTTCGGAATTATCACAAATTTCATGAGCTCTAATAAACATCTTTGTGTTTCACTTCATTTTCTTTTAATTTTTACTGAAGTTCCACTGGTTTGTACCATTATATAGGGATAGGTTTTGGTGTACATTAAAAATTAACATTTGAATAAACAGTTTCTATTCTTCACCATACAAGAACTCCTTTACCCAAATTCCTCAGCCCCTTTTCCTGTTTCTCTCTGGCAGCAAATATTTGGTTCTTACAAACTAAGATGTTGTTTTTGGTTTGTTTTGTTTGTTCTTTTGTTTTGTTTCTTTATCATCTATATAGGAGTGAAATTGTTACAGGGTGGTCCCCAGGAAAGGGGAGGTTCCAGGTTCCCACCCCACCCAAGGGAGGGTGGAGCTGAGCAGGGAGAGAAGAAGCTGCAGAGGAAACTGAGGAAGGAAGCAGGATGGAGCCAGAAGGAGACCCAGAGGAGGCACATGGAGCAGATAGACGCGTGAAGAAACCACGCTTGCCTTTGGGTCGTGGACTGGGTGACACAGATGTGGGCGAGAGACCCATGGGGAGGTGGCAATGGCGGTTTTTGTCTTGCTTTTGATAATTTACTCTTTTCCTTCCAGACTTGTCTGGTGGTTTCTGATCCTTTTCTATGGGTCCCCACTGGAAGATGCCTTAGACCTGTGGCAGGCTTTGGGACCTTATTCTGGGCCAATCCCTTTTGGATGGACTTTTACCAACAAGGGGACTGGTAACATTGGATACTTTATTTAGAAACTATAGAGACACACTGCAGGGGGAGGGGGTGCGGGGTGGGGGGAGGGAGGGAGGGCAGGGAGAGGAAGGACTAGAGTCAAAATAAGGGGGGGGTGCAATTGTATTGGGAATATAACCAAAATGAAAATGCATACATTGTGCCAAGAGGAAAAATGATGTAAGAATTATATAAAATAAAATATTTAAAAAAAAAGAAACTGTAGTCTCTGCCTTTCCTGTATTGTTTCCTAATTGTATTGAAGTTCCTTCCCAGTAAAGTCTCATATATTTGTGGTGATGCGGTGGACGGCAGAACCCATTTAGAACAGGTAGGTTTGTGGTGTCTGGGTTGCTCCTCTCATTGCCCTGTAACAAAATGATATGGTGCTTTTATTATCCCTCTGACTTATTTTAGATAGCAAAATATAAATACTCTAGGTCAATCCATGTTGTTGCAAATGGCAGGATTTCATCTTCTTTATAGCTGAGTAGTCTCCCACTGTATATATATATGATATATATATATCATATATGTCACTTTTTTTTATTTTATCATCTATCAGTGGGCTCTGAGTTTGTTTCTCTGTCTTGAGTGTTGTGAATAATGTTATGATGAACATGGTGTTCCATATATCTCTTTGAATTTAAGTTTGTATATTTTTGTGGTAAAGCTTGACAACTAAAGAGAAGTCAGCTAGCTGGGTCATGTGATATTTATTTTCTTAATTTTGTTGAGGGATTGCTACACTATTTCCATGATTAGAACAGTTTAAATTTGTAACAACAATCTACAAAGAATTTTTTCTCTCCACAACTTTACCATCACTTGTTTCTTGTCTATTTTGATAATAACCCTCTTAACAGATAGGAGATGATCGCTCATTTTGCTTCTGATTTGCTTTCTGAATAGGAGAGGAGGAACCACGTTCATGTGCCTGCTGCCATCTCTGTCTCCTGTGGACAAGGCTCTCTTCAACATCTCTGTCCACTTTTCAATGGGGACATTTGTTCTTTTGGTGATGAGTTTAATGAGTTCTTTATAAAATTTCTATATTAAGCCCTTGTCTCACATATGTAAGTATTTTCTCCAAATCATTAGCTTTTTTAATGGTGGTTTCTTTCACTCTATAGAAACCTTTTAGTTTAATATTGTCCCATTTGTTTATATTTGCTTTTGTTTCCTTTGCCAATGTAATCCGATTGACAAAAGTCATCTCTAAGGCTGATTAAGGAACTGTGTCATTTTTGTTTTTCTGTGTATTTTGTGATTTCAGAACTTATATCCATGTCTTTACTCCACTGTTGGTGGAAATGAAGACTGTTTCCTTTCCTAGAAAAGTAGGATAGGTATTTCTGAAAACACTAAAAATAGTTCTACCTGATGATCCAGCAATCCCATTCTTAGATATCTCTCTGAAGTATACAAAAACACTAATATGAAGGGATATGTGCACTCCTATGTTCATTGTAATAGTATTTTCAATACCAAAGTGTTAGAAGCAACCTAAGGGTCCAACAATAGATGAGTTGGTTACAAAAATATGGCGCACAATACACAAATACTACTCAGCTACTAAAAAAACCCCACCGGATTAAATCTTCCTCTTTGCAATAATATCGATGGTACCAGAAGAGACTATGACTCACAGAATTAGCTAGAAGAAAGATAATACCAGGGAGAGTAAATGGTTTGTCCACAGATCCAAAACTATAGCCTAACTTGAAAATAAAACAAAAATCTCTTACTTAGAGAGACCAATTTTCCATCAACTACTTAAAAATTTATGGGCACACAAAAATAGATGACTGGATCAAGAAGATGTGGTACATATATACCATGGAATATTACTCAGCATTCAAAAAAGATAAACACATGCAATTTGCAGCAACATGGATGGCGCTGGAAGGGATCATGCTCAGCGAAATAAGCCAAAAAGAAAAAGAAAAATACCGGATGGTCTCACTCATAGCAGGAATCTAGAAAACTTAAATAAGGGACCAGGAAAATGAATATAAGAAAGTGAAAATCAAAATCAACAAAAAACTATGAACCAGAGACACTTTTAGGGGGGCGGGGGCGGGGGCGGGAGGGGAGGGATTGGGGTCAGAATGGGGGGGCTGCAATTGTATGGGGACTATAACAATAAAATTTATTAAAAAAATAAATAAATAGATAAAATGCAAACAGTCCTCAGGAAAAAAAAAAAAATTTATGGGCACAGAATGACCTGCATCTATTTCAAACATAGTGTTTTTCATTAGGCTGTTCTTTCATTGCAATCTGGTTCAGTATGCAAACTTGAAACATAAAAAGGTAATGAAGGGCTATTTATTAAAAGAGATGGATAAAAGAGATCTGAAAAGCTTTATCCTTCAGGGCTACCATGTGAAACCCTGTCATTTGTTATTTTCCATTTTGTTATAATAAGAAGGAAAGGTTAAATATTTTCATATTAGTTTTTACTTTGACATTTTCCAAAAAGACTCTTCAATTTCAGAGTCACTTAAAAACCAGAAAAACTGTTCATATCAACCATGTAGTATATAGTCCTTACACATGCATACCAATTAATTTAAATCTAAAACTTGCCTGTGACATGATTCCTTGATCAGTAAAGATATATTCATTTTATAGTAAATTCTATATGGCCAATACTGCAGTGAGAAATTATTGGGAAAGGGGCCTCGCTGGTGGATTAGGGAGTAAGTCTCAGCTCTGTCACTGCTGTGGCCTGAGTTCAATTCCCCACGAGGGAGCTAAGCCACATAGGGTGCAGCAGCCTTCTCCTGCCATGCCTGCTGCTCCCTTGAGCAGTGTATTTCAGTACATCTGCCTGTTCTGCTCCCCACTCTCTCTGGTGAATCCTCTCAACCACTGCACCTCTGGTCTACTCCCCAGTTCTTCTATGCTTAAAAAAAATACATTGGAAAAAGGTGGCAGTCTTTGTTTGGAAAGTCTGCAAAGCAGATCAAGGAGAAAACGCTTTGATGAGAAACTATTTGAGAATAGTACAGAGCAATATGATGAAAGGATTAACATGGTAATTCAAACTAAAGCATAAACTAACTGAAGTATAAACATTTTGAGAATAAAGCAGTCAGCTAATTCTGTTACATTACATTCATTTATCAACTCTTAATCAACTTGCTTCAGTGTACTTCTGCTACATTGTCTAGTCCACAAATCACTATACAACAGAATACAACTTAAATATATGAAGGGAAACTCCATTATGGAAGTTTGTAGATGGCTCACAGCTATTCCATGCAAACACAGTTTGGGGAACCTCCCCTCAGGAAACCACAGAAAACAGGTCTTGGGCCCAAAGTCTCTACAAGGTTGGTGCCACAATATGCCCCCAGTGGGGCAGAGAAGTGTGCACCCGTGAGCCACAAATCCATGGTCCTCCTTGGAACCCAGGTCCAGGTTAGTTATTTAGGCTTGTGAAACAGGACTTGGGCCCTATTCCAAAATATGCAAGGGATCAAAACCATGGCAATACAACCATGCATTTCCATTACATTGTGAGTGCTCCTACATCAGGAAATAATCTCCTCTTTCCACCACCATAGAGAACACTTGATTTTCCTAGGGCTACAAGAATTAAGGAGTGATGTTTTACTATCTCGTCTATTTCTTTCTCTACCACTGTTCCCTATTGGAATGGCATTAAAATTAGCCAAATCAGACTGGAAAGGAAGGAAAACAATGAAATAACTGCAGGGGACAAAATTTGAGGAACATTTTCCAGGACATAATTTGAGGAAATTCAAGGATTTTCTATATTATTGATGCAGATGTTGGCTACATAGATAAACTGAGGAGCAAACATTTTCTTACCCATGACCTAGATGTGGTATAAACGGAATTAGGAATTTCCTCCATATCTGAGGATTGGAAAGCTGATAGTATACCAGAGACTATGATTCAACTAAGAGGCCCACATAGTAAGACCTCCGTAATGGATCATGGCTTTTAGCAGTAATGTAAGCAAAACACCCAAAAGCAATAATTAATATATATATGCGTGTGTTACACTAGTTTATAACACTGTATAAATTTTTGGAGTGCATCTTCACACCTATTAAGATGTGTAATTCCACACCACACACACCAACAGAGTTCTAATGAGCCTCCACTAACAGGCTTCCCCTAACACACCCCAACCCTCCAGGATCAGGTCCTCCTGCCAATTTGTGTCTGTGCAAGCATGGACTTCTTTCTTTTCATATGTGTGCGTGTGTGTGTGTGTGCCCTCACCCCACTAAAAGGAGGACTCTGGTGAAGTTTTTCTTAGAGGTGACCCAAGAACCCCCATCTGTGACCCCAACACCTCTCCCAAGGAAACAAGGAAAGTCTGAGAAACTGTCATCCAGGCAAACTGGATGGGATTATTGGGCATAAAATGGACATTAGCAAAACCGAATTAAAGTATGTTGTTTAGTTATTATGTCAACATTGCTGCATTAGTGGTAAAAAAAAAAAAAAATCTGTACTCATGTAGGATGTTAACAAAATGGAAGTGGTGGGGGATAAACAAGACCTGTACTGCATTTGCAACTTTTCTGTGAATAGAACGGTATTCTTTAAATGTTATTTTTTAAAATACTCTCAATATTTAATAGGTTATAGAAGGAAATTTTTTTTTTCCAGTTTTCCCAGGTATCAACATCCAGGGACTGGAGAGAGGGGTTCTAGGAGAAAAGCTGGAAACCTCACACACAGGGCAGGCTCCGGAGTCTCCTCTCCTCTGAGCCCTGCTGCTCAGACTCCTCACAGAGCATCTCACCCCAGGACACCGCCCTCCAGGACCCCCAACTCTGCCCACCTCAGCCCCCGCCCCGTCCTGGCGGCTCCACCAGAATCCGGAGCAGCGCGGCAGCGCCCCCGTGTGGCCACAGGGCTGAGCACAGGAGCCCAGAGCCGCCCTTTCTCCTGCTCAGCCAGTCCCTCCCCAGGCTCTCTGCGCCCCCAGCGGCAGGACAGGGATCTGCTCACAAGGGGGCGCCCAAGTCCAGTGTCAGGTCAGAAGTCCCCAAATTTTCTTAGTCCTATGGACAAAGGACAAAAGCAGGTTTCCAGGTCATAACAGCTGATTCCCAGATTATGGGCTGATCCCCAAATATAGAGGTTCCTTCAGTCTCGGATGGATCCTTGGACTCCAGAGTCTCTGTACTTTGTTTCTGCTTCTGCTTCCAGGGAATTAACATTCAATTCTACCCAGGAGTCCAGGTCATCGCCCAAGAAAAGGACAAGGTTCCAGGATAACACCAAGACCCGTGGGCCGACCATCCATCCACGTCTTGCAGCAGGGGGAGCAGGAGTGATCAGAGCCGGGGAGAGACCCGGAGAGCTGGTGGTGGTATGTGGTGGATCATTGGTGGAAGGGCCGCACGTAAGAGGAACAATAACTATAGAAAGATGACCCACGCTGTAAGGAAATAAATAAATAAATATACATCTTTTAAAAATTCTCCATCTCTGAATGAGGGGAGGTTGAGGAGATCCCCCGGGCATGACTAGGAAGACGGGAGGATCCTGGAAATGGAGCAGAGGATGAAAATGGGGACTAGGGGATGGGGCCCAAAAGGAGTGGTGGGGGCACCAGGAAGGGTGGGACCAGGAAGGGGCAGCATCGGGGACACTGTGAGGGGAAGGTCTGTGTGGGTGACGCGGCTCTGGCTGGGGCTGGGAGAGTCTCTGTCTCCCCTGGTGGGACTGCAGAGGGGCTGGTGCTGTAACTGACCAGGGAATCACTTAAGTTCTGGGCCTTTCCTGTCCGTGCAGGGCTGGTGTGACTCAAATATGCACACTCAGGCTGATGAAGGAGAGAGGAGGAGAGGACAGATGGTTAGGAGGAGGCCCCCATTTCCTGAGCCACAACATCCTCCCCAACTCCCCAATGCTGGGATGCCAGGGAGATTCCTGGAATCAAGAGGAGGTGATTCAGGGAATCAAGAGGAGAAAGGCCTGTGCTGCCCTGGAGGGCCAGCCCTGGGGGCTGATTCTGGGGCTCCAAGGCCCCACTCCCAGCTAGCAGGTTAGAGTCAGCCTGGCTCACAGCTCCAGGCTGCTGACAGCCCCTCTGTGCTGTGACCCTGAAGACACCACTCTGGGGATAGTATACAGAAAACAAAACAGCAAAATTAAATGGGAATCTAAAAACGGTAGAACTGATTTTTAAAAATCACATATTTTGAAGGACACTTCAGAGGACGTGGAATCCTTGTCTGACAGCTCATTGCAATCAGGACCTTGACCGTCACGTGAGCTACTCTGGCCTCCACTGTTTCTTGTGAGAAAACAGCCACTGATCACTTTATCGCCTGAATATTTTACTGGTTTGTACCAAATCTCTTCCTCCTTTGCACCTAAACCAAAGATCTGGCGTCTCCACAGTCTCTGAGGGGGAGGCAGCAGGAGGGGCCTCACTCAGAGGCTCCAGCTCTGGGTCCCACGAGGCTGCGATGGGGACGAGATGTTGGTGGATCTGAACGGCCGTGATCAGCGTGGAAGGACCTGCCTCAGAGCTCATGCATGTGGCTCCTGGAGAAAACCCTCAGGTCCTTGTCCTGGGGGCATCCCCTTAGCTGAGGGTCCACCGTGTGCAGGGAGTCACCCCAGAGAGGGACCAGGAAGGGAGCCCAGGCGGGAAGTCTCAGCCCCTGTGAGCCTGACTCTGTGACGTGGCACGTCCCTTCTGCTTCATTCTCCTCACGAGGAAGAGCCAGGGAGTCAGACACACTCACGGGGGGAACTGTCTCCCCTCCTGTGTATCCCTGAACTGGTGGAAATTTGAAAACCAACACAGTAGACCTTCTGGACACTCATTATTTCCATTCTGTCCACATAAAAAATAAGCTGCCTCCCACCCAAGGCCCCTAAAGTCTCTCCCATCACAGAAGCAGCGTGACGTCAGCATCTCATTGCAGGACCCAGGACCACGCAGAGGAGGCGCCTTGAGAGCATCTGTGCAGTGAAGCCGTCTGTGCTCAGCAACTCGTGGGCTGAGACAGTTTCCTGCCCCACAAGCCCTCTATCAGTATACTGTGGAGGACAGACACAGGGCAACTTGTAGACCCATTTTTTCATGTTTTAAAAGCAAATTTATTGAGATATAACTTTTGGCCATTGAGTCATTTGTTGAAGGCTCAACTGTCATTTCCTTTTGGTAAGTGCAGAGCAGAGCAATCATCCCATACTCTACCTTGAGAACATCTCCATCACCACAACAACCTTGTTTCCTGAGCCTGGGCCCATGGGCACCACCCCCACCCTCCCCTCCCCAGCCCTGGGCAGCCAGAGCCCACTCTCTGCCTCTGGGGATGGGCCAAGGATCTTCTCTCTAAACACATCCCAGGCGACTCAGCTGACACAGACCTGCAGTGGACATTTGGGGTACCCTAACCCAATGCATGCTGGTGCCCAGGAACATACTCCACAGGGTGTTAAGGTCACAGAGAACCACATGACCCCACCCAGGAGGCCCTGCAGCCTGGGGTGTGAGGAGAGAAGGGCTGCAATAGCTGCCTCAGAGGGGGCCAAGGCAGAGCCAGGGAGGTTCCTTCCTCAGCAGGAAGGGAACATGGGAGCTGGGTCTTGAAAGCCAGATGTGGGCACAGGAACAGAAGTGGCTCAGGGAGCTGATGAAAGGCCGACTACATGACCTCAGCAGTGACTTTCTCCATGTGACCTTGGAGATTCCTCCCCAGCACTCTGTGAGCTGGGAAGTGATACTGTCCTGACACCCCTCCCCCACACCCTCTCAGAAACAAGGACATGGAGACTGAGGGGTTATGGCAGTGCCCAGGTCCTGGCTAATGTCTGGGCCTCTGGACCGACACCATCCTCCAAACTGACCAGGGGACCAAGGAGGCAGTGAGCCTGGAGCCCTCACCACCCGCTCCAGACACCACACATTTCTTGGCTGGATTTGACTAAGGACAAAAGCGCAGTAGTAAGTCATCATGTCATCACCCTTCATGGATAGGAATTGAACACACCAAAGAACAAGACACAGAGTGACTGGTTGTACCAAAAACAAAACCCAACTTGATGCTGCCTCCAGGAGACAGGATCAAAACAGCCCCACTGCGGGAGACAGGAATAGGCCAGGATGCTTCAGGAGCTGCCCAGGGTGGGCAGTTCACACCCCCACTGCTGGAGAAGCCAAGACAGGATGAGGATCCTGCAGGCGTGACTGTATTCTTTTTGATACTCTTCTTTTTTTATTTTTTAACTTCACTTTTCACTTGTAAACACTATTTGCTTTCCCCCACCCCCTCAGGTGTAGTCCCCATAGAGTTTCCTTCTCCAAGGCACCCGTGCACCATCACCTCAGTCCCCTGTTCTCCCCCCACCCTCCCTCTGGTCCTCCGCACACTGGGGATCAGAGAGATACTGAGACAGGGACACAGAGGAATGGGGCAGGGACAGAGAGGCCAAGAGGGACAGGGACACACACAGAGAGTGAGATGAGGACAGACCAAGAGGGGGAGAGAGAACATCAGAGGGACATACAGAAAGAGAAAGGGAGAGTCAGCCAGTGAGGACAGGGAAGGAGACAGAAGAGGCTTCGTTGGCATCACTCCCTGTTGGAGTGGACACCCCCTGCCTTGGGTGGCCTCGTCCCAGTCAGAACCCAGTCCCAAGTCGATACAACCTCCAGGCAAGTGGGCAGGTGTGTGAGAGGCAGGGTGCCCTGAGAAATCTGTGGCCGGCAGGTGTGCACTGTCTATGGCCCTGGCACCTTGACTGGGCCCGCAAGGCCCTGTAGGGCACGGCCAGAGAGGAGCAGGGCTGACAGGCACACTGGGTGGGAGGACAGGCACCCCGGGTAGGAGATGTCTCAGCCCCCAGCAGGGCTGGCCAGGCCTGGGTGAGGCATATGCAGGTGCCCTTCCCAGGGTGGGACCCTCCAAGTGCAGTGAGCCTGACACCAGCCTCCCCTCCAAGGGCAGCAGACAGGAGTGACCCACTCCCCAGGACCGCCCTGGGAAAGGCTCCACACTCTGGAGCTCCTCTGGGCCCTTGGGAGATGGGAGCCTGGAGTTGCCGATGCTGCAGGGCCTGCTCCCTGGCAGGGAGGATGAGCCAGGTCAGCAGCCAGAGACCAGAGTGCCCGGCAGGGGCCCTGGCTACGTCTCGCCATGTCTCGCCATCCAAGGGCTCAGGGAGGCTGTGCTGCTGTCAGTGTTGTGGGCTGGGCCTGGCATGGAGGGTGAACAGGAAGTGGCCCAGGCAGCCATGGGATGGGGGGCATCTGTCTGAGCAGGAAGTCCAGGGAAGGGGACCCAGGAAGTGACATCACCTCCAAAAGATGACAGGGCACACATCACCTCGGAACCCTGGTCCCCAGGCAGTTGGTTCTGAACCAAACCTGACCCACCTCACTTGCCTGGTGGGCCTGGACCCGGCACCATATTTTGTTGCTGTTTGCCCAGGTCTCCCTGCAGTGGACCCAAAAAAGGTCCCCGAAACTCGTGTCGCACTCTGCTGAAAGGCATGAGGAGCCTGTGTCGACATCTCTGGCCAGCACCAGCACTGCCCCTGAGGAAACTAGGGGGGCCCTGGGGACAGGTCAGACCATGCCAGGGCTCTGATGCCCCCACCCCTCCCTTCCCCCTGTGAGTGTGGGTGTGCGAGCAGTGAGAGTGAGTGTGTGCCTGCTCAAGGAAGGAGGGTCTGGCCCACCCAGGAGGTGGGTCATGTCTACACCAGAACCAGCCTAGCTGGTGTTGGGACCCAGAGAGTCATGGCTGCTCCCTCTTGCCCCAGCTGGTTGCTACCCAGGAGGTATGTCTGTTTGCTCCCAGAAGGTGTTCTGTGTCCAGGAAGGTGAAGAGATCCAGAGAGTGCATTTCCCCGACTGTCCTCCCACAGCCCAGTGTGGGATCTGTCCCCTCACAGAGCCCTGGTTGAAGTGTACCCGCAATTTGAGATTGGGGCGCATGTCCAAAGGAACTGGCTGGAGTACACAAAGGCCCTTGAGGAGCTGTCCGAGGGTAAGTGGCACAGTCTGGTGCATGGGCCCGACTGGGCAGGGTAGGGTCAGGTGGCCCTTGGAGGAGACCACACGGGCTAGATTCGGACCACGAGCAGTATGACCTGGCATCTGTAGCTGCCGAATTTGGGGAACAGAATCCCAGGGGCCCCCTATCTTGGGCTGGTCTCTGCTCAGGGCTCTAGCATGTGGTCTGTTTACAAAGGCAAGTAGCAATCTGGCATGTGGCTGATGGCCTGTCCTCTTGCATCTCTAGCCCCTTCTCAAGGAGCACAGCCAGGCTTCCCTGCTGCCCATGGGACAGGCCAGGAGACCAGCCAAGTTGCTGATTGGAGACAAGCAGACACTAGGGGTCCTGAAGGGACAGGAGAAGCCGCTCCTGCATATGCTGTTCCAGAGAAACAGGAGAGCCCAGCAGGCCTGCTGGGTCAGACAGACAATGCCCAGGATGCTGTAGGCGTCCTGGGCACTCTGAGCTTTGTGACCCCTGAATAGTCAGCCTGAAACTCCCCAGATTCCAGCAGGATGTCCCCAGGCTGCTAAGCTAATACCAGCCCTGCTGGGGAAACCAGGCCAGGACCTGCAACCTGTGGGACAACCTGCTGGGCACAAGCAAACACCACCTGTTTGCAGGGAGCCAGGCCCTAGCCAGGCCCCAGCAGGGCAGCTGACAGTGGTGTGTTTACACCAGCCCCACTGTGGGAGACAGGTATAGGCCAGGATGCTTCAGGAGCTGCCCAGTGTGGGCAGTTCACACCCCTCCTTTCTGGGGAAGCCAAGACTGGTGCAGGATCCCCAAGACTTCTTTGAGGATTCTGAGATAAGAGGAGTGCTGTGGGAGGAACCAGACAATGACCAGGATACTGAACCCTATGGGGTCAGTGCTGAGCTCACTCCACCCCTGCGGGACAGCCAGGCCCTGGTCAGGAGAATGCTGCCTATGCAAGAGCGTCCTGAGCTCAAACCACGCCTGTGGGAGGAAGCCACTTCTGGCCAACATCCTGCAGGTTCAAGTGAGGGTGCTAAGCCACAGCAGCCCTGCCTGGAGAACCAGCCCCTGCAGGGATCCTGCAGCACAAGCAGAGGGTGCTCACCTGATACCATTCCTCCAGGGTCCCATGCCTGACCCCTGTCCTGCCTGTCCACCTCTGGTGCAGACTAAGCACCGCTGACCCCAAACCTCTCCTCACCCACCTCCCTAGCCACATGTCCTCATTTAATTTCTACTAACCCTGCACCCACAGACACCTGGCCGTCCTCTTGTAGTTCAAATCTTTGTTTCCTAATTAATTTCAAGTTGTTTTCGTTTTATTTCCTCCAAGGTTTCTTGTTCATTATGGAAATACTAATAAAGTTTGTTTTGTATCACCCAAGTTTTTTTACTCCTTTTGAGTCCAGTTCTGTCATAGTGCTGGCCTCCTTCTTGCTATGGCCTTGCAGAAGATCTACAACTAGTGTAAACCCTTTAGTCAAACCACTCACTGCCCAGGCCCCTCAGGCCCTGATTCCCTCACATGCCTGTTGCCTCTATTCTGAATTCTACCTGGGCGTTTTACAGAGAAGGAACCAAATCAGTGGTGACCTGGGATCTTCCCAAGTACACAATAGATGTAGTACACATGGTAGGTGTAATGCAAATTTGGTTTGTTGGGCCTCCCTGGTGTCCCAGGGGTGAAGTCTCAGCACTGTTACCACTGAGGCCTTAGTCTAGCCCAGGCCAGGGAGCTGACCCTCCTAGGGCTCAGCAGACTTCTCCTATCTCACCAGATGCTCCCCTTAGCAGTGTCTTTCAGTAAATCTACCTGTTCTGCTTCCTACTCTGTCTCCGGTGAATCCTCTCATTCCGGTGTAGCTTCAAGTCTACACTCTAGTTCTTCTCTGCAGAAAGAAAAAAAAAATGGGGATGCTCAATTTAAGTTAATTGGTAGAGTTTTACAAATGAGCAATATCTATCAAATCAGCCATATGTCATTACATAAGTATAATCAAGAAATCATTATTAATGTCTACATCAGTCCATGTTAAGACATCCATTTATAAGAACATATGTTTTAGGAGGAAGATATTAAGATTAGAGATGTAATGGGATATCCAGGGCTACAATTTCATTAAATAGCCTCACCCAGGAGCGCCCAATGAGACAGTGAGGAGTGGCAAGAGTTGCAGGCAGTGCCCTGATGACTTAATTTGAATGGTGGCAATGTTGACCTCCCTCCGTTATGGCTATAAAATAGACTCCTGGCAGTGGTTTGTGACTTTCTGAATGATTCAGTGCTGAGAAGGAGCAAGATGAGAAGGTGAACGTCAAAGGAAGTTAGGAATTGAGGCATTTTTGTCCATGGGAGTGGACACAGGGTGTAAGACCTTTGTGTCTCATGTGAGTCCTCACCTCAGAGAGCATCTCCACAGAGAATGTTCCCTTTGTGTGGACAACAGTGAACTTGTCTCCTTGGTCACCCCAGGGCTGATTCAACAGTCCCTAAAAAAGTCATAAAATTGAGATCAAGAGTGATTTGATCATACCTGAGTCCAGAGGCATGAGTTTCTTCTCATCATGGGTGATTCATCAGTCACTGCCACTCATGAATGCCCAGATTTCCAGTCAAAGAAATCACAGTCAAGCTCTTGCTGTGATTACATCACTTAGTAGACCAGACAGCTACATGGTAACAGGTGCATTTCTTCACCCAGTTTACCCTGTTATGGAGAGTGATTTGTTCTCAAGAATTGACATCCATTCTGGATGTAAGTTTCCCTTCCCTGACTGCCAGCATCACTATTCAAGAGCCAACAGATTGCCTAATTTACCAGCATAGAGCCTATATAACATTGCCTCTGATATATAACATGTGCCTCTGGGCACATTTTATGGTGAAATAAGTATGACATTGGCAGCACGTCTGCAGGAATCACTGATTCTACCATACAGCATATCACCTGGGAAGTTGACAGCATAATTGAAGGAGGAGAGACATTAAAAACTTTTAACATTTTATCTTGGGCAAAACACTCTGTGATGGTGGAAGGCAGCTTTCAACATGTGTTATACACATTGAAGTAATGGCCAATATATAATCTGTGTTCTAATATCGAGAAAGCATGGATCCTGCAACTTAGAGGTGAAAGAAGGACCAGCTGCTCTCACCATTACTCCTAATGATCCACTGGAGGAATTTATCCTTCCCACCCTACGCCTTTCACCCTATTAGATTAGAGGCTTCCCAGGGACGTGAGGTGGGAGGTTGGGAGGCATACTTGTACCAGCAAGGTTCTTCAGGATTTGATGTTATATCTACTGCCTACGCATTTATATTCCTTGAGCCAGTGAGCCACAATGAACTCTATTGTGATCGTTTTCAGGATAATTGACCCTGATTACTATGAGGAGCTAGGGTTGCTGCTGCACAATGGAGTAAGAAAGGAGCACACGTAGAAACTCTGGAGATCTGGGGCTTCTTGCCAAGTTGAAATACAAACAGCCCATGCAGAAACCATGTCTTGATGGGGGTGAGGGACTCAGCCTCCAAATCCACAGGGATGAAGAATGTAGGTTCGCTTCAGGGAGAGGGGAATCTGGAATGGGTGTGGGGGAAAGAGACAAAGCACATTGATAATGGTGTTGTGACCACATGCATTTGTGTAGGCTTGGCCCATTAACTGAGTTTTTTGTAGAGCTTGTCACTGACCACCACATCAAAGACCCTCTGACTGACTGGACTCCGCAGAGGGCGTGAGAACATTTGAGTGGTGTAAGGAGTAGACTGTATGGGACATTTCTCAGGCCTCATGTCTTCTATCCCTTCAGTTCACCTTTTTACTGCTATAGTTTATTGTTTCATAGTGAGCAGTTTCATGCAGGTATAATAAGCTTTCACCACCTTAGTCCAGTTGCACCTTATGTGTCACTTTCTGCCTCAGGTCCTTTCTGAAGCCATTCTGTGAGATGAGTGCTGCACCGGTCTGGCACCTGCTCACTCATGTGCAACCTAGGAGAGGGAATTAATAGCCCCTGTGGCGACCCTTGATCTATGGGAGATAGAAATCAGCGAGTAAATAGGTCCCTCCATCTTTCCTTCCATCGGTGGACAATTCTGAGGTGTATTCCACATAGCTCCTTAGAGTGCCCCATGGAGATTGAACCCCAGTTGCCCATGGCAGTACCCAGGTCAGTAAAGCACCCTGGTATCAACTTTTCTTCCACTCCCTGCTTTATGTTTCCTGTTCCCATGGTAATGAACCCAAATAAACTATTTGCATGCAAAACCTCAGGTTTTTTTCTGGCTAAGATACGTGTGTTACTTGGGTAAAATGGAGATGGGGATAAAGCTACTGATATGGGTGTGGAAAGGTATCCCAGGAAAATTATCATTTATGCTAAATGCTGTTTATGTAAAAACAAATAGATATGCAAAGAGATGCATGCAAAAATGTCACCAAAATATTAATGCTTATTATTATGGTAAGATGACAAGATAATTTTTATTATATTTTTATATTTCAAAAGTTTCATATTTTATAAATGGTTTGAGTTGTTCACAATGAATGTGTGATATTTACATAATATAATCAGAGAAATGCAGTAAAAATGGGAGTACAAATAATGAGACAATAAATAGATCTTTGGGCCAAGGTGGTATTTCTCACTTTAGACATCTACACATAAAAATCTTTTTTTCCTGAAGCCAGAAAGCAAACCCTTCTCTATAGAAGTAAATAGAAGTTTTACCTTGTCAAAACAAGTGTCAAGGCCTGAGCAGAGCCCACTAGTTGCATAGCAAGGGCTGGACTTCAATCCGACCTCCACTGGAACCTCTTGCTCTCCTCACACACCATCCTCCAACCTTGCTGAAATCACATAACTCCAACTCCCACTTGGAGAAAAAGGAAAAAAATGTCCTAAACTCTTAGCCATTTGGTATTTCCTCAAAATTCTTACTTATGAGCAATAACAAGAGTAATTAAATTGGCTTATTTGTTCCAAAGGCTGATTTGGGCCCTGTGAGGAATGATGCCATCTATTTACAATTTTCTTTCCTCCGCTGTCCCTCCCTCTGATCCACAGTTTCAAGTCTTTTATTTATAATTGTCCTTAATATAGCTTGGTTCAGTTCCTAACTAGAACGTGCACTGGGAAGGAATTGAGACAGTATTTTTGAGAGGTGGGGAAAGTGATTGAACTCCTTTTATGAACTAGGATTTGAATTTTAGAAAATATAGGCAACTTTCTATTTCTTTTTAAATTTTTTTTATTTATATAAGAACTGGAGTATAGTCAGAGGCATGGGAGGGTGAAAGAATTCACCAGAGACAGAGCAGGGAGAAGAACAGGCAGACAGACAGAAGACACTGCTGAGGGGAGCAGCGGGAGAGGCAGGAGAGGTCTGTCGTGCCATGTGGGTTTCTCCCTGGGCGGCTGGGAATCAAACCCACACTGCAGAGGCTGCATACAGCTTCACAGTACAGTGCTCCACCCGCTGCACCACCAGGGAGGCCCACAACTTTCTATTTCACATCCCTCACAGAGGAAATCTTCAGGGTGAAGATTCTAAGTATGAAGGATTTTGAAATGTGTACTGGAATGAAGAAGGTTGGGGAAATCCGTTCCAAAATCATCAGGTGACAGCAGCTTCAAATATTAGTAAATCCTGACTTGAGAATTGAAGAAAATTTCCCACTGGGGAAAAAAAATGGAATGAAATTTGATACTTGGCACTTGATTCTACAATCCAGAAGAAAGAAAAGGCAAACTTCCTGCAAACATCAGTTTAGAGACTTAAGCACACCAGAAGCATCTTTTTTTAACTTCAAGATGGATGCTTCTACCACCCCGTGGCGATTAAACAAACTTATGAACACTCTTTTAAGTTCAATGTTCTCTATTGAAAACCATAACTTATAAGACAAACTATCAGGTCATCCCCAAACGCCGGGTTTTCCTTAAACCTCAGGTTCTCACCATCCCCTGCTGCTGGGGGCTTTGTTGGCCCAGTCAGATAAGGTACTAGCAAGCAGCTAAGAAAAAGGGTCTCACACCGTGGGGCTAAAGATTTAACATCCCTTTGCTTGTTGTTCTTGGTCATAAAAAGAGAAAAATTTATCAGAAAGTATATTAGGCAATAAATTACACGTATCAGCATATTGTAAGTAAATAGCACGGAAAATTATCTGTTTAGAAATTAGTTATTAAACAATTTGGCCCACTTGACAATGGGAGACAATTTATTGTACATGCCTGACAAGCAATCCAGCACAACTATTATAGTAGGTCCTTCTATTGCCTTCTCTTGAAGCTTCTTGGGAAAGTTTTTTAATGAAGCTATTTGAGTTAAGGAGTTTCTAGGTAGAAAAAGTTCTGATAGTTGAGTAGCAGCTGGTCCCCGGCTGAAGGCCATGCAAATAAGAAAAGTCTTTTCTTGCTTAGGCTTTGGCTGATAGGGGTGTCCTGGCAGCTATCTACTGTCTTAGGTTATTGTTTAACTGAAACAATGAGTTTTAGTGTAAGGCTTAGTTTTTTATGAACCTTGAAGGTTGCCTTCTTGCTGAGAGCATGTAGTGGCCAAAAGTCTATGGAAAAAAAAGGATGCACTGATTGTTTCTGCTTTGTTTCTATGCACATGATATTCTAATCTCACGGCTTGCTGAAAAAGTATAAACAACCTGCTGAGTCTTTTGGCAGAAGATACTTGCACCTCATCCAGTGTCAGTGTCTCCTCACTACCTCATCCCCTTCCCCTCGGTCCTTTTCGCCGCACCTAGACTGTCTTTTCCTTTCAAGGACTTCAGACCTGACATTTTGCTGAAAGCTGGTCTGCGGCAATCCCCCATTCCACATGGCTCCTTAGAGGGAGCAAAGAATAAAGTTTTGCCTTACCCTAGGCCTTAGCCTTCCTTTACCTTGTCAATAAGATGTTCTCAAGGCATGGTCCTGTTTTGAGAAGGCAGTGGGTGGGGCGTTCTGAGCTCGGGTGCCTGAATGTCTTAGGAGGCCTGTCTTCAGGATAATGCCAGGTTTGGGATGAGCTAGCCACCCGGATGGTGGAGGTTTCCATTTTCGTAATATTTTAATGTTATTTAGATATCCAAGCACTCCAGGAAGCTTCTAGGGAGCAGGCAATGTCCTCTTGGTCTTGGTCAGCGGGGCAGTGGTTATCAGGTTTATAAAAAGTAAAAACCAATTTTCATGCACTTGATTATAAATAAGATATATTTCAGTTTAAAAAGTTATTAAAAACATATACCTTTACAATGTTCAGTGCCAGGGATAAAACCTCACACTGTTCTCCTCATGACTTTGGACTGTCACTGCAAAAACATTGACTTCTCCTAAGAGAAAATTAGAACTTAGAGAAGAAATGGATATTTAATTGCAAGATATTTTGATAGGAGACAGTTATTTCCATTGAGGTGATTTGTTTCTTTTCCTTTTTAACATCACATTTGATTTATAGTTGATAGCACCTTTGAATGCTATTTAGTTATAAAACTGGAAATGCTTAATTCTTGCTTTCTGGCTCCTTTCTTAGGACGTGACTTCCATGACCGTCCTTGGACAACCTGCTGACCATGCTGCAGGCAACACTTGGCTGGAGCCTGCAGCCTGCATGGGGCAGTCCCGATGCCAGTGCAGATGGCGGGGAGTCTAGTGGCAGCTGGCTTTTGCTCTCCTCCCCACCCATGCACCCTGGGCTCTTGAAACAGAAGAGGATGTTCTCCAGACCACGGACCAGGTATATATTTCCAGTTTGGAATTGTTTGCTTTTGTCAAATCAGTCACTCTTTGGCCGACCGCAAAAGCTGTTTTCTTCTCAGGGTTTCTGTTTTTGTTCACCTATGAAATGAAGGAGCTGGTCTGACTTAAATCACCTGGGGTGATATAACCCAAACAGGAAAACAGGTGCTGTAGCAGACAGTGTTCAGGGCTCTGGTCTAAAGAATGCCCGTCCCTTGGCTTTTTCATAGAGAGCATGTTTTTCAAAAGCACATGACTGGTGCAACAAGTTTCATCACCTCTACCTCACTGAGTGGCACTCAAAATACACTAGCTTTGCAATGAGGTGCTGTGAGTATGCTCTGTATCTTGCGCATCCCTCCCCCATCCCTCAAGTCATCCACTCTTTGTGAGAATAAATGAAACCATTGAGAGTTATTATTATTATTATCAAATGTTTATGAAATAATTTTGACCACAAAATATTGCTAAAAAATACATATATAACATATATATAAATGTGTACATATAAATATATGTGTATAAATATATACAAATGCGTGTGTGTGTGCATATACAGAAATTTCCTATTTCTCCTTCACACTGCTTTCCCCAATGACATCAATCTTTGTGGAACCATCATTTCATAACATGATTACCCCTTCCCCACTCTTATCCCCCAGCCAGTCTTGGAATCTGAAAAAATCCTACTCTCAAATGGCAGCATATTGGCAGCACAAGAATGAGAAACTGAGAATAAGAATCCTTTCCTGGTTCTTGATCCACAGCTTATTGTCTTTATGCGATATGGCTTCTCAAGGACATAAAAAAAATTCCCTCAAACAAAAACCAATGGTTTATTTGTGTAAAGTAGAGGCAATGAACTCATGAATGCATGCATTAGCTTATTATTCTTCCTCGCAGAGGAGATGGATGGATGAATCTATTTATCTCTCTGTCTACACATCTCTCTCTCTCCATATGCAAAGAAAAGTGGTTTAAGTTGGGGAAGTCAGTGAGGAATGATAGGAGGATTTGGTTGAGATGTGGGAAACTGAAGACTTTGTCCCAGTCCTGCTTATAGAATGAACTTGGCAAGTCATTATCTGAGACTTCATTTCCTCTACAATGAGGGAGGAAGGCTGGGGGGACGTGCAGTCAGAGGCTCAAACTCTACAATTCTATGGAGTGATCTTGACAGTTTGGGCTTTCTCAGAAGCTAACTCCATGAAGGGGCTTAGCAGGAAGGATGCTTATTCAGGAGGAACTGAGGAGCATCACTGACTCTGGTATATAGCTTTAGGCAATTTGAGGCAATTTTTCCTGGTGATGCTTTCCAACTCTGGCCAATAGGTCTTCACTGAAGTGTTACAGGGCAAGAGAGGGACACCGCAGAACCCCCAAACCTGCCCATTCTAAATACGTTCTGCCGTCTGCCACACCAAGACAAAACATACAAGACCTTTAATGGAAAGTAACTTTAATACAATTAGTGTGCAGTACAGAAAAGACAAAGAATATAGTTTTGAAATCAAGCACCTAAAGTTACCCATGCCCTCATGGATGAATGCCCAGCCAAACAGGGTTGAACCAAAGCAGGGCCACTGAGGCCCAAAAGTCTGCCACAAGTCTAAAGCACCTTCTGGTGGGGACCCATAGAAAAGGGTCAGAAACAGCCAGCCAAGTCTGGAGGAAAAGTGCAAAATCAAAATCAAGATCAATGCTGCCATTGGTCTCTCACCCACATCTGTTTCAGTCCGTCTAGGACCAAACATCAAGTACAGCTTCTTCACATGTCTCTTCACTCCATGTGCCTCCTCTAGGTCTCCTTCTGGCTCTCTATCCTGCTTCCTTCCTTCTCCAGTCTCCTCTTCAGCTTCTTCTCTTCCCTGCTCAGCTATACCCTCCCTTGGGTGGGGCAGGGAATCTGGCACCTCCCCTTTTCGTGGGAAGCTCCCTGTTACAGAAGGACCATCTGGGAGGCCCATCACCATGTCCACCACAATGTGAAAGCATAAGGTTGCTGTTAGTAAAATAATAGGATCTTAACATCATGCGGATATTGGAGATTATGCCACTCTACCTCTCTGTTGAACAGTGGAGGAAAATGTGGGGTTCGGTGACTTGCCCATGATCACTCAGCAAGATTACAGCAAAATAAGTCTGTTCTTTCCAGAACAAGACTGTTCACATGGTATACACCTGATGGAGGACAGGAATAGCAAAACTGCAAAGGCGGCCCCACAAGACCAGCAACCTGGCTCACACAGGAGGTGGGGGTAGAAGAGATTAGCATAGCTGTTGACACAGCTATGGAAACCAAGATCCTTAGGTGCCAAAGCCCAGATTACAAAGCATAAGATCCAAGCAGGTATCAAGCTGCTGTAGGGAGTGTCCAGAGCAAAGGTTCAAGGGTAAAGATATGGAGATCAAGTCCATTGTGGAATCTCCTGTCCTTTTCAGATTCTACATAGTTATCCAAAATAAGCAATTGGGCCTCCCTGGTGGCACAAGGGGTTAAGATGCAACCTATGAAGCTATCCACAGCCACTGCAGGACGAGTTCCATCCCCAGCCAGGGAGCAACCCACATGGCGCAGTAGACCTCTCCTGACTCGCCCGCTGCTCCCCTCAGCAGTGTATTTCAGTCAGTCTGCCTGTTCTGCTCCCCACTCTGTTCCTGGTGAATCCTCTCACCCCCCACACCTCTGGCCTGTACCCCAGCTCTTGTATGCATAAATAAATAGATCTTAAAAAAAAAAAATAAGCAACTAATCTAAGGCTCACAAGGAGTGAGCCCCTCCCAAACAAGAGAAGAGTATATCAGTGCAGTGTCTGCACAGGCTCAGGGAGCAATCTCTCTGCCCACCTGTGCCTATGCAGGTGCTTCTTTTTACCAACTCTCTCCCTCTTCAGGGCAGCAGCTCCCTACCTGCCCGTGACCTGTACTTCCCCTCATTGACCTCCTTCAGCGGAGGCCGCTCTCCTCAAGGCCACCTGCCTGCAAACATGCAGGCCTCTCTTAGCAAACCTTCCCTTTCAGGGCAGCTCTTCCTGCCTGCTTGTGTCTATGCAAGTGTCCTTTATTCTTCTGTCCCTTTCCCTAACAAACCTGCTTTTTAAATATAACCAATGTCTCTGTCTCGTGGAGAAACTTGCCTGGGAAACTCACCGCGTGTTGCTGAAACGGGAGCTCTGGTGAAACCTTTCCCAGAGTGAGCCCAAGGACCCCGCACTCCAAACCCACTAACTCCAAAAAAATCCCATCACACCTGCTGAACTCTCCACAGGAGCATAAAGAGGCAGGTCACAAGTGTCCTGAGGGTGCCACACTGGCCTTGGCCTCGGTCACAGCCCAGGGGGTCTGGAGCTCTAGCCTGCATTTTATGACAACTCTTCTACTCTCAGTGCCTCAGCCTTTCAAAGAAAGTGGCATTCATGCGTCTTGCTTCCTTGGTGCCTGTTCAGGGAATTTTTTCAAGTTGATCTTTTCTCCTTGGCACCTGGTTAAAAAAGGGGAAGTTAAAAATGCATTAGGATTAAGCCCAGTGGTGATGGTGCCTTGGTGCCTTTGGCCATATGGGAAATTCTTCAATTCATCATGCAAAGCTGGATTGACAGAAAACAGGGCCAAGCCTGAGAGGATCAGGAACTGGCATTCCCCCCCCCCCATTTGCACAATTCACCAGCAAGTGTCTCTGGGGCTTGAGCTGAAGAGGCCCCAGGAGTTTGTGTTCAGAACCAGTCTCTGTGCCTGGCAGCACTTGGGGTGGGGGTTAGGAGGCAGGAATCAGAGGTAAAACTGCCAGAAGTGGTTACATTTTGTAAGTAATGTGTCTTATCTTGTTCCATTCAGAGAGGAAAAGAAAATATCAGCCTCAGAGCCAAACCTATTTCTGGGGTTAATCCATCTCTGTACCACTGCTCCCTGTAAATCTCTCTTGCATTAGGTTCCAGGTGCTTTAGACTAATTAATGCACACATTGTGTTTCTGGGAAATTTAATAAGAGCTGGCTGTGTCTCTTGTAATTCGTGTTTCTGTGTCTTACCTCCACATCATGCGTTCATATGGAAATGAATTTAGTGCTCATCAGATAGCAGAGTGAATGGTCAAGGTGTGGGTTTCTCTTAAGCATTGTTGAAAGTCCTTCCCCCACCCTCCTGCAGGTGAATACTTAATATTATCCAAACAGGGAGAAACTACCTTGCTGCCAATACACAGGAATGATTTTAGAGCTGAAGGTGTAACAAGGCAATCCCCAGGAAAGGGGAGTTTCCAGGTTCCTTGTGATACCGGAATTGTCAGGCCTAGTCTTCCAGCCTGGAACAGATCCCAGGCTGCAGGTGCAGCGCTGAGTCCCAGCCACTAGACCCCCACGGGATGGTGTCTCTGAAGCCGCAGCAGGAACTTCGCAGACTCTCAGGCAAGCAAGCAAGAAGACGCAGGTTTGTTTTGAGAAAGAAGAAGTTTGTTGAGGAGAAAATCCCTAAATTCTTCAGAAGTCCCCTCCTGCACTGTCCCTAAAACTGCCTAATTTCTAGCTTGCCCTGTGTCTCACTTGCCCCGTCATGGAAGTGTGGAGCTGAGCAGGGACGGGGAGCAAGAGAAGGCAGGAGAAAGAAGGAAGGGGATACCAAGACCAGCACCTGGAGGAGACAGTGGAGCAGAGAGACATGTGAAGAAGCTGTACTTACTTGTTCCTTGGCCTGGGGCTTGTGTCAGGAACTTGGGGGATATGGAGGGAGACAATTGAAAGAAACAGAGATGTGGGGAAGAGACCTGTGGGGAGGCTGACACTGGCAGCCTTTATAATGATTTGGGTTTTGATTTTGATTTTGCTTGTTTCTTTTTATTTATTTATTTAGTTAGTTTTTTATTTTATTTTTATGCAAGATCTGGGGTACAGGCCAGGTGCAGGGGAGGGTGAGAGAATTCACCAGAGACAGAGTGGGGAGCAGAACAGGCAGACGGACCAAAGACACTGCTGAGGGGAGCAGCGGGCGATGAAGGAGAAGTCTGCCCCGCCATGTGGGTATCTCCCTGGCCTGCCAGAATGGAACCCACACTGCAGAGGCTGCAGACAGTTTCACAGCCCTGCACTCAAACCGCTGCACCACGGGGAGGCCCTGATTTTGCTCTTTTCCTTCTACACTTTCCTGGCCCCTTTTGCCCCTTTCCTATGGGCCCCCACCAGGAAATGCCTTAGACTCAGGTCCTGTTTTGAGCTAACTCTGTTTGGCTGGGCATTTACCCACAAGCGCATGGGTAGTAGTTTTTGGTGCTTGATTTGGAAACTGTATTCTTCCTGTTTTTCTTCTCTTTATTGCACACTAATTGTATTAAAGTTGTTTTCCATTGAAACTTTCATGCACTGGGGCATGTTTTGTCTTGATGTGCTGGGTGGCAGAACCTATTTAGAGCAGACAGGTTTGGAGGTCCTGGGGTACCCCTCGTCCTCCTGTAACAAAGGGATTCCTTCACTTTTCACATCTGGACTTGACCTGTCCCTCCATGGCCAGTGTGTTCCCATCATGCCCTGCCATGCCCTACCTGGGAACCCTCTAATTTAGCTGACCTCTAGATGCTTCCTAAATGTTCATTCTTTTCCAGGCCTTCTCGTCCCTTAGTATATGCTGGTCCCTTTGCCTGGACCATCTTTCTCTGCCTTCTTCACTAGAGAAACATCTGCTTCTCCTTTGAAGGCTCCTAAAATGTCGTTCCTCTGAAGGATTGGAGTTGGGATTCCTCAATAATGAAGGTGTCATAGGGTTGCTGGTGGGATACAAGCCTGCATGAGGAAACCCCAGGTAGCTGAGAAACTGATTCATTGTTCTCCCTCCCTGGAAAGATTCTTACAAGGGTCCTGCTCTTGCTTATTTGCTGCAGGGGGTCTTGTTGCCCCAGCCAGATAGGATACTGACAAGCAGCAAAGAGAAAGGGCCTCACACCATGGGGCTGAGATCTGGCATCCCTTCGCTTTTTGTTCTTGGTCATAGAGAGAGAAAAAATTTATTAGAGAGTATATTGGGCAGTGGATTGTACGTGTCAGCAGACTGTGGGTGGATGGCATGGAAAATTGTTTAGAAATTAGTTATTAAACAATTTGACCCACTTGACAATGGGAGACAATTTATTGTACATACCTGACAAGCAAATCAGCACAACTATTATAGTAAGTCCTTCTTTTGCTTTTTTAGAAGTTCCTTTTTATTTAGATTTTTCTTAGGAAAGTTTTTAATTGAAGTTAACTGTGTTAAGACGTTTCTAGTTAGAAAAAGTTCTGATAGCTGAGTAGCAGCCGGTCCCGGCTGAAGGCCATGCGAATAAGAAAAGTCTTTTCTTGCTTAAGCTTTAGCTGATAGGGATGTACTGGCGGCTATCCACTGTCTTAGGTAATTGTCTAGCTGAAATCATAAGTTTTAGTGTTAGGTTTGGTTTTTTATCTATTAACCTTGAAGGCTACCGTCTAGCTGAAACCTGTAGGAGCCAGTAGTCCATGGGAATAGAATACTCTGATTGTCTCTGCTTTACACATGATAATGCATTTTTTTTCTGATTACTAAAACTGAATAAAGAAAGACCTGCTGAGTCTCTCAGCAGAAGATACTTGCACCTCATCCAGTGTCAGTGTCTCCTCACTGCCTCATCCCCTTCCCCTCAGTCCTATACACCACACCTAGGCCGTCTTTTCCGTTCAAGGACTTCTGACCCAATATTTTGCCGAAAGCTGGTCTGCAGCACTTATTCAAGTAGGCCATCTGTGACTGCCTGCACTGTTTTCATTTGGCATGACTGGGCGCATTGTCAATAATTCCTTATGGAGACCTGCTTTACCCTTGTTGGCTACCAGAGCTTAGCAGGCCTGGAAAAGCAGTAGGGGGGGGGGGGACGATGAGAAAGAAGGCGGGGAAGACAGGGGGTGGCAATGAGTCTCCTCAGTGAGCACACAAAACAGTGAAGGGATGAAATATAAGCAGGAAGTGAATTTGCTTCCAAGGGAAAATTGGTGGAAAATTATTTTTCCTCTGCTTTGGATTTCATTTTTAAAAAATGCCTTTCTCATGGGCCTCCCCTGGTGGCACAGCAGTTGAGCGCTGGGCTGCGAAGCTGCCTGCAGGCTCTGCAGCACCAGTTCGATCCCAGCCACTGGTGAAGGTCCCACGTGGCGCACAGACCTCTCCTGCCGCCCGCTGCTCCCCTCAGCCGTGTATTTCGTCAGTCTGCCTGTTCTGTTCTCCGCTCTGGCTGTGGTGAATTCTCTCACCCTCCCACACTTCTGACTGTACCCAGTGCTTCTATAAATAAATAAATAAATCTTTAAAAAAATGCCTTTCTCTTTAGTGGAGAAAAAAAAAAATTAAAGGTAAACCCACGATGAGGCACCACTTCATGCCCAAGAGAAAAGCCCATCTTGAAATAAAAAAAGACATCCCCTGCTCATGGATTGGAAGAATTAACATTATTAAAATGGCCATCCTACCAAAAGCAATTTACAGATTCAATGCTATTCCAATAAAAATTTCAATGACATTCTTCAAAGAAATAGAACAATTATTGATGAAATTCATATGGAATCACCAGAAACCCCAAATAGCCAAAGCTCGCTTGAAATAAAAAGAAGGGAATGGAGGCATCACACTCTCAGTCTTCAAACTATACTAACAAGCCATAATCATCAGAACTGCATAGTATTGGACCAAGAACAGACAAATGGACCAATGGAACCGAATAGAAAATCCAGAAATAAGCCCACAGATTTATGGTCAGCTAATCTTTGACAAAGGAGCAAAGAATATGCATTGGAGCAAAGAAAGTTTGTTCAATAAATGGTGCTGGGAAAACTGGGTCGCTACATGCAAAAGAATGAAGCTTGACTACTACCTCACACCATGCACAAAAACCAACTCAAAATGGATTAAAGAACTAGACATAAGACCTGAAAATACATAGAAGGAAATACAGGCGAAACACTACATGACATGCACCTCAAAGACATCTTTACAGACACGTTACCCAAAGCAGTGAGAGTGAAAGCAAAGATTAACAGCTGGGAGCCTCCCCAGTGGTGCAGCAGTTGAGCGCTGGGTTGCGAAGCTGCCCGCGGCCTCTGCGGCGCAGGTTCGATCCCCGGCTGCTCCCCGGCCACAGGAGGTGGGTCCCACATGGCGCGCAGACCTACCTGCTGCCCGCTGCTCCCCTCAGCAGTGTACTTTGGTCCTTCTGCTTGCTCTGCTCCCTGCTCTGGCTCTGGTGAATTCTCTCACCCTCCCGTGCTTCCGACTGTACCCAGTGCATGTATAAAACAAACAAACAAACAAATAAATAAATAAAAATTAAATAAAATAAAGTGCCTCTATAAAAAAAAAAAGAGAATTAAAAAAAAAAGATGAGCAGCTGTGACGACATCAAATTAAAGAGCTTCTGCACAGCAAAAGAGGCAATAACCAAAACAAAGAGAAATCCCACCAACTGGAAGAAAATTTTTGCACACGACACTAATGATAAAGGACTGATCACAAAAATCTACAAAGAGCTGATGAGACTCAACAAAAACAAAGAAAATAATCCAGTGACAAAATGGGCAGAAGAGCTAAAAAAAACTTCTTCAAAGAGGAAATGCAAATGGCCAACGGGCATATGAAAAAATGTTCAACATCACTTGTAATCAGGAAAATACAAATCAAAACTACAATGAGATACCATCTTACACCAGTGAGAATGGCACATATTAAAAAACTAGCAACAACAAATGTTGGTAAGGTTGTGGAGAAAAAGGAACTCTCCTGCATTGCTGGTGGGAGTGCAAACTGGTCCAACCACTATGGAGAGCTGTATGGAGGTTACTTGACCTACTAAAGATAGAGCTTCCATATGATCCAGCAATTCCACTCCTAGGTATTTACCCAAATGACACAGAAACAGTCATTCCAAAGGGCACCTGCACGCCTTTGTTTATAGCAACACTATTTACAATAGCTAAGCTATGGCAACAACCCAAATGCCCAAAAATAGATGACTGGATCAAGGAGATGTGGTACATATACACAATGGAATATTACTCAGCAATCAAAAAAGATAAGCACATGCAGTTTGCAGCAACATGGATGGAGCTAGAAGGGATCATGCTCAGCGAAATAAGTCAGAAAGAAAAAGAAAAATACCACATGGCCTCACTCAAAGCAGGAATTTAAAAACCTAAGTAAGGGACCAGGAAAAAGACTAATTAATACAAAGTAAAAATCAAAATCAACAAGCAACTATAAACCAGAGACACACTATGGGGGGCGGACAGGGAAAGGAAGGACTGGGTCAAAACAAGGGGGGGTGCAATTGTATGGGGAATATAACCAATATGAAAATGCAGACATTGTGCAAAAATGAAAAATGATATAAGAATTATATAAAATAAAATATTAATTTAAAAAAAGAAATGCTTTTATTCTTTTGGTGCAGCAGGAACATTGCTCCTCAAATAGTTTTCGCCCGTGGGATGAGGAGATGTTGAGTGTTCTAACCTCAGTGTCTCTGACATTACATCCATGAGCTCCTACAAAGATTCACTTCTAAGACATCGTGGTTGTTTGAATGATTGTACCCAAAAGGTATTGATAAATGGATCCATGTTCACCCCCAAAGAAACTTCTAATGGGCTGCAACAAGGTTCTATCTGTAACTCTCTAAACTTTATCATTCACTCACGAAGATGTGAAAGTCAGACTCTGGATAAGTAGAATACAAAAGCAATGGATATAGGCTGCAAAGGTATTCTGAAGTTCAGTTAGTAAAAACGATGTCACAATCACAAGAATAGAAGAGGACATGAGACTAAACTGAGGTTTAAATATAAATGTTAAAGTAGGTTAAACTAATTGCTATTCAAAAAAAAAAAAAAGAAAAGAAAACTAAAACAATGTGTTCTCCAGTGAACACTGGCAGGGCTGTCCTTCTAGCACATCTTTTCCAGAAATTAACTCTCTACCTATACAGAATGGTAGCCACATAAGCACTTAAGGTACAACGTGGCGTAGGTGATAAGACCAGAAGTGGACACTTGAACAAGAAAGAGAATCTATTTCGGAGGATTCCAAAATCAGATCGGAGAATGGTAAGACAGTCCCTTTTAGGAAGTCCGGTGTCTAAGAGGTAAAACCTTGGGTTGGGTGGTAGCCATATCTCCACTATGGGGGCAACACAGGGATCTGATCTGTATAGACAGGAACAGGAGAGACTTCTTTCTATTTTTAGTTTCCTTTGGTCAGTTGCTTCTGTGGCTGAGGTGCATCTTTATCTCTTAGTGCCATTCTACTGTAATAACCTGACAGAATCTAGTAAATTCCCTTTTAACTCAAGCTAATTAAGTTTCTGTCATTTGCAACACAAAATGTCAGTAATAATATTTAAACTTGACCTCCAAAATAGTGTCTAGAATAAGGGTGGAATAATAATAAAGTATTAAATCTCTAGGTAGTACTAATAAAGTATTAAATCTAAGCTCTGCCCTGATTATACTGTGGTGGACTACAGTGGTCATTTCCAGGTTCAGTTTTCTAAAGATGACTGTCAAGGGGTAGGTCTGAAGGAAGAGGATGTAGCTGTACAGAAATGTTTGAAGAGTTGTCATGTGGAAAACAGGGAAGCTGGTCTGTGTTGTCCAATGAACAAAATTTACAGCAAAAGTTGAAGGCTGGAATGTAATATACAAGTTTCCTTTCTCAGCATTAGAGCTATCCAATAATGGATGGATTATCTAGTGGAAGATCAAGGCCATCATCAATGGGAAGATTGCATCACAATTCGTATATTTACTTATTTGGTAATTTGAAATAGGTAGCAATTAATTGTTAGTTTATAATTTATTGAAGATTTTCCATACGAGAACTGTTGTGTTTGACATATGCTTTATATGAATTTAATCATGTAAACTTCATAATGATCATATGAAATAAGGATTGCCATATCCATTAAAATTATTTATCAACTATTGTGACAAAGGATAATACTGTGGCAATTTTTAAAATGCAAAAGCTAATTTATGGAATGATGCTACTGTTGGTTTCAATTGTCATAAGTACTTGTAATTTTACCATTACATGGAATATTTTAGGTTAATAGATAGTTCTCAATTTTGACTCAATTCTATAGCAAATTGTAACCTTTCAGATTTTTAATAAATATAAGCTATAGCACTTTCATTTCCATTATGATTAAGTTAGTTATAATTACTCAATTAACTCCCTGTTGTGCTTTCAGGAAGTGGTGAATAATGTGGTGAATAATGTCCTTTCATTTTTTTACATAGTAGGAAAACTGACTCTTGTCTTAATATTTCAGAGTTGTGAAATTCAATTATTTCATCTTTCATAGGTAGGTAAGACATGGAGTTATACTTATTTACTTTACTACGGATCAAATTCCCAAATCTTTAAATTTATCTGCTCCATAAAGATTCCAAAACAAACTACTAAGTGGTCTGCTTAACATCAGATTGAATGTGGAGGGAAGAAAACCCAAAGTAGATAACTAGCCCAACTTACCATATTCTTTATAAAATAACAAAATACTATCTATCACACTAACTTCTAACATACATTTTTTAGAGACTACAGAAATAAACCCATACTTATATGGACAATTAATCTATGACAAAGGAGCCAAAAGTATAGATTAGAGAAAGGAAACTTTCTTCAACAAATGGTACTAGGAAAACTGGACAGTCACATGCAGAAAAATGAAATTAGACCACTGTCTCATACCACATACAAAAGTTAACTCAAAATGGAATAGAGATGTGGATGTAAGATCTGAAATCGTAAAAAATACACCGAAGAAAACATAAGCAGAACACTCTACTACATTGACTTCAGTGATGTATTTGGGGAATTGACTCCAACAGCAAGGTAAACAGAAGCAAAAATAAACAAATGGAATGACACCCAACTGAAAAGTTTTGCACAGTGAAATAAACTATCATTAAAATAAAAAGATGCCCCACTGAGTGGAAGAAAATATTTGTATTTTCTAATATCCAAGGGGACTAATATCAAAGATCTACAAAATTCAGCAACAAAAATTATCCAATAAAATAGACACTTCTCCGGGCCCCCCTTGGTGGCGCAGTGGTTGAGCCCTGGGCTGCGAAGATGCCCGCAGCCTCTGCAGTGCCGGTTCGATCCCCGGCCACCTGCGAGGGTCCCATATGGCGCGCAGACCTCCCCTGCCGCCCGCTGCTCCCCTCAAAGCAGTGTATTTCGTCAGTCTGCCTGTTCTGTTTCCCGCTCTGGCTCTGGTGAGTTCTCTCACCCTCCCGCACTTCTGACTGTACCCAGTGCTTGTATAAATAAATAAACAAACAAATAAATAAATAAATCTTAAATAAAAAAAAAGGAAAAAAAAATAAAATAGACACTTCTCCAAAGAAAACATATAGATGACCAGCAGGAACATGAAAAAATGTTCATCATCACTTTTCATCATATGTAAATCAAAACCACAGTGGGTTACCACCTTACATTGTGAGAATGACCCATATTGATAAGACCAGAACAAGTGTTGGGGAGGATGTTGGTGGGATGCAGACAGGGCTAGCCCTTATAGAAAACAGTATGGAGTTTGCTCAAAATATTAAAAACAGATCTGATGGTTGATGCAACATTCCTAGGTATCTATCTGAAGTTACTTAGGTATGCACTAGAAGAATTACAAAAAGACTAATTCAAAGGGATATTTGCACTCCTATGTTCGCTACAGCACTATTTGCATTGGTTATAGAAATAACCTCAGTGCCCAAGGATAGATGAGTGGGTAAAGAAGTTGTGGCATACATGTACAATGAATATTACTCAGTTTAAAAATAGATGAAAATTTGCCAGAACAACATGCATAGAACTGGAGGGGATTATGCTAAGGAACTAAGAAGAAGAAAGACAAATACTGGATGATTTGATTCGTATATGAAATACAGAGAAATAAACAATGATGATAAGAGACAATGAATATTCTTTTCCTTTGATGTCTTCTTTTGCTATCTCATATTTTTGTATGTTCACTGAATGAGAACAAAAACCAATGTTTAGTTTTCCACTGAGATAACATTGGCTCACAACACTGTGTATGATTCAGAGGTATAGGTTTACACCTCTTTAGGTATATTTTACCACACCACACCCACCACCAGGCACCCTCACTCCTCCACATTTTCCCCCTGTGTCTGTTCGCCATCTGCATGTCTTAATTGGAGAAGTGTCTATTTTGTTCTCCTGCCCATTTTTTGATTAGGCTATTTGCATTCTTTTTACTAAATTGCATGAGTTCTTTGTAGATTTTGTGTAGATTTTGGTAATCAGTCCTTTGTAGAATGTGTGATGTACAAATACTTTCTCCCTCTCAGTAGATATCTTTTATTTTAATGATATTTATTTCACTGTGCAGAAGCTTTTAGTTTGATATAATGCCATTTGTTTATTTTGCTTTTGTTTACCTTGCCTTTGGAGTCAAGTCCCCCAAAACATCCTTGAAGCCAATGTTGTGGAGTGTTTTGTCTATGTTTTTCTTCTATGTATTTTATGACTTAAGGTCTTACCTTCATGTCTTTAATACATTTTGAGTTTACTTTTGTGTATGGTGTGAAACAGTGGTCTAGTTTAATTTCTCTGCATTTGGTTGTCCACTTTTCCCAGTGTCATTTATTGAAGGGGCTTTCCTTTTCCCAATGTATAGTCTTGGCTCTTTTGTTGAAGATTACTTGTCTGTATAAGCATGGGTTTTTTTCTGGGTGTTTAATTGTATTCCAGTGGTCTACTTGTCTGTTTTATTCAATTACTATTTTTATTACTATAGTTTTGTTGTATAGTCTGAAGTCTAGTAGTGTAATTCTTCTGTTCTTTTTGGTTTGGATTGATTTGGCAAGATATCACCCACCTCACACCTGTGAGAATGGCCCATAACAAAAATATCAGAAACAACAATATCGATGAGGAGAAAAAGAAACCCTCATATACTGTTGGTGGGACTGTACACTGGTTCAGCCTTTACGGAAACAGTATGGAGGTTTCTCAAAAAAGTAAAATACATCTTCCATATGGTCTGGCAATTCCATTCCTAAGTATCTATTTCCCAAAATGCAAAAACACTAACTTAAAGAGATAGATGAATTCCTATGCTAAATCCAGCACTATTTATAACAGCTGAGTTGTGGAAGTAGTCTAAGTTCCCGAGGACTGATGGGTGAATAAAGAATTTATGGTAAATTTACACAATGAAATACTGTTCAACTACACAAAAAAATGAAGTCATGCCATTTGCAACAACATGGAGGGAACTGATGGAACTGGAGGGGATTACACTAAGTGAAGTAAGTTGGAGAAAGACAAATACTGGATGATTATACTCAAATATGGAACATCAAAACAAAGGAACAGACACAATTAAATCAAACCCTAGAAATCCTACCATAGAATTGAGGTTACCAGAGGGCGTGTTGGGGGAGAAAAAGGGGGGAACCACAATGGACTGGTGGAGGGTTGTGGGTGCTTTGGTGGTTGGTGTGGAAAGACAAGATGCATCTGAAGGGGTGTGGGGGTAAGTAGGGGGGAAGCTTCAGGCTTTGCCGCCCTCCCACTGTACATGCGCACTTGGCCAAACGGCGTGGCGTGCATGGCGTGGCGCAGCGCAGCGCAGTGTGGTGCGGTGCCGAGGCCGGAGGGGGGGGCTGGAGTGGCCAAGCGCGCGAGCGCGGCGACGGCTGAGCGCGGAGAGCGTGAAGACACCAAAGGGGCTGCTGGAGCCGGTAATGAACCTCCCCGGGGCGGCGGGTTGCCCAGCTCTTGCGTGTGTAAATAAATAAATCTTTAGAAAGAAAACATTTGTCCCAACAGAAGGTGTCCTTGGGGGACATCACACGTTCTCTCAGAGAAAACCCCTGTTCCCGTCTCTGCGTGACGCGCCCGCGCTGGTGCTCGTGACCGTCTTCGCGGTCACCCGGCGGCGGGTCGCGGCTCCTCGTGGTTCTCGCGTCCCCGCCCCGCCCAGCGCGAGTCCCCGGGCCTGGGCCCGAGACAGACGGGGAAGCGCGAGGCCTGGACACTCCCCGCGGGGATGCGGGTGACTGGACGGGCGTGTCCACTTCTGGAGCAGAGACTCCCTGGGTCCTGCTCCCTGGTGAGCTTGGCGGGTCCTCGAGGTCACTTTCGAGGGTGAATATGAAGTTAGAGACAGAGAGAGAGAAGGGGGGGGGGGTAAATTTGAGAACTGCCCCTTCTTGTGTAACTGTGCAGACTTAGGCAAATCATTTTATTTCTCTGAACCTCAGATTCTTCAGTAACACTTTTCTTAAAATACCAGCCCCCCAGGAGGAGTGTGAGGAAGAAATGGAATGATGCGTGTGAAGAAGTGAGTGCAGTGTTTGTCAGGAGATGGTTCCACCATTCTCCTTCCTCATCCCACAGGAAAGAAGGGAATCCTGGTGATAATAACGCAGTGCACTTTGTAGTCATGTAGACATTACAAAGGAAATGTCACACTTTCATAGTTCTTAAAAATTAGAGTTTGAAAATAACTTTAAAATTACCTTGCTTTTGTTTGTATCTTTTTTTTAAACTGAGGTCAAGTGACCTTATGCAAAGTATCCACAGTCACCCAACTAGGTAATGGCGAGATAATAATTCAAACATGGGTGATATTTTGTTCCTAAATATGCTTTTTTGGATATCTTATCTTTATTAAGTTTGTCTTAAAGTAATAGCACTTTATAATCACAAACCAATGCAAGATTTTCTCATCTAATTCCTACAAAAATATCTAGGTAGGTAGCATTATTTTCCCCATTAAGAAATCAGAATGGAGGTTCAGAGAAGTTAGGTAATATCTACAAGTCTGCAAATTATGAAGTACCCTCTGAGAACTGCTTTATGTGTATTCCATGAAATTTGACATCGTGTGTTTTATTATGAGTCTGTTCAAAATATTTTCTAGTTTTGCTTGTGATTTGTTTGACCCAAGAAAATGTGGTTTTGTGTATTAAGTGTATTAAAAATGTGTCTTTTAAATTTCTGAATATTTGGAGATTTAATGGATCTGAACTGTCCAATATGATATTCACTGGTCAGTTGTGGATATTTAATTTATTTAAATGAATTTAAATTAAAATTCAGGGCCTCCCAGGTGGCGCAGTGGTTGAGTGCTGAGTTGCCCTCTGCAGCGCCGGTTCGATCCCCGGCTGCTCCCCGGCCGCAAGAGGAGGGTCCCACATGGCGCACAGACCCCTCCTGCTGCCCACTGCTCCCCTCAGCAGTGTACTTTGGTCCTTCTGCCTGCTCTGCTCCCTGCCCTGGCTCTGGTGAATTCTCTCACCCTCCTGCGCTTCTGACTGTACCCAGTGCTTGTATAAATAAATAAATAAATCTTTAAAACAAACAAACAAAAAAGAGCAATTATAAAAAAAAAAAGACTGAAGTGTCTTTTAGAAAAAAAAAATAAAATTCAGTGGCGAAGGCATTCTAGCCAAATTTTAATTGCTTGAAAGTCATATATGGATAATGGGTACCATATTTGGGTGGTACAGATATAGAACCTTTTCATCATTACAGAAAATTCTATTGTAATATTTTGTTAATGATTTCTAATCTAATACTGTTACAGCCTAAGAACGTGCTTTGTTTGTATGATTTTGACTTTTGACATTTATTGAGACTTGTTTTATGTCTCAGAGTATAGTCTACCTTGGTGAAGTATTCAAGTGCACATGAGAAGATTATACAATTCTTTTCGGTTCTTGGGTGTAGTGTTCTATAACTTTCAACTAAGTTGATTTATATCTCCGATGTCTTTGTTAAATTTTTGTCTTGTTATCAACTGCTGAGATATAGGTGCTAAAATCTGCAACAATAATTTGGATCTGTCTATACTTTTTATTAGTTCATAACAGAAGTAGTAATATGACAGCTTTAAAATTTTTAAGATTTCTTGATGACTTAACCCTTTTATCATTATGAAATGCCTATCTTGGTAATACTCTTTGAAGTCTACTTCTATTACAAAAAATACGGTAATGGACGATGTGTTATGATTAGTATTTCAATGCTGTGTATTTTCCATTCTTTCATTTTCAATTTTTCTGTTGTCTTTTTTTTTAAGATTTATTTATTTATGCACACAAGAACTGGGGTGTAGACCAGAGGTGTGGGGGGGTGAGGGGTGGTGAGAGGATTCACCAGAGAGAGTGGGGAGCAGAACAGGAAGATCTACTGAAATATACTGCTGAGGGGAGAAGTGGGCAAGACAAGGAGAGGTCTGCTGTGCCATGTGGGTTGCGCCCTGGCTGGCTGAGGGTAGAACTTATGCTGCAGTGGTTGGGGAGAGCTCGATAGTGAGTGTATTTAACCCCTGCGCCACCAGGGAGGCCCCCTTTTCTGTTGTCGATATGTTTAAAGAGTGTTACTTGTCAAAACATCTACTTTGATGTTGCATTCTTTAGCCAGTCTGAGTCTGCATCTTTTAATTTCTTTTTTTAGTTATTATTAGTTATTATTAGTATATGTGGGTTTTAAACTACAATGCTGATATTAGATTTTTATTGTTGCATTTGCTCTTTCTTTGTTCCTCCCTTTTTATTGTTAAGTATTTTTAGGTCTTTACTTTTATTTTCATTTTCTATGTTAGGTATTATCTTTAGTTATATCATTTTATGTTATGTTCTTAGTGGTTGATTTAAAGATTACATTATACATCTCTAACTTGTCATATGTATATAATAACAAAATTCTGCTACTTTACAATGTAAGGATATTAAAATAGCATATTTTAATGATCACTCTCTCTTCCCCTGTGCTCTGTCTTGCCACACATTTTTTTATTTCTAAATATGGTACAACCTAACATTACGTTGTTACTGTTTTTACCTTATAAGATTAATAGTCTTTAAAATGTATGTATTTGTGTGTGTATGTGTTTGTTACTTATATCTACTGATATGTCTTTTCTCTTTCCAGTGTTCTTCACACCTTCCCAAATAACTGGGTCTCTACTTGGTATTTTTCTTTTTGAACTAAACATTTTAGTGTTCCTTTAGTATTCCTTGAACTAATACATTTTAGTATTCCTTATCGAAGTCTATTTAAGACAATTTCTTTCACCTTTTCCTTGGGGAAATATCTTTATTTTTGAAAGATAATTTAACTAGTTCTAGAATTCTAGACTAATATGTTTTTCTGTTTAACACTTTAAAGTTGTCATGGCTGTGTCTTCTGGTCTCTATTGATTCCAATGAGGAGATATAATTTCTATTGTTTTTCTCCTTTCTGGAATGTGTTTTGTTTTCTCTTGTGGCTTTTAAGATTTTTCTTTTCATGTTTGATTTTAAGCAGTTAGACGGTGATGTATAATTTTGGTATTTCTTTGTATTTATTCTTCTTTAGGTTTCTGAGTCTATTGAATCTTGGGTCAATGGCTTTCATATGTTCTGGGCCATTAAAGTATTTCTCCTGGAAATCAAGTTATGTATGTATTAGCATGTTTATCCTGAACGCAAATACGTTTTAAAATCACATTGTCTGTTTTCAATGACACTGATTCCTTCTTCTGCTGTATACAACATAATAAACTCATTGACAGTATTATTTATCTGTAATATATCTTTCATTTCTAGCATTTGCATTTGACTCTGAAATTATCCAAACATGTTCACTTATTCTATTTCTTTCATCTTAAATATTTATAAGCATTATTTAAAAGTGTCTGCCTTATAATTCCAACAACAATTTTATTCTGTAGGGAAGGTTTCATTTACTGTTTTCTCTTTGAGGACATATTAGTTTTCTTACTTTTTCTATGTGTTTTATAATTTGATTTTGATAAAGATTAAATTCAGACATCATCAATTATAAAGAAATAGTAGCGTCTGAAGAAAAACAGCAATCATCTCTAGAGAAAGGGCTGACTTTTGTTATCTGGCTCACCATTAGTGAGACGATTTGAGACAATCTAGTCAGTAGTGGAGCTAGGCCTGTAAGGTTTTGTGGCTTTAGTTATTTAGTTCATTATAGGTTTCATGTTACATGGTAGAGGAGTCACAACTTACTGTAGGGGAAGAGAGGAAGTTTCTCCCTACCCCTTTGGGTTCTTTTAGACTGACTGAACAACAAAGTAATGTCAGATACATCAATAGGACAAAAAAAAAACAAAATTGAGTTACATACATATGGAGAATTTTTTTAAAAGATTTATTATTTATTTATACAAGTACTGGGTACAGTCAGAAGCGCGGGAGGGTGAGAGAATTCACCAGAGCCAGAGGAGAGAGCAGAGCAGGCAGAAGGACCGAAGTACACTGCTGAGGGGAGCAGCGGGCGGCAGGAGAGGTCTGCGCGCCACGTGGGACCCTCGCCCTGCGGCCGGTAATCGAACTGGTGCTGCAGAGGCTGCGGGCAGCTTAGCAACCCAGCACTCAGCCTCTGAGCCACTGGGGAGGCCCACATATGGAGAATTTAAGTGGATGTGAATTCCAGGGTCAGTGGGGGCAAATGAGGGTCTATGTCCTTAGCTAAGGAATAAGATAGAGGCCAGGGCCTTCAAGGAGAGAGGAAGGGAACTCACATTATGAGGACTGGGTGACTCATATGACAAAGACCAGATTTTTGAATTAGATGTTTGCCCTGCCTTGTAGATAGGTTTCTACCATTGAAGGGTTCTTTCTGGTAAAAAGCCTAATTCTGAGTAATAGTCTCAATTTTCATTTTTCAAGATAGTTAAGGGAGTGGTAAAGGTTTCTGCTATGAGAACCTGCAGGGTCTTTATTAACCTTAGTTTGAAATAATCCACATGCCAAATTGACACATCTCCATCAAGCCTCTCCTGAAACACTTACAGAGGCCTATCCTCCACTTCCCTTTAGCAGGAACTGGGATGTGAACACCTGGGAGTATTTAATCACTTTTTTTTTTTTCAAGATTCATTTATTTATGCATACAAGAACTGGGGTACAGGTCAGAGTTGTGGGGAGTGTGAGGATTCACCAGAGACAGAGCCGGGCACAGAACAGGCAGACTGACTGAAATGCATTGCTGAGGGGAACAGCAGGCGAGTCAGGAGAGGTCTGCTGTGCGATGTAGGTTGCTCCCTGGCTCCAGATCAAACTCATGCTGCAGTGGCTGTGGGCAGCGTCATAGGTTACGTCTTCACCCCTGCGCCACCAGGGAGGCCAATCACTTCTTTCATACCTTCATTTTTAACAAGATCTGTTTGCTTTTGCTTTATTCCTCTGTGGTAGTAGTCTCTTGAAAAGGGTTCACATAGACTTTTTCTAAGATATCTAGATTCCCGCCCCCCCATATATGTTATCTTGATATGTAGAACTAGGATCAATTGAGATCCTCAACTGAAACTGTTACTACTTCTTCAAGAATGATTACCTAGATTTACTAAATTTAGGATATTTCCAGAAACAACCTTTTTTTTTTTTTTCCTTTTTAAAATCAGAGGAACCTACCTTAAGGCAGGGCAAACATCCAGAGGGAAGATTTTGTCATATGAAGTTGTTTCCTCCTCGTCATGTGAAATGACCTCCAACCACCTTATACTTTAGATCCCTTCACACAGAATATAAACCCCAGACTTGCATCATTTATTTTAGAATTTATAATGTAAATTCTCCATATATCTGTTATTAAATTTGCTATTTTCTCCTACTTATCTGTTTGATATAAATGTATTTGTCTAGTGTCAGAAGAACCCAGGGGGGTGGGGAAAAATTCCCCCCTGTATCCTAACACAGGTATCCACGCTCCTGCCCTCTACCAACTGTACATGGTCCCTTCCTAGTACTCAGTGCAAGGTCTGGGGTTTCTCTCCATATCCCTGTTCTGCCCTTAGTCTTCAGGAGGTCTTTTGTAGTTGTGTTTGGGGTGAGCTGTCTACCTCAACTTCCTGGTCCTTCCCTCAGTGGGGAGAAGAACCTAACCCAGGGTAAGGCCCATGTGTATCTCTGGGATGACTCTGAGTTCTCCTGGAATCACTCTCAGTTTTCCTTAGACTCCCATCTGTACCTGGGGGCAGAGAGTAGATGTTTTTCTCAGTTCTGCAGCTCCTCACCCAGACGTACATGCTGCTCATCAGCAGCACCATGATGTGGGTGTTGGGGACTTCCCCTAGTTCTTCCTCTCTGACTTCAGCAGGATTTCCATGCCTGAGTTCAGGGTCTCTCAGTTTTCTCCCTGCCCCCTCAAGCTGTCCTGTGAAGGTCCATGGAAAAGGGCCAAAGGATAGGTGCAGGCCCCCTGTGTCTGAGCTCTTGAGGATTCTAAACCCTTTAAAATTGCCTTGAAGGCTCAGCTGCTTTTTTTTTTCAGCTTCCTTTTCCATTGGATTTGCTGCCCAGGATAAAAGCCGCTCTCCTAGGAGGTTGTTGTCACTTTTTGGATCCGGTTCATTAGGCTTTTTTTACAACCTGAATTCTCTTCAGGCTTAAAAAAACATGATTTTTGTAGATTATCTGGGTTGCTCTTCTTAAGGTAGGAGCAGTGTTCTCTTGTGGATGTGAAAGTCAAGATAGCTTTTTCTATCATGTTTTATGTTGAAATGATTACAAGTGAACCCTAATTGACTTTTAAATGCATTCTCTTGAAATTCTCATCATCACCCTTAAAAACAGTTTTGCACATAGGTGATAACACTTTGAAACCATTATTTCACAGCCTATTCAAACACTTGCAAGGGTAAATTTATATTTAAAGACTTCAGTAGTTTTTCCTTTTCCTTGTTGACGAATGATATGTTAAATTTTAGCTTACAATAATGCAATCAGAGTTCAAAAACTGTATTTTACATATCAAGTATTTGAAAGTAACAATGAAACTCTAATTTACAGAACATGAATACAGTCATCTGAGAAGCTTGCTAGATTGCCAGTAAGAGCACATGGGCCACAAAGCAACATTTATCCAATATATGTGAAAGAGATTTGGAGTTATATTGTGTGGGCCCATACCTGAAAGATGTCCTGACCACCTTCACCCCGACAACTTGCACCTTGGGCTGTGAGACCTGCTCTTCGAGCATTTGGAATACAAACTTGAAGGTGCATGGGTCTCCTTGTCCACGATGGGCAGTGGCATGCTTTGCAGCTGGCTGCCGATGTAGATGGAACTATTCTGAAAGTCATCCGAGAGAATGTTGGGCCCCCTTTAGACCTCATCATGCTTGGGTCACCCTTCAAGGAGTCCTGGAAAGAACTTGTGTTTCTACCACTTCTGACTTCCTTAACTGTGCAGGGGGCTGAGGGAACCAGTACTTCTCCACCTTGTTAAACCATCAGCACACACCACTTGAGAAGCTCAGAGACAGAGCTGAATGTCCCACTGCTTCCAGGTCACTTAGCTTCCATCTCTACTTTTACTCAATCCTGTGTTCTGAGCTCTGTTTCCAGTTATCAAGTTGCCAGATAAAATGCATATAAAAATTTTTACATCAACAATGCATGTGAAATCTTACTGTAAGCATGTCTCAAGTGGTGTACTAGACATATACTAAAACCACTAGTCATTCTTTATCTGACATTCTTTTTTGTTCTACTATTCAACTAGCCTGGAGTTAATCAAACCTGATAATTTAGACTATTCAAAGATTTTTATTCTTATTTTTATTTTTTTAATCGTAGATTCCTGTATTTTTATTCATTAAATTTGGACACTCTTCTCGCTAGGATAGAGATAGTAAAAAGGTAAACCCCTGACTATTTTAGTCCTTGATGAGTGATGTTGAGTTAGCCAGCACATTCAAACTTTTGTATCCTTCAAACTTTTTGTATCCAGTGGACTTCTCAGTCCACTGACAGGGTTGGGTGAGACTCTAGGAGATAATAAATGTAAATGATGTTGGTGTAAAATAAGTTGCTCTACAGAGGTAAAAGTCAGCATGATGTTTACAGAAAATGACAGAATCTAATTAAAGTGCCTGGGTCTTTAAACAGTCCTTTTGCACTGCTTTCCTTTTAGGCAGTTTAGCTGTCATTGGGGGAGGCAGAAGAGTGTCCTGGGGGATTTCTAAACCTGAGTCCTCGATTTGAATCATGACTGCCACTTAATGTGGTGGGACACTGTCCAAAGTATTTGCCATTTCTATGCCTCAGCCTCTCTCTTTGTGAAATTGAGGTACTGTTAGCACAGCTGGCACTCAGTATAGCACCCGCAGGTATCCAGTTCTCAACGCCCTGGCAGATCACTACTGTTTCACTAAAAGGCAACTCTGTGTTCCTTCCATCACATCAAAGAGGAGATTGCCTCCTGGACCTTTTTATAAGCATTTCCTTAAGATATCACTGGATGTGCTGTGAAAAAGTTTCTATCATCAGAAGTTTGGAAAATGTTGCATATCACATGCTCTTTGGAAGCTTTACAGCACATATTTGCACATCAAAGCTTCTATATGCTCCATTATAAACAACTTCTACTTATTTACCCAGAATTTCTTAAACTCATTTATACATGAAACACCATTCTTTATGACCCATCTATTAATATTCTGTGTAAGTATTTTCATCTGTCATCATTCCTATTAAGTCCTTTTAAGGCAAGAGAGAAAGTCAAGAGGTACTATTGTACAGATAATCCAACACTATATAAAAGGGCGATATCATTTACCATTGCAAAATTAATCAAGAGAGGAAGTACAAATAGTGATAAAAAGCTACTGGTGTCAGGAAATATTTCTCAAATAAGCTCACAAAGCAAGAGTGACATAAATAGATTATCTGTAGGTAGCATAGAATATATCCAAAATACTGAAACCGGTCAGGGGAGAGCACAAGACAGGCTGCTGTTTTTCATTGTTTGATTAACTGTAGGCTAGTTGAATACTAGAACAAAAAAGAGTGTCAGATAAAAAATGAATAGCGTTTTTAGTATACCTCTAGTACACTACTTGAGACATGAGAATTCATGTCTACTTGAGAATTCCTTATAAAACCTGATTTTTAAAAAATGTTAATATACTAGCTGGATAAAAATTGCAAATACAAAAAAAAAAAACCTTTGAATACGGAAAAGTGTTCAGACTAGGTGAACACTAGATTCAACCAACCCTAGAACCATTGAAAAAGGAATATCTGGGGACATTCCTTTACCCTCCAAGCCTCCGGAATTCTAATAGCAAACGGAGCAGTGGTGAATCGCTGCTAGCCAGCTGGAACTTCATGCACTGCTTTTACTTGCTCCCTTTCTATTTTGTGTTTGACTTACTAGTCTTCTCCCCCTTTTCCCTTCTCACATTTCACGCCACCCTGCAATTCTTCATTGCAGTGTAAGATTAAAAAGAAATTAGTAAGCCCAAGGCAACTGGCTGATCATTGAATTCAACTACTGTGCCATCTAGACAATAGTATGACTACTTTTCCTCCCAGCAACACCACATATGCCTGCTCTTTTATGGCATTTTTTAGCAAAAAGATCCTGAAAATCACTAGTAATCCTAAGATAACAAGAATTTCAAGATTCAATAAGCTTTCAAAATGGGATCCAGATGTATTCTTTAAGCCCTTTTAAATCACAAAGCAAGGCAAGGTGGCCTGACTGACTGATTAAATGATTATTTCTGCCTGGATTTAATTTTTGGCTCTTTTGGGAATTCATCTGTGGTCTAGAGTAAAGCATTAGTCTTTTACTCAGAAATCTGAATTTGGCTTCTCTTAGGTTTACATGTGTAGCACTCATTAGAGATGAATTCTTGTCTATTAAAACTCAGCTCAGAAATCACCTCATTTCTGAACCCAATTTTCCCCTCTCCTTCCTCAGACACTTTTACACAAAATTGCTCTTAAGTTCACATACACACCTTTGTGCCTACACCTCCTAGGTTGAACTACAATCTGTGTCACAGTCTATACCCATTCTACTTACTACAGGGTTCATTTTTAGACGCACAAAGGGTGTGTATAATCCTCTTCCTTTGCATATGGGCAGGACTTGCGCTTAAGGAGGGTTATTGTCCCATGGATCAGGTTACTTTATATGACAAAGATGAGGGAATAATATAATGTTCTATAATGTTCTATAAGATTTTCAGAGCAGGTGGCAGGGACACTGCGCTACAGGGGTTCTTGATTTTGGTCCACTGTGATTGATTTTGAACTTCTGATCTCCAGAACAATAAAATAACAACAAAATAACAGATTTGTGTTATTTTAAGCCACTGGCTGTGTGGTAATTTATTTCCATAGCAATAGAGATTTCAACCCCTGCCCCATTCTACATGATTTTGGTGACTATTAATCATGTACTTTTCCACTCTTTCTTCTTCTTCAAAGAAAAGACATAACCCACATTTTCTAGACCAAGATCAGAATGGAAGACAGTTGGATCAAAATCATGCTAGTGCATCCCCCAGGAGATCTTAAATGAATTTCAACACTTGAGACCCCTGTATGTCTATCCTTCCCAATGTTGACTGGTTACCTCTGAGCCAGTTAGAATGCTAGTAAATTCCATTTGGTGTGGGCTTGGGGGTTTAAACCAGTCAAATGCAATTTCTTTTGCCTACAATCAAAATACCCTACCAGCTATCATTTAGTGAGAACTTATTTTCTTCTCCCCCAAATATTCTCTTCAGTTGACTTTGCATTTGAGGTATTATGCTTTGTCTGTAATTAGGTTTTAACTCTATGATAACTCTTTATATTTCAACTCTTTACAACAACTCTTACAATCATTCTAGAATTATTTATTTTTAGTACCATTTCACTGAAGGGAAACAGACACAAAGTGTTAATGTGCCCAATGTCACATGGCTATTTTGTGGATCTTGTTCTTACAAGTCCACACACCCAGTGACCAAGTTATATTGTTTTCAAGATAGGTGATGTCTGCCAAAGAAAGATGGAAGAGGCATTTCTCACAGAGGGAAGGAAGACCCCAAAGTTAAGGGCAAGGAGGAGGTTATGCATATAACCGTTACAGAGATAAAAGCTAAAGGAGGAGAGTATTTTCAGAGGGGAGGAAAATTGCTGACTAGAGGAACTAATCAATCAACCAGTGTTGGTTGTTCCTTCCAATTACTGTGTTTTGTGCTGTGATGTTTGGACAAATATCAAGCGAAAGAATTAAGAGAACAAAAGACATGGTTCCTGTTCCCGTGGTCTTAGTAATCTAGCTCTGATGATAAGATCAGTGACCAATGGGCTCTTTGGAGGATTACAAGAGATAATACAAGGAAATCTCTTAGTAAGGTGTTTGGAAATAATGAGGCTAAGTAAATATTTAGTCTAATTCCAGTTTTTTTTTTAAGATTTATTTATTTACTTACTTACTTAGTTACTTATACAAGCACTGGGTACAGTCAGAAGCGTGGGAGGGTGAGAGAATTCACCAGAGCCAGAGCGGGGAGCAGAGCAGGCAGAAGGACCAAAGTACACTGCTGAGGGGAGCAGCGGGCGGCAGAAGAGGTGTACGCGCCATGCAGGACCCTCCTCTGGTGGCCGGGGAGCAGCCGGGGATCGAACCAGCGCTGCAGAGGCTGTGGGCAGCTTTGCAACCCAGCGCTCAACTGCTGCGCCACCGGGGAGGCCCCTAATTCCAGTTTTGATCAGCCCTTCATCAGGGATAAATTCTTTGCTTAGACATGGTAATGCCTCCACCTGAGATTTACCTTCCTCCTCTGGCTTCCAGCACTAGTGCGTTTCCTGTACACCTGTCTGAAGGTAATCTTACTTTCCTCCTCCTTCATTTTCTTGGAGGGCTTTCACTTTGGGTTCCAACATATCACCAGTAATGCTTGTTGGATAATGTGGCAGGATGGAGTTTTCTCCTCCTACCTCATCCTCATTCCCTGGTCAGAAGTCCATTTTTGATGAGAAGGAACAACTATGGGCATAATAATGCATGAGCTGTATATTTAGCAATATTAGCCTATGAAAGGTTGACTATTCTCAGTGTTTCCTTTTGAGGTTGGATTATTTCAACCTAATGTCCTCCAGATGGAAGGAAGGGTCTAAAACCCTCCCCTCCAGGATCATCTAGGAAAAGTCACTATTCTGGGGCAGGAGCCTAAGGGAGGAGATGAGGTCTGGGGAAGGCACAGAGATAGAAAAATCAGAAGAGATACAGGGGAGAACTGACAGTGGATTAGGATGTGAACCAAGAAGTAATGAGAGAGGAGCCAGTACATTTCTTCATTACTTTAATGGATATTTCTAGCCAATGACTACATTTGAGGAAATGTGTTCATGGGACAATTCTCCTGACTTCAACGATCTCAAATGACAGTGAAAACATGGACAATGCACTAGTGAATGGTGGAACAACTAGAAAATGTTGGAGAGTAGTAAGTCATAAAACGGAGAGAAAAGAGGGTGATACACTGGAGAGCACCTGGGGGTGAATGAGACAGGGATTCATCACAGGATACCAACACAACCTGGAGCTGGGACCTTCCATTTAACTAGTATGGCTGTCCTAGACACTGGAATCCAGGTTTAGCTGGGCCTTTATTTAGAATCATATCACTCTCCAATGTGTCCCTTCAGAAAGCGTTCTTGGTGCATTGCCTTAACCTCCCCCTCCTCCAGTGATCCGTTAAGGATCTTATTAAGGTTAAACACCTTGTATGGACCAGTGATGATACTGCAGCTCAAGTCATCATCTGTACTTCTAGACCCTTTTTTAAAAAAGTTTTATTTATTCATGCATACAAGAACCGGGGTTCAGGCCAGATGTGCGGGAGAGGATTCACCAGAGACAGAGCAGGGGACAGAATAGGTGACTGACGAAATACACTGCTGAGGGGAGCAGCGGGCGAGACAGGAGACCTTCATCATGTCAGCGTGTATTAGGAAACAGGTCAGACTGAGAACCTGAAGCTGTGTGGGGTTCCCCCTCCTGTGCACAGCCCTGTCCTTCTGGGAGCTCCATGAGAACCTGGAGAGACCTAAGGGTTCTCGCCCCTTGTCCTCTGCCCCGTGGCCACACGGGGGCGCTGCGGCGCTGTCCTAGTCTGGCAGCCAGGGGAGAGGCTGGGTGTGTGTGACTCAGGCTGAGAGGGTGAGCTGGGGCTGAGCATCACTAGGGGAGTCGGTGAGATGCCCTGTGAGCAACCCTGGCACCAGGCTGGGGTGGGGGCAGTGAGGAGAGGAGGCTCTGGAGCTGCCATCTTCTCTCCCCACAGCCTCTCTCTGAGCCCCTTGATGACAACACCCTGGAGACTGCAAAGCAGATGCTTTTCCCTTCAACTCCCTGTTACTTTCATGAGGCCTATTTTTTTTTTTTTAATTGAAGCAACACTGATTTACAGTACTGTGTGTGATTTAGGGGAATAATTTCACATCTCTTCGATGTGAAATTACCAAAGCAGATACGTTTCTCTTCCACTCCCTGTCCCTTTGCTGAGGGCTGTTTTTCAAATTGCAGTAACATTGATTTACAATTCATGTAGGGAACAGGCTCCCATCTCTTCAGAGGTAGTGACCACACCACCCCTCCACCCCAGTGCCCAGAGTCCTTTTCCAGATCCACTGTGCCCCCCACACTCTGCTCTCACCCTCCCTCCTGGACAGAGAGGTTAGGGACCTGCTGTCTGGGTCCCTCAGGCCTCGCTCCTGCCACCTTCTGCAATGACAGTAAAGGTTTGTGGTTCTACTTTCTATTTCCTTGGCATATCCTTTCACCCTTTCACTTTTAAACTACATTTGTTTGTATAGAAAGTCTTTCTAACACACACAGAATACAAATCTCCTTGATATTATCCAATCTGAGAATTGCAGGCTTTTTTTGAATTTTATATAATTCTTACATCATTTTTCATTTTTGCATAGTGTATGCATTTTTATTTTGGTTATATTCACACACAATTCCCACCCCCCTTATTCTGACCCTAATCCCTCTTCTCCTCCCCCTGCCCCCCACTGTAGTGTGTCTCTGGTCTAGAGGTGCTTATTGATTTTGATTTTTACTTTATTGCAATTAGTCTTTTTCCTGGTCCCTTATTTTGGTTTTCTAAATTCCTGCTATGAGTGAGACCATCCGGTATTTTTCTTTTTCTTTCTGGCTTATTTCGCTGAGCATGATCCCTTCTAGCTCTATCCATGTTGCTGCAAATGGCATGAGTTTATCCTTTCTGATTGCTGAGTAATATTCCGTGGTGTATATGTACCACACCTCCAGTCTTCTTTCCTCATCTCAATCCACGTCTTCCTCCTGTTCCTTAGCTTCTCATCCCTGCTCAGCCCCACATTTCCTTGGGTGGGGCGGTAACCTGGAACCTCTCTTTTCTACGGATAGCACATTGGTCCTGCCCCTATGGAAAACAAATGAAGTTTCCTCAAAATATTCAAAATAGACCTGTCCCATGGTCAAGCATTCCATTCCTTGGTATTTATCCAAAGAATGTAAAATGCTAATTCCGAGGAATATGCGCCTCCTATGGTCACTGCAGCACTGTCTGCCATAACCAAGCAATGGAGACTACCTAAGTGCCCAACGGCAGGTGAGGGGATAAAGAACACAAACCGTATACACAATGGAATACTACTCAGTCATGAAAAAGAAAAATACTGACTTTGCAACAAGGATAGATATGGATGGGATTATGCTAAGTAAAATAAGTTTGCAGGAGAAAGTTAAATACTGGATGATTTCATTCATATGTGGAATATAAAGAAACAAAACAGGCACAGGTGAAACTAAACCAAAACAAACTCTAGAAATATGACTATGGAATTGAAGGTATGGAGTGGGGTAAGAGCAGGAAACAAGGTAGGAAAAGGGCCCAGTGAACTATGGTGAAGACTGTGGGTGCCCTTATGGTAGGCGTGATGTGGTAACAAACATCTGAAGAGGGGTGACCCTGGGCCTCTGAACACATACGGTGTGTAAAGCAATGTTACCTCAACTGAGTAGTACAATGAGGGGAAAAAGAAACGAAAAAAGAAAATTGTCTCCTCCAGCAGTCACTGACCTCAGGACTTTGCCTTCGCCTCCTCATTGTCACGCAGGCTTAGGGGCTGGTTTCCCACAAGGTCAGAGGCAGGAGGTGCAGGGACTCCTGGGGCTGCTCAGACCCTGCTGAGTAGAGACACTGCAGAGAGGGCGGCTCTGAGGGGACCAGAGACAGAGGGTCAGAGTAACCCCAGTGCTGAGTGAGGGTCTGGTTCCCAAGGAGAGGGGAGTGTGTGTGTGTGTGTGTGTGTGTGTGTAACAAGAATGACAGGATATACAACACAAGATGATGGGAAGACAATTAACATCAAGCCCCAGAATAAATGAATTGAAATCGCACACAGAGTAAAGAGTGTGAGAACAACACCTCAGTAAATGCAGTTCTGTGGAGAAGCAGTTTCCAAGCAGGACTGAAAAGGCGTTGGACCTGAAGAGGCTGAGGTTTAGAACTATCTCATGGTTGGCTTGAGGTGTAAGGAGCTGGGCAGGACTCCTGCTCCAGGCCCCTGCTAGGATGTGGTGGTAACTTCACCCCTGACAGCTCCCTCCCCCAGTCGCCAATGTTCATCTTCAGTCCCCGACGTTCATCTTCTTTGGACTCACCATAGAAAACCCACGGGCCTCAAAATGAGGTTGTTCCATGCGCTTCAGCTACTTTCTCTCTAGACCAGAACTGGAGGGAGCCACACAGGGGGAGGGAGGAATGTGTGTCCCCCACTGGCCTGGCCCAGGGGCAGGATTAGCCCGAGTCACCCCAGTTCCTGAGCTGAGCCTTTGTCCACAGTCCAGGAAGGGAGGGGAGATGGAGCAGGGTCTGTTGCGTCGGGCAACATCACACTGATAAAGAAACGGGAGTCGTGGAGCAGGCTACATGATGCAGGATGCTGCGGAAGAGGAAGATCCGGGCCGTTTTTATTGCTAGAATAATCATACAGCGTCAGTTACGTGGGGTAGGAGGACGAGGAGGAAAGGATGGGTGAAATAAGGAACGTCATCTTGGGCTTCGGGGGGACAGGAGTCTGCTGACCAGATAATTCTTATCTGCTTGATGATCACGTGTTGGAATCGAAACCAGACCCCAGACCCTGGACCATGGGCCTAATCTTATCAACAAGGCGGTCCCCTGGTCAGCTTCTGGGCTCCCTTGTCCCACCTCGTGATGCATCGCCTTCCAGGGAGATCAAGCTTTCTCTCTGGAAAGATTTGAAAGGCACCTTGTAAGGCTTGGCTCCCGTGACTGAGTGACCTGGCAGCTCTGACCTTGTGCAGGAATGCAGAACTGCAGGTCACACAAATGGCACCTGAACAGGCTGCTCAAGTTTAGCAGACCCGCCAGGGTCTCCCTCAGCTCTTAGGGGAAGATGTAATGTTAGAGGGGCGAACTGACGTTTCTTTCTCATTCTGGGGCTCTCCCGTCTCCCCAGCATAACCCTCCACGTGCAGCAGGGAGAGGATGTCAGGTCAAACCCAGGCTGCTTCCCCCACGCCTCTCCCCACTAGTGTTCAGGATGCATCTGCTTGTCCGCATGGCCGCGCTGGAGGAGAGCACGGAAAGGTAAGTATCATCATGATATTTGCTACTGGGATTGGAGGTAATTTTTTTTTTTTTTTTACAATAAAAGATCTTTTATTTGGGTTGTTGCTGTAACAAGGCTGTGCAATTAGAAAAACACCTGGGAGAAGGAGAAAGTGTTGAACTGAGTTTTCATAATACAACCAAAAAAAAAAAAAGAAAAAAAGTCAACAGTGAAAATAAGAGAAACATTTGCATGAATTATTCAGTTTAACCCAGGACACCCTGTGAGTTGTCAGATACCATGATCCCAGGGTAACTCATGACTGTGGGGAATGAGACTCAGAAGCTCAGCCCAGGCCGCACATCGGGAGACCCGGGGTTCTGACCACCCAGGGCCCCCTGCTGTGGCAGCTGCAGTGAGGAAGGGTCTCTGAGCTGAGTAGGCTGAGGCCTCAGTGTGGTCACATCCACTGGAAACATCCAGAGTGAGGGTTGGGTCCTCTTAGTGATGGCCACCCACTACCTGCCCAGGCGCCCTTCTACTGACAAGTCAAATTAAAAAACATTCCTCCTGATGTTGCTCTGGTGCTGGAGGCAGGTGAGGTGGGAGAGAAAGTGGAGGTGATGCCAGGCCCTGTGAGCCCTCCCTGCCTGGTGTGGGGAGCAGAGAAGGCAGCTGAGGGTCCAGTTTGAGAAAGGCCTGGGGCACCGTGGGGAGCAGAGACTGGAGAGGGTGAGAGTGTGCGGGGCAGGGAGGAGGCTCCTGCGGTCTGACCAGGGCAGGTGTGGTCACCTCCTCCCTGAGCGTCTCCTCTGCCCTCCCTTGTTCAACTTCCTCACCCACCTTGCAGGACAGTCATGGCCTTGGGGTCACTACTGGACCCCTCCTGGAAGAAGTGACCTGCAGCATCTGCCTGGAGACAGGAGGCCCCTGGGAGCATCTCCTGTGTCCACAGCTTCTGCCAGGCCTGCTCTCAGCTGAGTGACTCTCTGACCCGCCGAGGTCACTGTGTGCTGTCCATGCTGCCAGGAGCCACCACAAGAGGGAACAGCAGGTTCAGTTTTATTCTGGTCAGTTTGTCCTCTGGGAGCAAACTTGCCCAGAGGTCATTTTCCTGCTTTTACATTTAATCTGGATCCCTGCAGCCTGGTGCAAGTGGTGGGGTATGACCAGCTTTGCTGAGGCCTACTTCAGTAGCAAGCCTTGACAGAAGCCATGGGGAGAGAGGCCCATGGCATTCTAGGCCCAAACTCAGCATGTGGACTGTGGGCCTCCCTGAGCTCTGGCAGCGTTGGCCTGGGCTGTGCTGTGGCAGGTGGGAGACCGGCCTGGTGGCCTGTGATAGAGGGGTGCCTGCTCTGGATGCTCAGGTGAGCATCTGGCCCTGCTGAAGCCCACACCCACTGTGATCCCTGATGCTGGGGGGAGAGGGGACCTTACTGCGTGCAGCCTATGGGCCTGTTTGATGCCATCTGAGTGACAGCAGCCCGCACTCCAGGGTGAGACTATCTGACCTCAGGCATCTGGACACACTGGCATGTGTTTCATTTGAGAACACAGTGCCAGAATTGTAATGGACCAAACAGATTCAGGCTCTGACAGGTGTCATTCAAGATATTTTTTGTTTTGTTTGTTTGTTTTAAAAGAGATTTTTATTTTTACTTATGTATGCACACAAGAATGGGGTTTTAGGCCAGAGGTGTCAGGGGTAAGAGGATTCACCAGAGTCAGAGTAGGGAGCAGAACAGGAGGATCTACTGAAATACATTGCTAAGGGGAGCATCGGGCTAGACAGGAGAGGCCTGCTGTGCCACGTGGATTGGCTCCCTGGCCAGGGATCGAACTCATGTTGTAGTGGCTGGCAATAGCTTGATTGTGCTGTGTCTTTAACCCCTGTACCGCCAGGGAGCACCCCACTATTCAAGGTTTTTGAGACCATCCAGGCCTCTAAATGGACCAATCTGATTGGAGCTCCACTGGCACCAACCAAACAGCTGGCATTATAAAGGGGCCAATCAAGCTTGAAAGGTGGCACCCTGAAGAGGATACAAGCCAGAGCAGCAGCCAGCCTGAGCCACTTGATAGACAGCTCCTGGTCAGATTTGTCGGTACTCCTAGAAAGATCTTTGCCAAGCCCTCTGCAGAGTGTGAGACCTTTCCAGACACCTTTCTGAGACCTGATGGCTACACCTGCCTCTGGCCCTGGCTCTAACACCGCCTGCAGAGAACATCGTCAGGCTGTCCCTGGGGTTTCTAAAGGGGCTGTTTGCTGGTGGCTTATGTCCAGCCTCTCTAAGGCTGTTTGCTGTTGGTACAATGGCATCTTGATTAAGATGTAAACTGGCATCTCTGGCACCATTGCCTGCTGGACCAGTGCTGACCAGCACTGCTGACCTGTATCCGGCCTCCTCTGAGAGCTGTCCACCACTTCTCATTCTTTGGCACCATCTCCTGGTGCTGTTGCATTTGACAGTGTCCAGTCCAGGGTCTGGTGCTGTTCGCCTGGCCTTTGGACAGCTGTTGCTGGCTGCTGCAGCATCACCTGAGCAGCCCCACCTGGGATCACCTCCTGCTGCCACCGGGAGTTGGATCCTGCTCCACTGCTGACCTGTTGTCACCAGCTCCAGGCTGTCATAGCACAGCTTGTATGAGTAGCCTTTGTTTCGGACCACTGGACACTGAGGACACTGTCTGAGGTAGGATGGATGGCCGTTTCTGGGCTTAGACACTCCTTCCTTGTTTGCAGTCTCCCCTTTTTAATAAACCCTGTTGCTTTTACATCCTGAGCCTGAGTGTCGTCTTGCAAGTGTGAATACGTGGATGAGGACCCAGAGACAGTGACTGTCCCCAACATTGCCCTGTTTTAACATAACCTGAGAGTGGAACTGGTGACTGTCCCGCTGCAGGGTGTGGTGTCCTGCGCCCACCTGACCCCCCCTTCTCTGTTCTGTCTTGAGAAAGTGACAAGTGAAGCGGCAAAAATTCATGCCTCGTCCTCCCTGGTGGCATAAGGGGTTAAGCACAGCACTGTGAAGCCATCCACAGACTCTGAAGCGTGAGTTAGATCCCAGGCCAGGGAGCAACCCACATGGTGCAGCAGACTTCGCCTGTCTCACCCACTGTTCCCCTCAGCAGTGGATTTCAGTCAGTCTGCCTGTCCTGCTCCCCACTGCCTCTGGTGAATCCTCTTACGCCCCACACCTCTGCCCTGTATCCCAGTTCTTATAAGCATGAATAAATAAATCTTGGGCCTCCCAGTGGCACAAGGGCTTAAGATGCAACCTGTGAAGCTGTCCGCAGTCTCTGCAGCACGAGTTCAATCCCTGGCCATGGAGATACCCACATGGCGCAGCAGACCTCTCCTGACTTGCCCACTGCTCCCCTCAGCAATGTATTTCAGTCACTCTGCCTGTTCTGTTCCCGCTGTCTCTGGTGAGCCCTCTCACCCCCACCTCTGTTCTGTACCCCAGTTCTTGTATGCATAAACACATAAATTTAAAAATAATTAAATAAATCTTAAAAACAAAATCCATGCCTGCCAGAGTGTTAGGATTTGAGCTAAAAAGAACTTCAAATTCATTCTTATTTTCTAGATGAGGGTAAATAATGAAAAGAGCATCAGGCCAGTGATGGCAGAACCTAGACACAGCAGGTACCCCGACTCCCTGTCCTTGTTCATGCCCTGACGCCTGAGGGAGGACAGAGGCTGAGGATCCGGAGAGGAGCTGGACACTCCCCTCCTCCTGCTCGGCCCTCATGGAAAAAGCAGGAGCCAAATGGTGAGAAAAGTTCAGGCCACGGGAAGCTGTATGTCTGTCTCCCATGACCAGTCCTTGCCCGGGGAGGGCTGTGCGCTAGGAGATGTGACCATAAGGCCGTGAGCCCTGATGACAACATCATCTAGGAGGGGGACCATGCAGCAGAGGGTTCCTGTTTCTCCCCAAACACTTCAAACCTTCTCACTGAAAGGATGTTGATATAGAGGGAAAATGAGGAATCAAGTTTAAAGCAAAAGGATACTTATGAGTCCGGGGTACTGAGGCGATACAATACATCATTATTGAAGCGACATGGAGGATTTCAGGACAGACGCCCTGTGGACACGCACAGGTGCAAGAGGAAGTTCTGCAGGTGCAGCCTGTGAGCACACGTGTGAGGACCTATGTAGGGTCAGAGACACGTGAAAGAGACAGAGATGTGGGTGAGAGACCCAGGGGAGCCTGACAATGGCAGCTGTTATCTTGATGTGGATTTGACATTGCTCTTGTCCTTCCAGACTTGCCTGGCCCCTCCTGCCCCTGTCCCATGGGTCACCAGTAGGTGCCATAGATTGTGGCAGGCTTTTGGGCCTCAGTGGTTCTGCTTGGAGCCAAGCCTGTTTGGCTGGACATTTACCCATGAGGGGATGGGTAGCTTTGGGTGCTTAATTGGGAATTATTTATCTATGTTCTTTCTCTTCTCTTTCCCTATTGCACACTAATTCTCTATTGCACACACATTGTGTTCAAGTTCTTTTCTAACAAAGATGTTATGCGTTAGATTTTGTCTTTAGGCAGCTGATGCAGATCCCATGTAGAGTGTACAGGTTTGAGGGCCCCTGGGAACCTCTCATTCAGACCGCTAACAGGACCAGACTTCATCCTCATGTGCCAGAGTTCCTTTCCCTCCACACCCTTCAACGGGTCATTCTCACAGGTGTGAGGTGGTAACTCATTGTGGTTTTAATTGGCATTTTCCTGACAGCACATGATGATAAACATGTATCCATGTACCTGTTGGCCACATGTGTGTCTTCTTTAGAAAAGTACCTATTTAGCTTCTCTGCCCCTGTTTTGATTGGGTTGTTTCCTTGTTTTGGAGTTCTTTGTAGATCTTGGATAGTAACTCCTTGTTGGATTGATGATGTGCAAATATTTTCTCTGACTCTATATTGTCTTTTCATTTTAATGATAGTTTGCTTCACTATGTAGAAGCTTTTTAGTCCCATGTGATTCCATTGGGTTTTTGGTTTTTTTTTGCTTTTGTTTCATTGGGGCACAGAAGACATTATGGGCAGTGAAAATACTCTGATGGACACAGGTCATTGTACATTTGTCCAACAACACCCACAGAACGGACAACACCAGAGTGAACCCAAAGGGAAACCATGAGTTTGGCGACTGTGACGTGCGGGTCCATCACTGGTAACACACGTGCCAGTCTGGTCTTAACACGTGATTTGGTCGTGATGTGTGAGGAGTGTTATAAATTGAGTAATGTAGTGTAATTTACTTTTGAAAGCATATTTCATGCACATACAAGAACATTTAAATAACACTCAAGGACACACATAGGTAAGTCACCCCCCCCCAACACCCAGTCAGCTAGGACATCTGCTCAAAAACAGTTAGTGATTTATCATTTCTCTTCTTTAAAAAAAAAAAAAATATATATATATATATATATATATATATATATATATATATCTCCAAGCTTCTGTCTGGACAACAATGCTTGTTTTCCTGTCAGTACAGGAGTTCAGGACACAGAGTGGGGGAAACATTTGCAAATCATGAATCTGATCAAGGACTGTATCTAGAATTTACAAAATAACGCTTAAAACTCAATGAGCAGAGAGAAATAACACAATTTTAAAAGGGACAAAAACAGTGTTGTAAATGAGTGGTGCCTCATTTGAAAAATGGACAAAAGACTTTAACAGACACGTCACCAAGAAGAGACACAGACGACAAGGAAGAACATGAACAGATGCTCAGCATCACAGGGCACTAGGGAAAGACAAAGGGAACAACAGTGACACCATCACACCTGGTAGGGGCTGAAAAATGCAAACCCTGCACAGGTGCTGCCCAGGATGTGGACAACAGGAGCCTCAACACTGCCTGCAGGAAAGCTAAAGGGTGCGGTCACTGTCAAAGATCTTTGACAGTTTCTTTGAAAACCCAAAAACCTGACATACAGCCCAGCGATCACTGCCCCAGCTAGTTACCCAAATATTTTGAAAACACATTTGGGGGCCTCCCTGGAGGCACAAGTGGTTAAGACGCAACCTATGAAGATGTGTGCAGTTGGGGAGGTGACACACATGGCACAGCAGACCTCTCTTGACTCATCCACTGCTCCCTCAAGCAGTGTATTTCAGTTAGCTGCCTGTTCTGCCCCCCACTCTGTCTCTGGTGAATCCTCTCAACCCCCTCATCCCTGGCCTGTACCCCAGTTCTTGTATGCATGAATAAATAAATCTTTAAAAAAAATGAAAACTTATATTAAAAAACTCTGCATGCATGTAAATGGTTTTTTCTACTTTATTTTTTATTAAGATTTATTTTTTTATATTCCCCATACAATTGCACCCCCCTCATTTTGACCCCAATCCCTCTTCTCCCCTCCCCCCCATAGTGTGTCTCTGGTTTATAGTTGCTTGTTGATTTTGATTTTTTCTTTATTATAGTTATTCTTTTTCCTAGTCCCTTATTTAGGTTTTCTAGATTCCTGCTATGAGTGAGACCATCTGGTATTTTTCTTTTTCTTTCTGGCTTATTTCGCTGAGCATGATCCCTTCCAGCTCCATCCATGTTGCTGCAAACTGCATGTGTTTACCTTTTTCGATTGCTGAGTAATATTCCATGGTGTATATGTACCACATCTTCTTGATCCAGTCATCTATTTTTGGGCATTTGGGTTGTTTCCATAACTTAACTATTGTAAATAGTGCTGCTATAAACTTAGGGGTGCAGGTGCCCTTGAAATGAATGTTTCTGTGTCATTTGGGTCAATGCCTAGGAGTAGAATCATGCATGTAAATGTTTATAGCAGCACACCCGTAAGTGTGAGCTGCCCATAGTGACTTCCTTCCAAAGACAATAGCCTCTAAATAAATGGGAAAAAGAGAAGCTTTTCAGGAAGAAATCTGGGAAAGTGTGCCTTAGCCAGGTGTTGAAGGTTAACACCATCAGTGATGGGTCAGGTGGACATAATGAGCACTGCCGTGGTGAGTGGACAATGTCCCTGCACCCCTGGAGTCTGCTTCCCCAAACCCACAGTCCCAGTCAAAACAAAAAACCTAAATTGAGGGACAATACTCCTGAGCAGTGCTCCTTGACGGAGGCTAAGAGTAGGAAATTTAGGGTGGAGGGGTCACAAGACCTGAAACTGGAGGTGGGGGTAGAAGTGATTAACATAGTCATTAAATCAATTATGGAAATGAAAATCGCTGTGGGCCAACTGCTATAGCAAGTATCAGATGCTACAGGAAGTATAAGGAGGTGCAGACCAGAGGCGGGATACAGGGATGGAGCCACTGCAGAAACTCGCTGCTCCTGACAAATCAGCCTAGTCACACCATAGAAGTAATTAATTTAACAACAGATGACAATTCCACAAAGGAATGAGCCCTCCCAACTAGAACACGACCTCAGTGCCTTTTCTGCCCCAGGAAGACGCAGCTCTGCTCCCAAGGCTCCGCCTGGGGCCTGCAGGCTTCTCCTCACACACCCGCCCTCTCCAAGGGCAGCTGCTCCTGTCTACTGGTGTCTGCACAAGCATCGTCTTCTTTCCTTGTGTGTGTGTGTGTGTGTGTGTGTGTGTGTGTCCCCTCACACCACTGAGAGGAGGACTCTGGTGAAGCTTTTCTTACAGGTGACCCAAGAACCTCCATCTGTGACCCCAACACCTCTCCCGAACATCACTCCTCACCAGTGTCAATGTTATAAAAACAAGGAAAGTCTGAGGAACTGTCATCCAGGCAAACTGGATGGGATTATGGAGCATCAAATGGACATTAGCAAAAACTGAAATGAAAGTATGGCGTTTAGTTATTATGTCAACATTGCTGCAGTAGTTGTTAAAAAAAAAAAAACTGTACTCGTGTAGGATGTTAACATGGAAATGGTGTGGGAGAAACAAGACGTGTACTGCCTTTGCAACTTTTCTGTAAATCGAACAGTATTCTTTAAATGTTATTTTTTAAAATACTCTCAATATTTAATAGGTTATAGAAGGAAATATTTTCTCTTTTTCCATTGGTCCCAGGAATCACCGTCCAGGGACTGGAGAGAGGGGTTCTGAGTAGAAAAGCTGGAAACCTCACACACAGGGCAGGCTCCGGAGTCTCCTCTCCTCTGAGCCCTGCTGCTCTGACTCCTCACAGAGCATTTCACCCCCACGCCGCCGCCCTCCAGGACCCCCAACTCTGCCCACCTCAGCCCCCGCCCCGTCCTGGCGGCTCCACCAGAATCCGGAGCAGCGCGGCAGCGCCCCCGTGTGGCCACAGGGCTGAGCACAGGAGCCCAGAGCTGCCCTTTCTCCTGCTCAGCCAGGCCCTCCCCAGGCTCCCTGGGCCCCCAGCGGCAGGACAGGGATCTGCTCACAAGGGGGCGCCCAAGTCCAGTGTCAGGTCTGAAGTCCTCAAATTTTCTTGTCCTATGGCCAAAGGACAAAGCAGGTTTCCAGGTCATAACAGCTGATTCCCAGATTATGGGCTGATCTCCCAAATATAGAGTGTCCTTTAGTCTTGGATGGATCCTTGGACTCCAGAGTCTCTGTCATTTGTTTCTGCTTCTGCTTCCAGAGGTGAAATCACTTCCACCTGGGAATTAACATTCAATTCTACCCAGGAGCCCAGGTCCTCACCTAGGAAAAGGACAAGGTTCCAGGAAAACACCAAGACCCGTGGGCCAACCACCCATCCACGTCTTACAGCAGGGGGGAGCAGGAGTGATCAGAGCCGGGGAGAGACACGAGGAGCTGGTGGTGGTGTGTGGTGGATCATTGGTGAAAGGGCCGCACCTAAGAGAAACAATAACTATAGGAAGATGACCCACGCTGTAAGGAAATAAATATACATATTTAAAAAATTTTCCATCCCTGAATGAGGGGAGGTTGAGGAGAGCCCCCAGGGCATGACTAGGAAGACAGGGAGGCTCCTGGAAATGGAGCAGAGGATGAAAATGGGGACTAGGAAAATGGGGCCCAAAAGGAGTGGTGGGGGCACCAGGGAGGGTGGGGCCAGGAAGGGGCAGCATTGGGGACACTGTGAGGGGAAGGTCTGTGTGGGTGACACGGCTCTGGCTGGGGCTGGGAGAGTCTCTGTCTCCCCTGGTGGGACTGCAGAGGGGCTGGTGCTGTAACTGACCAGGGAATCACTTAAGTTCTGGGCCTCTCCTGTCCGTGCAGGGCTGGTGTGACTCAAACACACACACTCAGGCTGATGAAGGAGAGAGAGGAGGAGAGGACAGATGGTTTGGAGGAGGCCCCCATTTCCTGAGCCTCAACATCCTCCCCAACTCCCCAATGCTCGGGTGGCAGGGAGATTCCTGGAATCAAGAGGAGGTGATTCAGGGAATCAAGAGGAGAAAGGCCTGTGTTGCTCTGGAGGGCCAGCCCTGGGGGCTGATTCTGGGGCTCCAGGGCCCCACTCCCTGCAGGCGGGTCAGAGTCAGCCCTGCTTACAGCTCCAGGCTGCTGACAGCCCCTCTGTGCCATGACCCTGCAGACACCGCTCTGGGGATAGTATAAAGAAAAAAGAGTAAAACTAAATGGGAATCTAAAAACGGTAGAACTCATTTTTTAAAATCACATATTTTGAAGGACACTTCAGAGGATGTGGAATCCTTGTCTGACAGCTCATTGCAATCAGGACCTTGACCGTCACGTGAGCTACTCTGGCCTCCACTGTTTCTTGTGAGAAAACAGCCACTGATCACTTTATCGCCTGAATATTTTACTGGTTTGTACCAAATCTCTTCCTCCTTTGCACCTAAAACAAAGATCTGGCGTCTCCACAGTCTCTGAGGGGGAGGCGGCAGGAGGGGCCTCCCTCAGAGGCTCCAGCTCTGGGTCCCACGAGGCTGCGATGGGGACGAGATGTTGGCGGATCTGAACGGCCGTGATCAGCGTGGAAGGACCTGCCTCAGAGCTCATGCATGTGGCTCCTGGAGAAAACCCTCAGGTCCTTGTCCTGGGGGCATCCCCTTAGCTGAGGGTCCACCGTGTGCAGGGAGTCACCCCAGAGAGGGACCAGGAGGGGAGCCCGGGCGGGAAGTCTCAGCCCCTGTGAGCCTGACTCTGCACGTCCCTTCTGCTTCATTCTCCTCACAAGGAAGAGCCAGAGAGTCAGACACACTCACAGCGGGGAGTTGTCTCCCCTCATGTTTATCACCGAATTGGTGGAAAATCAAAAATCAACACAGAAGAACTTCTGGGCACTCATTATTTCCATTCTGCCCACATGAAAAATAAGCTGCCTCCCACCCAAGGCCCCCAAAAGTCTCTCCCATCACAGAAGCAGCGTGATGTCAGCATCTCATCACGTGACTCAGGACCATGCAGAGGAAGTTCCTTGAGAGCATCTGTGCAGTGAAGCCGTCTGTGCTCAGCTCCTCGTGGGCTGAGGCAGTTTCCTGCCCCACAAGCCCTCACTGTGGATACAGTGGAGGACAGACACAGGGCAACTTGTAGACCCATTTCTTAATATGGTTCTAAAGCCACTTAATTGAGATATAACTTACGACCATCAAGTCACTAGCTGAGGCTCACCTCTCATGTCCTTCCTGTAAGTAATGAGCAGGGCGACCCCCTCTGTCCTTGCTCACCGGGCACCAGCCAGCCCCCCACAGGCTGTTCCCTCCATGGGACCCTCACCCCCATCACTCCTCCCCAGGGCTTTGCTCCCATCCCACCATCTACACTGACCCCCTTAATGGACACAGGAACCTCCACATCCCTCCCTCCCCTGCTGCCCGACCTGCTCCCTGCCTGACCTCCTCTCAGCCCCTCTACAGGTGGGGGTGATGCAGTTACAAATGACTAGTCTCTTAGACAGGCACTAACAAGGTTGTCTTTCCCCTATGTCCCTACAGGTTTGTCTTTGATGGGCATTAGCAAGACTAAGAGTTTGTCTTCCCCCCATTTGTTGCAATTTCCCCCTTGTTTGAGAGATTTATCTTTATGACTCATCTCCCAGATGAATGTTCCTGCATTTCCTTTTTTTTTTTTTCATTTTATTTTTTCCTTTTTTTTTTTTAAAGATTTATTTATTAATGCATACCAGAACTGGGGTACAGGCCAGAGGTATGGGGGAAGGGGTGGTGAGAGGATTCACCAGAGACAGAGCGGGGAGCAGAACAGGCAGACTGATGAAATACGCTGCTGAGGGGAGCAGCGCACGAGACAGGAGACGTCTGCTGTGCCATGTGGGACCCTCACCCGCCGGCTGGGATCGAACTGGCGCTGCAGAGGCTGCAGACAGCTTCACAGCGCTATGCTCAACCACCTGCGCCATAAGGGGAGTCCCGGGGTATTTATTTTTTTTTAATAATACTCCAAGCCCTCACTGTTCCTTCTCTTCCGTGCTGCCACCTTTCAACCGCAATAGCAACCCTGTGCTGTCTGATTCTGTGTAGAAACGGGATGTCGTAGAGATGACCCACTCCCCACACTGCCTGGTTCCCCTCCCCCTCCCTGGTCATGGCCACTCATGGAGGCAGGACCAGTAAGGGACCTTCTATTACAAAGGAAAAGCACAACAATTAAAAGAAAACTGTGTATACATGTCTCTGGTGAAGCCTCTCACCCTCCTGTGCATCTGGCCTGTACCCCAGTTCTTGTATAAATAAATAAATAAATAAATCTTTATAAAAAATACCCCAATATTCCTCTTGCTGCTGGAGATGGGGGCACCCAGAGGAGGAGAACAGAACTGAGCACACAACAGTCATAATTCCCTTCTGGGGGGAACGTGGTCTGCTTAAACCCAAGAGGAATCAGATCAAAGGTGGTTTGGGAAGGCCAGATCTGTCAGGGATGGAGGTTGGAAAAAGTTCTGGGGGTGGGGGGGCTTTTGGCAACTAGGTGGAGGCTTCGTCCTCCCCCTGCTGGGATTCCCTAGTCCCTCTGGTCTGGCAGGAAGGGGGCAGCCTGCAACCCCTGTGGGCAGGTCTGGGGAAGCCAGATGTTTTAGGCAGGGGTTGGAAGGGGCTTGCCCTCCAGGAAGATGACATGCTACCCCCAGCTTCTCTGCCAGGGTAGAGTTTTTTTTTTTTTAATTATGCATACAAGAGCTAGGGTGCAGGCCAGAGGTGTGGGGTGGGGAGTCAGAGGATTCACCAGAGACAGAGTGGGGAGCAGAACAGGCAGACTAACTGAAATACACTGCTGAGGGGAGCAGCGGGCGAGACAGGAGAGGTCTGCTGCGCCATGTGGGTAACTCCCTGGCCAGGGATCGAACTCGTGCTGCAGTGGCTGCAGATAGCTTCATACCGCGGAGACATAACCCCTTACACCACCAGGGAGGCCCCAGCAGTTTGTAATTCATACTTGATCCATGTCAGCTTCTCCTTGGAGCTGGCAGAGATGATTTTGCACTTAAGGGTGCACACTCAGGGGCCCAGAAGATAAGCATCAAGGCCTCCTTCTTGCTCTCCTTGGTCTGTTAGGTTGCGTCATGGAGGGCACAGTCCTGGTCTGGCAGTATCTTGACAAAGATGGGTAGGGGTTGTTCATGGCCTGGCCCACATCAGCTACCAGGATTTCTCTGCCCTCCGGGATGATGTTCTTCTTGTCCTCACACGGGCAGAAGAGCACCACCTTCTTGCGCCTCTTCACTTCCTGTGGCGTTGATGACTTACACACCTTCATGCCCTTGGACACTTTCCTGACACCTTCAGAGACAGCCACGCTGGAAGCCATGTTTCCCGAGAAAGCAAGGAGAGCCAGGAAAGGCAAGAGCTGCTACGGCTGCTGCCAGAATCTGACTGCATGTGGCCTTTCCCAGCCCCTTCTGTTTAGTATCAGATTCTCTATTTTATTTTTTTTTAAGATTTATTTAGATTCTCTATTTTAACAGAGGAGAAGCTGCAGCTCAGTGCAATAGAAGTTAAGACAGGGATGAAGACGACCCAGTCCCACCTCTGCTGGAGCAGGAAAGTCATCAGGGAGAGACACAGGTCAGTGTGGGGAGGGATCTGGTGGGCAGGGCTGGGCCAGTCTCCCCACCTCCTCACATTATGCTAGTAGGAGCACAGACAGACACATGCAGGTACCCTTTGCAACAAGAGAAGTTAGGTGGTCTTTTCTTTTTAAAGATTTATATATTTGTGCATATAAGAGCTGGGATACAGGCCAGAGTTGTGGGGGGGGGGTGAGAGGATTCACCAGAGACAGAGTGAGGAACAGAACAGGCAGATCTGCTGAAATACACTGCTGAGGGCAGCAGCGGGTGAATCAGGAGAGGTCTGCTGTGCCATGTGGGTAGCTCCCTGGCTGGGGATCGAACTCGTGCTGTAGTGGCTGTGGTGAGCTTCATAGGTTGTATCTTAAACCCTTTCACCACCAGGGAGGCCCCAGAGTTTTACTTTAAAAGTTGGTTGGGGCAAAACCAGAAGACAGACCCTGGTTAGAGTGCCCAGAAGATGAGACTAAGGAACGATTATGGGGTGGGTGAGCTCCCCCATGGACTCCATCTACACTTTTCTTTTTTTAAAGATTTATTCATTTATGCATATAAGAGCTGGGATAAAGGCCAGAGATGCGGGGGTGAGAGGATACACCAGAGACAGAGTGGGGAACAGAACAGGCAGACTGACTGAAATACACTGCTGAGGGGAGCAGCGGGCGTGACAGGAGAGGTCTGTCTCGCCATGTGAGATGCACCCTGGCCGGTTGGGGACTGAACTCGCTCTGCAGAGGCAGCAGATCACCCCATAGTGCCGTGCCCAAGCCCATGTGCCACCAGGGAGGCCCACCATCTACACTTTTCTAAGGGCCTTCCTACCCCACATATCCAGACTTAGTATTTCTCTCCTTCTCTTCCTATAGGAAGAAAACATTTTGTGAGAGGTCAGGGAGGAGGCAGGACCAAGAAGTCCTGAGGAACTGGCCTGTCCTGGTCTTCAGGACAGGATCAGGGAACATGAGGAGAAAGCACGTGTGGGAGCTGGGCCAGCCTCCTCCGTCCTTAGCAGGGACATTTCCTTTTTACCTGCAGCTACTCAAGTGAGGTCCCCATGACCAAAGTCATCAGTTGAAATATTTGTCCTTCATTTTTCATACCAAGGAGTTTCATGAGCTTTACAAAAAATTGTCAGCAAACCTGGCTCTCAGCTGAGAAAGTGCATGTATGTGAGATCATGCCTCACAGTATCAAGCAGATGTTAGACAAGAAATCTCAGATCTCATATGAGGTCTTCTCTACCTGAGAGCCTCTTCCTCCAAATCACAGCTCCAGTGAGCACAGCCCCAAGGAGAACCAGGACAGCAATGATGTCCACAGTGGGTAAGGAGGACTGAGGAGGTGGCTCTGGAAGGGAAAAGTTGAGACTCTGACTTTCAGGCCTCAGCCCCCATCCTGCTGGAGGGCTCCAGAAGGGCTCCTGATGCCCCTGAGAAGCTCTGTGCCCATGACCCCCTCCTTACCCCATCTCAGGACTCGGAGATCCAGCAGCCCCTCATGCTGCACACGGCACGTGTATCTCTGCTCCTCTCCAGAAGGCACCACCACAGCCGCCCACTTCTGGAAGGTTCCATCCCCCCCAGGCTGGGTGTCCACCAGCTCCATGTCATGGGTCAGGTCCTCCCCATCTCACTGCCAGGTCAGGATGATGTCCACAGGGTAGAAGCCCAGGGCCCAGCACCTCAGGGTGACCTCATGGTCAGAGGTAGCATGGTGGGTCACGAGTGTCTTTGGGAGTTCTGAAAATTCATACTTTAGGTTACTTTCATAGGCCACTGAAGCAGCCTCATGTGACCATCCTGAGAATGGACAGATAATTGCACTGGGTGGACAGAGTGCAAAACTGGAACACCAGCCTGGCCTTGGATCACTGGGATAGTCTCCTAATCCTTGGAAAGTTCTAGAATCAGGGTGCAGCAGTTCAGGGTAGCAGGCTGCAGGGCTCTGAGGGAGAGACTAGAGACCTCTCGTCTTGACCTGGATAGAGGCCCAAGTGACTCAGGAAAGTTGGAGTCAGGATCCAAGACCTCTGAGAATCAGATGTGAGCAAGAAATACACGGTTCACCAGAACACCGCCAGGATCAGAGAGATCAGTTATTTCAGGACTGTTCCTCACCTGGAGAGAGCGCCTTCCTTAATTGCCCCCAGGAAGGGCTGGCACTCTAGGGGTCACTTTCCAGGATCTGGACACCAAGGAGGACTCCTCACCTTCTGGGGCCATAGGAGGGTGGTATCTGGCCTTGAGCCCACTTTGCTTCCCTGTGCTGGATGCCAGCCTTGGCCCTAGGGGAGGCCCGAGGCAACTCTTACTTGCACGCAGTGTCCGGTTCCCTTTCTTCAGTTGTCCTTGGAGCCACTGGCCACACTCGCGTTCCAGGCGGGGAGTGTGGAATTCCGAGCGAGGACCTCCTCCCACTCACCCTCCCAGGTCTGCACCTCCATGCCCGCTGGGGTCCTGGCGCGCAGCTCCTCCATCAGGGTGAGGGGATCAACGCCGTCGTAGGCGAACTGATTGAAGCGGCTTAGGCTACCGTCCAGGCCCACTTCACAGCCATCCCTCACCTGCAAGGTGTGAGGCACCGGCCGCCCCCGCCACGTCAGCCGCACCCACTTAGCACCTCCCATCCCCAGGCAAGCGCAGCTGCTGGGGATTTGTAATAAACTAAAATAGAAACAGGGTAAAAGTTCCAAGGCCTCGAGGGGAAGCTCGGACCCAGAGACTGGAGGGAACCCCTGCCCGTAGGTGGGGATCACGCACCTGTTCCGCTCTGGTTGTAGTGTATCCGCAGGTTGCTCAGTCGGAGCCTGGACAGGTGTACGTGGCTCTTGACAATCCGCTTTTGGCTCTCCCAACCCCTCTAGCTCCATCCAGGGCACTGTTGCCTCCATTTTCAGACTCGGGTCATTGTTGTGGCACCGCAGGAACTGCGTGTCGTCCACGTAGCCCACGCAGATGAAGTGGGGTTCCCCGGGGCCAGGCCAGGACATCGCAGTGTGCAAGTACATTACAGAGTGGGAGCCTGGGGGAGGGGAGGGGCTGAGACCCCAACTCTCCTCTGGGCGCCAGTGTCTGGGTCCGAGGATGAAGGGGCCAGGCAGGGGGAGAGAGCAAGGGGATTCGTGAGAGTAAAAAGGGGTGGCAGGAAAATGTCAGGGCACAGGAGTGGGTGGAAGGGAGGAGCAGGACACCGAGGTGTGGGGTTTGATGTGGGTGGAGGAGAGGGCGGTCGGGGGACTCTTCCTGGGTCCTGGCCACTGCAGGGTCCTCTCACTCCTTCCAGGCCAAAGCCTGGAAGGACTTTTCTCCTCCGAACTTTTCCCCTCCGAACTTCGCACTCACCTGCCCAGGTCTCAGTCACGACCAGGGCCCCGGACAGCAGCAGGAGGAAGGTTGGGGGCAGCATATTCCGGATCCTCCTGGTCTGGGAAGACTCCAAAACCCAGTGCAGACTTACACCCCGAAAACCTTGACGCTGACTGACTTATGCGGACGGTCGTGTACAGGGAAATAGAACTGGGCGTGTACAGGGTGAGGACTTGGCGCAGCCTGTGACAGAGCAAAGTGGAGATGAATATTCCCTTCGCTTGGCTCCCCACCCAAACACTGTCCTGAGGCCTGAAGCCCTGAGAACCAGCCTGAGAGCTGGGGCTGGGTCCCGACCCTCCTGCAGGTGGCTCTTGGCTCTGGCGTCTTTGCTTCTGCATTGAGTAGCCTTTCTCACACCCTCTCTCTGAGTACCAGGGTCTGTTTCAGTCAGTGATTCTCAAAATTTCTGTCTTTATGATCTGAATACACTCTCACAGATGAATGAGGATCCAAGGTAATTTTGTTGGTTATATCTATCAATATTTGCCATACTAGAGATCGAAAATTAAAAAATGCTTATTCATTTAGAATGATATTAACAACCCTACATGTTAATAGGAATAAAATATTTTTATAAAAACTTTTTTCCAAAATAAAAACTATAGTGACAATATTAGGGGGCAGGATGTCCTGAGCAAGCTTCATACAGGCTTTGTGGACCCCACCCCCACTCCAGACCAAAGCCATCAGGACATTGGGAAAGACAAATCCCATCACCACCAAAGGGAGGGTGGCTGGGACCTGAGGGTGGGGTTAAGCTGCCAGGTTTGGTATAAAAACAGACACGTGGGCTTGTGTTGGCCGCACATGGCTCTTGGCTCGTCCCCAGCTCTCAGCGTGCCCTTGGGATTCCAGGTCAGCAGAACTTGTAGGATGCATTCATGAATTTATCTCCCTCTTTATCTCCCTGAGTTATTCATTTCTAAATTTCCCCTTCTTTGGTAAATTAACTTTTTATTAACCATTTTTGTGTGCCTGCAGTCAAGCCTTAATAAGGCCCTTCTAAGCGCACAGGTGAGGACCCACAGTCACACAACCAGTTTCATAAGGGGGTTGTCCTGTAAAAGTTTGGTGTTCAACGTGGTTGACCAAGTTACACCTGTGGTTGACCAGCCCAAAGTAACTTTCCTTGCGATGGTCACCGCAAGTGCCACTAGGTCTGCAGGACGCGTGGTGTAATCTTTGTCTCAGGTCTTGAAAAGTCTGCTTTTTCCCCCGCTTGTGTACAGCTCTCTCTTGTGGGTGTGTTTTTGACCAAAGCATGGCCTCAACCATGAGCTTAAGCAGTTTTATCCCTAGTTTGAGTTCTTTCGGTTTTTTCTAGCCTTGAGTTTAAGTAGCCTTTTTCCATTAAATATTATCACCAGTTTTATAAATGTACATAATTTGATAAAACCTGGTATATGGCACATTTTTTTACTTCTGTACACAAATGTGGGTGGTTTACAAGCCATCCCTACTTTACAGTCTTTGCTTCTGGGTTTTTTTTTTTTTGGTAATGTGCATAAGCGCCATTTGCTACATTCTTGTTTCTATGAGAGGCAGATGTTCTACTTCACATACTGAGAATGTGCAAGAATGCATTCAGGCTCTTAACTTAGCCATGCAACAACAAATTCAGGCTCTTGATTTAACTATTAAGAGTATGAGGGATGAAAACCGTACTGTTTTTGAGTCAGCTTTTAAAAGCATGCAGGATCAAGCTTGTAAAAGTATGCAGGACCAGCTACAGGCCGCCCTCCACGAGGACTGCAAGAGGGCAGAGTAAGAAGAGGAGGATTATCACGTGTTAAACATCTTAAACACACCAAGACAAAGTCCTTCTCCGTGTGACAAGGCCCCTCCCACGCAGACTCCTGAGGCTTCACAGCCTCCACTGCCCTCCAGGGAAGAAAAAAAAAATGGCATCTCCCCCCACACTAGATGGGGCACCCACTTTTGCAGGAAGAATCACCCTGAAGCAGGACAGTTTCCTCTCCGACAGCTGCCAGTGGGTGGCTTGAATGAACATGGGTGACCTGCTGGGTACTTTTGGTCACACCATCCCTTTACCACCGCGGACCTCCTAAATTGGAGGAGATCTGTCCCCTCATACCGGCAGGCTGCTAAGAGGATGGCGAACTTGTCTGCATTTATCTTCCTCTCCCAACGCCCTAACAGTCCATGCTCACTGCAGGGAGGAGGGACATTGGAAGTACAGTTGTCCCAGATTACAGGGGAGCAGCAGACACAATAATGACAGAAGACAGGACAGAAGACAGAGGACACCACGACAGGACGATTCACCCAGGGGTGACTGGACGGAATATAGACAGAGCACACAGAACCCAGAACCACGGAGAGAGGAAAGGAGAGAAATGATAGCACAGAGTAGAGGCTCCGGTGAAGATAGGAGGGAATATAGACAGAATAGAAGGAATCTAGAGCCAATTACAGAGGAAAGGAGACAAATGATATTCATGGAGAAGGTTCAGATGAAGAATAGGCGTTCCCGGGGGCTCCACTAAATCTAAAGAAGCCCATTACAATAACCGCCTCAGAGCCCCGATAACACTCGCTGTGGGGAATCGTCTGATTGATTTCTTGGTGGACACTGGAGCGACATTCTCAGTTCTGAATTCTAGATTGACTAAAGTGAGCAAAGAGACCGCAGCAGTCACTGGGATCCCAGGAAGGCCACAACAGAAAGCCTTCTTACAACCTCTGGATGCCGGCTGGGCACCACACAGCTCCAGCACAGCGTCCTGTACATGGAAGAGTGTCCAATCCCGCTGCTTGGTTGTGACCTTTTAAGTAAGCTTAACGCACAAATTATGTTTTCACCCAAAATTCTGAGGCTTCACCTACAGGTACCTCCAGAACATGCTCTGTAGTTCCAGATGTTTTTTACTCAAGATGTTCCACCAAAAGTGAAGTTTTACTTTCAGAAATCATTGAACGAGTAAGTAAATGGGTATGGGCTGGTGGGACCCCAGGACGTGCAAAAAATGCAGAGTCTATAAAGATAGAAGTGATTGCAGGGGGCCTCCCTGGTGGCACAGTGTGTTGAGTGCTGCGCTGTGAAGCTGTCTGCAGCCTCTGCAGCGCTGGTTCGATTCCTGGCCGGCCAGGGAGATTCCCACATGGCGGGGCAGGCCTCTCCTGCCTTGCCCACTGCTCCCCTCAGCAGTGTATTTCTGCCTGTTCTGTTCCCCATTCTGTCTCTGGTGAATCCTCTCACCATCCCTCGCTTGTGTCCTGTACCCCAGTTCTTGTATAAAAATAAATAAATCTTTAAAAAAAATAAAAGAAGTGATAGAAGGAAACAAAACCCCAAGGAGGAAGCAATACCCCTTAAAGAAGGAGGCCTTGAGGGGAATTGAACCAGTGTTAAAAAGTTTCCTTCAATCTGGACTCATTAGGCCCTGCCGCTCACCATACAACACTCCGATGTTGCCAGTGAGGAAACCCCATACAGGCCGTTTTGTCCAAGATTTTTGGGCCATTAATGACATTGTCCAGGATTTATATCCCGACTGTGCCTAATCCCTACACCTTATTAACTGCCATACCTGGTGACTTTGGATGGTTTTCTATATTAGATCTTAAAGATGACTTTTTCTGTATCCCAATAGATGTGCAGGATCAACTGTTTTTTTTTTTTTTTAAAGAGGTATGTATTTTTATTTATTTATTTGTTTGTTTGTTTTGTTTATACATGCACTGGGTACAGTCAGAAGTGCGGGAGGGTGAGAGAATTCACCAGAGCCAGAGCGGGGAGCAGAGCAGGCAGAAGGACTGAAGCACACTGCTGAGGGGAGCAGCGGGCGGCAGGAGAGGTCTGCGAGCCATGTGGGAACCTCCTCCGGTGTCCGGGGAGCAGCCGGGAATCGAACCGGTGCTGCAGAGGCCGCGGGCAGCTTCGCAACCCAGCGCTCAACTGCTGCACCACCAGGGAGGCCCAGGATCAACTGCTTTTTGCCTTTGAATGGCAAGACCCTAAGTCCAAGAGCACCCTCCGGTATTGCCGGCCTGTGCTTCCACAGGACCTCCCTGGTGGTGCAAGGAGTTAAGACGCAACCTATGAAGCTATCAGCAGCCACTGAAGCAGGAGTTCTAGCCCTAGCCAGGGAGCTACCCACATGGCACAGCAGACCTCTCCTGACTTGCCAGCTACTCCCCTCAGCAGTGTATTTCAGTCAGTCTGCCTGTTCTACTCCCCACTCTGTCTCCAGTGAATTCTCTCACCCTCCACGCCTCTGGCCCATACGCCAGTTCTTATATGTATAAATAAATCTTAAAAAAAAAAAAAGAGTTATAGGTATCCCAGAAGGTGAGGAGAGAGACCAAGGCACTGAGACACTATTCAAGGAAATTAAGCATGGAGTTTGGTAATTGCGTCACCATTGCTTTATTAGCTATAAAATAAATAACAACTTTAGTCATGCAAGATGTTAACAAAGTGGAAATGGTGTGGGGTAAACAAGAACTGTACTACCTTTGCAACTTTTCTGTAAATTTAACAGTATTCTTTAAATGTTATTTTTTTTTAATGTCCTCAATACTAAATAGATTGTAGAAGGAAAAAATGATCCACATTCCTGTTTTCCAGAGACTGGAATCCAGGGACTTGTTTTGTTATCCAGGGACTGGAGGGGTCCTGGGGAGAAAAGCTGGAAACCTCACACACAGGGCAGGCTCCAGAGTCTTCTCTCCTCTGAGTCCTGCTTCTCTGACTCCTCACAGTGTATCTAACCCCAGGACACCGACCCCAGAGCCCCCAACTCTGCCCAATTCACATCCCGCCCCATCCTGGCGGCTCCACCAGAATCCGGAGCAGCGCGGCAGCGCCCCCGTGTGGCCACAGGGCTGAGCACAGGAGCCCAGAGCCGCCCTTTCTCCCGCTCAGCCAGGCCCTCCCCAGGCCCTGGGCTCGCAGCGGCAGGACAGGGATCTGCACACAAGGGGGCGCCCAAGTCTGTGTCAGTTTTAGTGTCCTCATTTTTAGTCTCCAGTGGACATGACAACTGGTTCCTAGATTCTGAGAAAATCCCCAAATATAAAGGTTGCCTCAGTCTCTTGGGATGGAAACTTAGATCCCAGGGTCCCTGTAATTTGTTTCTGCTTCTGCTTCCAAGGACGAAAGCCCCTCCTCCTGGGAATCACCTGACATTCTCCATCCTTGGAGGAGGGGAGGGCCTAGGAGAGCCCCCAGGGCACTGACTAGGAAGATGGGGAGACTCCTGGAAAAGAGAGAGAAGATGGAAATGGGGACTTTAGGGGACAGAGGTGGAAAGGGGTACAGTGGGGAGCCAGAGAGGACCGGGCAGGGACGGGGCAGCATCGGGGACACTGTGGGGGGAAGGTCTGTGTGGGCTGATCTCAATTACAATACCCAGTCAACCAGCAGATGAGAAGTGCCTGGAGAGCAGACTCACAACCCCTGAAAATATAGATGTGGAGCACATTTTCTAGTCACCTTCTTCCCCTTTTTCTTTTTTCCTTCCCCTTACAACTGCTACTGTATGATTATTCTATTAATAAAAAGGCCAGGATCTTGCTCTTCAGCAGCATGCTGCATTATGTAGCCTGCTCCATGACTCCCATTTCTTTATCAGTGTGGTGTTGCCAGATGCAACACTTGGTAAAACACCCATATTTCCAATAGTCAGTCAACTAGAAGGGAAAAAAGAACCTTATTGGATATATGCAAACTAACATTTTGACATGAGAAAATAGAATACTTAGTAAAAATTTTACTGCTGCAAACCAGCCGCAACAGCCTGGGTGTCAGGGGTTCCTGAAGTATGGGACAGCGTCGGCGCAATTGTAGAAAATGAGTGAGGATGAGATGCAAACACTTAATCAGGGTGCGGCCCGGACCCTTGTCAGACAACATGAGTAGCATGGCTTCCAGCATTTTACATCCTCGGGAGAGAGAAAGAAAAGAAATATTTCAGTTAGCTTTTATATATATATATATATTTTTATTGAAAGATATATCAGGGCCTCCCTGGTGGTGCAGGGGTTAAGATACAATCAATGAAGCTATCTGCAGCCACTGCAGCACTAGTTTGATCCCCAGCTAGAGAGCTACCCACATGGTGCAGCAGACCTCTCCTGACTTGCCTGCTGCTCCCCTCAGCAGTGTACTTCGTCAGTCTGCCTGTTCTGTTCCCCACTTTTCTCTGGTGAATTCTCTCGCCCCCCTATCTCTGGCCTGTACCCCAGTTCTTATATGGATAAATACATAAATCTTTTTAAAAAAAGATATATCGGGCCTCCCCTGGTGGCGCAGGTGGTTGAGCCCTGTGCTGTGAAGCTGTCTGCAGCCTCTGCAGCGCCGGTTCTATCCCGGCCGGCTGGCGATGGTCCCAAATGGTGCAGCAGAACTCTCTTGTCATGCCCGCTGCTCTCTTCAGCAGTGTATTTTGTCAGTCTGCCTGTTCTGTTCCCTGCTCTGTCTCTGGTGAATCCTCTCACCCTCCTGCGCATCTAGCCTGTACCCTGGTTCTTGTGTAAATGAATAGATAAATCTTTTAAAAAAAGATATATCATATATCAAAAGATATATTTATGGGCCCAGCTTTGCATAAGTTTTGTAGTTTTCTTTAGTTTCATGACAAAACTGTAGTTTTATTTCTTAGTGTGAAAGAAGTTTAAAAGAATTAATGTTCATAGAGAGAAAGGAAGAAATAACATTAGGAATAAAACACCCAAAGTTCCCCAGCCCCTCGTGGGTAAAGACCCAAACACACAGCCTTGGCCCAAAGCAGGCCACTGTGGCCTGAAAGGTCCCCCAATGCTAAGGCACCTTCAGGTGGGGACCTGGGAAGTGGATGAAAGGAGCCAGTAAGTCTGGGCCAAAAGGAGCAAAATTAAAGTACAAGGGAAAGGTCTGTCTCCCCCCTGGGTCTCTTCCAGGAGTCTCCTTCCACGTCTCTAAGTTCCTGGTTCAAGTCCAAAGCCAAGAAGCAAGGCGGCTTCTCCACACGCCTCTCTCCTGTGTGTCTCCCGGGGCTCTCTGCACTGACAAACCTTTATGTTCTGAGCAAATCATCCATCAGAACAGCCTGTCACAGCTGACACTCTTGGTGTCTGTCATGAGCAGCCCCAGAACTTGCCATCAACCTCCTGGGTATCCTGCCCCTGGTACATCAGATGGCATCAGTGTCCGGCACTCTTTGGGGCATCAGCAGGGCAGGATCTCAGTTTAAACAAGAGCTTTAGTTCAAAGAAAACAGATCATGAGTCATGTAGCATGTATGTGCAGCCTGCATGTGTGCAGATTCCTCTACTAGGTATGGGCCCTTCCTCCCTGGCCCCCTCTCAGAAAGACAGAGCTAAGGTAGGGGAGAGGACACTGTGGTTCTCACCCCTGTGCTCAATTGCAACCACTCAGGCTCAGGGAACAGCAATGAGGTTTCTCTAACAAACAGGAGAGCAGGGAAATGAAGAGTTTCTAAGGCCTCAGTGGCCGGCTGTGTCACCCAAGATAGTGTCCGCTGTGTCCAATAGTCCCAAATTAAGGCTGCCTGTGTAAGGTGGTACAGTCCCATCAGGGAGGGCCTGGAGCTGGTGGAACAGCCGGAAGCACTGGGCCAGGACCCAACCCATAGTGGCAGCAGGAGGTGTTCCCAGGGGGTGCTCCCCTCTGAGCATCACCCCAGCAGGCACAGCCACAGTCTGAATGCTGGGCCTGAAGGGAAGGAGGCAACAGCACCGGGAGGTGGTGCCGGACAGTCAGCAGCAATGACAGGTCTCAAAGCTGACCTTGCTGCTGTAGCCCCAGTGGGCTGCATGCCCTGAGGTGGTGTGTGGGGACAGAGAGCCTCTGCTGCCAGATTGGTTGCCGCCATTTCCATGACACTGACGGTGGCTGCTGGTAAAGTGCCCACCTACTGTCACCCACTGCCACTCCCGCTGCTGGGTGCAGTGGCCACAGCTGTCAGGGTGGCCTCAGCCCTGTCCTCAAGCAGCGGCCTTCTGGAGCCTGCCAGAGCTGGTGGGGTCCATTCATACCCAGCTGATGCCCCCCAGCTATCATCCCTAGCTCAGTGAGGAGGTCCTTAGCGAAGCTGTCCTGTGGCACCCACTGCAGGGCGGCCTTGGTGCTGCGCAGAAGCAGCTCCTCTGAGGGGCCAGGGATGGAGGAGCCAAGCCCTAGGGGCTCCTGTGCTTAACCCTGGCTTGCTCTGGGGGAGGGGCCCTCTGAAGTCTGTCTGCCCCCTGTCAGGAAACTCCCCCTCTGCCACCACCTCTAGAGCTGTGCCCACCAGCTCCCACCTGCACACACAGGGTGCCAGGGCAGGAAAGCCCCACTGCATCTGCCAGCCCTTTCAGACTCCTGCTCCCACTGGCCTCTGGCTGTGCCCACTGGGGCAGCTGCACCAACAAAGCCCACATGTCCCACCACTCAGGGAGCAGGACAGAGCTGGGTAAGCTACAGGGATCTGGAGTCAGTGTTACACACTACACTATTATATACAGGCATATACACATTCACATGTATCTATTAATGCCTTTAGTAAATTTTACTTGAAAAAATCTATGTTGTAAATTTGTATGAAACGAGTAAGAAATCCATCCAGGGATAGTGACAGATTTTCCTTATGCTGAACCACTTCCTCATGTCCACCTGGATATGCTTTCTGGGGGAGAAAGCAAAACAGACCCCCCAGCACATGTCTTGTCTTTTTCCTCCCAGGTCCTCACAGCTCCCTGATCACCGACATCAGGGGGATCCCAATTTGGCTGTGTTGCATCGGGCAACCCCACACTGACAAAGACGCGGGAGCCGTGGAGCAGGCTGCATAATGCAGGCTGCCGCTGCGAGCAAGATCCTGACCGTTTTTATTGGTGGGATAATCATAGAGCATCAGCTACGTGCGTTAGGAGGTCAAGGAGAAAGGATGGGTGAAACTCGGGAATGTCATCAAGGGCTTGGGGGGACATGAGTCTGCTGACTATGTTATCAGCTTGATGACCAAGTGTTGTAATCGAAAACTGGACCCCAAACCCCCGGCCATGTTTCTAATCTTATTAAGAAGGCATTCCACTGATCAGCCTCTGGGGTCCCTTGTCGTACATCAGTCCTCAGCGCCCAGGGCATTCCTGGGCATACCTCATGATGTACGAATCGGGAATGAGTTTATGCATCCGTCCTCAGCCCCCCGGGTGTTCCCGGTCCTACCTCTTGATGCACACCCTTTCCAGAGTGATCCAGCTTTCTGCTCTTGATTGGTATGAAAGGCACCTTGTAAGGTTTGGCTCATATGACTGTGACTGGACCGTTCTGACCTTGGTATAGGAATGCAGAACTGCAGGTAACCGTAATGGTGGCTGAACGGGCCACTGAAGTCTGGCAGACCCACATGGTTGAGCCCCAGGATGTATGTGGGCGTGTTACAAATGCTCAGGTCTCTCCCAGATCCAGCAGCTCAGAGTGATGAACAGGGAGCCTGGGAATCTCTTCTTCATCATGCCCTGCATGTGAGGCTGACGCACAGCCAGGAGGGAGTCATGGTTCTGACCTGCTGCTAAAAGTGTGATCTGAAACCAGCACATCAGCACCAGCGCTGTTATAAACACAGACTCTCGGGCTCTGTTCTAGACCTTCTCAGTCTTCATAAGCATCCCAGTGACTCCTGGGCTCACTGAAGTGGGGCTCTTTGATCTTTGTGTCTTCTCCACGGGGGGTCAGACTGTGCAGTGAGTGGGGCTTTGGTCTGATCAGGTCACCCAACAAATATCATTTACATCATATCACCTCCCAGATCTATTTCTCAGTTTACATATTTCACCTGTGCTCCAGGCTTGTCTGACCTTTGCCACCATCACTGTATTTTCAGTAACCCTCAGCTTCAACTCTCCTAATGAACACCTCGGATGCCATTTCCACAAATGTGCTACTTCTGAAGCCTGCCCGTGTCACCGAGGGCTCCACATCTCTACTTCACAGTCTGAGATGTTGGGTGGCATCCTGACCCATCTTTCTCACAACCCAGATGTTACATTAGGAAATGCTGTAAAGTCCATCTCTAAATATATCCAGATCCAAACACTGTGTTACTTTCCTCATCATACCCCATAAAGCTACCAAATTTTCCATCTTAGAACCTGTGCTAGTTTCCCACATTTATCTTCCCACCTATCACCTTCACCTCTTGATTCTGCACAGCAGCCAGACGGAGGCTTCCAAAAAGAAGTTGCACCATGTCAATCTCTGCCCAGAAAGGTCTGGTAATCCCACATCTTACTCAGAGAAAAACCAGTCTTCAGTGACAAGAATAAATATTTGGCAGTTATTTCTTTTTAGGAAAAGTATAGGTTTTTCACTTTGAAAAAAGCAAAAGCACAATGTATCAGTTTAGCTAGAAATCCAGCAGCCAAATATACTACTTGGCCATCAATGTTCCCTTTCCAAATACATTTAGATGCACACTATTTTACAATTATTTCATGATGGTTTTAAATTAAAAGCCATAAAATCTTTAGTTAAATAGCCCCACATCTGGATTGAATCATGGTAGTATAGATATTTTTTAGAAATTCCAGTGTAGGGCCTCCCTGGTGGTGCAAGGGGTTAAGACACAACCTATGATGCTATCCTCAGCCACTGCAGCAAGACTTCGATCCCTGGCCAGCCAGGGAGCTACCCACATGGTGCAGCGGACCTCTCCTGACTTGCCTGCTGCTCCCCTCAGCAGTGTACTTCAGTCAATCTGCCTGTTCTGTTCCCCACTCTGTTTCTGGTGAATCCTCTCACTCCCCCACTTCTGGCCTGTACCCCAGTTCTTGTATACATAAATAAATAAATCTTAAAAAATAAAGAAATTCCAGTTTATCTATTCATCAGTAAAATGCATTTCACAATGTCCCCAAAGAAGAAGCTTCCTGTGTGTCAGGAGTTGACAGTGTCATCACACCTGCTAGGAAGTGGGTCACTTGCACAGTCACTACTAGATTCCATCAGACCTGCTGTCATACTGAGGCTTCCCGTGAACAAAGTACTACAAGTGGTCATTGCCAGACCAGCAGGAAGACGGAGCTCACTCCTGACACCAGACACCACCTGAATCCTGTGCTTATGTTCCCTTGTCATGGTGCTGAGCCTTGGTGCTATTAAGCACAATGAGTTTTCCTTAATGAATTTTGGGAGTTAAAGCAAAGGTATATTACCTGGCTCCCTCCATAATTTACTATCTCTCCAACTTTTTAAAAATTATTGATGAGACTATATAAGTTATAGATTCACTGGCTAGGAAGACACAGTGACCTCTTAGGTCAAACCCTGGTGTTTACCCATGAGGTTGGTTTCTCTTGGTCTCTCACCATGACCATCATCTATCTGTCAGCAGTGCCCTCAATGTGGAGTTTCAAATGCTGTCATTGCTATGTCTCCTGGCTGGATATAGATTTTTTCCCCTCATTAAAAATATTTAATAATGGAGCAATAATGTGCTCAGGGTCTCCCCGGTGGTGCAGCGGGTTGTGCACAGTGCTAAGAAGCTGTCCACAGCCTATGCAGCGCAGGTTCAATTCCTGGCCCACCAGAGAGTTATTGACATGGCATGGCAGACCTCTCCTGTCTCACCTGCTGCTCCCCTCAGCAGTGCTTTCAGTCCGTCTGTTTGTTCTGCTCCCCACTCTGTCTCTGGTGAATTCTCTCACCTTCCTGCACCTCTGGCCTATACCCTATTTCTTGTATAAATAAATAAATCTTTAAAGAAAAAATAATGTGCTCAGTCTTTGTAAAGTCAGCATTGAATAATTTCTCTCTCTCTTTTTTTGAAAGATTTATTCATGCACAGAAGAACTGGGGCACAGGCCAGATGCATGGGAGGTGAGAAGATTCACCAGAGCCAGAGCAGGGAACAGAACAGGCAGACTGACGAAATACACTGCTGAGGGGCACAGCGGGCGAGACAGGAGAAGTCTGCCATGCCATGTGGGTTGCTCTGTGGCTGGCGAGGATCGAACCGGCACTGCAGAGGCTGCAGACAGCTACACAGTGCTGCGCTCAACCTTTTGCACCATCCGGGAGGCCCTAATTTCTCATTTTTCACAACCATTTCCTGCTTGCTGCTGTGCTTTTCTTCTTTCACCTTCTTCCATAACTGTGGTCTCTTTCCTTCAAAGGAGGAATGAGCCTCCAATTCTACCCCACAATGTAAATTATTGTTCACAGTTGAAGTCAAAAGAAGAGGTGAATGTCTGTATGGTGAGCTGAGCCACTAATAAGTGGCCTTAAGATCTGAAGACATGAAAATCACCATCATGAATGGAAACTGAATGGCTTCATCAGCACTATCCCCAGGGCCTCAGGGATCAAACCCCTGACCCACACTTACCTGCAACCTGAGTGTAGCTTCCTCTTTGTCCTCCTGTGGGAAGAATCATCATGTGAGACAAGGGAGGAGTCAGCCCGTGCAGTCCTAAAGGAATCTTCTAATCCTGGAATACTTTGAGTAAAGACCCAGGTCAGGACTGGGAAAAATGAAAAAAGGAAGTGCGGGGACTGGACCAAATGCCCTCTGGGCAACACACATGTGTGGATGGTACTTCCCATTAACCAGGCAGGGCAAGTTCTCCCTCGGACTTGAAAGCCCTCAGTGGACAAGATCCCCCCAGTCCCTTCCCTACCTGAGTGCTTCTTCCTCCAGATCACAGCTGCAGCCACTGCAGCTCCAGTGAGCACAGCTCCAAGGAGAACCAGGTCAGCAATGATGCTTTTGAAGTTCTCAGAAGGGCTCCTGATTCCCTTGAGAAGAGGCCCTGTGCCCAAGTCCCCCTCCTTACCCCATCTCAAGATAAGGGGCTCCAGCAGCCCCTCATGCTGCACATAGTATGTGTCTCTCTGCTCCTCTCTAGAAGGCACCACCACAGCCAACCACTTCTGGAAGCTTCCATCACCTGCAGGCCTGGCGTCCACCCAATCCATGTCCTGCATCAGCTCTTCCCCATTTCTCTGCCAGTTCAGGCTGATGTCCACAGGGTAAAAGCCCAGGGCCCAGCACCTCGGGGTGACCTCATGCTCAGAGATGGGGTTGTGGGCCACATGTGCCCTTTGGGGGTCTGAGTGGGAAGAATCGGAAATTTTATGGTTTATATTTTCTCCATGGACACTGAAGCAGCTTCATGACGATCCTCAGAATGGACAGGACAATATGCTTGGAAGAAGGAAGCACAACCCCCAGAAACCAGCCTGGTCTGGGAGTCCGGGAGAGTAGGTGAGAGCCTGGGGTAGGATGCGGGTCTCTAAGCATTTTGTTGCTGACTTGGGTGGAGGGTAATGACACAGACAGGCAGGAGTGAGATCTCCAAAAATGCTCTCTGACTAAAAATCAAGATCTTGAGGGAGAAACTCATTGTTCCTAAGAAGACTGCCAGTGAAAAGGATCCTATGCAGGGTGATTTCAGGGGGTGTCTCCCCTCTTTCTCAGGAGAAACTGGATTCCTTAACTGTCCCTCAGAAAAAATAGGAGCCGCTGGACCAGTCTCTACTACAGTTTTGAAATGTGACAGACAGCTCCTTCTCTGACCAGAAGGGGGCGCTTTTCTGACCATGATTCCGTTTTCCCTGAGGGGTGTAAGCCTCAGGGAGATGAAAGACTCCTCAGCACCTCTTACTTCTGAGCTGCAGCACCTCCTTCCCCATCTGCAGGAGTCTTGGGAGTCACTCCACGCACCTGCCCTCCAGGTTGTTCATTTTGTCCTTTGCCCAAACTTCCTCCTCCACTATGGCAGGTGCCGTAGCCTCTCGAAATCACTGTGGAATGGGATCTGTGACCTTCCCTGGGCAAATATTGTTCACCATCCTAGCTCTGATTGTAGTAGCTGCGCAGGTCCTCCAGGAGCCATGTAGGGGAGCTTTGAACCTCTGTGCCTATTGTATTTGGTTCTGTATCATTGTCCAGATGCTCCTGTCCCATCTGCTCTACCCTGGGCTCCAGCACCTCCACACTGTGACCTGGAGAGTCGCTGTCAAACCGCCTGAACTGTGTGTGTCGTCCATGTAGCCCACGGCGATGTACTGGGGCTCCTTGAGGCTGAGCTGGGAGGTCTTGGTGGTACAGGTCAGAAGCGTGGGAGGGTGAGAGGATTCACCAGGGACAGAGTAGGGAGCAGAACAGGCAGACGGACCGAAGACACTACTGAGGGGAGCAGTGGGCGAGACAGGAGAGGTCTGCTGTGCCATGTGGGCTTCTCCCTGGCCAGCGTAGAATTGAGCCAGTGCTGCAGAGCCTGCAGACAGCTTTGCAGTGCGACACTCAACCACTGTGCCACCGGAGGCCCTGGGAGATCTTGGTTTCGAAAAGCCTTAGATAGTGGGAGCCTGGAGGCAGGAAGGGGTGAAAGCCAGGCTGACCCATCTCCCTGGGTCCTGAGTCCCAGGAAGATGGGGCATGAGGGGAGAAAGTGTTCAGGGAAGGAGGAGCCTCCAGAGCTTGAAAAGGGGCATCAGGTGGAGAAGGAGTGGGTCTCAGGGAGACAGAAGAGGGAGCTAGTGTGGGAGGGACAGAAAGGCACTAGGACTGAGAGGAACCGTGGGGGGACAGAGGGGCCTAAGGCAACAGCCTCCACCAGAGAAGCCTTTTCTCTCCCCATCCTGCACTCACCAGCCTGGGCCTGGGACACAGCCCTGGAGAGAAGCAGCAGGAGGAGGTTGGGGGCCCCATGACCAGCACTGCTGGGGTCTGGGGAGCTTCTGACTCTAGGCTGGTGGACAGAGATTTAACTGGGGGCCATGCTGATTGGCTTCTCTGGGAACCTCCAGGCACTGGGGACTGAGAACTGGGGGGGAGTCACAAGTGTCCAGGGTCCAGCACAGGTGGTGGAGACAGAAGGGAGGCTAAGGGGACAGTGGGGTATCCCCAACAGTAACCTTCCTGCCCTGGACACAGCCCTGGGGCCTGGAACTATGGGAACCAGACTAGGGCCCTGAGGCTTTGCTCTGCCCCCTCCTCTCCTCACCCAGAGCTTTGTCACACTGTCTCCCCGATTCCAGGCCCAAGGACTGGGTCAGCGCTTCTCAGTCATTTTCCTTTCAGAATCTGCATAAAGTCTTACAGATACGTGAGGACGCCAAGTATACTTTTGTTTATGAGGTATTACTACCCCTATTTACCACCCTAGGAATAAAGCTGTGTTTAATCATGTAACTATTTCATTTAGAATAATATGTATAACCCAATGCATGTTAACAGAAAGTGTTCTTAACAGAAATAATATTTCTGAAAATAATCGGGGCAATGAGAAGAGTGGATCTTTTGCATTTTATATTTTTGCAATTGTCTTTCTTGTCTGTCTCATTAGAAGACCTTTGCATTTTCATATTTTCTTCTCCATTTGGTCTGTTGTTCTGGTTGAAGTCTATGAAAAAATACACACTGCCTTACTATAACTGTGCAGACACTGCCTTACACAAATATGTTGAAGTAGTGTTTTCAGACAATTTGAAATATTCCACTTTGATACTACATTAAAACTATACAGGTGGTGTTTTGGTATTTTCTCCAAGGTTAATTGCAAAGTAAAACCTGAAACAGTATCATTGAATATTTCTTATTCTGTTACATTTCCATAGTGTTCTTGTAGAAATAAATTCTGGCCTTTTATCCAGGCAGAGGAAGAACAATCGGTACTTCAGGAATGGTGAGGTCAGCAGCTTTATTATTCATGTATGAGGTCCCAGACCTGGGTAGCCCCATAAGGTTTGAGCACCGGTTTAAAGACCAAGGGCATTTGGTTTGTTTCCAAAGCTTAGCTATTGTAAACAGTGCTGCTATAAACATAGGGGTGCAGGTGCTCTTTGGAATTAATGTTTCGGTGTCCTTTGGGTAAATACCTAGGAGTGGAATTGCTGGATCCTATGGAAGCTCTATGTTTAGTAGGTCCAGAAATCTCCACACAGCTCTCCATAGTGGTTGGACCAGTTTGCACTCCCACCAACAGTGCAGGAGAGTTCCTTTTTCTCTACATCCTCGCCAACATTTGTTGTAGCTAGTTTTTTTAATATGTGCCATTCTCACTGGTGTAAGATGGTATCTCATGGTAGTTTTGATTTGCATTTCCCTGATGACAAGTGATGTTCAACATTTTTTCATATGCCTGTTGGCCATTTGCATTTACTCTTCAGAGATCAAGAAGGTGTGGTACATATACACCATGGAATATTACTCAGCATTCAAAAAAGATAAACACATGCAATTTGCAGCAACATGGATGGCGCTGGAAGGGATCATGCTCAGCGAAATAAGCCAGAAAGAAAAAGAAATCTACCGGATGGTCTCACTCATAGCAGGAATCTAGAAAACTTAAATAAGGGACCAGGAAAAAGAATAACTATAAGAAAGTGAAAATCAAAATCAACAAGCAACTATGAACCAGAGACACTCTATGGGGGTTGGGGGGCGGGGAGGGGAGGGATTGGGGTCAAAATAAGGGGGTTCCAATTGTATGGGGAATATAAAAATAAAATTTATTTTAAAAAAATCAACAAAACAAAACAAAACAAAAAATAAAGACCAAGGGTTCCTTTTATACACAACTGTGTCCATATCTCTTACATTGATAGTGATGTGGTTTTTGTGGTCTGTGGGTTTAGAATGTGGGGTCCTTGGGGTCACTCTGGGAAAGGTTTCACCAGAGCTCCTATTTCAGCGACACATGGAGATTTCTCCAGGCGAGTTTCTCCACGGGACAGAGACACTAGTTATATTTAAAGGGAAGGTTTATTAGGGCAAGAGACAGAAGAGTAAGACACTTACATAGACACAGGTGGGCAGGAAGAGCTGCTCCGAAAGGGACAGGTTTGCTGAGAGAGGCCTGCGTGGTTGCAGGCGAGCGGCCTTGAGGAGAGCTGCCTCCACTGAGGGAAGTCAGTGAGGAGAAGCCTTGGCAGGTACAGGTCATGGCAGGCAGGGAGGCTGCTGCTCTGCGGAGAGAGGTATCTGTCACAGGTGGGCAGAGGGAGAGCTGCCCCAAGCTTGTGCAGACTGCACTGATATAGTCCTTTTCTGTTGGGAGGGGCCACTCCTTGTAAGCTTTAGGGTTAGTGGCTGATTTGGGATAACTTTGCAGAATCTGAAAAAGACCTGAAATTCCACAATGGGCTCAATCTCCCTATCTTTACCTTTGGATGCACCCTGGGATACCTGCTTGGATGTTATGCTTTGTAATCTAGGCTTTGGCGCCAAAGGATCTTAGTTTTCACAACTGTGTAGTCTGTGCAGAAGGATCCTAGTTTCCACAACTGTGTTGATGGTTATGCTAATCTCTTCTACCCCCATCCTTGTGAGAGCCAGTGTAGGACCAGGATGGCCACAGAGCAGGTTATTTATGATTGGGCAGATGGGGTAAAGGAGAGTCCTGGAGCCCGCATTGGTTTTATTAGGCTTTTATTGAGCTTTACATGTAGTGTGGCAAACAGGTACAGGGTAGGCAGGGGTGCCAGGGGGCCAGAAAGCCTGCAGGCCTCCTAGCCCCTGGCAAGTCTTCACTTTGGGCTTCTCTGGCTACTTTCTCCCCTTTTCTCTTCTGCTGCTCTCCTGCTTCTGCTTCTCTGGAGCCTATCTCAATACCCCTCCCACGGCCCACAGAAGTAAACCAGACAGCTTGCAACAATGTAACAACTGCAGGTGCCCCATCAGGCAAGGCAATCCTGATGGTGGAAGGGCAGAAAAGCCTGAAAACCATTTATCCTACAGCCAGGTTTCTGGTCTTGTGGTGCTTCCTTTCTTCAGTTGTTTTCATTCCTGTCCTCCATCAATAGCATCGTTTTCAGCAGTGCAGGGTCAGGACTGGATACAGTGCAGGTTTTCTGATCCCATGCAGACCGGGTAAAGGAGGAGTCAGAGTCCTCAGTGGGTTTTTTGCAGGTCTTTTATTGGGGTTCACCAGGCATATGGCAGGCAGAGGTGTTGGGGGGGCGGGACGCTGGCAGGCCTCCCAGCCCCTAGCAAATCCTCACTCTATCTGGGCTCTCTGGTGATCTCGGCTTCTCTTTCGGTTTCGGCTTCGGCTTCTACTGCTGCTGCTGGCATCCCCGTGACACCGCCCTTAAAAGCACAGTCTTAGCTCAGCTGAATCCCATCTACCTATGCCCACACCCTATTCCAGGTGCCCGCCATCAGGCATGCATTGAGGACAAGGATCCATCATCTATCCTGATGGCGGAAGGGCAGAAAAGCTTGATATTTTCTTTACCCTACAAGCAGGCACAACCAGTTGCTGCAAAGTCCCCAGACAAGGGGCGCCAGGCAAAGGGGGCAAGATGAGGTATTTGAGGATGCCCTTTAAGAGACAGGCCAGCTGGTTTACTGCCCAACCTTGTAGATAAGAGTGCTCAGGCCCTGGCCATGCATCTTAGAAGGGAAAGAGCTGTGAGTAAGCAAACTTGTTAATTATGCCTGCATGGGCGTGTTCATTGTGTTACAGGGCAGGGAGAGGAGCACCCCAGGCCCCGCAAACCTGCCTGCTCTAAATAGGTTCTGTCATCGGCCATATCAAGACAAAACATTTAAGACTGTAATGGAAAGGAAATTGAATACAATTAGTAAACTATATAGAAAAGACAAAGAATATAGTTTCTAAATCCAGCACCCAAAGTTACCCGTCCCCTCATGGGTAAAAGACCACCCGAATGGGATTGGCCCAGAGCGAGGCCCAAAAGCCTGCCACAAATCTAAAGCATCTTTTAGTGGGGACCCACAGAAAAGGATCAGAAATAACCAGACAAGTCTGGAGGGAAAAGAGCAAAATCAAAATCAAGATAAAAGCTAACATTGCTCTCCTCCCCATGGGTCTCTCAACCACGTCTGTTTCAGGACCAAAAGGCAAACGCAGTTTCTTCACGTGTCTCTCTGTTCCATGTGCCTCCTCCATGTCTCCTTCTGGCTCCATCCTGCTTCATTTCTTCTTCTGTCTCCTCTCCAGGTTCTTCTCTTCTCTTTAGCTCCACCCTCCTTTGGGTGGGGCGAGGGAACATTTTCCTGGGCACCACTCTATTACAATTGCACCTAGACTGGAAATTCTGCTGGAATCTTTATATTCATTTGCTCAATAATATATTTTCTCATCACTCTCTTGCATATTGGTTGGGTCTTGTGCTAATGTGTGATTTTTTTTTTAAAGTAATATATTGTTCCACTAAGTTATAAAGTCAAGGTCCATGCAGGAGGCCAAATGCAAAAACCCACCAGGCAGCCCACCTGGGAACAGCCCACCAGGCTTCACTGACCCCCACCATGGGTCCGTGAAGTCCGCCCGGGGCGCAATAAATTTTCCCTTCCTTTGAGAAAGTTTAGCCTGGCTCTCCTTTTCTTTACCAGGCCAAACCTTTCATAAAGCTCTTCAGTATTCATTACACTGGAATCAAATTATTTATTTTTTTAAAAGATTTATTTATTTATGCATACAAGAGCTGGAGAACAGACCAGAGGTGTGGGGGGTGAGAGGATTCACCAGACACAGAGTGGGGAACAGAACAGGCAGATTGACCAAAGGACACTGCTGAGGGTAGCAGTGGGCTAGTCAGGAGAGGTCTGCTATGCCATGTGGGTTGCTCCCTGGCTGGCCTGGGAATCCAGAGCAGATTGAGGCTGCAGAGGCTTCTGATTACCTCATAGGTTGCGTCTTAACCCCTTGCGCCACCAGGGAGGTCCCTGGAATCAAATTATTTAAAAAAATTTTTTTCACTTTATTTTGCACCACAAATCCCAATAGTAAAAATAGTACTGGAAGTTGTCAAGTTAGTAAATGATGGAGAACAGCAATAGAAAAAGACTGGAAAGGAGGTTCCCCAAGACCAGAAATCTGGCTCACACAAGGAGCAGGGGGTAGAAGGGATTAACACAGCCACTGACACAGATCTAGAAACCAAGATCCGTAGGCACCAAAGCCTAGATTACAAAACAGAAAATCCAAGCAGGTATCAGACTGCTGTCTAGAGCACAGGCCCAAGGGTAAAGATATGGAGATTGAGCCCATGGTGGAATCTCTGGTCGCTTTCAGATTCTGCACAGTTATCCATAATCAGCAACTACCCCAAAGGCTCACAAGGAGTGGCCCCTCCCCAACAGAAGACTGTATTAGTGCGGTCTCTGCACAGGCTGGGGTAGCACTCCCTCTGTCCACCTGTGACTATGCAGGTGCCTCTTTTCACCAAATCTCTCCTCCGCAGGGCAGCAGCCTCCTGCCTGCCCATGACCTGTATCATGCCTGCACTTCTCTTCATTGACCTCCCTCAGTGGAGGCAGCTCTCCTCAAGGCCGCCCACTTGCAACCATGCAGGCCTCTCTCAGCAAACCTGTCCCTTTCTGGGCAGCTCTTCCTGCCCACCTGTGTCTATGCAAATATCCTTTACTCTTCTGTCCCTTTCCCTAATAAACCTTTCCCTAATAAACCTGAGCAGCCCCGATACAAAAATGGGTTGCCTGGCTGTGGGTTCTCACCTGCGTGCATAAAAGGGACTTATTTGTACTCCACTGCAGGCACACACAAAAGGTTAATAAAAGGGAAAGGGACATGAGGAAATGTACAACTAAGGGAGAAAATAGGGAAATAAAGTCTTTAATGCGTCCTACCCTATTCGCCAACCTGGAAACACAAAGGCACTCTCAGAGCTGGCCAAGCGCTGCCAGCTGGCGGAGAGCCAAAAAAAGAGCCCCCCACCAAAGCCCACGTGTCTGGTTTTATAACAAACCTGGCTGCTTAACCCCGCCCTCAGGTCCCAGCCACCTTCCCTTGGGTAGTGATGGGATTTGGAGTTCCCAGTGTCTTTGGCTTTGGCCTGGGGTGGGGGTGGAGTCCACAAAGCCTGTATGGAATTAGCTTTAGGACATCCTTTTCCCCGTAAAAAACCTTCCCTTTAAATATAACTATTGTCTCTGTCTCGTGAAGAAACTTGCCTGGGGAACTCTCCACATACCGCTGAAATGGGAGCCCTGGTGACATCTTTCCCAGAGTGACCCCAAGGATCCCTCACTCCAAACCCACTGACTCAAAAACTCCATCATTAGCATATCATAGGTTATTAGTATTCTTTTTTAAAAAGATTTATTTATTTATGCACACAAGAACTGGAGTACAGGCCAGAGGTGTGGCAGGTGAGTGGATTCACCAAAGACAGAGAGTGGGGAGCAGAACAGGCAGATCTACAGAAATCCACTGCTGAGGGGAGCAGCAGGTGAGGCAGGAGAGGTCTGTGGTGCCATATGAGTTGCTCCCTGGCCAACTTGTGTTGCTGCAGCTACAGGTCACTTCACAGTGCTGATGCTTAACCCCTTGCGCCACCAGGGAGGCCCCAGGTTATTTATATTCTAAAGTAAAGAAGCAATAACATCTTTTAAAAAGGTTTTATTCTAGTAAAGTAAATGTTTAAAGCTGTAACCCACGTAACAAAATTATACATGGGATCCGTAATAATTTGTGAGACTGAACAGAGTTTCTGAAAGAAAAATGTTTGAGACTTGCTGACCCAGTCCCTGGGCCTGGACTCAGGGACACGGTGTGGCAAAGGTCTCGGAGCAGGAGAGGAGGGGGCGGCAAAGTCCCAGGTCTCCGGTGTGGCTGTCTGGGTCTCAGTCCCCAGCGCGGGGTGCAGGGCTGGAAGGTGACTGCTGGGGATTCGCCCTCTCCCCTCGGTTCCGCTTCTGGGCTCACAGCCTGGGCGGGTCCTCCTGCCTGGATACTGGTGACTCACCCCAGGGCTCACTCCCCATTGCCTGGAGGTCTCCAGAACAGCCAATCAGCAGCCCCGCGGCTCCCGTTCCAAAGCCCCCACCCACCCGCCCGGACTCCGTCTCCCCAGCCCGGGTGGAGGCGCGTCCTGGGGGATGGGGGCGCCGCCCTCCTGCTCCTGCTCGCGGGGGCCGCGGCCCCGAGGGAGACCCGGGCGGGTGAGTGCGGGTCGGGAGGGGACAGGGCGCTCCCAGAGGCGGGAGCGAGGGCGTGGGCGGGCGTGGGAAAGGCGCGACCCCGCCGCCGCCCTAGTTGTCCCCCCACCTCGGCCCCGCCCCGTCCTGGCCCCTTTCCGTCCCCCGAGACCCCAGCCTCCTCTGGCCCCCGAGTCCCGGCCATTTTCGTCCCGCAACCGCTTTTCACTCTCATTCGTCTTTCACCCACTTTCTGTCTCGTGGGCGCCCCCTGGGACTCGAGCCCCCGAAGGGGAGAAGAACAGGCCGGGTCTCCCCTCCCGCCCCCAGGCCCCCACTCCCTGAGGACTTTCTACACCGCGATGACCCGGCCCGGCCTCGGGGAGCCCCGCTTCATGGCCGTGGGCTACGTGGACGACACGCAGTTCGGGCGGTTCGACAGCGACTCTCCGGGCCAGAGTGCGGAGCCCGGGCGCCCTGGGCGGGGCAGGTGGAGCAGGAGGAGCAGGAGGAGCGGGACGGGAGGACTCGGATCCTAAGGGACCGCATACCTTGGTTCTGAGCACACCTGGACTCCCTGTGCGGCCTCTACAACCAGAGCGAGACCGGTGAGCTGGCGCGGGTCCGGGCCGGGTCAGCACCCCCATCCCCACGGACGGGGGGGGGGGGGGGTCGCCCAGGGTCTCCCCCTCCAGGCTTCTCTGCAACCTGCCCAGGAACAGCCCGCGGGACATTCACCCCGTTTCATTCTGTTTAGTTTATTCCCGGCGGGAGGGGGCGTGGGCAGGGAGATCCCGGGGTGATGGGGCAGGGTCAGGGTCTCAGACCTTCCAGAACATGTTGGGCTGAGATGTGGGGCCCGATGGGCGCCTCCTCCGCGGGTATGATCAGTTCGCCTATGATGGCGCTGATTACCTGGCCCTGAACTAGAACCTGCGCTCCTGGACCGCTGCGGACACGGCTGCTCAGATCACCCGGCGCGAGTGGGAGGCCCAGGGTGAGGCAGAGAGATTCAGGAACTATGCGGATGGCAGGTGCTTGAGGTGGCTGCGCACATGCCTGGCGCACGGGAAGGAGACTCTGCAGCGCACGGGTAAGAGGGGCCTGGAGGCCTCCCGGTCCCCCCCTGCCTGGAGTCACTGCGGGAAATGAGTCCTCTCTCTAGTCCCGAGAGGGGGAATCCCCTGGGGTTCATGTTCTGCACTAGAGAGACTCCCAGAGACTCCGGCTTCTCCTGAAGGACAGTGAAGGGATCCCGTCTCTCCTGAGAAAGACAGACAGTCCCTGACATCACACGTCACCGGGTCCTTTTGACCAGGGGCCTGTTTGAGAACCACGAGTTTCTCTCTCAGTCTTGTTTCTGGTCTGAGAACATTTTCAGTTATGTGATTCCTGCTTTTCTGTGTCATTCACCTTCCACCCAGGTCAGGAATAAAAAGTCTGTGTTCCACTCCCTCTGCTTCATCCTACCCTGGGCTTTCCTCCTCATTCCAGAACTTTCTTAGGAATAGGAGAATCGCACAGATTCCCCAGATTAGCCTGTTTTTTACAGTTTATGCTTCTTCCTGCCACACCAGTTGTCTTGTCCATTGTGAGGATGCTCTCATGAGGATTCTTCAGTGTCCATGGAGGAAACACAAAATGACTTTTCTGATTTACCACCTCAGATCCCCCAAGGACACATGTGACTCACCACCCCACCTCTGAGGATGAGGTTACCCTGAGGTGCTGGGCCCTGGGCTTCTACCCAGTGGACATCACCCTGACCTGGCAGCGAGATGGGGAGGACCTGACCCAGGAGATGGAGCTGGTGGAGACCAGGCCTGGGGGAGATGGAACCTTCCAGAAGTGGGCGGCTGTGGTGGTGCCTTCTGGAGAGGAGCAGAGATACATGTGCCACGTGCAGCATGAGGGACTGCTGGAGCCCCAAGTCCTGAGATGGGGTAAGGAGGAGGATGTGGGCACTGAGGCTGTTCTCAGGGCCATCAGGAGCCCTTCTGGAGACCTTCAGAGAGTCAGGATAAGGTCTGGGGCTCAGGGTATGATCTTCCCTTCCCTTCCAGTGCCCCCTCCTCAGTCCTCCATCCCCACCGCGGGCATCATTGCTGGCCTGGTTCTCCTTGGAGCTGTGCTCCCTGGAGCTGCGGTGGCTGCAGCTGTGATGTGGAGGAGGAAGCACTCAGGTAGGGAAAGGAGTGAGGGATCTTGTCCACTGGGGGCTTCCATGTCCCAGGCAGAACTTGCCCTGCCTGTTTATTGGGAAGTGCCATCCACACACATGTGTTGCCCAGAGGGCATTTGCTCCAGTCCCCCCTCACCTCCTTTCTTCTTTTTCCCCAGTCCTGACCTGGGTCTTTAGTCCCAGTTCTGGAAACTTCCCTGTGGTGCAGGATTAGAAGATTCCTTTAGGCTTCTGACCTGACTGCTCCCTGGTCTCACATGATTTTTCTACCCACAGGGAGACAAGGAGGAAGCTACACTCAGGCTCTAGGTAAGTGTAGATCAGTGGTTTGACCCTGAGCCCCTGGGGACAGTGTAAATGGACTCCATGGGGGAGTCACCCTCATCTCTCCCTCCTGTGGTGTCATCTCTTACCAGGTTCTGTTTTGTTCTCAACCAGGCAACAATAGTGCCCAGGGCTCTGATGTGTCTCTCAGCCCCTAAAGCATCTTTTAAAATGAATGTGATGAGGGCCCTCCACGGTGGCACAGTGGGTTGAACGTAGTGCTGTGAAGCTGTCCCCAGCCTCCGCAGTGCAGGTTCGATTCCCGGCCAGCCAGGAAGACTCCCACTTGGCAGGGCAGACTTCTCCTCTCTCGCCTGCTGCTTCCCTCAGCAGTGCTTTCAGTCCGTCTGTCTGTTCTGCTCCCCACTCTGGTGAATCCTGATTCACCAGATCTGGTGAATCAGGTCTCTGGTGAACCCTTTCACTCTCCCGCGACTTGGGCCTGTACCCCAGCTCTTATATAAATAAATTTAAAAAAATGAATGTAATGAGGCTTCTGTTGTTCACACCCTTGACAGCACCTGGTATTGTGCAGAGTTTGCATTTTCAGTCTCTCCTAGGTGTGATGGTGTCACTGTTCTTAACTGTGATAGTGAGCATTGTTCATATTTTCACTTTTCTATGAATACAGTTGCCGTTTGTATAGAAGTTTTGTACATTTTTACAGATGAGGTGCCATTCATTTATTACACTATTTTTGTCCTTATTAAAATTGGGTTATTTCTTTCTGATCATTGAGTTTTCGGCATTATTTGTAGATACAGTCCTTTGTCAGATTCGTGATTTGCAAATGTTTCCCCCCAACTCTGTGACCTGAACTCCTTTACTGATGGGAAAACGAACACTATTGCCCAGACAGGAGCATGGAGATACATATATTTGGAAGAGAAAAGATAAATTGCTAGGTTTTGAGCAGATACTGGCTGATTGGGGTGTTGGGGGTGGAGGGGAATGACTTATGCGTATCCTTGAGTGTTATTTAAATGTCCTTGTATGAGCATGAAATATGCTTTCTAAAGTAAATTACACTTCATTCCTCAACTTATAAAACTCTTCACACATCATGACCAAATCACGTGTTAAGACCAGACTGACACGTGGGTTACAAGTAATGGACCTGCTCGTCATAGTTGCAAAGTCATGGTTTCCCTTAGGTTTACTCTGGTATTGTCCATTCTTGGGGTGTTGGACACGTGTAATGACCTGTGTCCATCATGAGAATATCATACAGAGGATTTTCACTGCCCATAGTGTCTTCTGTGCTCCAAGGATTCAAAAGCAAAAAGGAACCAGTGGAATCACATCAGACTAAAAAGCTACATAGTGAAGGAAGCTATCCTTAAAATGAAAAGACAATATCAAATTGGAGAAACTATTTGTACATCATCAATCCAATAAGGATTTAATATCCAAGGAGTTAGTGGAAGACCCAGATAGACGGCTGTGGGAACTGAAAGTTGGGCTTTGGACGGGGAGACACGGTATCCTTTTGAGCCCAGGAAGGTGAGGAGTTGTGCAGTGAGTTGCTGAGATTGTGGCAGAGAAGGTCTGCAGAGAAGGAGGCCAGCAACATATTAAAGGAGAGCCCAGAAAGGAGTTGGACTTACCTGCTACCTTGACTGTTACCCTGGGCTCCTTGAAGTTTATCCGGGTCGATGAGTCCGGGCCTCTTCAGTCCTCAGCTGCCAAACCGAAGACCGCCGGTGGCAAGAGTTGCAGGGGCTGGAAGGACTGGTCCACCGCAGCCAGGCATGGAGGGACAGTCACTTTTCCAGTGACCCTGGACGTTGCAGATGGGGCATGGTCCTGGCAGGTGTTGGGGCATTGTCTGGTCCAGTGGCCTTCTCGACCACATTTGAAGCAGGCTCCCAGCGGTGGTCGGTTGGGGGCCATGGGGCCCGTTGTCGTCCTCTGTCAGGCGGCAGGCACTGCGGTGGTTGGAGGAACATGGCCTGGCGGTCTCAAGGCCCTACCAGGGCCTGAGCTTGAAGCCCAGCCTTCTGGAGACTACGGGGTTCCCTCTCTGCCCTGTCCTGTTCCTTCCGGTTTTTAAAAACTGTCAAGGCCATATTCAGCAGATCCTGGATAGGGGTTTGAGGACAGTCCTCGGCCTTCTTTAAAAAAAAAAAAAAAAGGTTTATTTATTCATTTACACTAGAACAGGGGTCCAGGCCAGATATGTGGGAGGGTGAGAGGATTCACCAGAGACAGAGTGGGGAACAGATCAGGCAGACTGACGAAATACACTGCTGAAGGGAGTAGCGGGCGAGGCAGGAGAGGTCTGCTGTGCCATGTGGGACCCTTGCTGGCCGGCCGGCATGGAACCGGCACTGCAGAGGCCTCGGAGAGACTCACAGCGCGGCACTTTGCCATCTGCGCCATCAGGGGAGTCCTCTCAAACTTCTTAAGCTTCTATTAATGTCAGGAGCTGACTGAGATATAAAATGGGTTGCCAGAACTGTTGAGCCTCCATTTGAGTCAGGGTCAAGCCTGCTATGGCGCTGGAACGCCTCTGTCAGGCGACTAAGGAAGGCAGCAGGGTTTTCTGAGGCAGACTGGGTGATCTCCCTGAGCTTAGCAAAATTTACACTTTTGTGCACAGCCACTTGGAGACCAGCTAGGAGACAGGTAATAAAATGGTCTTGGTGAGTCCTGCCCCGGGGGCCCAGCCTGTGTCAGTCTGGTAGCCCCACCCCAGCTCTGGGCTGGGAACTGCTGCAGAGCCTGGGGCCATGGTTGTGTCAGTCACAGGGACCTGATCTGCATGGTCTTGGGCAGACCTAAAAACCTGCTCCCTTTTGTCAGAGGTCAGGGTGGAAGAGAGGATCACATGTAGTCATGACAAGTAAGGTCACAGGCTTGGGTAAGACAAGGAAACTCTTTGGTGTTGGTGGTGGGATTGTTAGTGAAAGAGCCAAGAAGCTTTTCAGTCTGGGAGAGACCAGACAGAGAGTATGGACCATGGACCCTAATTCCTCCTTCATTCCCCGCCACTTCCCTGAGGGGACTCAGAAGAGGACCACCCAGAACGGGTGTGGTGGCTAGGAGGTGAAAAAAAGGGGAGGCCGGATTGGGGAGCTGGAGGAGGTGAAGACTGAGAATTTAGAGGATCAGAAAACGTTGAAGAGGGTCCAGAGAGGGGAAGAGTGAGAGGAGTCTCAAGACTTGGAGAGTATGGCAGGTTTTCAGGATGGAGGGGCTGGAGGGGGGCACGGGAGCACAAGAGAAAGCCAGCCTGGCCCTAAGGGATCTCTGACCATTTTCCATTGCGGTGACAGAACTCTTTAGGTCTGTAAGGATCGAGAAGTCAAAAGTGCCATGCTCGGCCCGTGGGAGCCATTGTCCAATTGGTATTGAGGCCATGCAGCGCTGCAGTAAAAGATGAGACGCTTAGGGCACATATCTGGCCTAAGCTCCAAGGGACCGAGGTTTGAGAGAAGGCATCTGCCGCGAGGGTGATAGATAAGCTTCAGTCAGAAGTTGGCTCTCAGAGAGAATTTGATTCCTATATTGGTCACACACACACTTAAGTTCATACAGGCAAGCCAACCCCAGGTTCCCAAAGTACCTCCGACTGAAGACAGCCACTGAGACTTGTCTTACCCGGGCACCACCTAGGTGGATGTTCTCTGGCTGAGGAAGTCTCTAGGCTCGAGGACCCGCAGTGCAGATGGTCACGCAGGGTGTTGAGCTGATAGGCCGCTTGTGCCGCTGTCAGGGAGCAGGCCGTCAGGGAGCCTTCGAAATTCATGCTGGGGGTGCAGCCCCCATCCCCCAATGTGAGTGTGCTGCTGGGGCAGGGCAGCCACCTTGGGAGCTTTGGAACCGGATCCACCACAGGGCAGAGGAGGTCTGACCCCTCCTCCTTATTGTGGCAACTGAGTCCCTTCAGGAAGGCTCAGGTTGTCTGATGGCTTTGGAGAGCCTGAGGGTCCAAGCCACACCCTCGGCCCGCAGCCACCTTGCAACCAGGCAGGCCACAGAGCGCCTTGCCCTCCGTGCCTGCTGTTGCTGTTCCCGCCAGCACAGGGCCACGGCAGTCCCTGTGCCCCAGGTGAAGCACCGAAGCCCGCCTGCAGGCCCGTGGACCTGGGCCTGTTGTTCATAGTGTCACCTCTCCTTTTTCAGCCAGGGGACCTCAGTGTCGGCTGAGCTGGGCAAGTCGGCTTCTCTGAGTTCTACCCAAGCTGGTCAGTAAAACTTGCCCCACAGACCTGCCTGCCCCCGCACCCCTACACGGATGCTTGCTCTTCTGCTTTTCCACACCAGGAAGGGCCCAGCCTCACCTACACGACCTGCGGTCCCCCAGCCAGCTGAGGCTCCCCTCTTAGACTTATAAGCCTGTGGCCACTAGCATCTGGCCTCCTGCCCTCCCTGCCTCCCCAGGGTCCATATGGGGAACTACTGTGCTTTCTGCCTACCCCAGGGGGCCCCGGTGCTCCCTCCAGCCATCCTCTCAGCTCTGCCCTCCCGGGGCAAACAGTGGTATTCCCCTGTCTTTCTCCATCAGAAATGGTGGAGTCACGTGGGGCCCGAGGCCGCCTACTCCTGACACTAAGGGTGACCCTGGGCTGGTGGGTTGAAAGACAGGGGAGCAGAGAGGAGGGAGCCGGAGGGGGCCGATCACATGTCTGGCCCACGGGTGCACTGTCTCGTGTGTTTGAGAGGCCTGCGAGTGAGCAGGGAGAGGCTCCAGCTCCTGCTCCTGCGTCCCCCTTCCCTGTCTCCCCTCTCCTCTCATCCAGAACCCCTGCCCACACCCTCCCCTGCTTCGTCTTCCCTCCCCACCTCCCCACAGCGCTGCAGCCCAGGCTGCACCTGCCTTCCCAGCTCTCCCCCTTCTCTCCCTCCCCAGTTTTCTCTCTGCTTCTCTCCAGCTGCCAGCTGATCGGGTCAGGCAAGTCCATCCAACCTGAGAGCCCCAGGGCCCCCTTCGACCTCTAACCAGACCCCTCCTCTTCCTGGGACACCTCTCTTCCCGGGCCTGCCTGGGTGACTGTTCTGTGACTTGGCCCCCAGCCTCCAAGCCTCCCCCTTCATCTGTGACTTTAGTCTGTTGTGGTGGTGAGCTGACACCCCAGGCGTGACCTCGGTGACTCTTGTGCCCCCTCGGTGGTATTGCTCCTGCCCTATGCATGTCTATAAATACACGGGCACACACACACGTGCACGCGTGCATCTCTGGTGCTGGGAACCGCCGGCTGTGCTGTCCTTCTGAGTCTTGTGGCCCAACAACAAGCAAACACTGTCACCCCAGCCACCCCCGCCAACACGTGCCACCTCCGACGAGCCTCCCTGCCATTCCCGGCCTGTGCACAGTCAGCCCCCCCAGCCAAGTTCCTGCCCCTTCCCCGAGCATGGGGGTGCTGTTCCGGCAGCTGTGTGCTTCTGGCCGCGACCAGTCCTGCTGTCTCTTGGCTGAGAATGAAACCCATTTCTGAACAATGGGGAGCAACGTGTTGTGTGCTGGCTGTGTTCTGTGGCGTTCAGGGGGAAGGGAAGGTTTAAGCATGGGGGCGCAGGGGTGCCTGGGAGGCCCCAGTTTTTCCCAGGCTGCTCGGGAAAGCACCTGGACTTAGCTGGTCTTCATCTGAACCCTGCTGTGGCCACCAGGGGTAGAGTGCCAGCCTGGAGGACTCATGGGGCCTGGGTGGGAGCCCCAGAAGAACAGGGTGAGAGGAGAAATGCCTAGGCTGGGAGCCAGTACTCTGGCCCTCCCGGGGCGGCACGCAGCCCACAGGCCCAACAGGTCAGAGAGCTGAGGGGGATTGGATGCCTTGACAGGCAGCGCCAATGCGCACCTTGCACCCCGAAGCCTGCCCTCTGCTGGCAGGACCCACACCCAGCGCATTGCCTGAGCCCAGATCCCAGGGCCAGACCAAGTGGTGAGTTCGGTTTATTCAGAAACAAAAGTGAAACACCAGGAACCACTCCCTGGCCTTGCCTCCTTCCTCTGTCCTGGGCGATCTATAAATAAGTTTCCTCGATGTCAACTGATTCATAGAAACCTCCTCTCCCAGGGGCCACCGCAGCCTCCGCTGTGATACAGGGGCCGTCTCAGCCCCATGTACACACGTCCCAGCACAGTATGTACACCGCGGGGCACCCGCGCGCCTTCCGCCTGGCCTCCACCAGCCACCCCGGCCCGGCTTCTGGCCAAGCCCAGTTTTCTACAGGGTTGGGGGAGTGTGTACCCCCAAATTGCCTGAGTAAGCCATGCATCCCCTCTATGGGGACTTTCTGTAAAAGAAGCAGTGAAGGCCACCTCTCTGCAAATCCGGGGTGGCCCCAAGATAATCAGGCACCGAGGCCCACGGGACTTTTGCAAAGACAGCAAGTGGAGGCCACCCCCTTGTGGACTGCGGTGGCCTCATACCTGTGGGACATTCGAGAGGAGTGACGGGGGAGGCCACCCCTTTGCGGATTGGGGTGACCTCATGCCTGCAGGACTTTTGTGAGGAGGGGGATGGGGGAGTTCTCCCCTTTGTGGATTGGGGTGCCTCATACTTTTGTGAGGGGGCATGGGGGAGACCACCCCTTGTGCACTGGGGTGGCTTCATGCCTGTGGATCTTTTGTGAGGGGCAGGGCGGGAGAGGCCACTCCTCTGCAGATTGGGTGGCCTCATGCCCATGGGCCTTTTGTGAGGGGGGAAGGAGGAGGCCACCCCTTTGCACATTGGGGTGGCCTCATGCCCGTGGGACTTTTGTGAGGAGGACAGGGGAAGCCACCCCTTTGTGGATTGGGGTGGCCTCATGCCCGCAGGACTTGAGGGGTAATGGGGGAGGCCACCCCTTTGCAGATTGGGGTGGCCTCATGCCCGCGGACCTTTTGTGAGCAGGGACAGGGGAGGACACCCCTTTGAGGACTGTGGTGACCTCATGCCCGCTTGACTTTTGTGAGTGGGACAGGGTAACCTCAAGCTGCAAGACATGTGTAGTGAGCAGAGCCCCCCCTTAACAGGTGGGTTCCCACAAAATAATCAGGCACACATGCCCATGGGGACTTTTGCTAGGTAGTAGGAGAGGCCTCCTCTTTGCAGATAGGGATCACGTCCAGAATAATTGGGTGCAACAAAAAGTAAAAATTAAAAAAATAAAGAAAAATCAAAACAATTATTGGGTCCAACAAAAAATTAAAAACAAAGCAAAAAAAACAAAAACAAAATTGGGTGCAAAGGCCCATGGGGAAATTTCAAAAGGGAGCAGGGGAGGCCACCCCTTTGTGGATCTGGGTGGTCTCAAATAAACCACTGCTATCTCTGTGGCTACACTCTAGACAGGTGTTGGTGCCCACCTGCCCCAGCTGGTATCTCTGTCTGCACTTAGCCCCCGTGCTGGGCTTTCAAAGTGCTGCCCCGCTCGACATGGTTGGGGTGAGGTGGGGGGCACGTGGCCCAGAATTGCCTAATATAACCTAGGCCCTCTGCAAGAAGGCCTGGTAAGGATTCAATTGGTCATTCAAGGAGCCCCTATATTGTAGAATGGAGCCCCCTAAATAACTAGCTGGATATTTCTAGCTCCTTGCCTCTGGAAGTATGATTAGTCCAGAGTTAAATTAAGACACAGCCCTAACCTCAGAGGCTAGGGTCTGCACCTATTTCACCCTATTAGATAGGGGAGTTGTTGGACCCCTTTTTTAAGCCGAGGGATGAAAGGACGACTGGGAAGGAGAGCCAAAGGATGGGGGGGAAAGCCTGGGGAACAGGGATGGGTTGGTGAGGGCCAGGTGGGGGCAGAGCCTCCGGCCCCATGCCGGTGGCCTAGACCACCATTATCTTCACCTCATTGTCGTCAGCCTGGTAGAAGAAGGGAAGGCATGGGCTGTTTCCAATGGTGACGCCTTCCTGGGAGTTCTGCATTTCTTGAAGCAGCTGAACGACCTGTTGCGCAGAGGCTTTCTCGAGCGGAGTCAGGCCCAGCTGGGCCTCACCCTGGGTCGGCTGCACATCGTCGACAAGGCTCACCTTACTTGGTTCTTTAGAGAGTGTAAGGGCAGGAGCAGGGCACAGCGCAGGTTTTCTGATCCCATGCAGACCGGGTAAAGGAGGAGTCAGAGTCCTCAGTGGCTTTGCAGGTTTTTTATTGGGGTTCACCAGGCATATGGCAGGCAGGGGTGCTGGCTGGGGTGCTGGGGGGCTGGGAGGCCTGCCAGCCCCCAGCAAATCTTCACTTTATCTGGGCTCTCTGGTGATCTCGGCTTCTCTTCCGGCTTCAGCTTCGGCTTCTACTGCTGCTGCTGGCGTCCCCGTGACACCGCCCTTAAAAGCACAGTCTTAGCTCAGCTGAATCCCATCTACCTATGCCCACAACCTACTCCAGGTGCCCGCCATCAGGCATGCATTCAGGACAAGGATCCATCATCTATCCTGATGGCGGAGGGCAGAAGAGCCTGCCTTGTGGCCATTCCTTCCTGCCTTACACACACTCACCTGCAGTTTCTCCATGGCTCCCTGAAGGGCCTGGTGGGTCTCCCCAGGCACACTTTCCCCCCGGGGGCTGGGGCCTCCATCTTCTCAGGCTCCTGGTCCCATGGGGCTACCTGCTGAGCCAAGAGCCAGCAGACCAGCTTTTGCTCCTTTAGCTGCCTGTGCAGCCGCACCTGTTCTTCCTCAGCACTGGCCAAGGCCGAGTCACAAAATGCCACCTGTGGGCCAAGGTAATACCTGGTCCGAGGCTGTGCTGATCTGGAATTGCTGGGCATACACAAAAGAACTGGAAGTGGCTTGAAGAGATGGGATTAGAAACAGAGGAAGGAGAGGGGCTTCCCCGGTGGCGCAGCGGTTGACGGTTGAGCGCTGGGTTGTGAAGCTGCCCACAGCCTCTACAGCACCGGTTCAATCCCTGGCCTCAAGGCGAGGGTCCCACATGGCGGGCAGACCTCTCCTGCCGCCCACTGCTCCCCTCAGCAGTGTGCTTCGTCAAGTCTGCCTGTTCTGCTCTTCACTTTGTCTCTGGTGAGTTCTCTCACCCTCCTGTGTTTCTGACTGTACTCAGTGCTTGCATAAATAAATCTTAAAAAAAAAAAAAAAAGAAACAGAGGAAGGAGAATCAGAGCGCCTCTACTCTATAGGCTGAGTGGGATGTGGACCAGGGATGCATTGATGCAAACCCGAGTTGGGCCCATGTGCTTGTATACATACTGCTTGTCCACAGGGACCGCTTTGAGCCTGGACAGCTGATGCCTTGACAGCCATTGGTGTAGTCAGGATGATCGTGTGTGGACCCATCCACTTTGGCGGAAGTGCTTTTGGAGAGATGGCTTTCAGAAGAACCTGGTCTCCAGGGCACAGCATGTTGACAGGTGCATCAGGGGACGGAGGCACAGGTTGTGGCAGACAAAGGTCTGCGTGTTCTTGGAGCAGCTGTCTGAGCAAAGAGAAGTATGGAAAATATCCAGCCAACAGTGTAGGTTGGACGCGGAGCTCGTGGTTAGTAAGAAGAGGTCTGCCATACATCCATTCAAGGGGGCTCAGGAACAAGGGGCCATGGGGAGTTGCTCGGAGGTGCACTAAAGCCAGTGGGAGCAGCTCCATCCAGGATTTGTGGGTTCTGTGGAGAGTTTGGCTAGGTGGTCTCTGGTCAGACCATTTACCCGTTCTACCTTACCAGAGGATTGCAGTCGGGAGGGAATGTGTAGTTTCCAGGTGATGCTCAGGGAGGAGACCTGTGGAGTAATCTTTGAGATAAAGGCAGGTCCACTGTCCAACTGATGATGGTGTCCACCGTAGTAATAAGAGGGTGTTACCTGCGTTAGGGAGTGGAACACCCGTGAAGCCTGGCAGGATGGAGAGTCGAGGATTGGGAGAGAGAGATGAGAGGGTCTTTGACAAAGAGAGTAGAAATCTAACAGACAAGAAGGTGATGGAGGGGAGAGAGCCTGATGAGTGAGCAGGTCCTGGAGCCGAAGTGGAGAACTAACATTTACAGATTGGCCCAGTGTGGGTTTTACGGCCTTAGGTCTAGCGAGACGAGCAGCTACCGCAAGTGCACGCAGGCAGGGCTGCCATCCTCTTACAGTGGGATCCATTTGTTTAGAGAAATAAGCAACTGCTCGCTTGACTGGCGTAGGTTGGCCCAGAACCCCTAGAGCAACGCCCTGTTGCTCATCTGTCAATAACAGGAATGGCTTTCCCGGGTCTGGGAGTGCGAAGGCTCATCTCAGAGAGCTTTTCCTGGATAAAGCAGAGAAAATGGGGTGTAGAAACAAATAAAAGCATGATCATGATCACCAGGCCTACTATGGGAAGGATCCATGGCAGTAAGGGAGAGTTGGTCCAAGTTTGGATGTCCTGGACCCAGCTTCAGCTGACAAAAGTTCAGTCAGAGGGGGCTTTGCTGGTCAGATGAGCAAGCCCATGAATGTGTTGGAGGAGGGGGACACCTGAGTACACACGATTTCTCACCAAAATCTCTCTCTCAGACCTTCAACACTTTCTTTTGCTTGCTTTCATTCTAATGCCATTTCATTTTACCCATCCGGCTTTACATTATCTTAAGGCCCTTCAGAATATCCCTCTTCCATACATTTCTTTTTTCAAACACTCATACCTCACCTCACTTGCATTTACCAGACTTAGCAAAACCTTAGTTTTAGAAGGGAATTGAACACCATCTAAACAATGATGAAAAAACACAAATTTAAGGTAGACAGCCCCTGTAGTTTTTCGTTCCTGTACCCAGTGATTTAATTGGCAGAGACTGGTGTCCAAAGCCTGCATCTGTTCGGCGATATTAATGTTTCCAATTTGGCTAAAGTCACCCTGCAGGGTTTGAATCCAGGGAGGAGGAAGGGTGGGTAGCCGTCTGGAGAGGATTTTTAAAAGGAGAAATTCCAGCTGGACTGACACTGTGTAAGAATCCCAAGTTGCAAAATCCCTTCTGCACGTACTCCATGACGAGCTGCAGCTTCGGCCCAGGGGACACTGGACACCTAGGTGTGCTCACTGCGGGACTGAGACTGATCATAGCCTAGGCTTCGTGGAGCAGGAAGATGTGCGGATTTTCCAGCTGAGCAGGTCATGGTGGATTAGGGCTGCTCTGTGAATAACCTCTGCCCACCTTGGAGAGTCCCGTTTGGATTCTAATATACTGATCCCAGAGTCTTTCTTAAGGGGAGCTAGAGAGCCTATCTATGTGCTCCTTGCAATCTGCATGATTTACCACCCAGGCCCAAGCCTTTGCAAGAGCTCCTGCATCCTCTGCACCATCCGTGTGCCCGGGTGAGCAGCAGGTCTCTCCCACCAAGGGGGCAGTACCTAAGATGGGGGAGAGAGGCCCAGGGTTCCTCGCCTGTGGCCCCGGGACCTACCTCTGGAGGCTCTGCCCACACAGCCCCACACCCCTCTCCTGGTCCTGTACCTGCTCAACTCTCCCCAACCCCTCCGCACGCCAACCCTCACCCGCTCTGCTCCTCTCCAGATGCTTCACCAGTTTCCTTGCCTGCCTGGTCCTTCACCTGCTCTGCTCCAGGGACATCAGTGCTGCCCAGACTTCTGTGCTGCAGTCCTGTGAGTCTCATGCTGCTCCTGGCCCCTCGACTGGGCCCAGCCCCGGAGCCTCTCCAGAGCCTCAACCTTCCCTGGTGTACTCCTGTTCTCCATGGCCACTGAGTGGTTGTTCTTTGGGGGTGGGGGGTCTTCTGCCGGGTATGGCACTATTTTTAATCTTTGTTGCTTTCCAGTTACAATGCTGCACAGCAGCAACAAAATTCTCGGATAATTTCTAATACTCTATCTCTGGCCCTGATGATTGCTGAAGGGGCCACTGCACTGGAAGGCCAGTCACATATTGGGGGACGTCTTAGGGTGGTGCTGGAGGGCTGGGGAGCTGGACTGATTGTGCTGGCCCTGCTTTCCTGGTCCCTCTCCAGCTGGGGGCCTGTCTCAGTGGTGCTACCGTGCTCCCCAGCGTCCTCCAGCTGGAGGACTGACACCGAGGTGCTGCTGTGCTCCCTGGTGTCCTCCTGCTGGGGTCTAGCCACAGAGGTGCTGGTGTCCCCCCTGCCATCCTCCAGCTCTGGGCCTAGCGCAGAGGGACTGCCCTTTGGGGTGTCCTCTAGCAGGGGGCTTGGACCTGCAGCAGTGGTGTGCTGCTGCGCATCCTCCAGCTCAGGAACATGGTGGAGATGACCCTGTTGTCCAGGGTGGCATCCTTTCCCCTCTTTTGGACTTCCTGCTTTCGCAGGATACCTGGCCTTGGGGCATTCCCCAAAACCTCAGGCTGAGGGAGTGGGGGTTGGTATCCTTTTTCAATCTTCTGTACTGGGTGCTTTCCCAGGATGCCCAGCCTTGGGGTATTCCCCGAAACCTCAGGTGCCGGCGGGGTGGGTGTGGGTGGGGAGGCCTTGTAATCAGGGTAACCGGGATCCCGGAAGGTGACGCGCTTCGGCACCTGGAAGGTAACGCGCCTGGGCCGCTCCTCCCCCTCCTCCTCATAGTCCTCCTCCCCCGCCTGCTTCCTGGAGCAGAGGATCAGGTAGGTGGCCATGACCTCGCGGTACTTGTTAGTGTCAATGGCCTCCCGAATTTCCTGCCTCTGGTAGCCCAGGCGCTCCATACCTTTGGTTATGGCCCGGTCTTGGGGGCAGAGCGACGGCTTGCTGAAGACAGAGTCCCCTGCTCGTTTCTGCTACCCAGGCGTGCTGCTGGATGCTCTCCAGGGTGCTGCGCCTCCAGGGGTCCCATGCCAGCATTTTGGCCAGCAGGTCCCCGCCCTGGACCATGAAGTAGGTGGTCTGGTGGATGTTCCCACCCAGGATGCACTCCCTGATTGCCCTGAGGCTGCGCCCCCTGAAGGGCCATGTGCCGGTCACCATTTGGTAGGGCATGATGCCCAGGCTCCACATGTCCACCTTGGGGCCGTTGTACTGCTGGCCAAGGAGACCTTGGGGGCCCTGTATTCTGGGCGACAGCAGCATGTGCTCAGCGCCTGGGGGAAGCCTTGGACACTGAGCCCGAAGAGGTAAAGGACCTATACAAAGAAAACTATAAAACACTATTAAAAGAAATAGAAGACACAAAGAAATGGAAAGACATCCCCTGCTCATGGATTGGTAGAATAAACATTATTAAATGGCCATCCTACCAAAAGCAATATACAGATTCAATGCTATTCCAATCAAAATCTCAATGTCATTCTTCAAAGAACTAGAACAATTATTGATGAAATTCATATGGAATCACAAGAAACTCTGAATAGCCAAGCTCTCCTGAAAAAAAAAAAAAAAGAAGGGAATGGAGGCATCACACTCCCAGACTTCAAACTCTACTACAAAGCCATAATCATCAAAACTGCATGGTATTGGAACAAGAACAGACACACAGACCAATGGAATCGAATAAAAAATCCAGAAATAAACCCACAGATTTATGGTCAACTAATCTTTGACAAAGGAGCAAAGACTATGCATTGGAGCAAAGAAAGTTTGTTCAATAAATGGTGCTGGGAAAACTGGGTTGCCACATGCAAAAGAATGAAGCTTGACCACTACCTCACACCATACACAAAAATCAACTCAAAATGGATTAAAGAACTAGACAAAAGACCTGAAACCATAAAATACATAGAAGGAAATATAGGCGAAACACTACATGATTTGCACATCAAAGACATCTTTACAAACATATTACCCAAAGCAGTGATAGTGAAGGCAAAGATAAACAGCTGGGACTACATCAAATTAAAGAGCTTCTGCACAGCAAAAGAGACAATAACAAAAACAAAGAGAAACCCCACCAACTGGGAGAACATTAGTGTTGGTGGGAGTGCAAACTGGTCCAACCACTATGGAGAGCTGTGTGGAGATTTCTGGACCTACTAAACATAGAGCTTCCCTGGATCCAGCAATTCCACTCCTAGGTATTTACCCAAAGGACACAGAAACATCAATTCCAAAGAACACCTGCACCCCTAGGTTTATAGCAGCACAATTTACAATAGCTAAGCTTTGGAAACAGCCCAAATGCCCAAAAATAGATGACTGGATCAAGAAGATGTGGTACATATACACCATGGAATATTACTCAGCATTCAAAAAAGATAAACACATGCAGTTTGCAGCAACATGGATGGCGCTAGAAGGGATCATGCTCAGCGAAATAAGCCAGAAAGAAAAAGAAAACTACCGGATGGTCTCACTCATAGCAGGAATCTAGAAAACTTAAATAAGGGACCAGGAAAAAGAATAACTATAAGAAAGTGAAAATCAAAATCAACAAAAAACTATGAACCAGAGACACTTTTTGGAGGGTGGGGGCCGGGAGGGGAGGGATTGGGGTCAGAATGGGGGGGTTGCAATTGTTGGGGAATATAAAAATAAAATTTATTATTAAAAAAAAAAGAATAACTACTTTTAAAAACTAATGCACATGACAAAGTTTAAAAAAAAATCAAAAAATCTGTTTGTATCATTATCTAATGCCTTAGGAGTATTAGTTATAAATGACAACTATATAAAGTCTAATAAAAAATTCCCAATTTTGAGATCAGGATTTAAGATTTTGGTAATCAAAAACTAGATCAAAACTTAATGGTTGAATTTGTAGCATGCAAGCCTTACAGTTTTCATGTTGAGTATCAACATTTTTTGTTGAAATGTCTCTATTTTCAAAAGGAAGTACACAGTATTCAGGAAAAAAAAGAAGAGTAATTGACCTAGTCTACATCAAAAAAGATAAGTTTGCATTTTGATGATTAGACCTAAATCTCTTGATAAAATTCTTTTCCAGAAAAATCCCAGATTGACTTCTTTCTTTCCCCTTGTCCTAGCAAAACCTAGCCTCATGGGCAAGTTCTTTAGCAACACTGTGTTCCTCACAGGTATGTAGGAAATGTATATGATATTAAGTCTCTCTTATTTTTCTTGGTTTTCATCAATCTATCTAGTACTTGCCTAGGAAAGAAATTTGGTTTTTGGGATGTTAGAATTTGCAACTCTGAAATTAATTTAAAATTCCTGTCCTAAGAAAAACTAACAGCTACAATTGGTATCTCTCCCTTAAATTTTTTCTTTTATCATTATTTAAATGGTGGCCAACTCCCCGGTGGCGCAGCGGTTGAGCGCTGGGTTGCGAAGCTGCCCGCGGCCTCTGCGGCGCCGGTTGGATCCCCGGCTGCTCCCCGGCCACCGGCAGAGGGTCCCGCATGGCGCGCAGACCTCTCCTGCCGCCCGCTGCTCCCCTCAGCAGTGTACTTCTGTCCTTCTGCTCTGCTCCCTGCTCTGGCTCTGGTGAATTCTCTCGCCCTCCCGCGCTTCTGACTGTACCCAGTGCATGTATAAACAAAACAAATAAATAAAGCATGCCTCTATTAAAAAAAAAAAAAAAAAAAAAAACCTTCCAAAAAAAAAAAAATAAATGGTGGCCAAATTTCATATAAAACTAAGGTCTTATTAAGTTTAAGAATGAGAATGTTAAACAATATCACTTTCTCTAAATATTGTTGAGCTTGCAGGTTTATTTTTTGCTTCTTATAAGAAAACTAAAATTTAATGACATCTCACTTAAACAAATTAAGACAGTTAAAATATGTGTTTCTGTATGAGATATCCAAGATAATAGGGTGGTCCCCAGGTAAAGGGGAAGTTCCAGGTTCCCTGCCCAACCCAAAGGAAGAGAGAGAAGGGAGCTGAGAAGGGAGAGAAGAAGCTGCAGTGGAGACTGAGAAGGAAAGAAGCAGGATGGAGCCAGAAGGAGACCTGGAGGAGGCACATGGAGCCGAGAGACACGTGCAGAAACTGCACTTGCCTTTTGGTCGTGGACTGGGTGACAACAGCATGGGCGAGAGACCGGTGGGGAGGTGACAATGGTGGTTTTTGTCTTGATTTTGATTTTGCTCTTTTCCTCCCACACTTGTGTGGTTGTTTCTGATCCTTTTCTGTGGGTCTCCACTGGAAGGTGCTTTAGACTTGGGAGAGGCTTTCAGGCCTTGCTCTGGGCCAATCCTGTTTGATTGGACTTTTCCCCACAAGGGGACAGGTAACTTTGGATGCTTGTTTTAGAAACTATATTCTTTACCTTTCCTGCATTGTTTACTAATTGTATTAACGTTCCTTTTCATTTAAGTCTCATATGTTTTCTGTTGATGCGGCGGATGGCAGAACCTATTTAGAGCAGGCAAGTTTGTGGTGCTGGGCTGTCCTTCTCCATGACCTCTAACAGATTCTTTGTCTTTTCTGTATTGTTTACTAATTGTGTTAAAGTTCCTTTCCATTAAAATCTTACATGTTTTGTGTTGATGCCGCAGATGGCAGAACCTATTTAGAGTAAGCAGCTTTGGGGGTTCTGGGGGGTCCTTCTCCGGCCCTGTAACAGACTGACTACTGCCACCTCCTGGAAGACAAGTGACAGGGACCAAGGAGGTCGTCAACTCCCCAGTGACGAGGTCTTTGTGGTTGAGCCTGGGGTAATCCTGGATGTCACTGGCAAGATATGAATTTTCTGATTGCTACGAGAGCCGCATACTCTGTACTCACCCAGCATTCTGGACCCAACTTCCACTCCTCACAAAATATAATAGTAATGGCCTTGATGGTGGACAGAATAGAAAGACTGGAAAGGAGGTGCCCTAAGACCATAGCTGACTCACAAGGAGGTAGGGATAGAAGGTAATAGCATGACCATTAACCCAGCTGTAGAGGTCGTGACCCTTAGGCACCAGGGCCTTATCACAAGGCATGAGACCCAAGCAGGATCAGATGCTCTAGGGAGTGGATCACAGACCTGAGGGAAATGATACAGAGATTGGGCCCATCCTGGAATCTCCACTCCCCATCCTGGTATCTCCGGTCCCTCTTGGATTCTGCGTGGTTATCCAAAATCAGCAGCCAACTGACGGCTCACAAGGAGTGACCCCTCCCCCCCAAACAGAAGAGGACTGTGTCTGTAAAGTCTCTGCACTGGCTCGGGGCAGCACTCCCTCTGCCCACCTGGGACTGTGTAGGTTCCTCTTCTTACCAACTCTCTCCCTCTGCAGGGCAGCAGCTTCCTGCCCGCCTATGACCTGTCAAGGCCGCCCGCCTTCAACCATGCAGGCCTCTCTCAGCAAAACCTGCCCCTTTACCGTTCCCTAATAAACCTGTTTTTTAAATATAACTACCGTCTCTCTCTCGTGGAGAAACTCGCCTGGAAAACTCGCCGCGTGCCACTGACAGGGGAGCTCTGCAGACACCTTTCCCAGAGTGAACCCCAGGACCCCACTGTAACGCAACCAACACATTCCAGGTGTGTTTATGAACGGTTCTAGCAGCCACATGCTCCTCGCCCTTGTTTGTAGTCGCCGCTCTCCTCCGCACACTCCACTGCCCTCCTCCACCCTCGACACCGCACCCCCACCCTACTCCAGGTGCCGCCATCAGGCCTGAGTTCAGGCCCGCAGGGATCCGTCATCTCTCCTAATGGCGGGAGGGGAGAAAAGCCTGATGCTTTTTACCTTACCCTACAATCCACCCCCTCAGGGTTTTCTGCCAGACCATCTACATAATACAATTTTGTTTCTTAGCAAACATAAACAATGCAGCCATGGCCCACAAAAGTGAATAGTGTACATCACACTATAATAACAATAGACAACAGAACACACGTTAGTCCAGGCGAGGTACCAACCTAGTGGCAAAAGACATTCATTGGCACCAGCAGATGATCCACCAAATCTGCTGCCTAAGGCACTGCAGCATGCAAGGCGGGAACTAGCTTATTTAACTCACGATAATCTACTGTCATGCGCCAAGAGCCATCGGCTTCTTCACTGGCCACACTGGTGAATTGTCGGGGCTGTGGGCAGTACGCACAATGCCCGCTTTCTCCAGTTCTGATATTGTGCCCGTCATTTCCTTGTAGCCTCTGGGCAACAGATATTGCTTGGTATTAGTAACTCGCCTAGGGACTGGCAGTTGTGTGGGCAGATGCTTAGCGTGTCCTCTCACCACAGCCTTTACCACACGCACTCTAAGGTGAAACTCTCCAGCTGTGGTCTCTCGCCATAAGCCACATAGTACATCCACCCCCAGGATGTATTCCAGGACAGGTGAAACATATACTTTATATTCTTTTGGGGGGTAATGGCCCAATCCCCAGAGATAGTCTCACTGATATCACCTTGACACTCTGGCCTCCAGAGCCATCAATACAAGTAGACCTGTGAAATCTTTCTGGATTTCCATAGAGCAGAGTACATTCTGCTCCTGTGTCTGCCAGAGCTAAAACTCTTTGCATGTTAGTTGGGGACCAGTGGATGGCAAGCTCCACATGTGGCCTCCAGTCCCTGCCCATCCCCTGTGGACAGGTTCCTTGGCCCTCACCCTATTTGAAAGCAATCAGGCCATCACCCGAGGATGGGGTTGGCAGCAAGTGTGTTCCAGGCACAGGGCGTGTGCCTGAGACCTGGAGCTTCCAGGCTCCCCCTGAGCAGCAGTCCTTCTCATGGGCATGAACCTCTGGTCTTCTTGCAGCTGCTGCCATAATTCCAACAAATATAGATTGGGCTGAGCATGTATTTTACTGCTATCTACACCTGCTCTCACTAAATCTGTCCACATTTGGTTATGGGTGACTTTAATAAGTTCTGTGATGCCAGAGGCTTCCTTTCCCTCCTTGGCATTCCTTTTGACTTTTCAACAACTACCCATATTCCCTTCGGACTTTGAGAGCAACGGCTCTCAACTTCGCCCAAGCTGGCTATCACTGTTGTGACGTCGTGTAGCTGACGACTCACATGGGGTGCTACAACTGCCATTAGGGATCCAAATGAGGATGAGGGGACATTTTTTAATACCAAGTCTCTCATCCCTGCTGTGAAACGCTCATCATCAGGACCACGGGAATTCACATTAAACATGGCCTGCCGCATCCCCAATTCCCGAAGGACCTGTACCAGCTCGGTGTACGTCTGCCATCCACTTACTGTGTCCGGCATGTCTCCTGCATCAGACAGACTGTCCGTGTGGCAGCCATTATCCATTCCCGGAGGGTGTGGTCGCCCTGGCCATACCGCTGGCTGTTCTGTAGCCTCTGTCACAAGGATGGGTGTAAAGCCATGGAGGCCAGTCTCTCCGTCACTTGTGCTGTGCAAATAATCCCATCCAGCCCCAGGCCCCACAAATGTAGCAGCCAGGCTGCCAAGGGTTCCCCTGGTTTCTGGTGGAAACTGTTTGCCCAAGTCCACCAGTTCTGCCTGGGTGTATGTTTGATAGGAAGTAAATTCTGTCATTTGTGGTGGTCCAGCAGCCTGACCCCCCCCACCCCCCACGCTGGGACCATGGGTGGCTGCCGCTTTATTTCTGAGTCACCACTTGGTGGGCCCGGAGCATGGGACCAGCCTCCACCTCCTCTCCAGAGGAGTCCGGCATCTCTGGGGTCGCAGGTTGGTTTGCCATCGCCAGTTGGGACTCGGGCAAAGGGCCAGCCTCCCTCTCCTTCCTTTCTGAGCAGGAGTCTGGCATCTCCAGAATGGTGGGTTGGTTTCTCCGAACTTCTTCCTCCAGAATCCTCAAACATTGTTGCAGTTTCCGCATCTCTTCCCTCATCTCATCCCATACTCGCTGGACTCTAGATTGCTCTTTCTGCCTGGACTCAAGCAGAGCTGTGAGAAACACCCATCCCACGGCTCCTGCCGCCTCGCGGGCACTGCATGCATTCAGGGTTTCTTCTATTTCATACAGGGCCTGTTCCAACTGCCCCGCCGATCCATCTACCTCTGGCCATTCCTGGAGAGGTGCCCACAGGGCGAGGAGGTTGGCCACCGAGCACCATCTGCTCATGGCCGGCCACCTAGCAATCCCTCCCCAGGTTCCAAAAGGTTTCGTCTGCGTAGAGCCGTCCTGCTTTGAACTTTCCTGCCCTCTACGCCAGTTGTAAGCAACCAACCCATCCCGGGTAGGTTTATGAGCGGATCTAGCAGCCACATGCTCTTCATCGCTGTTTGTAGTCCCCGTCCTCCTCCATACGGGGTGGAACTGGGTGATCTCCCGCAGCTTGTCAAAATTAACTGCCTTGGAGACCGGCTGCTACTTGGAGCCCAGCTAAGAGGCAGGGGATGAAGCGTCTCAGCGAGCCCTGCCCCCGCGACCCGCGTCAGTGTCAGTCTGGGATTCCCAGCCAGGCTCCTGGCGGGGACCTGCTTCAGGGCCTGGGGCATGGTTGTGTCAGTGAAGTGACCTGATCTGCGTGGCCTCGAGCAGACTGAAAAACACGTTCTCTGTGATTAGAGGTCAGGGTGGAAGAGAGGATAACGTGTAGTCATGACACCGAAGGTTATAGGTGTAACCTTAGGTGTAACCTTGGGTAAGATAACGAAATTCTTTGGTGTAGGTAGTGGGGTCCTTAGTGAAACAGCCGAGACGCTTTTCAATCTGGGAGAGATCAGACAGAGGGAAAGGATCCTGGACTCCACCTGCTTCTTCAGTCCCCGCAACCTCCCTAAGGGGACAAAGAGTACGACTGTGAGAGCAGGTGTGCTGGCTGGGAGGTGGAAGGGGGGGCAGGCTTGGGGAGCTGAAGGAGGTGAAGACTGAACATCTAGAGGATCAGAGAATGCAGAAGAGGGGTCCGGAAAGGGTGAAGAGTGAGAAGAGTCTCGAGACTTGGGAAGTAGAACTTGTTTGCAGGAGGGAGGGACGGGAGCGCACGAGAAAGCAAGCCTGACATGAGGGATCTGACCATGTTCCATTGCGGTGACAGAGACTGTTTAGGTCTGTAAGGACCGTGAAATGGAAAGTGCCATGTCCCGGCCAGTGAGAGCCATTCTCCAATGGGCACTGAGGCCGGGCAGTGTTGCAGAAGATGAGACGCTGAGGTGCAGATCTGGCCTGAATCCCAGAGGATCGAGGTTTGAGAGAAGGCGTCCCAGAGGGGTGGCCGGGCTCGGCTTGGAATTTGTGGACTCCTGGTTAAGTCGGCTCCTCTCCCCAACAAATGGGGGTACAGACTCAGGACCAGAGCGTCCCACGACCTGATCTGACCTTTGGGGGCCAGACCCCGAATCGCAGCAACACACGACCTGGTCCTGGCCTATGGAATGAGGGCAGGCGAGCGAGGGTGACGTCCCCACCGCTCGGTTGTCCCCTGGACTGGGACACCTGGACTGGACGGGCGTCCCCAAATCAGAACCAGGAGCAATGGGGGTCGGCTGGCATAGGCCTGCGGTTTATGGAACAGTAACCAGGATGGGGGTGAGGAGAGGAGCCGGGTAACCAGGGGTGAGGGCCTCCCAGGAAGGAGGGTCAACAGGCGACTCACCCCAAGGATCAAGGCCGGTGGTGGATATGAGGCGTCTGCCATGGAGAGGAGAGTCCCAGGGAAGGGGAGATGGCCCCGGCGCCAAGGAACACAGCCTTCCAGGTTTCGGGCACCAAGATGAAAGGTTTGGCGTGGCAAAGAAAAGGGGAGCCAGGCTAAACTTTCTCAAAGGAAGGGAAAACTCATTGTGCCCCCAGGCGAGCTTTGCTGACCCAAGGTGGGGTGTCCCTGAGTCACGCCCGTTGTGGGGGGAGATGGCATTTCATAGGGTGAGGAGAGGTTAGGCAGGAAAACTGGGTTGGTAGTGGGGGAAACAGGCTTAGGGGGAACAAAGTTGTTTTTTCGTGGAGCCGAGTTGTTTTCTCCTGCTTATGGCTTCAGTTTCGGTTTGATGGAATCAGGGGTACTGGTGTCAGGGCCATCTTGTTGTTTGTATGTGGGCTTCCCCATTCCTGGCCCCTGCATCGACCTTTCATACCAGCCTTTTGTTGATAGGAAAAGGGGCGACGGTTCTTTCTTTGGCTACTTCCTGCTGGACGGGGGCGAAGACCGGGGTGGGGGCTCAGGCCTGGTTATGAGAAGGTCTTTGCAGGGACACGGGGACATGGGTGGAGGAGTTGGTTAAAGGTGCTACGGGGCGGATCTTGTATCCCGTGTTGGATGAAATGCAGTAAGCATGGGGCAAAAAGAAAAAATAAGGTTAGGATCAGAGGCCCTGTGAGTGCTAATACCTTGCCTGAGGATGTGCTGATAGGAATCTCCAGGCATAGACAGAAGAACTGGAAGTGGCTTGAAGTGATTGGATTAGAAACAGAGGAGGGAGAGTCAGAGGGCCTCTGCTCTGTAGGCTGAGTGGAACCTGGACCAGGGGCGCAGTGATGTGTACCCGAGTTGGGCCCAGCACTCGCATACATACTGCTTGTCCACAGGGACTGGTTTGAACCTGCAAAGCTGATGCCAGATCGTGTTGCCCAAGACCTTGACAGCCATTGGTGTAGTCAGGATGATCGTGTGTGGACCCATCCACTTTGGCGGAAGTGGTTTTGGAGAGATGGCTTTCAGAAGAACCTGGTCTCCAGGACACAGCAGGTTGACAGGTGCATCAGGGGACGGAGGCACAGGTTGTGGCAGACAATGGTGTGCGTGTTCTTGGAGCAGCTGTCTGAGCAAAGAGAAGTATGGAAAATATCCAGTCAACAGCGAAGGTTGGACGGGGAGCTCATGGTTAGTAAGAGGAGGTCTGCCACACATCCGTTCAAGGGGGGTCAGGAACAAGGGGCCACAAGGGGTGGCTCGGAGGTGCATTAAAGCCAGTGGGAGCAGCTCCACGCAGGATTTCCGCAGCTCAGTGGAGAGTTTGGTTAGGTGGTCTCTGGTCACACCATTTACCCGTGCTCCCTTACCAGAGGATTGCGGTCGGGAGGGAATGTGTAGTTCCCAAGTGATGACCAGGGAGGAGACCTGTGGAGTAATCTTTGAGATAAAGGCAGGTCCATTGTGCGACTGGTGATGGTGTCCACCATAGTAAGAAGAGGGTGTTATCTGCGTTAGGGAGTGGAACACCTGTGAGACCTAGCAGGATGGAGAGTCGAGGATTGGGAGAGGGAGATGAGAGGGTCTTTGACAAAGAGAGTAGAAATCTAACAGACAAGAAGGTGATGGAGGGGAGAGAGCCTGGTGAATGAGTAGGTCCTGGAGCCGATGTGGAGAACTAACATCTACAGGTTGGCCCAGTGTGGGTTTTAAAGCTTGTCTAGCGACACAAGCAGCTGCCACAAGTGCGCGCAGGCAGGGCTGCCATCCTCTTACAGTGAGATCCATTTGTTTAGAGAAATAAGCAACTGGTCGCTGGACAGCCCAGGTTGGCCCAGAACCCCTAGAGCAATGCCCTGTTGCTCCTCTGTCAATTACAGGAATGGCTTTCCCGGGTCTAGGAGAGTGAAGGCTCATGTCAGAGAGCTTTGCCTGGATAAAGCAGAGCAATCAGGGTGCAGAAACAAAGAAAAGCATAATCATGATCACTGGGCCTACTAGGGGCAGGATCCATGATGTCCTGGCCCCACATTTGGCTGACGAGGTAGTGATCAGAGGGGGCTTTGCTGGTCAGATGAGCAAGCCCACGAATGTGTTGGAGGAGGGGGAAGCACCTGAGTACACACGATTTCTCACCAAAATCTCTCTCTCAGACCTTCAATACTTTCTTTTGCTTGCTTTCATTCTAATGCCATTTCATTTTACCCATCTGGCTTTACATAATCTTAAGGCCCTTCAGAATATCCCTCTTCCATACATTTCTTTTTTCAAACACACATACCTCACCTCACTTGCATTTACCAGACTTAGCAAAACCTTAGTTTTAGAAGGGAATTGAACACCATCTAAACAATGATGAAAAAACACCAATTTAAGGTAGATAGCCCCTGTAGCTTTTCGTTCCTGTACCCAGTGATTTAATTGGCAGAGACTGGTGTCCAAAGCCTGCATCTGTTGGGCGATATTAACGTTTCCAATTTGGCTAAGGTCACCCTGCAGGGTTTGAATCCAGGGAGGAGGAGGGGTGGGGGGCTGTCTGGAGAGGATTTTTAAAAGGGGAAATTCCAGCTGGGCTGACACTGTGTAAGAATCCTAAGCTGCAAAAGTTTGAGGTGACAGACAGTGCTCACTGCGGGACTGAGATTGATCATAGCCTAGGGCTTCCTGGTGTAGGAAGATGTGCAGATTTTCCAGCTGAGCAGGTCGTGTGGAGGAGGGCTGGTCTGTGAATAAACTCTGTCCACCTTGAAAAGTCCTGTTTGGATTCTAATATACTGGTCCCCGAGTCTTTCTTAAGGGGAGCTAAAGACCTTCTCTATCTGCTCCTTGCAATCTGCACGTTTTACCACCTGGGCCCAAGCCTTTGCAAGAGCTCCTGCATCCTCTATGCCATCCCTGTGCCCAAGATAGAGCAGCAGGTCTCTCCCAGCAAGGGGCAGTATGGTTCTCAGGGAACTGAGCCTATGATGGGGGAGAGAGGCCCAGGGTTTCCTGCCTCTGGCCCTGGGGCCTCTGACCCTGGGGCCACCCACACAGCCTCATAACCCTCCAGGGACCCTGTACCTGCTCAGCTCTCCCCAGCCCCTCCACACCCCACCACTCACCCGCTCTGCTCCCCTCCAGGTGGTTCACCAGTTCTGTGGCCCTCCTGACCCTTCACCTGCTCTGCTCCAGGGACATCTGTGCTCCAGGGACATCGGTTTTGCCCAGATTTCTGTGCTGCAGTCCCGTGGTTCTCATGCTCCTCCTGGCTCCTGTGACTGGACCCAGTCCCTGAGACTCTCCAGAGCCTCAACCTTCCCTGGTGTACTCCTGTTCCCCATGGCCACTGAGTGGTTGTGCTTTGGGGGTGGGAAGGCTTTTGTCTGGTGTGGTGCTATTTTTAGTCTTTGTTGCTCTGCAATTCGAATGTTGCACAGCAGCAACAAAATTCTAGGATAATATCTAATACCCTATCTCTGGCCCTGATGATTGCTGAAGGGGCCACTGCACTGGAAGGCCAGCCACGTCTTGGGGGAGGTCTTAGGGGGGTGCTGGAGGCCTGGGGAGCTGGACAGATCGTGCTGGCCCTGCTTTCCTGGTCCCTCTCCAGCTGGGGGCCTGTCTCAGTGGTGCTGCCGTGCTCCCCAGCTTCCTCCAGCTGGAGGACTGACACCGAGGTGCTGCTGTGCTCCCTGGTGTCCTCCTGCTGGGGTCTGGCCACAGAGGTGCTGGTGTCCCCCCAGGCGTCCTCCAGCACCGGGCCTAGCGCAGAGGGTCTGCCCTTCAGGGCGTCCTCTAACAGGAAGCCTGGCCCTGCGGCGGTGGTGTGCTTCTGGGCGTCCTCCAGCTCATGGACTCCTGCAAAGGTGACCCTTTTGCCCGGGGTGGCTTCCTTACCCTTTTGCCCGGGGTGGCTTTCTTTGATTAGAGGTCAGGGTGGAAGAGAGGATAACATGTAGTCATGACACCGAAGGTTATAGGTGTAACCTTAGGTGTAACCTTGGGTAAGATAAAGAAATTCTTTGGTGTAGGTAGTGGGGTCCTTAGTGAAACAGCCGAGATGCTTTTCAATCTGGGAGAGATCAGACAGAGGGAAAGGATCGTGGACTCCACCTGCTCCTTCAGTCCCCGCAACCTCCCTAAGGGGACAAAGAGGACGACTGTGAGAGCAGGTGTGGTAGCTGGGAGGTGGAAGCGGGGGCAGGCCTGGGGAGCTGAAGGAGGTGAAGACTGAACATCTAGAGGATCAGAGAACGCAGAAGAGGAGAGGGCGAAGAGGGAGAGGAGACTGGAGACTTGGAAAGTACAACTGGTTTGCAGGAGGGAGAGATGGGAGGGCATGAGAAAGGGACACCTGGACTGGATGGGCGTCCCCAAATCAGAACCAGGAGCAATGGGGGTCGGCTGGCGTAGGCCCGCGGTTTATGGAACAGTCGACCAGGATGGGGGTGAGGAGAGGAGCCAGGTAACCAGGGCTGAGGGCCTCCTAGGAAGGAGGGTCAGGCAGGTGACTCACCCCAAGGATCAAGGCCGGTGGTGGATGTGAGGCGTCTGCCATGGAGAGGAGAGGTCCCAGGGACGGGAAGGCAGCCCCAGCGCCAGGGGACACAGACTTCCAGGTTTCGGGAACCAAGATGAAAGGTTTGGCGCGGTAAAGAAAAGGGGAGCCAGGCTAAACTTTCTCAAAGGAAGGGAACATTCATTGTGCCCCCAGGCGAGCTTTGCTGATTCAAGGTGGGGTGTCCCTGAAGTCACAACCATTGTGGGGGGAGATGTCATTTCATAGGGTGAGGAGAGGTTAGGCAGGAAAACTGGGTTGGCGGGGGGGGAACAGGTTTAGGTGGAACAAAGTTGTTTTTTCGTGGAGCCGAGTTGTTTTCCCCTGCTTATGGCTTCAGTTTCGGTTTGATGGAATCAGGGGTACTGGTGTCAGGGCCATCTTGTTGTTTGTATGTGGGCTTCCCCATTCCTGGCCCCTGCATCGACCTTTCATACCAGCCTTTTGTTGATAGGAAAAGGGGCGACGGTTCTTTCTTTGGCTACTTCCTGCTGGACGGGGGCGAAGACCGGGGTGGGGGCTCAGGCCTGGTTATGAGAAGGTCTTTGCAGGGACACGAGGATATAGGTGGAAGGTTTGGTTAAAGGTGCTACGGGGTGGGTCTTGGATCCGGTGTTGGATGAAATGCAGTAAGCATGGGGCAAAAAGAAAAAAATAAGGTTAGGATCAGAGGCCCTGTGAGTGCTAATACCTTGCCTGAGGCTGCGCTGATCTGGAATTTCCAGGTATAGACAGAAGAAGGGGAAGTGGCTTGAAGTGATGGGATTAGAAACAGTGGGTCTCTGCTCTGTAGGCTGAGTGGAACCTGGACCAGGGGAGCAGTGATGCGTGCCCGAGTTGGGCCCAGCACTTGCATACATACTGCTTGAGTAGGTCCTGGAGCCGATGTGGAGAATTAACATCTACAGATTGGCCCAGTGTGGGTTTTAAGGCCTGTCTAGCGAGACGAGCAGCTGCCGCAAGTGCGTGCAGGCAGGGCTGCCATCCTCTTACAGTGGGATCCGTTTGTTTATGGAAATAAGCAACTGGTCGCTGGACAGCCCAGGTTGGCCCAGAAACCCTAGAGCAATGCCCTGTTGCTCATCTGTCAATAACAGGAATGGCTTTCCCGGGTCTGGGAGAGCGAAGGCTCATCTCAGAGAGCTTTGCGTGGATAAAGCAGAGAAAACAGGGTGTAGAAACAAAGAAAAGCATCATCATAATCACTGGGCCTACTAGGGGCAGGATCCATGGCAGTAAGGGAGAGCTGGTCCACATTTGGATGTCCTGGCCCCAGCTTCGGCTGATGAAGTATCGATCAGAGGGGACTTTGCTGGTCAGATGAGCAAGTCCTTGAATGTGTTGGAGGAGGGGGAGACACCTGAGTACACATGATTTCTCACCAAAATCTCTCTCAGACCTTCAACACTTTCTTTTGCTTTCTTTCTTTCTTATGCCATTTCATTTTACCCATCTTGAACACAATCTAAACAATGATAAAAAACACAAATTTAAGGTAGACAGCCCCTGTAGCTTTTCGTTCCTGGACCCAGTGATTTACTTGGCAGAGACTGGTGTCCAAAGCCTGCATCTGTTGGGCGTTATTAACGTTTCCAATTTGGCTAAGGTCACCCTGCAGGGTTTGAATCCAGGGAGGAGGAGGGGTGGGTGGCCGTCTGGAGAGGATTTTTAAAAGGGGAAATACCAGCTGGGCTGACACTGTGTAAGAATCCCAAGCTGCAAAAATTTGAGGTGACAATGCTCACTGTGGGACTGAGTTTGATCACAGCCTAGGGCTTCCTGGTGTAGGAAGATGTGCAGATTTTCCAGCTGAGCAGGTCGTGTGGAGTAAGGTTGGTCTGTGCATAAACTCTGTCCACCTTGAAGAGTCCTGTTTTGCCGCGGACCAGCCCAGCAGTGGCGGGAGATTGAGACAATCTCAGGGTTGAATGTGAATGAGCAAAAGGTGATCGAAGGAATTAGGGCGAGGGACAAGAAAGAATGACACACAGACACACTCAAGGGAGAGTGAAAATCTGAGTGCAATTTATTGAAAGCAATCTTCTCTTTTTATACATTTTTACAGTAATTACTTCATTGTGTTTTGCACAGTGTCTGGTTAATCATTTACCAAGGCATAAGTGCATATTGTGTCATATATCATTACATCTTGCTTATTATCTATCAAGAAATCAAGTGCAAATCAAGAACATTTCTTACTCTAATCTCCATACTGGAGGTTCACTCTAGCACATTTGCATTATGATTACATTGTTATTATTATTTTAGTATTATATTTTTCATATACTATTATTTATTCTTATACCTTTGTTTGGCTATATTATTTACTAAGTAATAGAATCAGTTTCCATGGCTGCATTCCTTTACTATGATCCTTGTTACTGGCAATGAGTAACAACATATTTTGGTGGTGCCTTAACAACGCCCAGGCCTAATTGTTCCAGTTATTCGTCATGGCTGAAAAGGTGGGAACCAAATTCCCCTCGGGGACTGCGTCTGTCTTAGGTTGTCAGAATTCACTTCCTGATCTTACCCGTCATTGACTGTCCAGTCCAGCGCACAGGGGCAGGGGGCTTATTATGCCACACTAGCACAGCCACCCAATTAATGCGAGATTGTGGCAATTGTCACATTGCTCTCAGGAGCCGCCACAGTTCCCCCTTTCTTTTTAAATTGAAGCTGCAAAATGCATATCACGACGAAGAATCTTCAGATTTTTGTTAAGTAGCTTTAAAAACACAGGCATTAAAAGGCAACCAACCAAAACAATGAGTGTAATCACTCCAAATGAAATTAAAAAATGCAGCCAATTTGAGGGAGCCAGAGAACGCAGAGAATCAGAAAATGTAGAAGCAAAATCAGACAATGCTGGTTCAGACAAATGCGCCTGGCTCATCGCAGAGATTTCTGCCTGAAGAGATGACATATCATGACTAGAGTCACTTTCACGCCAAACACCAAGCAGATTTTTAACAAAATTCCAATCAAGAGAAGAATTATAAGGTTTAGGTGTAACACAAATAAATTTAAATTGTGCATGACAACGAGTGGAGAGAAGTTTTTTGATTTGCTGTACTTCCTCTCCCAGTGCCAATACAGTTTTTCTAAGAGCATTAAGCTTTTGTTCCATTTTTCTATCTATGGAATGTTGCAAAGCAAGTGCCAAAGTTACATTTTGTGTAAGATCATTAACAAAATGTGCTGTATGTGTTTCCTGTACCAAGGCAACAGATGATGCTGCAAGAGAAGTAACAATTGCAATCAGGGCAGTAATATGTAAAATAAGCGTAGCAACAAAATGTTTAGAATGAATTAAAGCATTGACTTCCTGAATAATTTGTAAAGCAATATTGTCAAACCATGGGGTATTTTGTAAATCCACAGGTAATATAACATAAGAAGGTCTATTTAACATAACCATAGTAGAAAAATTATGAACAATATTAGGAGTTAGGCAATTAGACAACACACATTTAGAACAGGTGACAGAATAGGAATTCCCATGGCAGGAAATGTTCATTGTGTTGGCAGATCCAAAAAGCAATGTATAGGGGTATTCAATGCAGGCACGAAGATTGAAATTTCATACGGCGTAGATATTTTGTCTGGTGCTAAAAAGTTTGATAGTATTCACAGCAGCAAAAAGACGAAAAAGTTCAAGTAAGCACGAGTTCCATTGGAAGTGGTGAAGAAGTAGGTGATCTGTGACTTTTCAGGTTTCAGTCAGTGCAGAGGAGGAACCAAGGTGTTGGTTTAATTTAGCAGGGACCAGATGGGTGAATTAGCATCATTAAACAAGTATTAGATAAATTAATAAAAAGGAACAAAAAAATTAGAGTACCATATAGATACTTTGTACATTTTTTACATAGAGGTGACTCAATATTTTTTTTTTTTTAATAAACACATTTAAACAAAGTAAATTATTAATATTTAACATAATTTTAAGGCATATATGCCTTGAATTATATTATAAAATTTGAACTAGTTTTTGTTTTCCAAAAATTAAAAAAAATTTTTGATAGTGATTGTAAGATTTGTTTTTATGAGAATTTATATAGGCGCCATTTATAATTAGTCCTCTAGAGGTCAAAAACAAAACAAAATAAAACAACACAAAACAAAACACAAAGACAGACAAACAGATACAGAGATCTCTTGATATATATATTTAAAATTTTGGCCATATGTATATAATTTAAGAGATAGTTATTTTATTAATTTTTGTGACGTCACTGAGGTTTTTTAATGAGTTAAAAGCTAAAAACTGTGCAGAAAATAAGTATTTAATTTTAATTATTATTAAAGACCTTGGGCTCGAGACCACAACAATCAGGCAGTTTTATTAACTTTTTTAGATAAGAGAATATTTTTTGAGTTTATATTTTTAAGAAGTGATTATTTGGCTTTAGGTTGTCAATGTTTTATTATACTGAGAGCAAGTATATATTAAAACAAAAAAGAATACTGTTATTTTGATAACAGAAGAAGAGGGAAATTTTTACAGTTTGTTTGTTTTTAGGCTTTTATTAAAATTTGAGGTTTGAATTTAGCTCAAATATGTTTGTATTATTATTTAATTTTTTTTTTTTTTGGTTAATTAATTTTAACAAGAAATTTAACCTTTTACAGGTCCAATAAGTAAATCTAAAAACTTTTATTCAACCAATAAGCATTTTGTATAGCTTGTTAGCAAATTTAAAATAACTCAGTATTTTTTTTTACTTAGACAATTTAGACTTTAAAATTTAAAAAAAAAAAAAAACATAGGGAAATAAAACCTTTTTCCTAGAATGAACCAAAACAGTTTAGTCCCCCACAGCAGGAAGGCAGTAGAGACTTGCCAGTGATCCCAACACTGGAGAAAAAGTCCAGGCAGCTGCTTGTTGAGATCAGGGGCAGCCCCCACCCATTCGTTGCAGTGGGTTTAGAATATCATTATAAAAACCTTTAGTTATATTATATAGTTATATTTAACCATTTTTTATTACCTTAGCAATAGTAAATGAACTTTAAATATTATTATTTAGAAATATTTTATTTATTTATTTTAAAAGAATAAATGGCCTAACCACATACTTAGAATCAGAAAACAAAGTTAAAGGCTGAGCAAAATGCTCAAGTGTCATAATGACTAATTATTTCAGCCTGCTGAGCAGAGACATTTTTAGAGACTTTTTGCAAAGGTTTATCTCTAAGACTATAAACTGCAAAGACTCCAGATGAAGAGCCATCAGTGAAAATGACCTTTGTATTGGGTACAGGTTTAGAATTAATAATTTTTGGAAAAATAAGTTTAGTTTTTTCTGCAAATTTCAATAATGGATGTTGACGCAAATGAAATTTAACTTGTCCTGAAAAATTTTGTATGGCAACTCCCCAATCATTATTATTTTGCAATAAAAATTTAAATTGTGTTTTGTTATATGGAATTATTATATTATTTGGATCTCTGCCAAATAATTCTCGAGACCTCAGGATACCTTTTATGATTAACCAGGCACACATTAATGGATATGCAGTGACCACACGTGTTTGTACATGTGACAAGTGCAGCCATTCCAGGATGCCGTCTTGCCATAAGCAAGCTGTTGGAGTATAAACAGTCTGAATAATTAATAAGTCCCAAGTTTTTGAATAATTCACTTGAATAACTTTTGCTTCAGATAATTTTTGTTTAACCAATTTAATACTCTGCAATGCTTCCTGAGTTAATTTACGAGGAGATTTAGGGTTTGAATCTCCCTGTAAAATTGCAAAAAGTGGATGTAAATTTCTAGTAGTAATTTTTAAGTAAGGTCTTATCCAATTAATATTTCCCAATAATTTTTGGAAATCATTCAAAGTCTGTAGTTTATCAACACGAATCTGTAAATTTTGTGACATAATGCAATTATTATATATGACTTTTCCTAAATAATTTAAAGGTCTATCTTTTTGAATTTTATCAGGGGCCACTACTAGGCCATATGTAGTCAATTGTCCTATGAGATGTTTCAATATTAGATCCGCAATTTCTTTCATAGGATGACTTAGGAGAATATCATCCATATAATGAACAATGTAGGCCTCTGGAAATTTTAACCTTGTCTTTTGTAAAGCTTGATCTACAAACTTTTGACATAAAGTAGGAGAATTTTTCATACCTTGTGGCAAAACCTTGCATTGATAACGTTGCCACGGTTTCTGAAAATTACTAGATGGAATACTAAAGGCAAATTTTTTACAATCATCTGGATGTAATTTAATTGTAAAAAAGCAGTCTTGAAGGTCAATAATAATAACATAGCTGTTTTTTGGAACTGCTACAGGAGAGGGCAACCCTGGTTGTAGGGCCCCCATGTCTTGCATTGTGGCATTTACCGCTCTCAGATCCTGCAATAATCGCCATTTGCCAGATTTTTTCTTTATACAGAAAACAGGAGTATTCCAAGGACTCGTAGACAGTTCCAAATGACCTTTAGCTAATTGCTCTTTAACTATAGTTTGAATAGCCTGGATCTTTTCTGAAGTAAGGGGCCATTGATCGATCCAGACAGGATTTTCATTTTTCCAATTAATTTTATCAGCATATTGTTGAGTTTCAATGGCCCCTATAAAAAAGCCTGTTCATCTATTACATCAGGGGTAACTAAAGACACTTGTAAAGATTCCATAATATCACGTCCCCATAGGGAAAACGGCAAGGCAGGAATCACATAAGGCTGAAACTTTCCTTTCTGTGACCCCAGTTGCCAAGACAACATTTGTGAGCTTTGAGCAACATTATTGGCCATGCCCAATCCAATCAGTGTAGAGGAAGAATTTAACACAGGCCAAGCCGCAGGCCAATCTTTACCTGCAATGCATGACCGGTCGGCTCCTGTGTCTAACAATCCCATAATTGGGTGTCCATTAATAATTAACTTTTTCAATGGTCTTTCTTTTGTAATATTTTGAGTCCAAGCAATCACATCTGTGGACCCAAAACCTTGTTCTCCTCTTTCTTCCTTCAAAATTGGGTTTGGTAACTTAATATAAGAAAGCACAAGAATTTGCGCAATACGCTGATTTTTATGAATTTGTATTGTTTCCTTTAAAGGTCTGATCATAACTTTAATTTTTCCAGTAAAATCAGAGTCTACAATGCCCGGAAGTACTTCAAAATTCTTTTTATAATTTGAACTACGGCCAATTATCAGCCCCACTGTTCCTTGGGGTAGTGGTCCCTTTAAGCAGGTTTCAATAGGTGTAACTCCATCGATGGCTGAAACAATAACATCAGCAACCGATGCAAGATCAAGTCCGGCACTTCCTGGAGTGCCTCTAGGTAATTCATGTATGGTTACAGTAGAGTCAGGCGCTTCAGTCGGTGTGATGTTGTTAGGCGCCGAGTCAGACCCTCTTTCGTTTACGGGGCTGAGGGCTTGCCCCTCTGAGAGGAGAGTTTTGTTTTTGATTCTTTTCTATTTGTTTTAATTTATGTCCATCCTTATGTCACTTACTGTTCCTGGAGGAGGGGTGTGCAGCCTCTTTGGTTTAGAGCATTTACATTGTTTTTTCTTGTTAAAATAATTTGGAGCCATAAGAGTATTCTGTGGCACGGGGTTTTGTTTTGGTTCTGTTGTCCTACAAAGATCAGCAAATGCTTCTTCAAAGTCACTATTATCCTCATCACCCATAACTTCTGCATATTCAGGATCTCCAGGGTGACAATCTACAAGTTCTCCTTCTGCAATAGGTGCAGTAGGGAACACAGCACCCGAATATGTTTTAGATTTATTGGCAAAAGGAACAGCTTCCTGATCACTACTTTTTTCTGAGATTTCTCCTTTCCATAGATCTGCTTCTGTAGTATCAACTAATAAATTTCTAATTTGTACCCATAGAGGAAAAGCCTGAACGGGCACCTGTGTAGGGCCGTTTTGAATATAAAATTTTTGAATTTCTTTTCCTACACGTATCCAATTTGTCAAAGACAAACTGCCCTCTTCAGGAAACCAGGGGCAGATTCTTAAAATAAACTCATAAAATTCACTGAGGGATCTGTTACTTATTGTCATCCCTCGGCTTTTCAACATGTGACTTAAAACTGAAAGGAAAAGTCCTCTATTTCTAGAGTAAGAGTGTCCCATAGTTATGGATTACTCGCCTTCTTTAACTGGTCAGCCTTTACCAGCGGGCCCGCGGCGCCCCGACGAGACTCCCTATCCTTCGATAATAAAGGAAAATATAAAAGTGAAGAGATAGCTTACCTAGAGCTCATTCCTCGCGAACACGTCTTCTTCTTAAGGAAAAACCTAGAGAGTGGATCGCTTAGAAAGCGAAACTAAAAACACTCAGCGATGCTCGCCTGACCGTACTCCTCGCGGAGTATTAGAAAGCCTTGGTATAGGGGTGACCGTATAAGCCCCGGTCTCGGACTCCCAAGGGAGACCCCACTAAACCGTGACGGCTTTCGCGGAACTGCAGGTACGAGCCCACACAGGCTCCGCGGCTCAAAAGAGCCTTGGAGCGCAAACACAAGCACTCACACTAACATACACGCAGGCACACAAAGCAGAGAAGGCCAAATCGTCCAGCTTCACAGAGCTCCCACAGTTTGGGACTCGGGCCCCACGTTTGGGCGCCAGCTGCCGCGGACCAGCCCAGCAGTGGCGGGAGATTGAGACAATCTCAGGGTTGAATGTGAATGAGCAAAAGGTGATCGAAGGAATTAGGGCGAGGGACAAGAAAGAATGACACACAGACACACTCAAGGGAGAGTGAAAATCTGAGTGCAATTTATTGAAAGCAATCTTCTCTTTTTATACATTTTTACAGTAATTACTTCATTGTGTTTTGCACAGTGTCTGGTTAATCATTTACCAAGGCATAAGTGCATATTGTGTCATATATCATTACATCTTGCTTATTATCTATCAAGAAATCAAGTGCAAATCAAGAACATTTCTTACTCTAATCTCCATACTGGAGGTTCACTCTAGCACATTTGCATTATGATTACATTGTTATTATTATTTTAGTATTATATTTTTCATATACTATTATTTATTCTTATACCTTTGTTTGGCTATATTATTTACTAAGTAATAGAATCAGTTTCCATGGCTGCATTCCTTTACTATGATCCTTGTTACTGGCAATGAGTAACAACATATTTTGGTGGTGCCTTAACAACGCCCAGGCCTAATTGTTCCAGTTATTCGTCATGGCTGAAAAGGTGGGAACCAAATTCCCCTCGGGGACTGCGTCTGTCTTAGGTTGTCAGAATTCACTTCCTGATCTTACCCGTCATTGACTGTCCAGTCCAGCGCACAGGGGCAGGGGGCTTATTATGCCACACTAGCACAGCCACCCAATTAATGCGAGATTGTGGCAATTGTCACATTGCTCTCAGGAGCCGCCACACTGTTTGGATTCTAATATACTGGTCCCCGAGTCTTTCTTAAGGGGAGCTAGAGACCTTCTCTATCTGCTCCTTGCAATCTGCACGTTTTACCACCTGGACCCAAGCCTTTGCAAGAGCTCCTGCATCCTCTATGCCATCCCTGTGCCCAGGATAGAGCAGCAGGTCTCTCCCAGCAAGGGGGCAGTATGGTCCTCAGGGAACTGAGCCTATGATGGGGGAGAGAGGCCCAGGGTTTCCTGCCTCTGGCCCTGGGGCCACCCACACAGCCTCATACCCCTCCTGGGCCCTGTATCTGCTCAGCTCTCCCCAGCCCCTCCACACCCCACCACTCACCCACTCTGCTCCCCTCCAGGTGTTTCACCAGTTCCGTGGCCCTCCTGGCCCTTCACCTGCTCTGCTCAGGGACATCAGTTTTGCCCAGATTTCTGTGCTGCAGTCCCATGGGTCTCATGCTGCTCCTGGCTCCTGTGACTGGGCCCAGCCCCTGAGCCTCTCCAGAGCCTCATCCTTCCCTGGTGTACTCCTGTTCACCATGGCCACTTTGTGCTTTGGGGTGGGGAGGCTTTTGTCTGGTGTGGTGCTATTTTTAGTCTTTGTTGCTCGGCAACTCGAATGCTGCACAGCAGCAACAAAATTCTAGGATAATATCTAATACCCTGTCTCTGGCCCTGATGATTGCTGAAGGGGCCACTGCACTGGAAGGCCAGCCACGTCTTGGGGGAGGTCTTAGGGGGGTGCTGGAGGCCTGTGGAGCTGGACAGATCGTGCTGGCCCTGCTTTCCTGGTCCCTCTCCAGCTGGGGGCCTGTCTCAGTGGTGCTGCCGTGCTCCCCAGTGTCCTCCAGCTGGAGGACTGACACCAAGGTGCTACTGTGCTCCCTGGTGTCCTCCTGCTGGGGTCTGGCCACAGAGGTGCTGGTGTCCCCCCAGGCGTCCTCCAGTACCGGGCCTAGCGCAGAGGGTCTGCCCTTCGGGGCATCATCTAACAGGCGGCCTGGCCCTGCGGCGGTGGTGTGCTTCTGGGCTTCCACCAGCTCAGGGACTCCTGCGGAGATGACCCTGGTGCCCGGGGTGGCATCCTTTGCCCTCTTTTGGACTTCCTGCTTTCGCAGGATACCCGGCCTTGGGGTATTCCCCGAAACCTCAGGCTGCGGGAGGCTGTCCTTGGAATCGGGGTCACCGGGCTCCCGGAAGGTGACGAGCTTTGGCACCTGGAAAGTGACGCGCCTGGGCCGCTCCTGGCCCTCCTCCTCATAGTCCTCCTCCCCCGCCTGCTTCCTGGAGCGGAGGATCAGGTAGGTGGCCATGACCTTGTCGTACTTGTTAGCGTCAATGGCCTCCCGAATTTCCTGCCTCTGGTAGCCCAGGCGCTCCATACCTTTGATTATGGCCGGGTCCTGGGGGCTGAGGGACGGCTCGCTGAAGGGCAGGAGTCCCTCAGTGTTTTCTGCTAGCCAGGCGTGCTGCCGGATGCTCTCCAGGGTGCTGCGCCTCCAGGGGTCTGGTGCCAGCATTTTGGCCAGTAGGTCCTGGCATTGCTCCGTGAGATAGTCGGGCAGCTGGACCCGCCTGCCCACGACGCGCACCCTGATCGCCCAGAGGTTTGGGCCCCTGAAGGGCAGTGTGCCGGTCACCATTTTATAGAACACGACGCCCAGGCTCCACACGTCCACCTTGGGGCCATTGTAGCGCTGGCCAAGGTAGACCTCGGGGGCCCTGTATTCTGGGCGACAGCAGCACCTGCTCAGCGCCCGGTTGAAGGCCTGGACGCTGAGCCCAAAGTCCGCCAGCTTGACTTTCCCCTCTCGGGTCAGCAGAATGTTCTCAGGCCTCACATCCCTGTGCGCGATGCCTTTGGCATGGCAGTAGCTGAGGGCCGCGAGGATCTGCCGAAAGAGCGGGCGAGCCTCGCGCTCGCCCAGGCGCCCACGCCTGTCCAGGAAGTCCTGCAGGTCCTCCCCCTGCACGTACTCCATGACGAGCTGCAGCTCCGGCCCGGTGTCCACCACCTGGAAGAGCTCCACGATGTTCGGGTGGTGAAGGGCCTTCATGCACCCCATCTCGCGGGCCAGGAGGCGGAGGTCGGGCACCTCGGACTTGCGGACGCCCCTGATGAGCACCTTCGTGCCCGTGAGCGCGTGCAGCGCCAGCGTCACCTTGGCGTGGGAGCCCCGCCCCAGCTCCCCCAGCACCAGGTAGCTTTGCCCTTGCCGTCCCTGGGACATAGCGCCTGTGCGCTTGACTACGCTGACCACCCTCACCAGCCCTGACTATAAGCAAATACAAAAAAAAAAACAAAAACAAGGAAAATAAGGTAAAAAACAAAGAAAGAAAAATAAAATAACTAAAATAAATAGCCTAAACAAATAATTAAATAAATAAACCAATAAATAAACCCAAAGAGAACCAAAACAGGCTCTCACTGTCTCTCACGTCGTCCGGAGTGCACAGGTCACTGTCCAGAGCTTCCCGGCTCCTGAGGACACAGGCGCAGTCCGGGCGGGCCTGATGCAGGCGGTGCCGGTGCCGTCACAAGGGCTCTTTGTGGCGTCAGAGCCACAGGCCACAGCCATTGGCAGAGGGAACCGCCAGCGGTTTCTCAGCCTTAACGAAAAAGCTGCCGCTTAACGACAACCCTTGGAATGCCCGAGAGGCCCTTTCATCGGTCCTGAGCAATCCCGTCCTGGGTTTTGGCTTTTCCAGGCGTCCCCATCCTGGCCCTGCCTTGTGCAGATGCTTTAAGGTCGCGCTCACACTGTGGGGAGAACAGCAAACAGGGGGCGCAGGCGGTTGGGCGCGCGCTGGGGAGCTGTCCACAGCCTCTGCCGCGCCCGCGAGGGTCCATGTGGCGCGCAGACCCCTCCTGCCCCGCCCGCTGCTCCCCTCAGCAGTGGATTTCAGTCAGTCTGTCTGTTCTGTTCCAGGCTGTCTTTGGGGAATCCTCTCACCCTCCCGCGCATCTGGCCTGCACCCCGGTGCTTGCATAAATAAAATACATCTTTAAGAAAATTAAAAAAAAAAATAAAGGCACAGTTACTGCTGTTGCAATGAACTAGTAAGGTTTAAATTCTAAAATTTTCAAGAGGTAATTTCAGGATTCTTTTTCAGCCTGTCTTTCTTTTTGGGGGGCTGTAATTGTGTCATGCAGTCAGTTTAGTAGAAAAATAACATTAAATAATAATACTATCTGCACAAAAGTTCCTTTGAGAAGGAATATACTAACAAATCCAATAGGTCATAACAGTACCAGTGTGCTTAAAACTAAACAAAAATGTTAGGAAATTCAGAATACTTTGTTTTTTAGGTTGCTTTTAACACTTCAACCAAAATAAAGTGATTTAATAGTGATAAATATCAGGAAGTATAAGTATCATTGGTTTAATTCTATGTATATTGCATATATCAATATGTGCACTTACATATATATTAATATCTGAGGAAGGAGATTTAGAGAGGCTAATTACTTTTTCCAAGGTTACCTATATATGATATTCACTCAAAAGAAACAATGACTAATTATTGAGAAACTACACTGTACTTTTGTACAATTGATAGTGTTCTAGTGATCAAGATATAGAGAGATTGTTGTGATAAAACTGACTTTTCAGTGGCAGGGAATAAAAGCAATATAAATAAGTTTTAAAATATCCAACAGAGAAATAACAAATGGTGATAGGAACTGTACAAAGGATCGAAACAAACCAATTGAATTTTCAATGCCATTTAGGATAACATGAAAATATGAAACCCATCAGGATATTTTTAATAAAATGTATGTATCTGTAAAGCTATGAAAACATTATTCTTTCATGGAAATGATAAGACTTCAATAAATGACAATATGAACTCTATTGACAGACCAGGATGCATAGAGCAAAGTTTGGGAGAAAGCACAATTGCAGAGGGGAGCACAGAGAGGCAGAAAGGACTGAATCACCCTGCAGTAAGAAAAAGGAGGTCAGTGTTTCATGTGGACAAAGGAGAAGGAATTGTGAGACAAGGTCAAAGATATTCACAGAAACTAGTCACTCAGAACTTCCTAATTCAGGGGGATGGCCTGAACTTCAACTAATTGTGAAAATGGAGAGAGGTGTTGGCGAGTGGAGTGAATTGAATAATTTGTGTTTGAGGAAAATCTCTTTGCATTGGGGAAACTAGATTGTAGGAGAACAAGATGCAACAGGGAAAAAAACGGAGAAACTTGCAGTAGACAAAGAGAGAGGAGTGGGTCAGAGTGGTACTTTGCTTAGGATGTTAGCTAATAGGGCTGATTTGGATGGATATAGAAAGTGAGGGAAAGACAGAAATTAAAGATGCTGCCAAACTTTCTATCTTGAGCAACTTGGTAGATGTAATTGCTTTTTTTTTTTTAAGATTTATGTATTTATTTATACAAGCCCTGGGTACAGTCAGAAGTGCGGGAGGGTAAGAGAATTCACCAGAGCCAGAGCAGAGAACAGAATAGGCAGAGTGACGAAATACACTGCTGAGGGGAGCAGCGGGCACAACAGGAGAGTTCTGTGGTGCCATGTGAGACCCTCGCTGGTGGCCAGGTATTGAACCGGCACTGCAGATTCTGTGGGCAGCTTCGCAACCTAGCACTCAACCCCTGTGCCACTAGGGGAGGCCCATGCTTTTTTTTTTTTTTTTTAAGTTTTATTTTTATTTGCTGAATTCAGAGAACAAAGAGTAGAGGTTTGGGTAGATGGAAGATTGGTGTAGTTGAAGAGGTTAGGTTCCATCTTCTTTTATAAGAAATCACACCACTCTATCTAACAAAGATTATTGATCTAGAATGTTGTGGGGAAGAATCAAGGTGGAGGCCCTGTTGCAGGGGTGAAAGAGTTCACCAGAGACAGATGGGAAATACCAGGCGAATTTATTGAAATACACTGCTAAAAGAAGCAGAGGGCGAAACAGGAAGGGTGGACTGCTCAGAGTTTGGGTCCCAAGTCTCTACGCTTTAGAACCATTGACTGGTTAGGTTGACTAGTCTTGGGTGTGTCCTGACTGATGATCTGAATCAGCATAGAGGATCATCAGTTCTGGGCCTCACCAGCTTAAGGTCCATGTTTCCATGGCAGTTCCATCCACTCCCTGTATCATCCCAGCCTCCCAATCTTGCCTCTGGCCAAGGAGTGGGGGCTTGGTTTTCAAATTCTTAATGATACCTTGACAGACCAGAGGTGCAGGGGTGAAAAATTTCACCAGAGGCAGACTGGAGAACAGAAAAGGCACATTTGTTCAAATACACTGCTAAGAGAAGCAGCTAGGGAGACAGGAAAGATCTACAAGTGAAGAAAGATTTTGGGCTCCCTTTTATAAATAGTTTTGTCAGTTTTGCTTTGGGGAGTTAGTTTTGGGCTGGTTAGTACAGGGGTGTCTGATCCTGGGGGCTTGATCTTTGACCCAGAATGTGTCCTGGCCTTGCCTCCACATTCCTGGTCAAAGGGATCCATCTTACGGATTGGGACCCAGAGCAGCCTCATCAGTTCTCTCTGTGTTCAAGCCTCCCAAACCTTCCTGCTGGGCAAGGGGTAGGGGCTTAATTTTAACCTTATTTAACACTACCCCACCATTTGGTTTCTGTTTTTCTGCCACAGTGGATAATTTCCTATATGCAATTTACATTCCCTCTTCTTGGTCTTCACCTGTCTGCATCCATTAAATTTGGAAGTCTCTACTGACAGAAACAATTCAAAGCATGCACTTTATGACTTAACACTTTATATCAATAAGTGTCAAGTAAATTACCAAAAAGGGAACCCCAAATCCCCAAAGGCTAAACACGGAAGCAATTCTACATTTTTTAAGAGAGAATTTCTCACAATTAAGTTGTAAGTTATGGTACAATCAAAAGAGCAAAAGGGGGTTGAATTGGGTTGCTTTATTTTTTTATTACTCATTCCCTGTCAAAACCATGTTTAATTACCAAATATTAAAACATGAGCCCATCAAATCAGCAAAAATAGTATAAATTCTGGAAAAAGGAAAGAAAATACTGTGATTTCCAGAGAAAGGATCATGTTGTCACTCCTGCAGTATACATCTGGCCCAACACGGTTGTCAGGGTGTCATTTCATAAGGTTAAAAACTAAGCTCTCACTCTTACCCCACAGTCATGTTTGAGAGACTTGAGCAGAGAAGGGCATCAATAAGGCTGCCACGGGAACTGGGCCGCTAGACTGACCACCATGGCAGATAAACCAGCCCAACTCCAGGAATGCAGAGGCAGGGCCTGCACATGTGTCAGTGTCAAGGGTCTGCACCCAAGAGCAGACACCCCAGCCGATAACCTGTGCAAACTGGCTCCCCAAGTAAGAAACCCTATGGAACCCTAGTGTAAAAGTCTCAAATCCTTCACACACAGCTGTATAGCTCCCTCTTGCCCCCTGTTCCCTTGCAGGGTATTTCAATAAATCCTCCTTTTCTGTTCTCTACTCCATCTCTGCCGCACTCTTACACCCCCATACCTCACGCCTCCCCCAGCTATGGTTCCACCACAAAGACTGCTTAATAATGTTTGTTCCCTTAATGAACTATCCAATCATCGCTTATATCACTGACCCTGAATTATTATTATTTCTGATATAAATGTTATTAACAGCATTAGCAAGCTAATATTGATGCGGCAATTAAAGATAAATTCACTGATTTTCAAACTCTAAAAAGTTCCCTTATTTTCTGTAGATTCAGAGACCTGATAAGGGAAGAAGAACACAGGCTCAGATCTCTTTCTTCACCCTCCCTATGCCAGAGAAGCTGGGCGTGAATGTTTACAAATCATGACTGTAGAACAAGGATTGACAAATTTCTCTCTCCTCAAAGAATAAATATTTCAAACTTTATTTACCATATATTGTAGTTCCTTTTGCAACTACTAAAATCTGCACTACAGCGAGGAGATAGCCAAGGACAATTAACAAATGAATGTGGCTGGTTTGTCATTGTATTTACAAGGTTGAATTTAGCCTGAGGTGTCATTTTCTTGTTCTAAGGAAATCATTTCCCTTTTCTCCACAATTTTACATCTTTGGGTTTGCTCCATGAATTTTGAAGTGGCTGGAATTTAGGATGACTTAGGAAATTTGCATCAAAATGTGGGTCTTGGAGCAACCCTCATCCATCTTGGAGATTCTGACTCCCATGTATTATAGCAAAAACTGTAAAGAACACACAGCAATCAGAATAAATGTCCTCTGAAATTAAGACCTTTAAATGTCCCTTCATAGGCCATCAGTTGATTCCATTGTTTTTAAAAATTAACTGCTGAGGGAGAAAAAATTTAAAAAAGGAAAAGTATGAGGATTGCATATAAGAGAGCAAGTCAAAATATCTCAGAATAGCTTTTACTTTTTTACATATATATACAAACGGAGCTTCGGAATTATCACAAATTTCATAAGCTCTAATAAACATCTTTGTGTTTCACTTCATTTTCTTTTAATTTTTACTGAAGTTCCACTGGTTTGTACCATTATATAGGGATAGGTTTTGGTGTACATTAAAAATTTACATTTGAATAAACAGTTTCTATTCTTCACCATACAAGAACTCCTTTACCCAAATTCCTCAGCCCCTTCTCCTGTTTCCCTCTGGCAGCAAATATTTTGTTCTTACAGACTAAGATGTTGTTTTTGGTTTGTTTTGTTTGTTCATTTGTTTTGTTTCTCTATCATCCATATAGGAGTGAAATTGTAACAGGGTGGTCCCCAGGAAAGGGGGAGGTTCCAGGTTCCCACCCCACCCAAGGGAGGGTGGAGCTGAGCAGGGAGAGAAGAAGCTGCAGAGGAAACTGAGGAAGGAAGGAAGCAGGATGGAGCCAGAAGGAGACCCAGAGGAGGCACGTAGAGCAGAGAGACGCGTGAAGAAACCACGCTTGCCTTTTGGTCGTGGACTGGGTGACACAGATGTGGGCGAGAGACCCGTGGGGAGGTGGCAATGGCGGTTTTTGTCTTGCTTTTGATAATTTACTCTTTTCCTTCCAGACTTGTCTGGTGGTTTCTGATCCTTTTCTATGGGTCCCCACTGGAAGCTGCCTTAGACCTGTGGCAGGCTTTGGGACCTTATTCTGGGCCAATCCCTTTTGGATGGACTTTTACCAACAAGGGGACTGGTAACATTGGATACTTTATTTAGAAACTATAGAGACACACTGCAGGGGGAGGGGGTGCGGGGTGGGGGGAGGGAGGGAGGGCAGGGAGAGGAAGGACTAGAGTCAAAATAAGGGGGAGGTGCAATTGTATTGGGAATATAACCAAAATGAAAATGCATACATTGTGCCAAGATGAAAAATGATGTAAGAATTATATAAAATAAAATATTTAAAAAAAAAGAAACTGTAGTCTCTGCCTTTCCTATATTGTTTCCTAATTGTATTGAAGTTCCTTCCCAGTAAAGTCTCATATGTTTGTGGTGATGCGGAAGACGGCAGAACCCATTTAGAGCAGGTAGGTTTGTGGTGTCTGGGCTACCCCTCTCCTTGCCCTGTAACAAAATCATATGGTGCTTTTATTATCCCTCTGACTTATTTTAGATAGCAAAATATAGATACTCTAGGTCAATCCATGTTGTTGCAAACAGCAGGATTTCATCTTCTTTATAGCTGAGTAGTCTCCCACTGTATATATATATATGATATATATATCATATATATCACTTTTTTTTTATTTTATCATCTATCAGTGGGCTCTGAGTTTGTTTCTCTGTCTTGAGTGTTGTGAATAATGTTATGATGAACATGGTGTTCCATATATCTCTTTGAATTTAAGTTTGTATATTTTTGTGGTAAAGCTTGACAACTAAAGAGAAGTCAGCTAGCTGGGTCATGTGATATTTCTTTTCTTAATTTTGTTGAGGGATTGCCACACTATTTCCATGATTAGAACAGTTTAAATTTGTAACAACATCTACAAAGAATTTTTTCTCTCCACAACTTTACCATCACTTGTTTCTTGTCTATTTTGATAATAACCCTCTTAACAGATAGGAGATGATCGCTCATTTTGCTTCTGATTTGCTTTCTGAATAGGAGAGGAAGAACACACGTTCATGCGCCTGCTGCCATCTCTGTCTCCTGTGGACAAGGCGCTCTTCAACATCTCTGTCCACTTTTCAATGGGGGCATTTGTTCTTTTGGTGATGAGTTTAATGAGTTCTTTATAAAATTTCTATATTAAGCCCTTGTCTGACATATGTAAGTATTTTCTCCAAATCATTAGCTTTTTTAATGGTGGTTTCTTTCACTCTATAGAAACCTTTTAGTTTAATATTGTCCCATTTGTTTATATTTGCTTTTGTTTCCTTTGCCAATGTAATCCGATTGACAAAAGTCATCTCTAAGGCTGATTAAGGAACTGTGTCATTTTTGTTTTTCTGTGTATTTTGTGATTTCAGAACTTATAGCCATGTCTTTACTCCACTGTTGGTGGAAATGAAGACTGTTTCCTTTCCTAGAAAAGTAGGATAGGTATTTCTGAAAACACTAAAAATAGTTCTACCTGATGATCCAGCAATCCCATTCTTAGATATCTCTCTGAAGTATACAAAACCACTAATATGAAGGGATATGTGCACTCCTATGTTCATTGTAATAGTATTTTCAATACCAAAGTGATAGAAGCAACCTAAGGGTCCAACAATAGATGAGTTGGTTACAAAAATATGGCGCACAACACACAAATACTACTCAGCTACTAAAAAAACCCCACCGGATTAAATCTTCCTCTTTGCAATAATATCGATGGTACCAGAAGAGACTATGACTCACAGAATTAGCTAGAAGAAAGATAATACCAGGGAGAGTAAATGGTTTGTCCACAGATCCAAAACTATAGCCTAACTTGAAAATAAAACAAAAATCTCTTACTTAGAGAGACCAATTTTCCATCAACTACTTAAAAATTTATGGGCACAGAATGAACTACATCTATTTCAAACATAATGTTTTTTATTAGACTGTTATTTCATTGCAATCTGGTTCAGTATGCAAACTTGTAACATAAAAAGGTAATGAAGGGCTATTTATTAAAAGAGATGGATAAAAGGGATCTGAAAAGCATTATCCTTCAGGGCTACCATGTGAAACCCTGTCATTTGTTATTTTCCATTTTGTTATAATAAGAACGAAAGGTTAAATATTTTCATATTAGTTTTTACTTTGACATTTACCAAAAAGAGTCTTTTCAATTTCAGAAAAAACTATTCATAGTAACCATGTAGTATATAGTCCTTACACATGCATACCAATTAATTTAAATCTAAAACTTGCCTGTGACATGATTCATTGATCAGTAAAGACACATTCATTTTATATTAAATTCTATATGGCCAATGGTGCAGTGAGAAATTATTGGGAAAGGGGCCACGCTGTTGGCTTTGAGAGTAAGTCTCAGCTCTATCACTGCTGTGGCCTGAGTTCAATTCCCCACGAGGGAGCTAAGCCACATAGGGTACAGCAGCCTTCTCCTGTCATGCCTGCTGCTCCCTGGAGCAGTGTATTTCAGTACATCTGCCTGTTCTGCTCCCCACTCTCTCTGGTGAATCCTTTCAACCACTGCACCTCTGGTCTACACCCCAGTTCTGTGATGCTTGAAAAACATACATTGGAAAAAGGTGGCAGTCTTTGTTTGGAAAGTCTGCAAAGCAGATCAAGGAGAAAAGACTTTAATGAGAAACTATTTGAGAATAGTACAGAGCAATATGATGAAGGGATTAACATGGTAATTCCAACTAAAGCATAAACTAACTGAAGTATAAACATTTTGAGAATAAAGCAGTCGGCTAATTCTGTTACATTACATTCATTTATCAACTCTTAATCAACTTGCTTCAGTGTACTTCTGCTACATTGTCTGGTCCACAAATCACTATACAACAGAATACAGCTTAAATACATGAAGGGAAACTCCATTATGGAAGTTTGTAGATGGCTCACAGCTATTCCATGCAAACACAGTTCGGGGAACCTCCCCTCAGGAAACCACAGGAAACAAAGTCTCTACAAGGGTGTTGCCACAATATGCCCCCCGTGGGGCAGAGGAGTGTGCACGCATGAGCCACAAATTCATGGTCCTCCTTGGAACCCGGGTCCAGGTTAGTTATTTAGGCTTATGAAACAGGACTTGGGCACTATTCCAAAAGGTGCTATGGATCAAACCATGGCAATACAACCCTGCATTTCCATTACATTGTGAGTGCTCCTGCATCAGGAAATAATCTCTTTTCACCACCATAGAGAACACTTGATTTTCCTAGGGCTACAAGAATTAAGGAGTGATGTATTACTATCTCATCTATTTCTTTCTCTACCACTGCTCCCTATTGGAATGGCATTAAAATTAGCCAAATCAGACTGGAAAGGAAAGGAAAACAATGAAATAACTGCAGGGGACATAATTTGAGGAACGTTTACCAGGACATAATTTGAGGAAATTCAAGGATTTTCTATATTACTGATGCAGATGTTGGCTACATAGATCAACTGAGGAGCAAACATTTTCTTACCCATGACCTAGATGTGGTATAAATGGAATTAGAAATTTCCTCCATATCTGAGGATTGGAAAGCTGATAGTATACCAGAGACTATGATTCAACTAAGAGGCCCACATAGTAATACCTCCGTAATGGATCATGGCTTTTAGCAGTAATGTAAGCAAAACACCCAAAAGCAATAATTAATATATATATGCATGTGTTACACAAGTTTATAACACTGTATAAATTTTTGGAGTACAGCTTCACACCTATTAAAATGTGTAATTCCACACCACACACACCAACAGAGTTCTAATGAGCCTCCACTAACAGGCTTCCCCAACACCCCCCCACTCCAGGATCAGGTCCTCCTGCCAATTTGTGTCTGTGCAAGCATGGACTTCTTTCTTTTCATATGTGTGCGTGTGTGTGTGTGCCCTCACCCCACTGAAAGGAGGACTCTGGTGAAGTTTTTCTTAGAGGTGACCCAAGAACCCCCATCTGTGACCCCAACACCTCTCCCAAGGAAACAAGGAAAGTCTGAGAAACTGTCATCCAGGCAAACTGGATGGGATTATTGGGCATAAAATGGACATTAGCAAAAACGAATTAAAGTATGGTGTTTAGTTATTATGTCAACATTGCTGCATTAGTGGTAAAAAAAAAAAATCTGTACTCATGTAGGATGTTAACAAAAGGGAAATGGTGTGGGATTAACAAGACGTGTACTGCCTTTGCAACTTTTCTGTAAATCGAACAGTATTCTTTAAATGTTATTTTTTAAAATACTCTCAATATTTAATAGGTTATATAAAGAAAATTTTTTTTCTTTTCCAGTTTTCCAGATATCACCGTCCAGGGACTGGAGAGAGGGGTTCTGGGAGAAAAGATGGAAACCTCACACACAGGGCAGGCTCCGGAGTCTCCTCTCCTCTGAGCCCTGCTGCTCTGACTCCTCACAGAGCATCTCACCCCCAGGTTGCCACCCTCCAGCATCCCCAGCTGTGCCCACCTCAGCCCCCGCCCCCTCCTGGCAGCGCCACCAAATCCGGAGCAGCGCGGCAGCGCCCCCGTGTGGCCACAGGGCTGAGCACAGGAGACCAGAGCTGCCCTTTCTCCTGCTCAGCCAGGCCCTCCCCAGGCTCCCTGGGCCCCCAGCGGCAGGACAGGGATCTGCTCACAAGGGGGCGCCCAAGTCCAGTGTCAGGTCAGAAGTCCCCAAATTTTCTTAGTCCTATGGACAAAGGACAAAAGCAGGTTTCCAGGTCATTACAGCTGATTCCCAGACTATGGGCTGATCCCCAAATATAGAGGTTCCTTCAGTCTCAGATGGATCCTTGGACTCCAGAGTCTCTGTACTTTGTTTCTGCTTCTGCTTCCAGGTGTGAAATCACCTCCACCTGGGAATTAACATTCAATTCTACCCAGGAGCCCAGGGCCTCGCCCAAGAAAAGGACAAGCTTCCAGGAAAACACCAAGACCCGGGGCCAACCACCATCCACGTCTTGCAGCAGGGGGGAGCAGGAGTGATCAGAGCCGGGGATAGACCCGGGGAGCTGGTGGTGGTGTGTGGTGGATCATTGGTGGAAGGGCCGCACCTAAGAGGAACAATAACTATAGAAAGATGACCCACGCTGTAAGGAAATAAATAAACAAATATACATCTTTTAAAAATTTTCCATCCCTGAATGAGGGGAGGTTGAGGAGAGCCCCCAGGGCATGACTAGGAAGAAAGGGAGGCTCCTGGAAATGGAGCAGAGGATGAAAATGGGGACTAGGGGATGGGGCCCAAAAGGAGTGGTGGGGGCACCAGGAAGGGTGGGGCCAGGAAGGGGCAGCATCGGGGACACTGTGAGGGGAAGGTCTGTGTGGGAGATGCGACTCTGGCTGGGGCTGGGAGAGTCTCTGTCTCCCCTGGTGGGACTGCAGAGGGACTGGAGCTGTAACTGATTAGGGAATCACTTAGGTTCTGGGCCTTTCCTGTCAGTGCAGGGCTGGTGTGACTCAAACACGCACACTCAGGCTGATGAAGGAGAGAGAGGAGGAGAGGACAGATGGTTAGGAGGAGGCCCCCATTTCCTGAGCCTCAACATCCTCCCCAACTCCCCAATGCTGGGGTGGCAGGGAGATTCCTGCAATGAAGAGGAGGTGATTCAGGGAATCAAGAGGAGAAAGGCCTGTGCTGCCCTGGAGGGCCATCTGTGGGGAATGATTCTGGGGCTCCAGGGCCCCACTCCCTGCTAGCAGGTTAGAGCCAGCCCTGCTCACAGCTCCAGGCTGCTGACAGCTCCTCCGTGCCGTGACCCTGAAGACACCGCTCTGGGGATAGTATAAAGAAAACAAAACAGCAAAATTAAATGGGAATCTGAAAACGGTAGAACTGATTTTAAAAATCACATATTTTGAAGGACACTTCAGAGGACTTGGATTCCTTGTCTGACAGCTCATTGCAATCAGGACCTTGACCGTCACGTGAGCTACTCTGGCCTCCACTGTTTCTTGTGAGAAAACAGCCACTGATCACTTTATCGCCTGAATATTTTACGGGTTTGTACCAAATCTCTTCCTCCTTTGCACCTAAAACAAAGATCTGGCATCTCCACAGTCTCTGAGGGGGAGGCGGCAGGTGGGGCCTCACTCAGAGGCTCCAGCTCTGGGTTCCACGAGGCTATGATGGGAATGAGATGTTGGCGACTCTGAATGGCCGTGATCAGCGTGGAAGGACCTGCCTCAGAGCTCCTGCATGTGGCTCCTGGAGAAAACCCTCAGGTCCTTGTCCTGTGGGCGTCCCCTTAGCTGAGGGTCCACCGTGTGCAGGGAGTCACCCCAGAGAGGGGGAGCCCGGGCGGGAAGTCTCAGCCCCTGTGAGCCTGACTCTGTGACGTGGCGCGTCCCTTCTGCTTCAGTCTCCTCACGAGGAAGAGCCAGCAAGTCAGACACACTCACGGGGGGAGCTGTCTCCCCTCCTGTGTATCCCAGAACTGGTGGAGAATTGAAAACCAACACAGTAGACCTTCTGGAAACTCATTATTTCCATTCTGCCCACATGAAAAATAAGCTGCCTCCCACCCAAGGCCCCTAAAGTCTCTCCCATCACAGAAGCAGTGTGATGTCAGCATCTCATCGCGTGACTCAGGACCACGCAAAGGAGGCGCCTTGACAGCTTCTGTCCAGTGAAACCGTCTGTGCTCAGCTCCTCATGGGCTCAGGCAGTTCCCTGCCACACAAGCCCTTGATGAGGATACTGTGGAGGACAGACACAGGGCAACATGTAGACCCTATTTGTTATGTTTTTAAAGCAAATTTATTGAGATATAACTTTTTTTTTAAAAATTATTTATTTATTTATTTATACAAGCACTGGGTACAGTGAGAAGTGCAGGAGGGTGAGAGAATTCACCAGAGCCAGATCAGGTTGCAGAACAGGCAGACTGACGAAGTACACTGCTGAGGGGAGCAGCGGGCAGCAGGAGAGATCTGCGCGCCATGTGGGACCATCCTCAGGTGGCCGGGGAGCAGCCAGAGATCGAACCGATGCTGCAGAGGCTGCGGGCAGCCTTGCAACCCAGCGCTCAACCGCTGCGCCACCAGGGAGGCCCTACCACACATTTCTTGCCTGGATTTGACTAAAGACAAAAGCACAGTAGAAAGTCGTCATGTCATCACCCTTCATGGAAATGAATTGAACTCACCAAAGAGAAAGACACAGAGTGACTAGTTGTACCAAAAAACAAAACCCAATTTTATGCTGTCTCCAGGAGACAGGATCAAAACAGCCCCACTGCGGGAGACAGGTATAGGCCAGGATGCTTGAGGAACTGCCCAGTGTGGACAGTTCACACCCCCACTGCTGCAGAAACCAGGACCAGGATGAGGATCCTGCAGGCGTGATTGTATTTTTTTTTATATTCTTTTTTTTATTTTTTAACTTCACTTTTCACTTGTAAAGACTATTTGTTTTCCACCTACCCCCTCAGGTGTAGTCCCCATAGAGTTTCCTTCTCCAAGGCACCCGTGCACCATCACCTCAGTCCCCTGTGCTCCTCCCTCCCTCCCTCTGGTCCTCTGCACACTGGGGATCAGAGAGAGACTGAGACAGGGACACAGAGGAATGGGGCAGGGACAGAGAGGCCAAGAGGGACAGGGACACACACAGAGAGTGAGATGAGGACAGACCAGGAGGGGGAGAGAGAACATCAGAGGGACATACAGAAAGAGAAAGGGAGAGTCAGCCAGTGAGGACAGGGAAGGAGACAAAAGAGGCCTCGCTGGCATCAGTCACTGTTGGAGTGGACACCCCCTGCCTTGGGTGGCCTCGTCCCAGTCAGAACCCAGTCCCAAGTCGATACAACCTCCAGGCAGGTGGGCAGGTGTGTGAGCAGGTTGGGGGCCCTGAGAAATCTGTGGCCGGCACGTGTACACGGTCTGTGGCCCTGGCACCTGGACTGGGCCCGCAAAGCCCTGTAGGGCACGGCCAGAGAGGAGCAGGGCTGACAGGTACACTGGGTGGGAGGACAGGCACCCCGGGTGGGAGATGTCTCTGCCCCCAGCAGGGCTGGCCAGGCCTGGGTGAGGCGTGTGCAGGTGCCCTTCCCCGGGTGGAACCCTCCAAATGCTGTGAGCCTGACACCAGCCTCCCCTCCAAGGGCAGCAGAGAGGAGTGGCCCACTCCCCAGGGAGAGGCTCCACACTCTGGAGCTCCTCTGGGTCCATGGGAGACAGGAGCCTGGAGTTACCGATGCTGCAGGGCCTGCTTCCTGGCAGGGAGGATGAGCCAGGTCAGCAGCCAGAGACCTGGGTCCCCAGGTTGTCCCTGGCTGCATGGCTCCATCCAAGGTCTCTGGGAGGCTGTGCTGCTGTCAGTGTTGTGAGATGAGCCTGGTATGGAGGGCCAACAGGAAGTGGCCCAGGTAGCCATGTGGCGGGCTGGGGGGGAGCGGGGGGGGGCATCTGTCTGAGCAGGAAGTCCAGCGAAGGGGACCCAGGAAGTGACATCACCTCCACGAGATGACAGGGCACACATGACCTCGGAACCCTGGTCCCCAGGCAGTTGGTTCTGAACCAAACCTGACCCAGCTCACTTGCCTGGTGGGCCTGGACCCGGCCCCACGTTTTCTTGCTGTTTGCCCAGGTCTCCCCGCAGTGGACCCAAAAAAGGTCCCCGAAACTCGTGTCACACTCTGCCGAAAGGCATGAGGAGCCTGTGCGTACGCCTCGGGCCAGCACCAGCACTGCCCCTCAGGTAACTAGGGGGTCCCTAGGGACAGGTCAGACCACGCCAGGACTCTGATGCCCCCACCCCTCCCTTCCCCCTGTGAGTGCGGGTGTGCGTGCAGTGAGAGTGAGTGTGTGCATGCTCCAGGAAGGAGGGTCTGGCCCACCCAGGAGTCTGCTCATGTCTACACCAGAACCAGCCTGGCTGGTGGTGGGACCCAAACCGTCATGGCTGCTCCCTCTTGCCCCAGCTGGTTGCTACCCAGCAGGTGCGTCTGTTTACTCCCAGGAGGTCTTTTGTGTCCAGGAAGGTGAAGAGATCCAGAGAGTGCAATTCCCCGACTGTCCTCCCACAGCCCAGTGTGGGATCTGTCCCAGCACAGAGCCCAGGTTGAAGTGCACCTGCAACTTTGAGATTGGGGCACATGTCCAAAGGAACTGGCTGCAGTACCCGAAATCCCTGGAGGAGCCGTCCGAGGGTGAGTGGCCCAGGCTGGTGCATGGGCCCGGCTGGGCGGGGTAGGGTCAGGTGGCCCTTGGAGGAGACCACACGGGCTAGATTTGGACCACGAGCAGTCTGACCTGGCAATTGCAACTGCCTCATTTGAGGAACAGAATCCCAAGGGCCCCCTATTTTAGGGTGGTCCCTGCTCAGGGCTCTAGCATGTGGTCTTTTTGAAAAGGCAAGAGGCAATCTGGCGTGTGGCTGATGGCCTGTCCTCTTGCATCTGTAGCCGCTTCTCAAGGAGCACAGTCGGGCTCCCCTGCAGCCCATGGGACAGGCCAGAGCCCAGCCAAGTTGCTGATTGGAGAGAAGCAGACACCGGGGTTGTCTCTGCTTGTGCTGCAGGATCCCTGCAGGGGCTGGTTCCCCAGACAGGGCTGCTGCTGCCTTCGCACCCTCACTTGAACCTGCAGGATGTTGGCCAGAGGTGGCTTCCTCCCACAGGTGTGGTTCTAGCTCAGGACGCTCTTGCGTAGGCTGCATTCTCCTGGCCAGGGCCTGGCTGTTCCAGCAGGGGTGGAGTGAGCTCAGCACTGTCCCCATGGGGTGCAGCATCCTGGTCATTGTCTGGTTCCTCCTGCAGCAGTCCTCTTATCTCAAAATCCTCAAAGAAGTCTTTGGGATCCTGCGCCAGTCTTGGCTTCCCCAGAAGGGGTGGGGTGTGAACTGCCCACACTGGGCAGCTCCTGAAGCATCCTGGCCTCTACCTGTCTCCCACGGTGGGGCTGGTGTAATCACACCACTGCCAACATGCCCTGCTATGGCCTGGCTAGGGCCTGGCTCCCCACAAACAGGTGGTGTGTGCTTATGCCCAGCAGGTTGCCCCACAGGTTGCAGGTCCTGGACTAGTTTCCCCAGCAGGGCTGGTATTAGCTCAGCAGCCTGGGGACATCCTGCTGGAATCTGGAGAGTTTCAGGCTATGTAGGGTTTAGTGAGCTCAGAGTGCCCAGGAACAGCTACAGTACCCTGGGCATTGTCTGTCTGACCCAGCAGGCCTGCTGGGCTCTCCTGTTGCTCTGGAACAACATATGCAGAGGGTGCTCACCTGATGCCATTCCTCCAGGGTCTCATCCCCTGACCCCTGTCCTGCCTGCCCACCTCTGGTGCTGACTAAGCACCGCTGACCCCAAACCTCTCCTCACCCACCTCTCTAGCCACATATCCTCGTTTAACTTCTACTATCCCTCCACCCACTGACACCTGGCCCTCCTCTTGTAGTTCAAAAATCTTTGTTTCCTAATTGATTTCACGTTTTTTTCATTTTATTTCCTCCAGGGTTTCTTGTTCATTATAGAAATACTAATAAAGTTTGTTTTGTATCACCCAAATTTTTTCACTCCTTTTGCGTCCAGTTCTGTCATAGTGCTGGCCTCCTTCTTGCTATGGCCTATGCAGAAGATCTACAACTAGTGTAAACCCTTTAGCCAAACCACTCACTGCCCAGGCCCCTCAGGCCCTGATTCCTTCACATGTCTGCTGCCTCTGTTCTGAATTCTACCTGGGCGTTTTACAGAGCAGGAACCAAATAAGTGGTGACCTGGGATCTTCCCAAGTACACAATAGAGGTAGTACACATGGTAGGTGTAATGCAAATTTGGTTTGTTGGGCCTCCCTGGTGTCCTAGGGGTGAAGTCTCAGTGCTGCACCACTGAGGCCTGAATCTAGGCCAGCTCAGGGAGCTGAACCTGCTAGGGCTCAGCAGACTTCTCCTATCTCACCAGATGCTCCCCTTAACAGTGTATTTCAGTAAATCTACCTGTTCTGCTTCCCACTCTGTCTCTGCTGAATCCTCTTATCCCTATGCCGAAAGAAAAAAAAAATTGGGGATATTGAATTTTAGTTAAACAGTAGGGTTTTGTAAATGAGCAATATCTATCAAATCAGCCATATGTCATTACATAAGTATAATCAAGAAATCATTATTAATGTCTATATCAGTCCATGTTAGGACATCCATTTATAAGAACATATGTTTTAGGAGGAAGATATTAAGATTAGAGATGTAATGGGATATCCAGGGCTACAATTTCATTAAATAGCCTCACCCAGGAACACCCAATGAGACAGTGAGGAGTGGCAAGAGCTGCAGGCAGTGCCCTGATGACTTAATTTGAATGGTGGCAATGTTGACCTCCCTCCGTTATGGCTATAAAATAGACTCCTGGCACTGGTTTGTGACTTTCTGAATGATTCAGTGCTGAGAAGGCGAAAGATGAGAAGGCGAAAGATGAACGTCAAAGGAAGTTAGGAAATGAGGCATTTTTGTCCATGGGAGTGGACACAGGGTTTAAGACCTTTGTGTCTCATGTTAGTTCTCACCTCAGAGAGCACCTACCACAGATCATGTCCCCTTTGTGTGGATAACACTCAGCCTCTCTCGTTGGTCACCCCAGGGCTTATTCAACAGTCCCTGAAAGTCATAGAAATCGAGATCAAGGGCGGTTTGATCATACCTGAGTCCAATAGCATGAGTTTCTTCTCATCATGGGTGATTCATCAGTCACTGTCACTCACGAATGCCCAGATTTCCAGTCAAAGAAATCACAGTCAAGATCTTGCTGTGATAACATCACTTAAGTAGACCAGACAGCTACATGGTAACAGGTGGATTTCTTCACTCAGTTTACTCTGTTATGGAGAGTGATTTGTTCTCAAGAATTGACATCCATTCTGGATGTAAGATTCCCTTCCCTGACTGCCAGCATCTCCTTTCAAGAGCCAACAGATTGCCTGATTCACCAGCATAGAGCCTATATAACATTGCCTCTGATAAGGGGCACATTTTATGGTGAAGTAAGTATGACATTGGCAGCGTGTCTGCAGGAATCACTGATTCTACCACACAGCATGTCACCTGGAAGTTGACAGCATAATTGAAGTATGAGAGACATTAAAAACTTTTAACATTTTATCTTGTGCAAAACACTCTGAGATGGTGGAAGACAGCTTTCAACATGTGCTATACACATTGAAGTAATGGCCAATATATAATCTGTGTTCCAATATTGAGAAAGCATGGATCCTGCAACTAAGAGGTGAAGAAGGATCAGCCACTCTCACCATTACTCCTAATGATGCACTGGAGGAATTTATACTTTTCACCCCACACCTTCACCCTATTAGATTAGAGGCTCTCCAGGGACGTGAGGTGGGAGGTTGGGAGGCATATTTGTACCAGCAAGGTTCTGCTGGATTTGAGGTTATATCTACTGCCTAAGCATTTATATTCCTTGAGCCAGTGAGCCATAATGAACTCTGTTGTGATCGTTTTCAGAATAATTGACCCTGATTACTATGAGGAGCTAGGGTTGCTGCTGCACAATGGAGTAAGAAAGGAGCTCATGTAGAAACTCTGGAGAACTGGGGCTTCTTGCCAAATAGAAATACAAACGGGCCATGCAGCAACCATGTCCTGATGGGGGTGAGGGACTCAGTCTCCCACTCTGCAGGGATGAAGAATATAGGTTTGCTCCAGGGAGAGTGGAATCTGGAATGACTGTGTGGGAAAGAGACAAAGCACATTAATAATGGTGTTGTGACCACATGCATCTGTGGAGGCTTGGTCCATTAACAGAGTCTTTTGTAGAGCTTGTCACTGGCCACCACATCAAAGACTGTGACTGACTGGACTCCACAGAGTGCGTGAATAGATCTGAGTGGTGTAAGGAGTAGACTGTAAGGGACATTTCTCAGGCCTCATGTCTTCTATCCCTTCAGTTCACCTTTTTACTGCTATAGTTTATTGTTTCATAGTGAGCAGTTTCATGCAGGTATAACCTTCCACCACCTTAGTCCAGTTGCACCTTATGTGTCACTTGCTGCCTCAGGTCCTTTCTGAAGCCATTCTGTGAGATGACTGCTGCACTGGTCTGGCACCTGCTCACTCATGTACAACCTAGGAGAGGGAATTAATAGCCCAGGTGGCGACCCTCGATCTATGTGAGATAGAAATCAGCGAGTTAATAGGTCCCTCCATCTTTCCTTCCATCGGTGGATAATTTTCTGTATTCCACAGAATTAGCTCCTTCGAGGGCCCCAGGGAGATTGAACCCCAGTTGCCCATGGCAGTACCCAGGTCAGTAAAGCACCCTGGTATCAACTTTTCTTCCACTCCCTGCTTTATGTTTCCTGTTCCCGTGGTAATGAACCCAAATAAACTATTTGCATGCAAAACCTCAAGTTTTTTTCTGGCTAAGATACGTGTGTTACTTGGGGAAAATGGAGATGGGGATAAATCTGCTGACATGGGTGTGGAAAGATATCCCAGGAAAATTATCATTTATGCTAAATGCTGTTTATGTAAAAACACATAGATATGTAAAGAGATGCATGCAAAAATGTCACCAAAATATTAATGCTTATTATTATGGTAAGATGACATGATAATTTTTATTATATTTTTATATTTCAAAAGTTTCATATTTTATAAATGGTTTGAGTTGTTCACAATGAATGTGTGATATTTACATTATATAATTAGAGAAACGTAGTAAAAATGGGAGTACAAATAATGAGACAATAAATAGATCTTTGGGCCAAGGTGGTATTTCTCGCTTTAGACATCTACACATAACAATCTTTTTTTCCTGAAGCCAGAAAGCAAACCCATCTCTATAGAAGTAAATAGAAGTTTTACCTTGTCAAAACAAGTGTCAAGGCATGAGTAGAGCCCACTAGTTGCATAGCAAGGGCTGGACTTCAGTCTGAGCTCCACTGGAACCTCTTGCTATCCTCACACACCATCCTCCAACCTTGCTGAAATCACATAACTCCAACTCCCACTTGGAGAAAAAGAAAAAAAATGTCCTAAACTCTTAGGCATTTGGTATTTCCTCAAAATTCTTACTTATGAGAGATAACAAGAGGAATTAAATTGGCTTATTTGTTCCAAAGGCTGATTTGGGCCCTGTGAGGAATGATGGCATCTATTTACAATTATCTTTCCTCCACTATCCCTCCCTCTGATCCACAGTTTCAAGTCTTTTATTTATAATTGTCCTTAATATAGTTTGGTTCAGTTCCTAACTAGAACGTGCACTGGGAAGGAATTGAGACAGTGTTTTTGAGAGGTGGGGAAAGTGATTGAAGCCCTTTTATGAACTAGGATTTGAATTTTGGAAAATACAGGCAACTTTCTATTTCTTTTTAAAGACTTTTTTTATTTATATAAGAACTGGAGTGTAGTCAGAGGCATGGGAGGGTGAAAGAATTCACCAGAGACAGAGCAGGGAGAAGAACAGGCAGACAGACAGAAGACACTGCTGAGGGCAGCAGCGGGAGAGGCAGGAGAGGTCTGCCGTGCCATGTGGGTTTCTCCCTGGGCGGCCGGGAATCGAACCCACACTGCAGAGGCTGCGGACAGCTTCACAGTGCAGTGTTCCACCCACTGCACCACCAGGGAGGTCCACAACTTTCTATTTCACACCCCTAACAGAAGAAATCTTCAGGGTGAAGATTCTAAGTATGAAGGATTTTGAAATGTGTACTGGAATGAAGAAGGTTGGGGTAATCCGTTCCAAAATCATCAGGTGACAGCAGCTTCAAATATTAGTAAATCCTGACTTGAGAATTGAAGAAAATTTCCCACTGGGGAAAAAAAAAATGGAATGGAAGTTGATGCCTGGCACTTGATTCTACAATCCAGAAGAAAGAAAAGGCAAACTTCCTGCAAACATCAGTTTAGGGACTGAAACACACCAGAAGCATCGTTTTTCAACTTCAAGATGTATGTTTCTACCACCCAGTGGCGATTAAACAAACTGATGAACACTCTTTTAAGTTCAATATTCTTTATTGAAAACCATAACTTATAAGACAAACTATCAGGTCATCCCCAAACGCCGGGTTTTCCTTAAACCTCAGGTTCTCACCATCCCCGGTTGCAGGGGGCCTTTTTGGCCCAGTCAGATAAGGTACTAGCAAGCAGCTAAGAAAAAGGGCCTCACACCGTGGGGCTGAAGATTTAACAACCCTTTGCTTGTTGTTCTTGGTCACAAAAAGAGAAAAATTTATCAGAAAGTATATTAGGCAATAAATTACACTTATCAGCATATTGTAAGTGAACAGCACGGAAAATTATCTGTTTAGAAATTAGTTATTAAACAATTTGGCCCACTTGACAATGGGAGACAATTTATTGTACATGCCTGACAAGCAATCCAGCACAACTATTATAGTAGGTCCTTCTATTGCCTTCTCTTGAAGCTTCTTGGGAAAGTTTTTTAATGAAGCTATTTGAGTTAAGGAGTTTCTAGGTAGAAAAAGTTCTGATAGTTGAGTAGCAGCCGGTCCCCTGGCTGAAGGCCATGCGAATAAGAAAAGTCTTTTCTTGCTTAGGCTTTAGCTGATAGGGGTGTCCTGGCTGCTATCCACTGTCTTAGGTTATTGTTTAACTGAAACAATGAGTTTTAGTGTAAGGCTTAGTTTTTTATTAACCTTGAAGGTTGCCTTCTTACTGAGAGCACGTAGTGGCCAAAAGTCTATGGAAAAAAGGATGCACTGATTGTTTCTGCTTTGTTTCTATGCACATGATATTGTCATCTCACGGCTTGCTAAAAAAGTATAAAGAACCTGCTGAGTCTCTCGGCAGAAGATACTTGCACCTCATCCAGTGTCAGTGTCTCCTCACTGCCTCATCCCCTTCCCCTCAGTCCTTTTCGCTGCACCTAGACCGTCTTTTCCTTTCAAGGACTTCAGACCTGACATTTTGCTGAAAGCTGGTCTGCGGCAATCCCCCATTCCACATGGCTCCTTAGAGGGAGCAAAGAATAAAGTTTTGCCTTACCCTAGGCCTTAGCCTTCCTTTACCTTGTCAATAAGATGTTCTCAAGGCATGGTGCTGTTTTGAGAAGGCAGTGGGTGGGGCGTTCTGAGCTCGGGTGCCTGAATGTCTTAGGAGGCCTGTCTTCAGGATAATGCCGGGTTGGGATGAGCTAGCCACCCGGATGGTGGAGGTTTCCATTTTCGTAATATTTTAATGTTATTTAGATATCCAAGCACTCCAGGAAGCTTCTAGGGAGCAGGAAATGTCCTCTTGGTCTTGGTCAGCGGGGCAGTGGTTATCAGGTTTATAAAACGTAAAAACCAGTTTTCATGCACTTGATTATAAATAAGATATATTTCAGTTTAAAACGTTATTAAAAACATATACCTTTAAAATGTTCAGTGCCAGGGATAAAACCTCACACTGTTCTCCTCATGACTTTGGACTGTCACTGCAAAAACATTGACTTCTCCTAAGAGAAAATTAGAACTTAGAGAAGAAATGGATATTTAATTGCAAGATATTTTGATCGGAGACAGTTATTTCCATTTAGGTGATTCGTTTCTTTTCCTTTTTAACATCACATTTGATTTATAGTTGATAGTACCTTGGAATGCTATTTAGTTATAAAACTGGAAATGCTTAATTCTTGCTTTCTGGCTCCTTTCTTAGGACGTGACTTCCATGACCGTCCTTGGACAACCTGCTGACCATGCTGCAGGCCACTCTTGGCTGGAGCCTGCAGCCTGCATGGGGCAGTCCCGATGCCAGTGCACATGGCGGGGAGCCTAGCGGCAGCTGGCTTTTGCTCTCCTCCCCACCCATGCACCCTGGGCTCTTAAAACAGAAGAGGGTGCTCTCCAGACCACGGACCAGGTATGTATTTCCAATTTGGAATTGTTTGCTTTTGTTAAATCAGTCACTCTTTGGCCGACCTGCAAAAGCTGTTTTCTTCTCAGGGTTTCTGTTTTTGTTCACCTATGAAATGAAGGAGCTGGTCTGACTTAAAACACCTGGAGTGATTTAACCCAAACAAGAAAACAGGTGCTGTAGCAGACAGTGTTCAGTGCTTTGGTTAAAGAATGTCTGTCCCTTAGCTTTTTCATAGAGAGCATGTTTTTCAAAAACACATGCCTGGTGCAACAAGTTTCATCACCTCTACCTCACTGAGTGGCACTCAAAATACACTAGCTTGGCAACGAGGTGCTGTGAGTATGCTCTGTATCTTGCCCATCCTTCCCCCACCCCTCAAGTCATCCACTCTTTGTGAGAATAACTGAAACCATTGAGAGTTATTATTATTATCAAATGTTTATGAAATAATTTTGACCACAAGATATTGCTAAAAATACATATATAAAATATAAATGTGTATATATAAATATATGTATATAAATATATACAAATATGTGTGTGTATACAGAAATTCCTATTTCTCCTTCACACTGCTTTCCCCAATGACATCAATCTTTGTGGAACCATAATTTCATAACATGATTACCCCTTCCCCACTCTTATCCCCCAGCCATCAGTCTTGGATTCTGAAAAAATCCTACTCTCAAATGGCAGCATATTTGCAGCACAAGAATGAGAATCTGAGAATAAGAAGCCTTTCCTGGTTCCTGAGCCACAGCTTATTGTCTTTATGTGATATGGCTTCTCAAGGACATAAAAAAATTCCCTCAAACAAAAGCCAATGGTTTATTTATATAAAGTAGAGGCAATGAGCTCATGAATGCATGCATTTGCTTATTATTCTTCCTCGCAGAGGAGATGGATGGATGACTCTATTTATCTCTCTGTCTACACATCTCTCTCTCTCCATATGCAAAGAAAAGTGGTTTAAGTTGAGGAAATCAGTGAGTAATGATAGGAGGACTTGGTTGAGATGTGGGAAACTGAAGACTTAGTCCCAGCCCTGCTTATAGAATGAACTTGGCAAGTCATTATCTGAGACATCATTTCCTCTACAATGAGGGAAGAAGGCTGGGGGGATGTGCAGTCAGAGGCTCAAACTGTACAACTCTATGGAGTGACCTTGACAGGCTGGGCTTTCTCGGAAGCTGACTCCATAAAGGGGCTTAGCAGGAAGGCTGCTTATTCAGGAGGAACTGAGGAGCATCATTGACTCTGGTATATAGCTTTATGCAATTTGAGGCAATTTTTCCTGGTGACACTTTCCAACTCTGGACAATAAGGTCTTCACTTAAGTGTTACAGGGCAAGAGAGGGACACCCCAGAACCCCCAAACCTGCCCATTCTAAATACGTTCTGCCGTCTGCCACACCAAGACAAAACATACAAGACCTTTAATGGAAAGTAACTTTAATACAATAGTGTGCAGTACAGAAAAGACAAAGTATATAGTTTCCAAATCAGGCACCTAAAATTACCCATGCCCTCATGGGTGAATGCCCAGCCAAACTGGGTTGAACCAAAGCAGGGCCACTGAGGCCCAAAAGTCTGCCACAAGTCTAAAGCACCTTCTGGTGGGGACCCATAGAAAAGGGTCAGAAACAGCCAGACAAGTCTGGAGGAAAAGTGCAAAATCAGAATCAAGATCAATGCTGCCATTGGTCTCTCACCCACATCTGTTTCAGTCCGTCTAGGACCAAACATCAAGCACAGCTTCTTCACATGTCTCTTCACTCCATGTGCCTCCTCTAGGTCTCCTTCTGGCTCTCTATCCTGCTTCCTTCCTTCTCCAGTCTCCTCTTCAGCTTCTTCTCTTCCCTGATCAGCTATAACCTCCCTTGGGTGGGGCAGGGAATCTGGCACTTCCCCTTTTCCTGGGAAGCTCCCTGTTACAGAAGGACCATCTGGGAGGCCCATCACCATGTCCACCACAATGTGAAAGCATAAGGTTGCTGTTAGTAAAATAATAGGATCTTAACATCATGCGGATATTGGAGATCATGCCACTCTACCTCTCTGTTGAACAGTGGAGGAAAATGTGGGGTTCAGTGACTTGCCCATGATCACTCAGCAAGATTACAGCAAAATAAGTCTGTTCTTTCCAGAACAAGACTGTTCACATGGTATTCACCTGATGGAGGACAGGAATAGCAAAACTGCAAAGGCGGCCCCACAAGACCAGCAACCTGGCTCACACAGGAATTGGGGGTAGAAGAGATTAGCATAGCTGTTGACACAGCTATGGAAACCAAGATCCTTAGGTGCCAAAGCCCAAATTACAAAGCATAAGATCCAAGCAGGTATCAAGCTGCTGTAGGCAGTGTCCAGAGCAAAGGTTCAAGGGTAAAGATATGGAGATCAAGTCCATTGTGGAATCTCCTGTCCTTTTCAGATTCTACATAGTTATCCAAAATGAGCAAATGGGCCTCCCTGGTGGCACAAGGGGTTAAGATGCAACCTATGAAGCTATCTGCAGCCACTGCAGGACGAGTTCCATCCCCAGCCAGGGAGCAACCCACATGGCGCAGTAGACCTCTCCTGACTCGCCCGCTGCTCCCCTCAGCAGTGTATTTCAGTCAGTCTGCCTGTTCTGCTCCCCACTCTGTTTCTGGTGAAACCTCTCACCCCCCACACCTCTGGCCTATACCCCAGCTCTTGTATGCATAAATAAATAGATCTTAAAAAAAAAATAAGCAACTAACCTAAGGCTCACAAGGAGTGAGCCCCTCCCAAACAAGAGAAGACTTTATCAGTGCAGTCTCTGCACAGGCTCTGGGAGCAATCTCTCGGCCTTCTGTGCCTATGCAGGTGCTTCTTTTTACCAACCCTCTCCCTCTGCAGGGCAGCAGCTCCCTACCTGCCCGTGACCTGTACTTCCCCTCATTGACCTCCTTCAGCGGAGGCCGCTCTCCTCAAGGCCACCTGCCTGCAAACACGCAGGCCTCTCTTAGACAACCTGTCCCTTTCAGGGCAGCTCTTCCTGCCTGCTTGTGTCTATGCAAGTGTCCTTTATTCTTCTGTCCTTTCCCTAACAAACCTGCTTTTTAAATATAACCAATGTCTCTGTTCTCGTGGAGGAACTTGCCTGGGAAACTCACTGCGTGTTGCTGAAACGGGAGCTCTGGTGAAACCTTTCCCAGAGTGAGCCCAAGGACCCCGCACTCCAAACCCACTAACTCCAAAAAAATCCCATCACACCTGCTGAACTCTCCATAGGAGCATAAAGAGGCAGGTCACAAGTGTCCTGAGGGTGCCACACTGGCCTTGGCCTCGGTCACAGCCCAGGGGGTCTGGAGCTCTAGCCTGCATTTTATGACAACTCTTCTACTCCCAGTGCCTCAGCCTTTCAAAGAAAGTGGCATTCATGCCTCTTGCTTCCTTGGTGCCTGTTCAGGGAATTTTTTCAAGTTGATCCTTTCTCCTTGGCGCCTGGTTAAAATAGGGGGACTTAAAAAATGCATTAGGATTAAGCCCAGTAGTGATGGTGCCTTGGTGCCTTCGGCCATATGGGAAATTCTTCAATTCATCATGCAAAGCTGGATTGACAGAAAACAGGGCCAAGCCTGAGAGGATCAGGAACTGGCATTTTCCCCCCAGATTTGCACAATTCACCCGCAAGCATCTCTGGGGCTTGAGTTTAAGAGGCCCCAGGCCGCTAATAGTTAACTTTGGGGTGTGTTCAGAACCAGTCTCTGTGACTGGCAGCACTTGGGGTGGGGGTAGGAGGCAGGAACCAGAGGTAAAACTGCCAGAAATGGTTACATTTTGTAAGTAATGTATCTTATCTTGTTCCATTCAGAGAGGAAAAGAAAACATCAGCCTCAGAGCCAAACCTATTTCTGGGGTTAATCCATCTCTGTACAGCTGCTCCCTGTAAATCTCTCTTGCATTAGATTCCAGGTGCTTTAGACTAATTAATGCACACACTGTGTTTCTGGGAAATTTAATAAGAGCTGGCAGTGTCTCTTGTAATTTGTGTTTCTGTGTCTTACCTCCACATCATGCGTTCATATGGAAATTAATTTAGTGCTCATCAGATAGCAGAGAGAATCGTCAAGGTGTGGGTTTCTCTTAAGCATTGTTGAAAGTCCTTCCCCCACCCTCCTGCAGGTGAATACTTAATATTATCCAAACAGGGAGAAACTACCTTGCTGCCAATACACAGGAATGATTTTAGAGCTGAAGGTGTAACAAGGCAATCCCCAGGAAAGGGGAGTTTCCAGGTTCCTTGTGATACCGGAATTGTCAGGCCTAGTCTTCCAGCCTGGAACAGATCCCAGGCTGCAGGTGCAGCGCTGAGTCCCAGCCACTAGACCCCCACGGGATGGTGTCTCCGAAGCCGCAGCAGGAACTTCGCAGACTCTCAGGCAAGCAAGCAAGAAGAGGCAGGTTTGTTTTGATAAAGAAAAAGTTTATTGAGGAGAAAATCCCTAAATTCTTCAGAGGTCCCCTCCTGCACTGTCCCTAAAACTGCCTAATTTCTAGCTTGCCCTGTGTCTCACTTGCCCTGTCATGGAAGTGTGGAGCTGAGCAGGGACGGGGAGCAAGAGAAGGCAGGAGAAAGAAGGAAGGGGATACCAAGACCAGCACCTGGAGGAGACAGTGGAGCAGAGAGACATGTGAAGAAGCTGTACTTACTTGTTCCTTGGCCTGGGGCTTGTATCAGGAAATTGGGGGATATGGAAGGAGACAATTGAAAGAGACAGAGATGTGGGGAAGAGACCTGTGGGGAGGCTGACAATGGCAGCCTTTATATTGATTTGGGTTTTGATTTTGCTTGTTTCTTTTATTTATTTATTTATTTATTTATTTATTTATTTATTTATTTAGTTTTTAGTTTTTTATTTTATTTTTATGCAAGGTCTGGGGTACAGGCCAGGTGCAGGGGAGGGTGAGAGAATTCACCAGAGACAGAGTGGGGAGCAGAACAGGCAGACGGACCAAAGACACTGCTGAGGGGAGCAGCAGGCGATGTAGGAGAGGTCTGCCGCGCCATGTGGTTATCTCCCTGGCCTGCCAGAATCGAACCCACACTGCAGAGGCTGCAGACAGTTTCACAGCCCTGCGCTCAGCCCGCTGAGCCACGGGGAGGCCCTGATTTTGCTCTTTTCCTTCTAGACTTTCCTGGCCCCTTTTGCCCCTTTCCTATGGGCCCCCACCAGGAAATGCCTTAGACTCGGGTCCTGTTTTGAGCTAACTCTGTTTGGCTGGGCATTTACCCACAAGCGCATGGGTAGTAGTTTTTGGTGCTTGATTTGGAAACTGTATTCTTCCTGTTTTTTCTTCTCTTTATTGCACACTAATTGTATTAAAGTTGTTTTCCATTGAAGCTTTTATGCACTTGAGCATGTTTTGTCTTGATGTGCTGGGTGGCAGAACCTATTTAGAGCAGACAGGTTTGGAGGTCCTGGGGTACCCCTCATCCTCCTGTAACAAAGGGATTCCTTCACTTTTCACATCTGGACCTGACCTGGCCCTCCATGGCCAGTGTGTTCCCATCACGCCCTGCCATGCCCTACCTGGGAACCCTCTAATTTAGCTGACCTCTAGATGCTTCCTAAATGTTCATTCTTTTCCAGGCCTTCTTGTCCCTTAGTATATGCTGGTCCCTTTGCCTGGACCATCTTTCTCTGCCTTCTTTACTAGAGAAACATCTGCTTCTCCTTTGAAGGCTCCTAAAATGTCACTCCTCCGAAGGATTGGAGTTGGGATTCCTCAATAATGAAGGTGTCATAGGGTTGCTGGTGGGAGACAAGCCTGCATGAGGAAACCCCAGGTGGCTGAGAAACAGATTCATTGTTCTCCCTCCCTGGAGAGACTTTTACAGGGGTCCTGCTCTTGCTTATTTGCTGCAGGGGGTCTTGTTGCCCCAGCCAGATACAATACTGACAAGCAACAAAGAGAAAGGGCCTCACACCATGGAGCTGAAGATCTGGCATCCCTTTGCTTTTTGTTCTTGGTCATAGAGAGAGAAAAATTTATTAGAGAGTATATTGGGCAGTGGATTGTACGTGTCAGCAGACTGTGGGTGGATGGCGCGGAAAATTATCTCTTTAGAAATTAGTTATTAAACAATTTGACCCACTTGACAATGGGAGACAATTTATTGTACATGCCTGACAAGCAAACCAGCACAATTATTATAGTAAGTCCTTCTTTTGCTTTTTAGAAGTTCCTTTTATTTAGAAGTTTCTTAGGAAAGTTTTTAAATGAAGTTAACTGTGTTAAGAAGTTTCTAGGTAGAAAAAGTTCTGATGCTGAGTAGCAGCCGGTTCCGGCTGAAGGCCATGCGAATAAGAAAAGTCTTTTCTTGCTTAAGCTTTAGCTGATAGGGATGTACTGGCGGCTATCCACTGTCTTAGGTAATTGTCTAGCTGAAATCATAAGTTTTAGTGTTAGGTTTGGTTTTTTATCTATTAACCTTCAAGGCTACCGTCTAGCTGAAACCTGTAGGAGCCAGTAGTCCATGGGAATAGAATACTCTGATTGTCTCTGCTTTACACATGATAATGCATTTTTTTTCTGATTACTAAAATTGATTAAAGAAAGACCTGCTGAGTCTCTCAGCAGAAGATACTTGCACCTCATCCAGTGTCAGTGTCTCCTCACTGCCTCATCCCCTTCCCCTCAGTCCTATACACCACACCTAGGCCGTCTTTTCCTTTCAAGGACTCTGACCCAATATTTTGCCGAAAGCTGGTCTGCGGCTCTTATTCAAGTAGGCCATCTGTGACTGCCTGCACTGTTTTCATTTGGCATTACTGGGCGGATTGTCAATAATTCCTTGTTGGCTACCCGAACTTAGCAGGCCTGGAAAAGCAGTGGGTGGGGGTGGGGGGACAATGAGAAAGAAGAGGGGGAAGACAGGAGGTGGCTAATGAGTCTCCTCAGTGAGCACACAAAACAGTGAAGGGATGAAATATAAGCAGGAAGTGAATTTGCTTCCAAGGGAAAATTGGTGGGAAATTATTTTTCCTCTGCTTTGGATTTCATTTTTAAAAAATGCCTTTCTCATGGGCCTCCCCTGGTGGCACAGCAGTTGAGCGCTGGGCTGCGAAGCTGCCTGCAGGCTCTGCAGCACCAGTTCGATCCCAGCCACTGGTGAAGGTCCCACGTGGCGCACAGACCTCTCCTGCCGCCCGCTGCTCCCCTCAGCCGTGTATTTCGTCAGTCTGCCTGTTCTGTTCTCCGCTCTGGCTATGGTGAATTCTCTCACCCTCCCGCACTTCTGACTGTACCCAGTGCTTGAATAAATGAATAAATAAATCTTTAAAAAAAATGCCTTTCTCTTTAGTGGAGAAAAAAAAATTTAAAGGTAAACCCACAATGAGGCACCACTTCATGCCCAAGAGAAAAGCCCATCTTGAAATAAAAAAAGACATCCCCTGCTCATGGATTGGAAGAATTAACATTATTAAAATGGCCATCCTACCAAAAGCAATTTACAGATTCAATGCTATTCCAATAAAAATTTCAATGACATTCTTCAAAGAAATAGAACAATTATTGATGAAATTCATATGGAATCACCAGAAACCCCAAATAGCCAAAGCTCGCTTGAAATAAAAAAGAAGGGAATGGAGGCATCACACTCCCAGACTTCAAACTATACTACAAAGCCATAATCATCAGAACTGCATAGTATTGGACCAAGAACAGACACATGGACCAATGGAACCGAATAGAAAATACAGAAATAAACCCACAGATTTATGGTCAGCTAATCTTTGACAAAGGAGCAAAGAATATGCACTGGAGCAAAGAAAGTTTGTTCAATAAATGGTGCTGGGAAAACTGGGTCGCTACATGCAAAAGAATGAAGCTCGACTACTACCTCACACCATGCACAAAAACCAACTCAAAACGGATTAATGAACTAGACATAAGACCTGAAAATACATAGAAGGAAATACAGGCGAAACACTACATGACATGCACCTCAAAGACATCTTTACAGACACATCACCCAAAGCAGTGAGAGTGAAAGGAAAGATTAACAGCTGGGGGCCTCCCCAGTGGCGCAGCGGTTGAGCGCTGGGTTGCGAAGCTGCCCGCGGCCTCTGCGGCGCCAGTTCGATCCCCGGCTGCTCCCCGGCCACAGGAGGAGGGTCCCACATGGTGTGCAGACCTACCTGCCACCCGCTGCTCCCCTCAGCAGTGTACTTTGGTCCTTCTGCCTGCTCTGCTCCCTGCTCTGGCTCTGGTGAATTCTCTCACCCTCCCGTGCTTCCGACTATACCCAGTGCATGTATAAAACAAACAAACAAATAAATAAATAAATAATAAGTAAATAAAAAAAAGTGCCTCTATAAAAAAAAAAGAGGATTAAAAAAAAAGATTAACAGCTGGGACAACATCAAATTAAAGAGCTTCTGCACAGCAAAAGAGACAATAAGAAAAACAAAGAGAAATCCCACCAACTGGGAGAAAATTTTTGCACAGGACACTAATGATAAAGGACTGATCACAAAAATCTACAAAGAGCTGATGAGACTCAACAAAAACAAAGAAAATAATCCAGTGACAAAATGGGCAGAAGAGCTAAAAAGAAACTTCTTCAAAGAGAAAATGCAAATGGCCAACATGCATATGAAAAAATGTTCAACATCACTTGTAATCAGGAAAATGCAATTCAAAACTACAATGAGATACCATCTTACACCAGTGAGAATGGCACATATTAAAAAACTAGCAACAACAAATGTTGGTAAGGCTGTGGAGAAAAAGGAACTCTCCTGCATTGCTGGTGGGAGTGCAAACTGGTCCAACCACTATGGAGAGCTATGTGGAGGTTACTTGACCTACTAGAGATAGAGCTTCCATATGATCCAGCAATTCCACTCCTAGGTATTTACCCAAATGACACAGAATCAGTAATTCCAAAGTGCACCTGCACGCCTTTGTTTATAGTAGCACTATTTACAATAGCTAAGCTATGGCAACAACCCAAATGCCCAGAAATAGATGACTGGAACAAGGAGATGTGGTACATATACACAATGGAATATTACTCAGCAATCAAAAAAGATAAACACATGCAGTTTGCAGCAACATGGATGGAGCTACAAGGGATCATGCTCAGCGGAATAAGTCAGAAAGAAAAAGAAAAATACCACATCGTATCACTCAGAGCAGGAATTTGAAAACCTAAATAAGGGACCAGGAAAAAGACTAATTAATACAAAGTAAAAATCAAAATCAACAAGCAACTATAAACCAGAGACACACTATGGGTGGGCGGGCAGGGAGAGAGTGGACTTGGGTCAAAACAAGGGGGGGTGCAATTGTATGGGGAATATAACCAATATGAAAATGCAGACATTGTGCAAAAATGAAAAATGATATAAGAATTATATAAAATAAAATATTAATTAAAAAAAGAAATGCTTTTATTCTTTTGGTGCAGCAGGAACATTGCTCCTCAAATAGTTTTCGCCCATGGGATGAGGAGATGTTGAGTGTTCTAACCTCAGTGTCTCTGACATTACATCCATGAGCTCCTACAAAGATTCACTTCTAAGACATCGTGGTTGTTTGATTGATTGTACCCAAAAGGTATTGATAAATGGATCCATGTTCACCCCCAAAGAAATTTCTAATGGGCTGCAACAAGGTTCTATCTGTAACTCTATACACTTTATCATTCACTCACGAAGATGTGAAAGTCAGTCTCTGGATAAGTAAAATACAAAAGCAATGGATATAGGCTGCAAAGATGTTCTGAAGTTCAGTTAGTAAAAACGATGTCACAATCACAAGAATAGACCAGGACATGAGACTAAACTGAGGTTTAAATATAAATGTTAAAGTGGGTTAAACTAATTGCTATTCAAAAAAAAAAAAAGAAAAGAAAACTAAAACAACGTGTTCTCCAGTGAACACTGGCAGGGCTGTCCTTCCAGCACATCTTTTCCAGAAATTAACTCTCTACCTATACAGAATGGTAGCCACATAAGCACTTAAGGTACAACATGATGTAGGTGATAAGACCAGAAGTGGACACTTGAACAAGAAAGAGAATCTATTTCGAGTCCAAAATCAGATCTGAGAATGGTAAGACAGTCCCTTTTAGGAAATCTGGGGTCTAAGAGGTAAAACCTTGGGTTGGCAGGTAGCCATATTCTCACTATGGGGGCAACACAGGGATCTGATCTGTATAGACAGGAACAGGAGAGACTTCTTTCTATTTTTAGTTTCCTTGGGTCAGTTGCTTCTGTGGCTGAGGTGCATCTTTATCTCTTAGTGTCATTCTACTGTAATAACCTGCCAGAATCTAGTAAATTCCCTTTTAACTCAAGCTAATTAAGTTTCTGTCATTTGCAACACAAAATGTCAGTAATAATATTTAAACTTAACCTCCAACATAGTGTCTAGAATAAGGGTGGACTAATAATAAAGTATTAAATCTCTAGGTAGTACTAATAAAGTATTAAATCTAAGCTCTGCCCTGATTATACTGTGGTGGACTACAGTGGTCATTTCCAGGTTCAGTTTTCTAAAGATGACTGTCAAGGGGTAGGTCTGAAGGAAGAGGATGTAGCTGTACAGAAATGTTTGAAGAGTTGTCATGTGGAAAACAGGGAAGCTGGTCTGTGTTGTCCAATGAACAAAATTTACAGCAAAAGTTGAAGGCTGTAATGTAATATACAAGTTTCCTTTCTCAGCATTAGAGCTATCCAACAATGGATGGATTATCTAGTGGAAGATCAAGGCCATCATCAATGGGAAGACTGCCTCACAATTTGGATATTTACTTATTTGGTAATTTGAAATAGGTAGCAATTAATTGTTAGTTTATAATTTATTGAAGATTTTCCATACGTGAACTGTTGTGTTTGACATATGCTTTATATGAATTTACTCATGTAAACTTCATAATGATCATATGAAATAAGGATTGCCATATCCATTAAAATTATTTATCAACTATTGTGACAAAGGGTAATATTGTGGCAATTTTTAAAATGCAAAAGCTAATTTCTGGAATGATGCTACTGTTCGTTTCAATTCTCATAAGTACTTGTAATTTTACCATTACATGGAATATTTTAGGTTAATAGATAGTTCTCAATTTTGACTCAATTCTATAACACATTGTAACCTTTCAGATTTTTAATAAGTATAAGCTATAGCACTTTCATTTCCATTATGATTAAGTTAGTTATAATTACTCAATTAACTCCCTGTTGTGCTTTCAGGAAGTGGTGAATAATGTGGTGAATAATGTCCTTTCATTTTTTTACATAGTAGGAAAACTGACTCTTGTCTTAATATTTCAGAGTTGTGAAATTCAATTATTTCATCTTTCATAGGTAGGTAAGACATGGAGTTATACTTACTTACTTTACTATGGATCAAATCCCCAAATCTTTAAATTTATCTGCTCCATAAAGATTCCAAAACAAACTACTAAGTGGTCTGCTTAACATCAGATTGAATGTGGAGGGAAGATAACCCAAAGTAGATAAGTAGCCCAACTTACCATATTCTTTATATAATAACAAAATATTATCTATCACACTAAATTCTAACATACATTTTTTTAGAGACTACAGAAACTTATTTAAATGGACAATTAATCTATGACAAAGGAGCCAAAAGTATACATTAGAGAAAGGAAACGTTCTTCAACAAATGGTACTAGGAAAACTGAACAGTCACATGCAGAAAAATGAAACTAGACCACTGTCTCATACCACATACAAAAGTTAACTCAAAATGGAATAGAGATGTGGATGTAAGATCTGAAGCCATAAAAAATACACAGAAGAAAACATAAGCAGAACACTCTACCACATGGAGTTCAGGGATGTATTTGGGGAATTGACTCCAATGGCAAGGTAAACAGCAGCAAAAATAAACAAATGGGATGCCACCCAACTGAAAAGTTTTTGCACAGTGAAATAAACTACCATTAAAACAAAAAGATGTCCCACTGAGTGGAAGAAAATATTTGTATATCATATATCTGACAGGGGACTAATATAAAAGATCTACAAACTTCAACAACAAAAATTATCCAATAAAATCGACACTTCTCCAAACAAAACATATAGATGACCAGCAGGAACATGAAAACATGTTCATCATCACTTTTCATCATCTGTAAATCAAAACCACATTGGGATACCACCTTACACTGTGAGAATGACCCATATTGAAAAGACTAGAACAAGTGTTGGGGAGGGTGTTGGTTGGATTCAGACAGGGCTAGCCCTTATAGAAAAGAGTACAGAGTTTGCTCAAAATATTAAAAACAGATCTGATGGTTGATGCCACATTCCTAGGTATCTATTTGAAGTTACTTAGGCATGCACTAGAAGAATTACAAAAAGATTAATTCAAAGGAATATTTATACTCCTATGTTCGCTACCCACGATTTGCATTGGCTATAGAAATAACCTCAATGAACTGGTCCAACCACTATGGAAAGCTGCGTGGAAATTCCTCAACCTACTAAAGATAGAATTTCCATATGATCCAGCAATTCCACTCCTAGGTATTTACCCAAAGGACACAGAAACGTTAATTCCAAAGAGTAACTGCACCCCTATGTTTATAGCAGCACTATTTACAATAGCTAAGCTTTGGAAACAACCCAAATGCCCAAAAATAAATGACTGGATCAAGAAGATATGGTACATATACACCATGGAATATTACTCAGCATTCAAAAAAGAGAAACACATACAATTTGCAGCAACATGGATGGAGCTGGAAGGGATCATGCTCAGCGAAATAAGCCAGAAAGAAACAGAACAATACCAGATGGTCTCACTCATAGCAGGAATCTAGAAAACCTAAATAAGGGACCAGGAAAAAGAATAACTATAAGAAAGAAAAAAATCAAAATCAACAAGCAACAATGAACCAGAGAAACACTATGGGGGGGAGGGCGGGGAAAGGATTGGGGTCAAAATCAGGGGATTGCAATTGTATGGGGAATATAAAAATAAAAGAAATTTAAAAAAAAAGAAATAACCTCAGTGCTCAAGTATAGATGAGTGGGTAAAGAAGTTGTGGCCTATTTGTACAATGAATATTACTCAGTTTAAAAACAGATGAAAATTTGCCAAAACAACATGCATAGAACTGGAGGGGATTATGCTAAGGAACTAAGAAGAAGAAAGACAAATACTGGATGATTTGATTCATATATGAAATACAGAGAAATAAACAAAAGGAACAGACAAAACTAATAAAAACAAACTATAGAAATATGGCTGCAGAATAGAGGCTAGAGAGGGGATGAGTGGGAAGGAGGCTCAGTGGTCTATGGTGGAGGATTCTAGGTATACATGTGTGGTAGGCCTGGTGTGGAAACATATAACTTATGAGGCATGAACCTATATCCCTTAATTGTATAAAGTGTTGCAAATCAATGTTCCCTCAAAAAGTTATAGAAACAGGGCCTCCCCTGGTGGCACAGGCAGTTGAGCGGAGCACTGTGAAGCTGTTCACAGCTTCTGCAGCGTCAGTTTGATCCCGACCAGCCGGCGAGGGTCCCACATGGCACGACAGACCTCTCCTGTCTCGCCTGCTGCTCCCCTCAGCAGTGTGCTTCGTCTGTCTGCCTGTTCTGTTCCGGGCTCTGTCTCTAGTGAATCCTCTCACCCTCCCACGCATCTGTCCTGTACCCCAGTTCTTGTATAAATCAATAAATAAATCTTTAAAAAAATAATGTTATAGAAACATTAAAAATATATTTTAGCTTAAAGAAACTCTGCATTATCAATTTAATTTTAGACCCAATTTTTTTACCAGACACTATAAAAATTCTGCTACAGTACATGATTTTTGCTTAATTTCCCTCATTCTCTTTTCCTAGTTTATCCTACTTTTTTTTTTTTAAAATGTCTGCTTAAAAGACTATCCATAAATATACAAAGATCATAGCTAAACCAGATGCAGAGAGACTGACAGTTAATGACAGATGCTGGAGATTCTTTTCAAATTAAATATTCAGGACCAGGTGGCTGAGTAGGCCTAACAAAAGAACACAAGCTTATGAGGGACAAAAAGGTGGAGTTAGAAGAACTAGTTCTCATTTGGATAAATTTAAGTTATTTAATGAAAGCATGTAAGAAGGATTTGAAATCAAAGTCAAAGTGAAATTAAGTAAAATCATTTATTCACTTCTATACAAAAGGGAAATGTTATTGCAATTTGTAATATTTCTTTTCAAAATTAATACTTAGGACAAATGCTAGTATTTATAATATCAGCTAAAGGGAAAAAAATCCCTTAATTATGCTTTAGTGAGAGCATAATATTTAGTCTGTTTCCAAATCCTACAGACTGGTAATAATTAAAATAATCAACTTTTCTTCATATGAGTTAAAGTAGAAATAGAATCTCATAAAATACATCGTACTTCTTGTACTGAAAGATCTCATAGCTGAAATTCAGTTTGGTGCCTTACAGCTGGATGCAGTAAATGAACTATCCATGTAGTTTGACTTCACCCAGAAGCTAATGACCTCAGAAGCATTTTAAGATGTTTATGAAACACAAAAGAAGTGAGTCATCAGAGATATGCTGCAATATGTGTTTGAGATACATGTTCACACGTGTGGATAATATTTGTTCCAAGCAGATGAATATTGCTGTTGCCAAAGTGGTCACTATTTTAGAAAGTAATCAAATGGAGACAACATAACTATATTTTTTTTTTTGGCAAGGTCACACTGTTGAGACTTAAATTTATTTCATAAAAATTCCTTTTATAGGGCCTCCCCGGTGGTGCAGCGGTTGAGCGCTGGGTTGCGAAGCTGCCTGCAGCCTCTGCAGCACCGGTTCGATCCCCGCCTACTCCCTGGCCACAGGAGGAGGGTCTCACATGGCGAGCAGACCTCTCCTGCCGCCCGCTGCTCCCCTCAGCAGTGTATTTCAGTCCTTCTGCCTGCTCTGCTCCCCACTCTAGCTCTGGTGAATTCTCTCACCCTCCCGTGCTTCTGACTATACCCAGTGCTTGCACTGTTGGTGGGAGTGCAAACTGGTCCAACCACTATGGAGAGCTGTGTGGAGATTTCTGGACCTACTAAACATAGAGCTTCCATATGATCCAGCAATTCCACTCCTAGGTATTTACCCAAAGGACACAGAAACATCAATTCCAAAGAGCACCTGCACCCCTATATTCATAGCAGCACTGTTTACAATAGCTAAGCTTTGGAAACAACCCAAATGCCCAAAAATAAATGACTGGATCAAGAAGATGTGGTACATATACACCATGGAATATTACTCAGCATTCAAAAAAGATAAACACATGCAATTTGCAGCAACATGGATGGCACTGGAAGGGATCATGCTCAGCGAAATAAGCCAGAAAAAAAAAAAAAAGAAAAATACCGGATGGTCTCACTCATAGCAGGAATCTAGAAAACTTAAATAAGGGACCAGGAAAATGAATAACTATAAGAAAAAAAATCAAAATCAACAAACAACTATGAACCAGAGACACTTGGTGGGGGGTGGGGCGCGGGGAGGGGAGGGATTGGGGGCAAAATAAGGGGGTTGTAATTGTATAAATAAATCTTTTAAAAAAATTCCTTTTTAAAGTATACAATAGAAGATACTGAGAAAATAGTCTTTTAAAAATATTTTGGAAATATTTATAGACTCAAATTATTTAGATGTGCTCTAGAACTTTGTTAGTGGGTATGATGAGGCATCTTCATATCAAGGTGTGGAAAATTGTTCCAAAAATCTATATGGTATTGTAATCCAATGATAATTCCAAGAACTTTTTATTACAGTTTTGATTTGCATTTTTCTGATTATAAGTGACAATGAATATTCTTTTCCTTTGATGTCTTCTTCTGCTATCTCATTTTTGTATTTTCACTGAATGGGAACAAAAACCAATGTTTAGTTTTCCACTGAAATAACATTGGCTCACAACACTGTGTATGATTCAGAGGTATAGGTTTACACCTCTTTAGGTATATTTTACCACACCACACCCACCACCAGGCACCCTCACTCCTCCACATTTCCCCCCTGTGTCTGTTCGCCATCTGTATGTCTTAATTGGAGAAGTGTCTATTTTGTTCTTCTGCCCATTTTTTGATTAGATTATTTGCTTTTTTTTTGTTAAGTTGTATGAGTTCTCTGTAGAGTTTGTGTAGATTTTGGTAATCAATCTTTTGTAGAATGTATGATGTACAAATACTTTCTCCCTCTCAGTAGATATCTTTTATTTTAATGATAGTTTATTTTAATGATATTTATTTCACTGTGGAGAAGCTTTTAGTTTGATATAAAGCCATTTGTTTATTTTGTTTTTGTTTACCTTGCCTTTGAAGTCAAGTCCCCCAAAACATCTTTGAAGCCAATGTTGTGGAGTGTTTTGTCTATGTTTTTCTTCTATATATTTTATGACTTAAGGTCTTACATTCATGTCTTTAATATATTTTGAGTTTATTTTGGTGTATGGTGTGAAACAGTGGTCTAGTTTAGTTTCTCTGCATTTGGTTGTCCACTTTTCCCAGTGTTATTTATTGAAGGGACTTTCCTTTTCCCAATGTATACTCTTGGCTCTTTTGTCAAATATTACTTGTCTGTATAAGCATGGGTTTATTTCTGGGTGTTTAATTGTATTCCAGTGGTCTACTTGTCTGTTTTATTCAATTACCATACTGTTTTTATTATTATAGCTTTGTGGTATAGTCTGAAGTCTAGTACTGTAATTCTTCTGTTCTTTTTGGTTTGGATTGCTTTGGCAAGATATCACCCACCTCACACCTGTGAGAATGGCCCATAACAAAAATATCAGAAACAACAATATTGGTGAGGAGAAAAAGAAACCCTCACATACTGTTCATGGGACTGTACACTGGTTCAGCCTTTATGGGAACAGTATGGAGGTTTCTCAAAAAAGTAAAATATATCTTCCGTATGGTCTGGCAATTCCATTCCTAAATATCTATTTCCCAAAATACAAAAACACTAACTTAAAGAGATAGATGAATTCCTATCCTAATTGCGGCACTATTTATAACAGCTGAGTTGTGGAAGTAGTCTAAGTTCCCAAGGACTGATGGGTGAATAAAGAATTTATGGTAAATTTACACAATGAAACACTGTTCACCTACCACAAAAAAATGCAGTCATGCCATTTGCAACAACATGGAGGGAACTGATGGAACTGGAGGGGATTACACTAAGTGAAGTAAGTTGGAGAAAGACAAATACTGGATGATTATACTCATATACGGAACATCAAAACAAAGGAACGGACACAATTAAATCAAACCCTAGAAATCCTACCATAGAATTGAGGTTACCAGAGGGGGTGTTGCGGGCGAAAAAGGGGGGAACCACAATGGACTGGTGGAGGGTTGTGGGTGCTTTGGTGGTTGGTGTGGAATGACAACATGCAAATGAAGGGGTGTGGGGGTAAGTAGGGGGGAAGCTTCAGGCTTTGCCGCCCTCCCACTGTGCATGTGCACTGGGCCAAACGGCGTGGCGTGGCGTGCGTGGCGTCGTGCGTGGCATGCGTGGCGTGGCATGCGTGCGTGCCATGTGTGGCGTACGAGGTGTGGCGTGGCGTCCGTGGCGTGGCGTGCGTGGCGTGCGTGGCGTGGCGCAGCGCAGCGCAGTGTGGTGCGGTGCCGAGGCCGGAGGAGGGGCTGGAGTGGCCGAGCGGGCGGAGCGCGGCGACGGCTGAGCGCGGAGAGCGTGAGGACACCACCGGGGCTGCTGGAGCCGGTAATGAACCTCCCCGGGGCGGCGGGTTGCCCAGTTCTTGCGTGTGTAAATAAATAAATCTTTAGAAAGAAAACATTTGCCTCAACAGAAGGTGTCCTTGGGGGACATCACACGTTCTCTCAGAGAAAACCCCTGTTCCCGTCTCTGCGTGACGCGCCCGCGCTGGTGCTCGTGACCGTCTTCGCGGTCACCCGGCGGCGGGTCGCGGCTCCTCGTGGTTCTCGCGTCCCCGCCCCGCCCAGCGCGAGTCCCAGGGCCTGGGCCCGAGACAGACGGGGAAGCGCGAGGCCGGGACACTCCCCGCGGGGATGCGGGTGACTGGACGGGCGTGTCCACTTCTGGAGCAGAGACTCCCTGGGTCCTGCTCCCTGGTGAGCTTGGCGGGTCCTCGAGGTCACTTTCGAGGGTGAATATGAAGTTAGAGAGAGAGAGAGAGAGAGAAATTTGAGAACTGTCCCTTGTGTAACTGTGCAGACTTAGGCAAATCATTTTATTTCTCTGAACCTCAGATTCTTCAGTAACACTTTTCTTAAAATACCAGCCCCCCAGGAGGAGTGTGAGGAGGAAATGGAATGATGCGTGTGAAGAAGTGAGTGCAGTGTTTGTCAGGAGATGGTTCCACCATTCTCCTTCCTGATCCCACAGGAAAGAAGGGAATCCTGGTGATGATAATGCAGTGCACTTCGTAGTCATGTAGACATTACAAAGGAAATGTCACACTTTCATAGTTCTTAAAAATTAGAGTTTGAAAATAACTTTAAAATTACCTTGCTTTTGTTTTTATGTTCTCTTTTACACTGAGGTCAAGTGACCTTATGCAAAGTATCCACAGTCACCCAACTAGGTAATGGCGAGATAATAATTCAAACATGGGTGATATTTTGTTCCTAAATATGCTTTTTTGGATATCTTATCTTTATTAAGTATGTCTTAAAGTAATAGCACTTTATAATCACAAACCAATGCAAGATTTTCTCATCTGATTCCTACAAAAATATCTAGGTAGGTAGCATTATTTTCCCCATTAAGAAATCAGAATGGAGGTTCAGAGAAGTTAAGTAATATCTACAAGTCTGCAAATTATGAAGTACCCTCTGAGAACTGCTTTATGTGTATTCCATGAAATTTGACATCGTGTGTTTTATTATGAGTTTGTTCAAAATATTTTCCAGTTTTGCTTGTGATTTGTTTGACCCAAGAAAATGTGGTTTTGTGTACTAAATGTATTAAAAAATGTGCCTTTAAATTTCTGAATATTTGGAGATTTAATGGATTTGAACTGTCCAATATAGTATTCATTGGTCAATTGTGGATATTTAATTTATTTAAATGAATTTAAATTAAAATTCAGTGGCTAAACCATTCTAGCCAAATTTTAATTGCTTAAAAGTCATATGTGGATAATGGGTACCATATTTGGGCAGTACAGATATAGAACCTTTTCATCATTACAGAAAATTCTATTGTAATATTTTGTTAATGATTTCTAATCTAATACTGTTACAGCCTAAGAACATGCTTTGTTTGTGTGATTTTGACTTTTGACATTTATTGAGACTTGTTTTATGTCTCAGAGTATAGTCTACCTTGGTGAATTTTTCCAGTGCACATGAGAAGATTATACAATTCTTTTCAGTTCTTGGGTTTAGTGTTCTATAACTTTCAACTAAGTTGATTTATATCTCCGATGTCTTTGTTAAATTTTTGTCTTGTTATCAATTGCTGAGAGATAGGTGCTAAAATCTGCAACAATAATTTGGATCTGTCTATACTTTTCATTAGTTCATAAGAGAACTAGTAATATGACAGCTTTAAAATTTTTAAGATTTCTTGATGACTTACCCTTTTATCATTATGAAATGTCTATCTTGGTAATACTCTTTGAAGTCTACTTCTATTGTAAAATATGGGATGGAAGATGTTTTATAATTAGTATTTCAGTGCTATATATTTTCCATTCTTTCATTTTCAATTTTTCTGTTGTCTTTTTTTTAAGATTTATTTATTTATGCACACAAGAACTGGGGTGTAGACAAGAGTTGCGAGGAGTGGGGGGAGTGAGAGGATTCACTAGAGAGAGTGGGGAGCAGAACAGGAAGATCTACTGAAATATACTGCTGAGGGGAGAAGTGGGCTAGACAGGAGAGGTCTGCTGTGCCATGTGGGTTGCGCCCTGGCTGACTGAGGGTAGAACTCATGCTGCAGTGGTTGGGAAGAGCTTGATAGTGCATGTCTTTAACCCCTGCGCCACCAGGGAGGCCCCCTTTTCTGTTGTCGCGATGTTTAAAGAGTGTTACTTCTCAAAAACATCGACTGTGATGTTGCATTCTTTAGCCAGTCTGAGTCTGCATCTTTTAATTTCTTTTTTTAGTTATTATTAGTTATTATTAGTATATGTGGGTTTTAAACTACAATGCTGATATTTGGTTTTAATTGTTGCATTTGCTCTTTCTTTGTTCCTCCCTTTTTATTGTTAATTAAGTATTTTTAGGTAATCACTTTTATTTTTATTTTCTATGTTAGGTATTATCTTTAGTTATATCATTTTATGTTATTTTCTTAGTGGTTGATTTAAAGATTACATTATACATCTCTATCTTGTCATATGTATATAATAACAAAATTCTGTTAATTTACAATGTAAGGATATTAAAATAGCATATTTTTAATTATCACTCTCTCTTCCCCTGTGCTCTGTCTTGCCACACATTTTTTTATTTCTAAATATGGTACGACCTAACATTACATTGTTTCTATTTTTACTTTATAAGCTTAATAGTTTTTAAAATGTATGTATTTGTGTGTGTATGTGTTTGTCACTTATATCTACTGATATGTCTTTTCTTTTTCCAGTGTTCTTCATACCTTCCTGAATAACTGGGTCTCTACTTGGTATTTTTCTTTTTGAACTAAACATTTTAGTATTCCTTTAGTATTTCTTAAATTAATACATTTTAGTATTCCTTACAGAAGTCTATTTAAGACAATTTCTTTCACCTTTTCCTTTGGGAAATATCTTTATTTTTGAAAGATAATTTAACTAGTTCTAGAATTCTAGACTAATACGTTTTTCTGTTTAACACTTTAAAGTTGTCATGGCTGTGTCTTCTAGTCTCTATTGATTCCAGTGAGGAGATGCAATTTCTGTTGTTTTTCTACTTTCTGTAATGTGTTTTGTTTTCTCTTGTGGCTTTTAAGTTTTTCTCTTCATGTTTGATTTTAAGCAGTTAGACAGTGATGTATAATTTTGGTATTTCTTTGTATTTATTCTTCTTTAGGTTTCTGAGTCTATTGAATCTTGGGTCAATGGCTTTCATATGTTCTGGGCCATTAAAGTATTTCTCCTGGAAATCAAGTTATGTATTTATTGGCATGTTTATCTTGAACGCAGATATGTTTTAAAATCACATTGTTTTCAGTGACACTGATTCCTTCCTCTGCTGTATACAACATAATAAACTCATTGACAGTATTATTTATCTGTAATATAGCTTTCATCTCTAGCATTTGCATTTGACTCTGAAATTGTCCTAACATGTTCACTTATTCTATTTCTTTCATCTTAAATATTTATAAACATTATTTTAAAGTGTCTGCCTTATAATTCCAACAACAATTTTATTCTGTAGGTAAGATTTCATTTACTGTTTTCTCTTTGAGGAAATATTAGTTTTCTTACTTTTTCTATGTGTTTTATAATTTGATTTTTTTTTAAAGATTTATTTATTTATTTATACATACAAGCACTGGGTACAGTCAGAAGTGCGGGAGGGTGAGAGAATTCACCTGAGCCAGAACGGGGAGCAGAGCAGGGAGAAGGACTGAAGCACACTGCTGAGGGGAGCAGCGGGCGGCAGGAGTGGTCTGCGCGCCGTGTGGGACCCTCCTCCGGTGGCCGGGGAGCAGCCAGGGATCGAACCGGCGCTGCAGAGACTGCGGGCAGCTTCGCAACCCAGCGCTCAACCGCTGCACCACCAGGGAGGCCCTATAATTTGATTTTGATTAAAATTAAATTCAGAGATCATCAATTATAAAGGAATAGTAGAGTCTGAAGAAAACAGCAATCATCTCTAGAGAAAGGGCAGACTTTTGTTATCTGGCTCACCATTAGTGAGACGATTTGACACAATCTAGTCAGTAGTGGAGCTAGGCCTGTAAGGTTTTGTGGCTTTAGTTATTCATTTCACTGTGGGCTTCATGTAAAGTGATAGAGGAATCACAACTTTCTGTAGGGGAAGAGAGGAAGTTTCTCCCTACCCCTTTTGGGTTCTTTTAGACTGGCTGAACAACAAAGTAATGTCAGATACATCAGTAGGAAAAAAACAAAGATGAGTTACAAACATATGGAGAATTTAAGTGGATGTGAATTCCGGGGTCAGTGGGGGCAAATGAGGGTATACATCCTTAGCTAAGGAATAAGATAGAGGCCAGGGCCTTCAAGGAGAGAGGAAGGGAACTCACATTATGAGGACTGGGTGACTCATATGACAATGACCAGATTTTCGATTTAGACGTCTGCCCTGCCTCATAGATAGGTTTCTACCATCGACGGGTTCTTTCTGGTAAAAAGCCTCATTCTGAACAATAGTCTCAATTTTCATTTTTCAAGATAGTTAAGGGATTGGTAAAAGTTTCTCCTATGAGAACCTGCAGGGTCTTTATTAACCTTAGTTTGAAATAATGCACATGCCACATCTCCATCAAGCCTCTTCTAAAACACTTACAGAGGCCTATCCTCCACTTCCCTTTAGCAGAAACTGGGATGTGAACACCTGGGAGTATTTAATCACTCCTTTCTTTTTTTTTTAAGATTTATTTATGCATACAAAAACTGGTGCACAGGCCAGAGTTGTGGGGGGTGTGAGGATTCACCAGAGACAGAGCCGGGCACAGAACAGGCAGACTGACTGAAATACATTGCTGAGGGGAACAGCAGGCGAGTCAGGAGAGGTCTGCTGTGCCATGTAGGTTGCTCCCTGGCTGGGGATCAAACTCATGCTGCAGTGGCTGTGGGTAGCTTCATAAGTTACATCTTAACCCCTGTGCCACCAGGGAGGCCAATCACTTCTTTCTTACCTTCACTTTTTAACAGGATCCGATTGCTTTTGCTTTATTCCTCTGTGGTAGCAGTGTCCTGAAAAGGGTTCAGATAGACTTTTTCCAAGACGTCTAGATTTTTTCCCCCAATATATGTTATCTTGATATGTAGAACTAAGAGCAGTTGAGATCCTCGATTGAAACTGTTGCTACTTCTTCAAGAATGATTACCTAGATTTACTAAATTAAGGATATTTCCAGAAACAACCTTTTTTTTTTTTTCTTCTTCTTTTTAAAATCAGAGGAACCTACCTTAAGGCAGGGCAAACATCCAGAGGGAAGACTTTGTCATATGAAGTTGTTCCCTCTGCGTAATGTGAAATGACCCCCAACCACTTTATACTTTAGATCCCTTCACACAGAATATAAACCCCAGACTTGCATCATTTATTTCAGAATTTATAATGTAAATTCTCCATATATCTGTTATTAAATTTGATATTTTCTCCTACTTAATCTGTTTGATATAAATGTATTTGTCTAGTGTCAGAAGAACCCAGGGGGTTGGGGGAAAATTCCCCCCTGTATCCTAACATATCCACGCTCCTGCCCTCTACCAACTGTACATGGTCCCTTCCTAGTACTCAGTGCAAGGTCTGGTGTTTCTCTCCACATCCCTGTTCTGCCCTTAGTCTTCAGGAGGTCTTTTGTAGTTGTGTTTGGGGTAAGCTGTCTACCTCCATTTCCTGGACCTTCCCTCAGTGGGGAGAAGAACCTAACCCAGGGTAAGGCCCATGTGTATCTCTGGGGTTACTCTGAGTTCTCCTGGAATCACTCTCAGTTCTCCTTAGACTCCCATCTGTACCTGGGGACAGAGAGTAGCTGTTTTTCTCAGTTCTGCAGCTCCTCACCCAGAGGTACATGCTGCTCATCAGCAGCACCATGACGTGGGTGTTCGGGACTTCCCCTAGTTCTTCCTCTCTGACTTCAGCAGGATTTCCATGCCTGAGTTCAGGGTCTCTCAGTTATCTCCCTGCCCCCTCAAGCTGTCCTGTGAAGGTCCATGGAAAAGGGCCAAAGGATAGATGCAGGCCCCTGTGTCTGAGCTCTTGGGGATTCTAAACCCTTTAAAATCGCCTTGAAGGCTCAGCTGCTTTTTTTTTCAGCTTCCTTTTCCATTGGATTTGCTGCTCAGGAAAAAAGCTGCTCTCCTAGGAGGTTGTTGTCACTTTTTGGATCCGGTTCATTAGGCTTTTTTACAACCTGAATTCTCTTCAGGCTTAAAAAAAACATGATTTTTGTAGATTATCTGGGTTGCTCTTCTTAAGGTAGGAGCAGTGTTCTCTTGTGGATGTGAAAGTCAAGATAGCTTTTTCTATCATGTTTTATGTTGAAATGGTTACAAGTGAACCCTAATTGACTTTTTAATGCATTCTCTTGAAATTCTCGTCATCACCATTAAAAACAGTTTTGCAATAACACCTTGAAACCATTTTTTCACAGCCTATTCAAACACTTGCAAGGGTAAATTTATATTTAAAAACTTCAATAGTTTTTCCTTTTCCTTTGTTGACAAATGATATGTTAAATTTTAGCTTACAATAATGCAATCAGAGTTCAAAAACTATATTTTACGTATCAAGTATTTGAAAGTAACATTGAAACTCTAATTTACAGAACATGAATACAGTCATCTGAGAAGCTTGCTAGATTGCCAGTAAGAGCACATGGGCCACAAAGCAACATTTATCCAATATATGTGAAAGAGATTTGGAGCTATATTGTGTGGGCCCATACCTGAAAGATGTCCTGACCACCTTCACCCCAAAAGCTTGCACCTTGGGCTGTGAGCCCTGCTCTTCGAGCATTTGGAATACAAACTTGTGGGTGCATGGGTCTCCTTGTCCATGATGGGCAGTGGCATGCTTTGCAGCTGGCTGCCGATGTAGTTGGAACTATTCTGAAAGTCATCGAGAGACTGTTGGGCCCCCTTTAGACCTCATCATGCTTGGGTCACCCTTCAAGGAGTCCTGGAAAGAACTTGTGTTTCTACCACTTCTGACTTCCTTAACTGTGCAGGGGGCTGAGGGAACCAGTACTTCTCCATCTTGTTAAGCCATCAGCACACACCAGTTGAGAAGCTCAGAGACAGAGCTTAATGTCCCACTGCTTCCAGGTCACTTAGCTTCCGTCTCTACTTTTACTCAATCCTGTGTTCTGAGCTCTGTTTCCAGTTATCAAGTTGCCAGATAAAATGCATATAAAAATTTTTAGATCAACAATGCATGTGAAATCTTACTATAAGCATGTCTCAAGTAGTGTACTAGACATATACTAAAACCACTAGTCATTCTTTATCTGACATTCTTTTTCGTTCTAGCATTCTACTAGCCTAGAGTTAATCAAACCTGATAATTTAGACTTTTCAAAGATTTTTATTCTTATTTTTATTTTTTTAATCGTAAATTCCTGTATTTTTATTCATTAAATTTGGACACTCTTCTCGCTAGGATAGAGATAGTAAAAAGGTAAACCCCTGACTATTTTAGTCCTTGATTAGTGATGTTGAGTTAGCCAGCACATTCAAACTTTTGTATCCTTCAAACTTTTTGTATCCAGTGGACTTCTCAGTCCACTGACAGGGTTGGGTGAGACTCTAGGAGATAATAAATGTAAATGATGTTGGTGTAAAATAAGTTGCTCTACAGAGGTAAAAGTCAGCATGATGATTACAGAAAATGACAGAATCTAATTAATGTGCCTGGGTCTTTAAACAGTCCTTTTTCACTGCTTTCCTTTTAGGCAGTTTAGCTGTCATTGGGGGAGGCAGAAGAGTGTCCTGGGGGATTTCTAAACCTGAGCCCTCGATTTGAATCATGACTGCCACTTAATGTGGTGGGACACTGTCCAAACTATTTGCCATTTCTATACCTCAGCCTCTCTCTTTGTGAAATTGAGGTACTGTTAGCACAGCTGGCACTCAGCATAGCACCCACAGGTATCCAGTTCTCAACGCCCTAGCAGATCACTACTGTTTCACTAAAAGGTAACTTTGTGTTCCTTCCATCACATCAAAGAGGAGATTGCCTCCTGGACCTTTTTATAAACATTTCCTTAAGATATCACTGGATGTGCTGTGAAAAAGTTTCTATCATTAGAAGATTGGAAAATGTTGCATATCACATGCTCTTTGGAAGCTTTACAGCACATATTTGCACATCAAAGCTTCTGATATGCTCCATTATAAACAACTTCTACTTATTTACCCAGAATTTCTTAAACTCATTTATACATGAAACACCATTCTTTATGACCCATCTGTTAATATTCCGTGTAACTATTTTCACCTGTCATCATTCCTATTAAGTCCTTTTAAGGCAAGAGAGAAAGTCAAGAGGTACTATTGTACAGATAATCCAACACTATATAAAAGGGGGATATCATTTACCATTGCAGAATTAATCAAGAGAGGAAGTACAAATAGTGATAAAAAGCTACTGGTGTCAGGAAATATTTCTCAAATAAGCTCACAAAGCAAGAGTGACATAAATACATTATCTGTAGGTAGCATAGAATATATCCAAAATACTGAAACCGGTCAGGGGAGAGCACAAGACAGGCTGCTGTTTTTCATTGTTTGATTAACTGTAGGCTAGTTGAATACTAGAACAAAAAAGAATGTCAGATAAAAAATGAATAGTGTTTTTAGTATACCTCTAGTACACTACTTGAGACATGAGAATTCATGTCTACTTGAGAATTCCTTACAAAACCTGATTTTAAAAAAATGTTAATATACTAGCTGGATAAAAATTGCAAATACAAAAAAAAAAAAAACCTTTGAATACGGAAAAGTGTTCAGACTAGGTGAACACTAGATTCAACCAACCCTAGAACCATTGAAAAAGGAATATCTGGGGACATTCCTTTACCCTCCAAGCCTCCGGAATTCTAATAGCAAACGGAGTGATGAATCGCTGCTAGCCAGCTGGAACTTCATGTACTGCTTTTACTTGCTCCCTTTCTATTTTGTGTTTGACTTAATAGTCTTCTCCCCCTTTTCCCTTCTCACATTTCACGCCACCCTGCAATTCTTCATTGCAGTGTAAGATTAAAAAGAAATTAGTAAGCCCAAGGCAACTGGCTGATCATTGAATTCAACTACTGTGCCATCTAGACAATAGTATGACTACTTTTCCTCCCAGCAACACCACATATGCCTGCTCTTTTATGGCATTTTTTAGCAAAAAGATCCTGAAAATCACTAGTAATCCTAAGATAACAAGAATTTCAAGATTCAATAAGCTTTCAAAATGGGATCCAGATGTATTCTTTAAGCCCTTTTAAATCACAAAGCAAGGCAAAGTGGCCTGACTGATTAAATGATTATTTCTGCCTGGATTTAATTTTTGGCTCTTTTGGGAATTCATCTGTGGTCTAGAGTAAAGCATTAGTCTTTTACTCAGAAATCTGAATTTGGCTTCTCTTAGGTTTACATGTGTAGCACTCATTAGAGATGAATTCTTGTCTATTAAAACTCAGCTCAGAAATCACCTCATTTCTGAACCCCATTTTCTCCTCTCCTTCCTCAGACACTTTTACACATAATTGCTCTTAAGTTCACATACACACCTTTGTGCCTACACCTCCTAGGTTGAACTACAATCTGTGTCCCAGTCTGTACCCATTCTACTTACTAAAGGGTTCATTTTTAGACGCACAAAGGGTGTGTATAATCCTCTTCCTTTGCATATGGGCAGGACTTGCGCTTAAGGAGGGTTATTGTCCCATGGATCAGGTTACTTTATATGACAAAGATGAGGGAATAATATGTTCTATAAGATTTTCAGAGCAGGTGGCAGGGACACTGCACTACAGGGGTCTTGATTTTGGTCCACTGAGATTGATTTTTAACTTCTGATCTCCAGAACAATAAAATAACAACAAAATAACAGATTTGTGTTATTTTAAGCCACTGGCTGTGTGGTAATTTATTTCCATAACAATAGAGATTTCAACCCCTGCCCCATTCTACATGATTTTGGTGACTATTAATCATGTACTTTTCTACTCTTTCTTCTTCTTCAAAGAAAAGACATAACCCAGATTTTCTAGACCAAGATCAGAATGGAAGACAGTTGAATCAAAATCATCCCAGTGCATTCCCCAGGATATCTTAAATGAATTTCAACACTTGAGACCCCTGTATGTCTATCCTTCCCAATGTTGACTGGTTACCTCTGAGCCAGTTAGAATGCTAGTAAATTCCATTTGGTGTGGGCTTGGGGGTTTAAACCAGTCAAATGCAATTTCTTTTGCCTACAATCAAAATACCCTACCAGCTATCATTTAGTGAGAACTTATTTTCTTCTCCCCCAAATATTCTCTTCAGTTTGACTTTGCATTTGAGGTATTATGCTTTGTCTGTAATTAGGTTTTAACTCTATGGTAACTCTTTATATTTCAACTCTTTACAACAACTCTTACAATAATTCTAGAATTATGTATTTTTAGTACCATTTCACTGAAGGGAATCAGACACAAAGTGTTACTGTGTCCAATGTCACATGGCTATTTTGTGGATCTTGTTCTTACAAGTCCACCCACCCAGTGACCAAGTTATATTGTTTTCAGATAGGTGATGTCTGCCAAAGAAAGATGGAAGAGGCATTTCTCACAGAGGGAAGGAAGACCCCAAAGTTAAGGGCAAGGAGGAGGCTATGCATATAACCGTTACAGAGATAAAAGCTAAAGGAGGAGGAGAGTATTTTCAGAGGGGAGGAAAATTGCTGACTAGAGGAACTAATCAATCAACCAGTGTTGGTTGTTCCTTCCAATTATTGTGTTTTGTGCTGTGATGTTTGGACAAAATATCAAGCGAAAGAATTAAGAGAACAAAAGACATGGTTCCTGTTCCCGTGGTCTTAGTAATCTAGCTCTGATGATAAGATCAGTGACCAATGGGCTCTTTGGAGGATTACAAGAGATAATACAAGGAAATCTCTTAGTAAGGTGTTTGGAAGTAATGAGGCTAAGTAAATATTTAGTCTAATTCCAGTTGTTTTTTTTTTAAGATTTATTTATTTACTTACTTAGTTACTTATACAAGCACTGGGTACAGTCAGAAGCGCGGGAGGGTGAGAGAATTCACCAGAGCCAGAGCGGGGAGCAGAGCAGGCAGAAGGACCAAAGTACACTGCTGAGGGGAGCAGCGGGCAGCAGGAGAGGTCTACGTGCCATGCAAGACCCTCCTCCGGTGGCCGGGGAGCAGCCGGGGATCGAACCAGCGCTGCAGAGGCTGCGGGCAGATTTGCAACCCAGCGCTCAACCCCTGCGCCACCGGGGAGGCCCCTAATTCCAGTTTTGATCAGCCCTTCATCAGGGATAAATTCTTTGCTTAGACATGGTAATGCCTCCACCTGAGATTTACCTTCCTCCTCTGGCTTCCAGCACTAGTGCGTTTCCTGTACACCTATCTGAAGGTAATCTTACTTTCCTCCTCCTTCAGTTTCTTGGAGGGCTTTCACTTTGGGTTCCAACATATCACCAGTAATGCTTCTTGGATAATGTGGCAGGATGGAGTTTTCTCCTCCTACCTCATCCTCATTCCCTGGTCAGAAGTCCATTTTTGATGAGAAGGAACAACTATGGGCATTCTAATGCATGAGCTGTATATTTAGCAATATTAGCCTATGAAAGGTTGACTATTCTCAGTGTTTCCTTTTGAGGTTGGATTATTTCAATCTAATGTCCTCCAGATGGAAGGAAGGGTCTAAAACCCTCCCCTCGAGGATCATCTAGGAAAAGTTGTTAGTCTGGGGCAGGAGCCTAAGGGAGGAGATGAGGTCTGGGGAAGGGACAGAGATAGAAAAATCAAAAGAGATACAGGGGAGAACTGACAGTGGATTAGGATGTGAACCAAGAAGTAATGAGAGAGGGGCCAGTACATTTCTTCATTACTTTAATGTATATTTCTAGCCATTCACTACATTTGAGGAAATGTGTTCATGGGACAATTCTCCTGACTTCAAGGATCTCAAATGACAGTGAAAACATGGACAATACACTAGTGAATGGTGGAACAACTAGAAAATGTTGCAGAGTAGTAAGTCATAAAACAGAGAGAAAAGAGGGTGATACACTGGAGAGCACCTGGGGGTGAATGAGACAGGGATTCATCACAGGACACCAACACAACCTGGAACTGGGACCTTCCATTTAACTAGTATGGCTGTCCTAGACACTGGAATCCAGGTTTAGCTGGGCCTTTATTAAGAATCATATCACTCTCCAATGTGTCCCTTCAGAAAGCGTTCTTGGTGCATTGCCTTAACCTCCCCCTCCTCCAGTGATCCGTTAAGGATCTTATTAAGGTTAAACACCTTGTATGGACCAGTGATTATACTACAGCTCAAGTCATGATCTGTACTTCTAGACCCTTTTTTTAAAAAGATTTATTTATTCATGCATACAAGAACCGGGGTGCAGGCCAGATGTGCGGGAGGGTGAGAGGATTCACCAGAGACAGAGCAGGGGACAGAATAGGTGGACTGACGAAATACACTGCTGAGGGGAGCAGCGGGCGAGACAGGAGACCTTCATCATGTCAGCGTGTATTAGGAAACTGGTCAGACTGAGAACCTGAAGCTGTGTGGGGCTCCCCCTCCTGTGCACAGCCCTGTCCTTCTGGGAGCTCCATGAGAACCTGGAGAGAGACCTAAGGGTTCTCGCCCCTTGTCCTCTGCCCCGTGGCCACACGGGGGCGCTGCGGCGCTGTCCTAGTCTGGCAGCCAGGGGAGAGGCTGGGTGTGTGTGACTCAGGCTGAGAGGGTGAGCTGGGGCTGAGCATCACTGGGGGAGCGGGTGAGATGCCCTGTGAGCAACCCTGGCACCAGGCTGGGGTGGGGGCAGTGAGGAGAGGAGGCTCTGGAGCTGCCATCTTCTCTCCCCACAGCCTCTCTCTGCAGCCCCTTGATGACAACACCCTGGAGACTGCAAAGCAGATGCTATTCCCTTCAACTCCCTGTTTCTTTCATGAGGCCTATTTTTTTTTTTTAATTGAAGCAACACTGATTTACAGTACTGTGTGTGATTTAGGGGAATAATTTCACATCTCTTCGATGTGAAATTACCAAAGCAGATACGTTTCTCTTCCACTCCCTGTCCCTTTTCTGAGGGCTGTTTTTCAAATTGCAGTAACATTGATTTACAATTCATTTAGGGAATAGGCTCCCATCTCTTCAGAGGTAGTGACCAAACCACCCCCTCCACCCCAGCACCCAGAGTCCTTTTCCAGATCCACTGTGCCCCCCACACTCTGCTCTCCCCCTCCCTCCTGGACAGAGAGGCAGGGACCTGCTGTCTGGGTCCCTCAGGCCTCGCTCCTGCCACCTCCTGCAATGACAGTAAAGGTTTGTGGTTCTACTTTCTATTTCCTTGGCATATCCTTTCACCCTTTCACTTTTAAACTACATTTGTTTGTATAGAAAGTCTTTCTAACACACAGAATACAAATCTCCTTGATATTATCCAATCTGAGAATTGCAGGCTTTTTTTGATTTTTATATAATTCTTAACATCATTTTTCATTTTTGCATAGTGTATGCATTTGTATTTTGGTTATATTCCCCACACAATTCCCACCCCCCTTATTCTGACCGCAATCCCTCTTCTCCTCCCCCCGCCCCCCACTGTAGTGTGTCTCTGGTCTAGAGGTGCTTATTGATTTTGATTTTTACTTTATTGCAATTAGTCATTTTCCTGGTCCTTTATTTTGGTTTTCTAAATTCCTGCTATGAGTGAGACCATCCCGTATTTTTCTTTTTCTTTCTGGCTTATTTCGCTGAGCATGATCCCTTCCAGCTCCATCCATGTTGCTGCAAATGGCATGAGTTTATCCTTTCGGATTGCTGAGTAATATTCCGTGGTGTATACGTACCACACCTTCTTGATCTAGTCATCTATTTTTGGGCGTTTGGTTGTTTCCAAAGCTTAGCTATTGTAAACAGTGCTGCTATAAACATAGGAGTGCAGGTGCCCTTTGGAATTAATGTTTCTGTGTCATTTGGGTAAATACCTAGGAGTGGAATTTCTGGATCCTATGGAAGCTCTATCTTTAGTAGGTTGAGGAATCTCCACACAGCTCTCCATAGTGGTTGGACCAGTTTGCACTCCCACCAGCAGTGCAGGAGAGTTCCTTTATCTCCACATCCTCGCCAACATTTATTGTTGCTCGTTTTTTAATATGTGCCAGAGAATCGCAGGCTTTTGATTAGGATTTAGCTTTTTTTTTTTTCAGTATAATAACAACTTTACTGAAGACGGGTGGTGGGAGCTCTGTTTGGTGTTGGGTCCAGGGAGCAGAACAAACGGGGGGCCGTGGAGAAACCCTGAAGGAACAGCGCGACCCCCATCACCTCAATCACTACGAGGCCAGCAGCGAAAGTCCCTGAGTCCAGCCTCATCGCGCGCCCTCCTGGCAGGGTCTGGACTCCACCCCACCCAAGCCTCTGAGGCCACAAAGCTGTGCGTCCAGGGGGCCGCCTCTAGGGCGCCCACAGTGCCTAATTTATTTTTTATTATTATTTTGTCTATTTTTACATCATTTCTCATTTTAATTTTTGCAAAATGTGTGCATTTTCATCTTGGTTATATTCCCCATACAATTCCCGCCCCCATTATTTTGACCCTAATCCCTCCTCCTGCCCCCACCCCACAGTGTGTCTCTGGTTTATAGTTGCTTGCTGATTTTGATTTTTACTTTATTGCAATTAGTCTTTTTCCTGATCCCTTATTTAGGTTTTCTAAATTCTTGGATATGAGTGAGATCATCCAGTATTTGATATGGTAAGATTTGAGTCTATCACTTTGATGTTTATTTTTTCATTGTCTCGCATCTTTTTCATTCCATTTCATCATTTTCTGCCTTTCTTTGATTCAAGCAAATAGTTTTCTGTGAAATTAATTCTTCTTGTGGCTTTAGATATATTTATTTCAGTACTTTTTATTGTTGTAAATACTTAAATCTTTCATTTTTCAATATCTTCTTAATTGAACTACATTCCATAATATATAGGACATTTACAGCAATATAGTTCTGTTTAACCATCTTAATGTTATTCATGTAATATATGTATATTAAACCAAAATAAACAGAAGCCAAATAAAACTGTAAAACACAAAATATAAGCAGTCATATCTGTTCAATAAGTTAAGACAAGCTACAAAAAAAAGAGTATTCTGCGTGTCTCTGTTGCTAGTTGTTGCTCTAATGTGTGAGTTATCATCTACTGTCACTTCCCGAGGCCTGGAAGAAATCCTTTAACATTCCTTGGGACAGAACTGCTAGCAATGAATTCTGTTTTTAATTAACTCTAGTGTATTTACTTTGTCTTCATTCTCCCCGCTTTTATTTCTTTTTTTTTTATGTTTTTATTTATTTGTTTGTTTGTTTGTTTGTTTATACATGCACTGGGTACAGTCAGAAGTGCGGGAGGGTGAGAGAATTCACCAGAGCCAGAGCGGGGAGCAGAGCAGGCAGAAGGAGCGAAGTACACTGCTGAGGGGAGCAGCGGGCGGCAGGAGAGGTCTGCGCACCATGTGGGACCCTTCTCCTGTGGCCGGGGAGCAGCCGGGGATCGAACCGGCGCCGCAGAGGCCACGGGCAGCTTCGCAACCCAGCGCTCAACCGCTGCACCACTGGGGAGGCCCCCGCTTTTGTTTCTTAAGATCTTTACATGAAATAAAATTTACCAGTTATAGATGGACAGTTAGGTAAATATAAATAATAGAATAAATAGATAAATAAATATTCTAAATAAATAGAATCCTGGAAGCACAGACATAGAGCACAGACAGCACAGCCCCCTCATCCTAAAATGTCTCCTGCTCCTTTATATTGTTTTTTTAAATTTATTTATTTATATATTTTCACATTGGTCTTCATTTTTGTACAGTGTTTGAATTCCCCTCTCAGGTGTTGTCCCCATGAAAGTGCCTCCACCAGGACACCTGGGAACATCACCACAGACTCTGCTGCTCTTCCCTCCCATTTTGATCCATTTCCCTCCCTCTCCCCAGATGAATGTCTCCAATGTATAGTTTGCTGCTAGTTTTGTCTTTTTTCCCCAATCCCTTGTATGGTTTCCCTATGTTCCTCCTCTAAGTGAAACCATCCACTATTTTTCCTTTTCCTTCTGACTTATTTTTCACTGAGCATAATCCCTTCCATCTCCATCTATGTTGCTGCATATGGCATCTTTATCTTTTTTGATTGCCGAGTAGTATTCCCTTGTGTATATATGGCACATCTTCTTGATCCAGACATCTGATTTTGGGCATTTAGGTTGTTTCCATATCTTAGCTCTTGTCAATAGCTGCACCTTTATATTTGATCCCTCTCCCTACCCCAGTCAGGCAACGTGTCTCCTTTCTAGCTGTACTCTGTAGTTTCTCACTCTATTAGATTTTATCATCATGAGGGAGTTCTCTATATTGCCAATGAATTATATTATGAAATCTTTTATGGCTGACTTTGATAGAACCACTCCAATCTCCTTGCCATGTCTATCTTCATAGCTTATCTTTTTCCATCAATTTACCTTCAGTGTGTCTTTATATTGAAACTTTATCTCTTGTAAGCAATATATAGTTCACTTCTACAGTACTGTAATTTTAAGCTTAATCTTCTTATCACCTGTGTGAGGCAGACAACCAAGACTCTATTAGTCCCATTTTACAGGCAAGAGTGGCAACATTCCCATATTTAGCATGACACAGACTTAGGACCCAAGCCCAGGGCTTCCACACTCATAACTTCTTTATCCAAGACTTCTTTTGTTGTTGTCTAAGATGTATTTATTTATGGGCCTCCCTGGTGGCGCAAGGGGTTAAGACACTACCTATGAAGCTGTCCACAGCCTCTGCAGCACCAGTTAGATCCCCAGCCAGGGAGCTATCCACATGGCACAGCTGACCTCTCCTGACTTGACTGCAGTATATTTCAATCAGTCTGCCTGTTCTGTACCCCACTCTGTCTCTAGTGCATCCTCTCACCCTCCACACCTCTGGCCTGTACCCCAGTGGTGGTTCTAGCTCAGGGCGCCTCACATTATGCAATCACAATGTCACACTGAAGAAAAGGCTTGGTGGACATGGAAGAGTCTACATAGAGGCTCATGCTCGTGGCTGCTGGAACAAAAGCTTCAGTTCTTCACCATGTCTGCTAATTAACCAGATCAAATAGCCACAGATTTTATCATTCATTCCTTCATGTGAAGATGGTATTGACTACAAAAAAAGAAAAACAGCCTAATTCATCTCATGCAAATATTTTCCTTGGCACATGGTAGTTGGGGACGCAACAGGAGTGTTGTGTGCACTTGCGTGTCCTCGCATCAGGTGCTGTAAAATGTGGATTTGAGGATGACAGAATAATGAAGATAATTTTTAATGCTTCAACCAAGACACTTTGAAAGACACTGCCTTTGAGTTGTGTTTCTGAGGTTAGTAGTTGTGAAGAATAACTGCAGTTAGTAATATAAGCTCCATTTTTAGTAAGTTTTACCTCAGCAGATGTCAAAATAGTGAAAAAGCCAATGGTGTCTTAGTGACGTTTAGAAAATAGTTTGACCTCGTGGCTCCTGTGACAGGCTCTGGGTGACTTCAAGGATTCCACAACCATACTTTGAGAAATGCTTTTCTCAGTGAACCAGGGAGCATCTCCCAAGTCTTCTCTGCTTTTGCCTCCTCTTCACTTGCCAGCATCCCTCTCCCTGGCTGGCTCCTGCCTCCCCAAGCTGCCTCCCCTGCAGATACAATGGCAGCAGAGAGAGGACCCTGGAAACATGGAGCTTGCACTGTCGTGAGAGATGGACACTGAGTAAAGGTGACAAAGACACGTGTAAACCTGACCTGAGCCAAGGGCTGGAGCGTGTTTATTATGAAAGTAGAGCAGTAGGAGTGCTTCTATTATTTTAAATAATATCAAAAGATGTAAAAAAAAAAAAAAAAAAAAAAAAACAGGGCCTCCGTGGGGGCATAAGGTTTAAGTCTGAGTGCTATCACTTCTTAGACCTGATTTTGATTCCTGACCAGGGAGCAACCCACAGGGGGCAGCAGACCTCTCCTGTCTCACCCACTACTCCCCTCAGCAGGTGATTTCAGTGGATTGGCCTATTCTGCTCCCTACTCTGGGTCTGGTGAATCCTCTCACCCTGTGCACCTCTGGCCTGTACCCCAGTTCTCGTATGCATAAATAAATTAAAAATGAATCTAAAAACAAGGAAACAAAAAATTACATGCAGCATCAAGTACAAGATCCTTCTCAGACCCAGTAAATAGCAGAGGCTGCGGACCCAGTGGTGGTGTAAGTGAAACAAGACAATGGGGCACTCAGTCAGCAGGAGTCAGGCTTTGTCGTCAAATAAGTTTAATGTCAAACTAGAGAGGGTCAGTCCACCATCCAGTGCTGCCAGGCCAGGAAGTCTAGGCTAGTCTGCAGCCCCAGCCAGTAGTCAGGCACCACCTGGGAGACTCAAGGTATAGCTTAATCTAGCCCTTTATTTAATTTCTCTATATCCATATCTAAGTGATGTTTTTGTCTTTCTCCTTTGGGCTTATTTCCATTAGCTCCATCCATGTTGCCCCAGATGGCATGAGTTTATATTTCTTGATGAGTAATATTCTATTATCAATGTACAAGCCCTTCCACAGCCTGGCTACTGTAAATAGTGCTGCAGTGATCAGGGGGTGCCAATTTCCTTTGAAGTAGTATAAGGTCCTCTGCTGGTGTGCTGGCACCTGCCACCCTAAAGGGAGCTGGAGTCTCCGAGAGCACCTGCTTACTCTGCACAGGGGATTCCAGGAGGTTAGAAGTTCTGCAAATAGAACTTTTTTCTATTTATATAAGCACTGGGTAAAGTCAGAAGCGCGGGAGGGTGAGAGAATTCACCAGAGCCAGAGCTGGGAGCAGAACAGGTAGAAGGACCGAAGTATATTGCTGGGGGAGCAGCGGGTGGCAGGAGAGGTCCTTCGAGCCATGTGGGACCCTCACCAGCGGCCAGGGATCGAGCCGGCGAACTGGCACTGCAGAGGCTGCGGGCAGCAGAGGCAGCAGCTTCACAGCCCAGCACTCAACTGCTGCACCACCAGCAGAGGCCCCCAAGGTGGTTGTTTCCAGACTGAAGTCTCTTGCAATTGTGCACACGGTTGAGAACCACAGTGATGAGTCCCCTACCAGGCACTATCCTTCCATCGGCTCTAGCCTGTAGGCCCCTATCGTATGGGTACTGTAATGCTCCAGCCCTTGGTTTTGGCTTTGGGGCTTTTTGGCGGCTCTCTTATCTTAGAGCCCGGGCAGGTGGGTGCCACTGCGGCCTATCCTGGCATCCCATCCTCATGCCCTGTGACTACCCTTTTCAGTTGGGATCCCAGTCTGTGTCAGAGACACCAAGTGTTAAAAGCTCTTTATGAGTTGCTGGACAACACCAACAACAAACAGCTCTTTCAGACATGAGGCCCGGAGCCTTTGCTCCTTTCCGGTGATGTCAGACTAAGGACTGGAGGCCCAGTCTCTGACAGAGGTCTTCATCCTCTCTTCCTCACGCAGAGGTTGGCTACTGGATGCTGCTTGTCTTCTTTCAGCTTCTGGCCCTCCTTTCTTGAGAGGCCAGGAACAGAGTCTTCCCCTTCTTTCTTTGGAGGTTGGAACAGAGCCCCTCAGCTCCCTCTAACCCTGGCTTATATCACTCTTCAGGGTGTCCCAACATCAAGTCTGGTTGGACTATTTTTCTTTTTTTGTGCAGAAGAACTGGGGTATTGGCCAAAGGTGTAGAGTGAGCAGAACAGGCAGACTGAATGAAACACACTGCTGAGGGGAGCAGCTGGCAAGGCAGGAGAGGTCTGCTGCGCCCTGTGGGTCAGCTCCCAGCCAGGGATCAAACTCAGGCAGCAGTGGTGATGGTGCCGAGACTTAACCTCTAGGCCACCAGGGAGGCCCTGGACCATCTTCATCCTTGGCTGACTGGACCACCTGATTGGTCCTGCCCATAACCCAGGAAGCATGCAGAAAAGGGCAGTTCTGAAGAGCAAGTGCTACAACGGACTTGTCGTGGAGCAGCAGAGTGGAGACCACCGCTGCTGCTGGCTCCCGCCACCAAGTCATCTCCCAGATCTGTGCCCACAGATGCGGGGGACAGGCACAGGCCCCTCTTCCTGAGGCAGGCACTGTGGGACTTTGCCACCTACCCAGACCCCTTCCCTCACCGAAGCAGAACTGCTTTCTAGTGCTCTCTGAAGTGAAGGATGCTGAGGCTCAGCCCTGTTCAGTGAAGCGCGACCCAGAGCCAAGTCTGGAACCAGGATGTCTCCACGTCTCCTCGTCTCTCCACTACTGGCTCATGCCTCCAGCAGGGAGGTGACCTGCAGTCCCGAGGAACCCACCACTTCATGTTAGAGCCTAGGGCACAGGTGGTCACAGACCTGGCAGGACTGCAGGGTCCTCAGTGCCCCCCAGCCCTGAGTTGGAGCCATCTCTGTCCCGGCCTAAGGACCTCCCTCCCAGAGGCCTCCGAGCCCTTCCTAGCTGGTGCAGGCCTTACCAGCTCCTTTATCTCTGCCAGCTTCTCCCGTACCTGGCCGAGTTTCATGGCCAGCTCGCTCTTGGTGTGTTGCTCTGTTTGGAGGGAGCCGGTCATCTCCATACTCTGATGGGCCAGGACAGACAGAAGAAACAATGAGACGCCACCCAATACAGCTGGAGACCCAGAGCTCGGTGTCCCCTCCCACATCAGGAAGAGGTCATCCCCCAGCCCAGGGCACCCCAGGCACCTTACCTTCTTGCCAAGTGCTCTCTGGGCTCCGAATCCTGATCATCTCCTGCACCCACCCTCTGCCCGGGACTCCCACGTCACCCGCTCTCCACGGGGATGAACACTGCCCACCTCTACACATCAGTCTCAAAAGCCACACTCTCCAGCCTCGAGACCCTTCAGAGCCAACTGCCCCCTCAGTTGCCACATCCAACCTTGCCGCCTAGCAAAGTGTCTGCTGCCAAAGGCCCATGGGAGATGGGTAAGTGTCCAGTTGATTTTTAAAAGACAGTGGGGGAGGATGTCCCAGCCACTCATCTCTGGTGAACCTCACGCACTTGCAGTTCTGCTACAAAACTCACCTTAGTCCTTGCACCTGTAACAAAAGCCCCCTTTATCCTAAGCCTGCATTTCCCACTCCTAAGCTAAAATGAATTCATCACTTTGGAAAATCAACTGCAGTGTGGACTGTTGGTCTTTGCGGGACATGCCCAGATGGCAAGCCCTGTGTTTGGGGCGGGGGTTTGAGGCTCTCCTAGTAGGACGGGCCCCTGAGCATTCACCCTGGAGGCTTGGAAGGCCCAAATCTCACACCCCTGCTCTGGAAGCTCTTCCCAAATGACCTCTCACCCTTCACGGTGTATTGTATCTTCTCCAAGATGATAAAGATGTGCGGGAAGGAAAACAAGGATCAACCAAGCAGGTGAAACAGCAGAAGTGGGCACACCGAGGGTTAATGATGGCAACATAAAATCAGCCAGAGGCCAAGTACCCCAAGCAGACAAGCCTTGGGCTTGCACGCTGGGAGAGGCCAAGCCAGAGAGGGGGTCTCGGCACGGCCTCACCTTCCTCCTGTCCAATGGGGGGAGCGCTACCCCATTGGAGCGGTTAAGGTCGGACACCAGCACCTGCAGAATGTCCTGAATCTACAGGAGGTGAAAAGAGAAAAACAAGGGCAAGGGGAGGAAGAGAAAAGCGGCTTAGAGAAGACAAGAAGGTCAGAGAAGGAAAGAGAGAGCAGCTCTGGACGATGGATGCTGGAGACATGGTCGAGGGATCATACCACGGCCTGTGCCTTCTTTCCAAGCAGCCACTCACCACCTCGCCCGAGGCAGAAAGCAACATGAACCAAGAGATGATCAAAGCTACCAAATCAGTCTGGAAGACACTGATCTGGCCCAACAACTTCATCTTCCAGTTGAGGAAACTGAGGCCTGAGAAGGACGTGACTTTCCCTGGGATCACCCAGCAAGCAGGTAGCAAAGATGGACTCCCACCTCAGAGGTCACCTAATCCCGAGCACCGAGGGCTCATCTGTGCCGCCCTAAAGAGAGAGGGTGTCCTCACTGACTGGCTTCCCCTTGAGGCTGGGAATGAGGGAAATTGCCGGAGCAAGAAGTCCATAGCGACACCTTGTACTGAAGGCTCACTGTGCACCAGGCCCCGCACGAAGGGATGAACGCACAATCATCTCATGGATGCTGCCTAGATTTAAGTAGAGCTGTAGCACCCTGACTCACAGGTGGACAAAGAGCTTAAACGGTGTTTCCTGTTTCCCCAAATCAAATCCCCAGCAGAACTACGGAGAGGCCGCAGTCAGACCCAGGGTTCTTACCCACTTCTTTCATGCTCTTCACCTCTCACTGAGCTGCCCCTGGAGCACCCCTCTCCCAGCCTGGCTGAGCAAGACTTACATCTTCAGATGACTTACAACCACTTCCAGTGGTCTCTTGCAGGAGACCCCAAGATGTTTTTTTTTGGTAGTCTGTCAACTGCGGAGAGGAAAAAGAGAGTTGAGGCTCACGAGAACGGCAAGCCTCTGTTCTCACACCCCACTTTACAAGTTAGATTTGCCATCTGACGTCATGCCACCAACATCTCCACCAGGTGCTGTGAGTAGTCCCCGTCCCATCCTCCCAATGACAGAAGAAATGGACTGATAACTTGGTTTAAAGAAAAAATGTTTAGGAATTTTCACTCAGTCTTCAGACTCGAACTTCCGGGATGCCATGACTCAGTAGCTGCCAGCAGGCAGCGCTGCTCAAGCTCCTGCACCAGTGGATGCTCATGGCAGGAGGCAGTGAGGGGACAGCCAGGGGCACAGCCAGGCCCATTTCAGAGCAATCTGTTACAATCTCACATATGTCTGCATACGTGCATTAACACAGAAGGCTTTTTTTCTCAGGAGACTCAAGCAGAATTGATGCTTCAGTCGCCTGTTTATCCTGTGGTGAGCTGAGCAACCCATGTTGAGACGACTGGGGGAAGATTCCCAACTGGGAAGGTCAGTTTGCTGGGGTCTGATCCACAGAGGGTAAACAGATCACTCCAAAGAGCACTGATTGGGGGGCACTCTGGCCCCAGGGTCATAAGGAATTAGAATGTGAGATGAAGAAGTCAGACAAAAATTGGAAAGTCTCCGTGGAGAAGTAGAAACCCCGCAGAAATCCAAACTAAACAATTCTTCCCAGTGTCTCCCAGAGCAGTTGCCAGCGTTTCAAGTTTACTAGGGAAGCGTAGGCTTTGTAGGCGCTCAGTGTTTAAAGGTGGGGTACAGTACAGAGCAAGCGAGCCTGAACCCTCTCCCAGGGATGGGTCCCATGGTTTTGGGTCCCCTTCAAGTTGGTAATATGAAGCCACAAGAGAAAACTGAAAGGGGGTTAGTCCTGGGGGGCTGGGGCAACAAATCAAGCACCCAGCTCTTGATGTGACATAAGGATGGTTCCCAGGGATTGTGAGGGAACTACATTCCACCCCTTGCCCCGCCACGCACATTCGCCACTCCTCTTTGTCCTGGGCCAGCCCATTTATGAGAACCCCTTCTCTAGGTGCTGCTCCCTCATTACTGCTCTCTGGTCTGGCAGGAGCCAGGGGGGTGGCTCAGGCCTGGAAATGAGGGTCTTCTGCAAGGATGCGAGAATGTGGGTGGAGAAGGAGTTGGTTAAAGGTGGTAGGAGACATTTCCTGAATGTGAGCCTGTGTGAATTTCAGGAGGGAAGGAGCAAAAAGAAAAAAAAAAAAGTAAAGTCATCATTAGTATTGGCCCCAAGAGTGGGAGGAGCCATGACACTATAGGATTTTGAAACCATGTCAGCGGGGAATTGGAGCCCCCGCTTTCCCTTTCCATGTCTTTGCGTAGTTTCATGAAGCTTCCACATTTTGTTCTACAATCTTTGATTCATTGAAACAATAACAACATTCTTCCCTGAGGAACAGGCAGGTGCCCCCCTTGTTAGCCGTCAACAGGTCCAGAGCCCGCCGGTTTTGGAGCATGGCCTGTGCCAGGGAGGGGAGCTGTCTTTGTGATGATGCTAAAGACACAGAGGTTTTTTTCTAAGGAGGGATAGATACCTTTAACCGAAATGTTAGAAGTGCAGGAATGAAAGCCGACAAGGGCGTCAGTTGGATAGCAGGGGTAGCTGTGATTGGAGTCCCATAGGGGGACTGAGAGTTGGGGAGTCTGGCAAGCAGCGTCTGTTGTCTTGGTCGTAGTGATATTGTGATTAATTGGAGCTGCCGACAGTAGAAGCCTCTGAAGGGAAGCGCAGAGGAAACAAGAGGAGGTATTAGCCCCAAAAGAGTCGTTTAGGAAGGGTATAGCGTTTTGGATTATATGAATCCAGGTTGGGGGTGTCTAGGTCTTTTCTGATGATGTTAGCTGATTTTGTAGGACTTGCTCTGAATGGAGGATGTCCTGGGAGACTTGGACTGTGGCATTTTGTGTCAGGACATATTCCCTTGAGACGGACAATGTTGCCACTGGGTAGGAATGCCAGCCAGTGTACCCTGTGGCTTGGACTCCCTGTACCCAGCGTAGGTCCCAAGGAACTGAAAAAGATAGTTAACTTGATTCGTATTGAAACCCGTATTATGACAGATGGAGAGAACATTCGGCCTTTGTCTGGAAGGTGCACTGCACATGATGGGCAAGGGCACCCCCCATATTCTTTGTAGGTATTCTTGCAATGATCTAAGGTTTGATGGTAAAAGAAAGAAAACATGGTGTTCATAGTGTTGTTAATTGATGAAAGAGTTAGGGTGAGAGTGATGGGTGCTGTGCATCCGGCCTGTGGGCACTCTGCAGTACCCACCAAGTGGGTAGTCTCCGTGGATCCTGAGACAAAGGTCTCCCTAACTTTGAATTTCCACACATAGGACACTGAGCTAGGGGAGATTTTGACAAGAAATGCGCATCCTAGTAGGACCCAGGTTACAACATACATACTGCTTGTCTTCGGGCGCACTTTTGACCTGAGAGAGATGGTGCCAGCAGGGGTCTCCCAGAGGTGTTACCGCTATAGGCGTGATGAGAATGACTGTGTGCGGACCAGTCCTTGGAGGCTGCAGTGGCTTTGGCTGAAGCGATTTGAGCAAACTTGCTCTCCCGGATGCAGTGGTGGGGAAGGTCAGTTGAGGAGGTTGAGATTCGGGCAGGACTGGGTAAGTACCGGTCTGCATGTTCCTGGAGCAGTTGCAGAGCTCTCAGGAGAGTTTAGTCAGGTGACCCTTGATTAGCCCAATGGCGCGCTCCACCTTCCCTGAGGATTGCTGGTGGTGGGGAATGTGAAGCTTCCAGGTGATACCCAGAGCCGCGGAGACCTGCTGAGTAATCTTTGAGATAAAAGCTGGACCATTGTCAGATAGGACAGATGTGGGGAGGCCAAAGCATGGGATAATGTGGTTAAGAAGGGCCTCGGTTACCCCCTGAGCCGTTTCTCTAGCTGCGGGGAAGGGCTTGACCCAACCTGTTATTGTATCAACCGTTGTGAGCAGATATTTAACTTTTTTGCGACTAGGGAGGTGAGTAAAATCAACCTGCCAATCCTGTCTGGGTAAGTGTCCACGCAGCTGGTGAGCTGCAGAAGAAGGTTGGTGAATTCCCCCTTGAGGTGATCCACGAGCACCGGTTTGACGATGGGAACACAGCTGCCAGACTTTTGCATTCAAGGAGGGGTGGAAGAGCAGACTCAGGATTTGGCGTTCATTAGGCTCCTAAGTCGGAGTGATGGAGGGGACAGATAGAGAGAGAATAGGACCAGGATCTGCAGCAGAGTGAGTGGTGGGAGCCCTTGGTGCTGCATCAGCCTTGTTATTCCCTGTGGTCACGTAAGGATTGTCCGTGTGGTGTCCTTCACAGTGGATAATGGCGTATTGAGTTGGAGGCTGCAAGGCCGCTAGAAGCTTAAGGATAAGTTTAACGTTCATGATGGGGGACCCCTGGGTGGAGAGGAACCACCTTTCCTGCCAAATCGCAGCGTGACTGTGAGCTATAAGGAAGGCATATGTTGAATCCGTATAGATGGTGACTTTCTTATGGTTGCTGAGGATCAGGGCCCCAGTAAGTGCTCTGAGTTCTGCCTTTCGGGAGGTGGTTCCTCTGGGCAGCTTTCCTGCCTCGATGACCTGATCGAGGGTAACCATGGCCTAGGCAGCCCTCCGCTGACCTCGCGCACCTTCGCAAGAGAAGCCATCTGCAGACAGAGTCCAGTAGGCATCCGACAAAGGGGAGTCGGCCAAACCCAGTCTGGAGGTTTGCATTTCGCCCAGGATTTCAGGTCACGAATGAGTGGCAGAAGGGGGGCCAGAGACAGAAGAGGGGCTGGGTTGAGTGAGACTCACTCTGACTGAGTGAGACTCGCCAGAGGATTTTCGATAAAGAGCACGTGGAAGTCCTGTGAGCGGGCAGGAGTGAGAGTGGAGAGCGGGCCGGGAGACAGGAGGGCCTGAAGGTGGTGCGAGGAATGTGCTTGGACAGGCCTTCCCAGAGTTAGTTTGAGGGGTTCCTGGGTGAGTAGAGCTGCCACCACCAGGGCTCTAAGGCAGGGTTGCCAGCCCCTGATGGTGGGATCCATCTGCTTGGAGAGATGTTGACAGGACACAGGGCTGGGCCCAGAGGCTGGGAAAGGCCGCCTGCCGCCATACCCCGACGTGCGTCTGTGCACAGGAGGAAAGGCTTTTCTGGATCAGGAAGGCCAAGGGCAGGTGCCCTAAGGAGGATATGTGTGAGTAAAAGGAAGGCCCTGCAGACCTCCCCGGGAGATTGGAGAAGTCCTTCGGGGGAGGCTTCTGCTGTGTCGTACAGTGGATGGCTAGGAAAGCAAAATTAGGGATCCAGTGACGGAAGAATCTGACCAAACCTAGGAAGGAAAGGATTTGTTCTCCGATTCATGGGAGGGAAGGTCCCGGATGGCCTGTTTGTGGTCCACCTTCAGCTGTTTGGAGGAAGGAGTTAGTGGAAGACCCAGATAGACGGTTGTGGGAACTGAAAGTGGGCTTTGGACGGGGAGACACGGTATCCATTTGAGCCCAGGAAGGTGAGGAGTTGTGCAGTGTGTTGCTGAGATTGTAGCAGAGAAGGTCTGCAGAGGAGGAGGCCAGCGACATATCCAAGGAGAGTCCAGAAAGGAGTTGGACTTACCTGCTACCTTGACTTTTATCCTTGGCCCCTTGAAATTTATCAGGGTCGATGAGTCCGGTCCTCTTCAGTCCTCAGCTGCCAAACTGAAGACCGCCGCTGGCAAGAGTTGCAGGGGCTGGAAGGACTGGTCCACCACAGCCAGGCATGAAGGGACAGTCACTTTTCTAGTGACCCTGGACGTTGCAGATGGGGCATGGTCCTGGCAGGTGTTGGGGCATTGTTTGGACCAGTGGCCTTCTCGATCACATTTGAAGCAGGCTTCCAGCAGTGGTCGGTTGGGGGCCATGGGGCCCGTTGTCGTCCTCTGTCGGGCGGCAGGCACTGTGATGGTTGGAGGAGCAGGGCCTGGCAGTCTCAAGGCCCTACCAGGGCCTGAGCTTGAAGTCCAGCCTTCTGGAGACTACGGGGTTCCCTCTCTGCCCTGTCCTGTTCCTTCTGGTTTTTAAAAACTGTCAAGGCCATATTCAGCAGATCCTGGATAGGGGTTTGAGGACAGTCCTCAGCCTTCTTTAAAAAAAAAAAAAAAAGATTTATTTATTCATTTACACTAGAACCGGGGTCCAGGCCAGATACGTGGGAGGGTGAGAGGATTCATTAGAGACAGAGTGGGGAACAGAACAGGCAGACTGATGAAATACACTGCTGAAGGGAGTAGCGGGCGAGGCAGGAGAGGTCTGCTGTGCCATGTGGGACCCTCGCTGGACGGGCGGCATGGAACCGGCACTGCAGAGGCCTCGGAGAGACTCACAGCGCGGCGCTTTGGCATCTGCGCCATCAGGGGAGTCCTCTCAAACTTCTTAAGCTTCTATTAATGTCAGGAGCTGACCGAGATATAAAATGGGTAGCCAGAACTGTTGCGCCTCCATTTGAGTCAGGGTCAAGCCTGGTATGGCGCTGGAACGCCTCCGTCAGGAGGCTAAGGAAGGCAGCAGGGTTTTCTGAGGCAGACTGGGTGATCTCCCTGAGCTTAGCAAAATTTACACTTTTGTGCACAGCTGCTTGTAGACCAGCTAGGAGACAGGTAATAAAATGGTCTTGGTGAGTCCTGCCCCGGGGGCCCTGCCTGTGTCAGTCTGGTAGCCCCACCCCAGCTCTGGGCTGGGAACTGCTGCAGAGCCTGGGGCCATGGTTGTGTCAGTCACAGGGACCTGATCTGCATGGTCTTGGGCTGACATAAAAACCTGCTCCCTTTTGTCAGAGGTCAGGGTGGAAGAGAGGATCACATGTAATCATGACAAGTAAGGTCATAGGCTTGAGTAAGATAAGGAAACTCTTTGGTGTAGGTGGTGGGATTGTTAGTGAAAGAGCCAAGAAGCTTTTCAGTCTGGGAAGGACCAGACAGAGAGGAAGGACCATGGACCCTAATTCCTCCTTCAGTCCCCGCCACTTCCCTGAGGGGACCTAGAAGAGGACCACCCAGAACGGGTGTGGTGGCTAGGAGGTGAAAAAAAGAGGGGAGGCCCGATTGGGGAGCTGGAGGAGGTGAAGACTGAGAATCTAGAGGATCAGAAAACGTTGAAGAGGGTCCAGAGAGGGGAAGAGTGAGAGGAGTCTCAAGACTTGGAGAGTGTGGCAGGTTTTCAGGAGGCAGGGGCTGGAGGGGGGCACGGGAGCACAAGAGAAAGCCAGCCTGGCCCTAAGGGATCGCTGACCATTTTCCATTGCGGTGACAGAACTCTTTAGGTCTGTAAGGATGGAGAAGTCAAAAGCGCCATGCTCGGCCCGTGGGAGCCATTGTCCAATTGGTATTGAGGCCACGCAGCGCTGCAGTAAAAGATGAGACGCTTAGGGCACATATCTGGCCTAAGCTCCAAGGGACCGAGGTTTGAGAGAAGGCATCTGCCGCGAGGGTGATAGATAAGCTTCAGTCAGAAGTTGGCTCTCAGAGAGAATTTGATTCCTATATTGGTCACACACACACTTAAGTTCATACAGGCAAGCCAACCCCAGGTTCCCAAAGTACCTCCGACTGAAGACAGCCACTGAGACTTGTCTTACCCGGGCCTTCCACCTAGGTGGATGTTCTCTGGCTGTGGAAGTCTCTAGGCTCGAGGACCCGCAGTGCAGATGGTCACGCAGGGTGTTGAGCTGATAGGCCGCTTGTGGCGCTGTCAGGGAGCAGGCCGTCAGGGAGCCTTCGAAATTCATGCTGGGGGTGCAGCCCCCATCCCCCTATGTGAGTGTGCTGCTGGGGCAGGGCAGCCACCTTGGGAGCTTTGGAACCGGATCCACCACAGGGCAGAGGAGGTCTGACCCCTCCTCCTTATTGTGGCAACTGAGTCCCTTCAGGAAGGCTCAGGTTGTCTGATGGCTTTGGAAAGCCTGAGGGTCCAAGCCACACCCTCGGCCCGCAGCCACCTTGCAACCAGGCAGGCCACAGAGCGCCTTGCCCTCCGTGCCTGCTGTTGCTGTTCCCGCCAGCACAGGGCCACGGCCGTCCCTGTGCCCCAGGTGAAGCACCGAAGCCCGCCTGCAGGCCCGTGGACCTGGGCCTGTTGTTCATAGTGTCACTTCTCCTTTTTCAGCCAGGGGACCTCAGTGTCGGCTGACCTGGGCAAGTCGGCTTCTCTGAGTTCTACCCAAGCTGGTCAGTAAAACTCGCCCCACAGACCTGCCTGCCCCCGCACCCCTACACTGATGCTTGCTCTTCTGCTTTTCCACACCAGGAAGGGCCCAGCCTCACCTACACGACCTGTGGTCCCCCAGCCTGCTGAGGCTCCCCTCTTAGACTTATAAGCCTGTGGCCACTAGCATCTGGCCTCCTGCCCTCCCTGCCTCCCCAGGGTCCATATGGGGAACTACTGTGCTTTCTGCCTACCCCAGGGAGCCCCCGGTGCTCCCTCCAGCCATCCTCTCAGCTCTGCCCTCCCGGGGCAAACAGTGGTATTCCCCTGTCTTTCTCCATCAGAAATGGTGGAGTCACGTGGGGCCCGAGGCCGCCTACTCCTGACACTAAGGGTGACCCTGGGCTGGTGGTTTGAAAGACAGGGGAGCAGAGAGGAGGGAGCCGGAGGGGGCCGATCACATGTCTGGCACAGGGGTGCACTGTCATGTGTGTGTGAGAGGCCGGCGAGTGAGCAGGGAGAGGCTCCAGCTCCTGCTCCTGCATCCCCCCTCCCTGTCCCCCCTCTCCTCTCATCCAGAACCCCTGCCCACACCCTCCCCTGCTTCGTCTTCCCTCCCCACCTCCCCCCAGCGCTGCAGCCCAGGCTGCACCTGCCTTCCCAGCTCTCCCCCTTCTCTGCCCTCCCCCGTTTTCTCTCTGCTTCTCTCCAGCTGCCAGCTGATCGGGTCAGGCAAGTCCATCCAACCTGAGAGCCCCAGGGCCCCCTTCGGCCTCTAACCAGACCCCTCCTCTTCCTGGGACACCTCTCTTCCCAGGCCTGCCGGGGTGACTGTTCTGTGACTTGGCCCCCAGCCCCCAAGCCTCCCCCTTCATCTGTGACTTTAGTCTGTTGTGGTGGTGAGCTGACACCCCAGGCGTGACCTCGGTGACTCTTGTGCCCCCTCGGTGGTATTGCTCCTGCCCTGCTCTATGCATATCTATAAATACACGGGCACACACACACGTGCAAGCGCGCATCTCTGGTGCTGGGAACTGCCGGCTGTGCTGTCCTTCTGAGTCTTGTGGCCCAACTACAAGCAAACGCTGTCACCCCAGCCACCCCCGCCAACACGTGCCACCTCCGACGAGCCTCCCTGCCATTCCAGGCCTGTGCACAGTCAGCCCCCCCAGCTACCTTCCTGCCCCTTCCCCAAGCTTGGGGGTGCTGTTCCGGCAGCTGTGTGCTTCTGGCCACGACCAGTCCTGCTGTCTCTTGGCTGAGAATGAAACCCATTTCTGAACAATGGGGAGCAACGTGTTGTGTGCTGGCTGTGTTCTGTGGCGTTCAAGGGGAAGGGAAGGTTTAAGCATGGGGGCGCAGGGGTGCCTGGGAGGCCCCAGTTTTTCCCAGGCTGCTCGGGAAAGCACCTGGACTTAGCTGGTCTTCATCTGAACCCTGCTGTGGCCACCAGGGGTAGAGTGCCAGCCTGGAGGACTCATGGGGCCTGGGTGAGGGCCCCAGAAGAACAGGGTGAGAGGAGAAATGCCTAGGCTGGAAGCCAGTACTCTGGCCCTCCCGGGGCGGCACGCAGCCCACAGGCCCGACAGGTCAGAGAGCTGAGGGGGATTGGATGCCCTGACAGGCAGCGCCAATGCACACCTTGCACCCCGAAGCCTGCCCTCTGCTGGCAGGACCCACACCCAGCGCAGCACATGAGCCCAGATCCCAGGGCCCGACCACGTGGTGAGTTCGGTTTATTCAGAAACAAAAGTGAAACACCAGGAACCACTCCCTGGCCTTGCCTCCTTCCTCTGTCCTGGGCGATCTATAAATAAGTTTCCTCGATGTCAACTGATTCATAGAAACCTCCTCTCCCAGGGGCCACCGCAGCCTCCGCTGTGATACAGGGGCCGTCTCAGCCCCATGTACACACGTCCCAGCACAGTATGTACACCGCGGGGCGCCCGCGCACCTTCTGCCTGGCCTCCACCAGCCACCCCGGCCCGGCTTCTGGCCAAGCCCAGTTTTCCACAGGGTTGGGGGAGTGTGTACCCCCAAATTGCCTGAGTAAGCCATGCATCCCCTCTATGGGGACTTTCTGTAAAAGAAGCAGTGAAGGCCACCTCTCTGCAAATCCGGGGTGGCCCCAAGATAATCAGGCACAGAGGCCCACGGGACTTTTGCAAAGACAGCAAGTGGAGGCCACCCCCTTGTGGACTGCGGTGGCCTCATACCTGTGGGACATTCGAGAGGAGCGATGGGGGAGGCCACCCCTTTGCGGATTGGGGTGGCCTCATGCCTGTAGGACTTTTGTGAGGAGGGGGATGGGGGAGTTCTCCCCTTTGTGGATTGGGGTGGCCTCATACTTTTGTGAGGGGGCAAGGGGGAGACCACCCCTTTGTGCACCGGGGTGGCTTCATGCCTGTGGATCTTTTGTGAGGGGCGGGACGGGAGAGGCCACTCCTCTGCAAAATGGGTGGCCTCATGCCCATGGGCCTTTTGTGAGGGGGAAAGGAGGAGGTCACCCCTTTGCACATTGGGGTGGCCTCATGCCCGTGGGACTTTTGTGGACAGCAGAAGCCACCCCTTTGTGGATTGGGGTAGCCTCATGCCCGCAGGACTTGAGGGGTGATGGGGGAGGCCACCCCTTTGCAGATTGGGGTGGCCTCATGCCCGCGGACCTTTTGTGAGCGGGGACAGGGGAGGACACCCCTTTGAGGACTGTGGTGGCCTCATGCCCGCGGGACTTTTGTGAGTGGGACAGGGTAACCTCAAGCTGCAAGACATGTGTAGTGAGCAGAGCCCGCCCTTAACAGGTGGATTCCCACAAAATAATCGGGCACACATGCCCATGGGGACTTTTGCTAGGTAGTAGGAGAGGCCTCCCCTTTGCAGATAGGGATCACCTCCAGAATAATTGGGTGCAACAAAAAGTAAAAATAAAAAAAAATAAAGAAAAACCAAAACAATTATTGGGTCCAACCAAAAATTAAAAACAAAACAAAACAAAAACAAAAACAAAATTGGGTGCAAAGGCCCATGGGGAAATTTCAAAAGGGAGCAGGGGAGGCCACCCCTTTGTGGATCTGGGTGGTCTCAAATAAACCACTGCTATCTCTGTGGCTACACTCTAGACAGGTGTTGGTGCCCACCTGCCCCAGCTGGTATCTCTGTCTGCACTTAGCCCCCGTGCTGGGCTTTCAAAGTGCTGCCCCGCTCGACATGGTTGGGGTGAGGTGGGGGGCACGTGGCCCAAAATTGCCTAATATAACCTAGGCCCTCTGCAAGAAGGCCTGGTAAGGATTCAATTGGTCATTCAAGGAGCCCCTATATTGTAGAACGGAGCCCCCTAAATAACTAGCTGGATATTTCTAGCTCCTTGCCTCTGGAAGTATGATTAGTCCAGAGTTAAATTAAGACACAGCCCTAACCTCAGAGGCTAGGATCTGCACCTATTTCACCCTATTAGATAGGGGAGTTGTTGGACCCCTTTTTTAAGCCGAGGGATGAAAGGACGACTGGGAAGGAGAGCCAAAGGATGGGGGGGAAAGCCTGGGGAACAGGGATGGGTTGGTGAGGGCCAGGTGGGGGCAGAGCCTCCGGCCCCATGCCGGTGGCCTAGACCACCATTATCTTCACCTCGTTGTCGTCAGCCTGGTAGAAGAAGGGAAGGCATGGGCTGTTTCCAATGGTGACGCCTTCCTGGGAGTTCTGCACTTCTTGAAGCAGCTGAACGACCTGCTGCGCAGAGGCGTTCTCGAGGGGAGTCAGGCCCAGCTGGGCCTCACCCTGGGTCGGCTGCACATCGTGGACAAGGTTCACCTTACTTGGTTCTTTAGAGAGAGTAAGGGCAGGAGCAGGGCACAGCGCAGGTTTTCTGATCCCATGCAGACCGGGTAAAGGAGGAGTCAGAGTCCTCAGTGGTTTTGCAGGTTTTTTATTGGGGTTCACCAGGCATATCGCAGGCAGGGGTGCTGGCTGGGGAGCTGGGAGGCTGGCAGGCCTCCCAGCCCCCAGCAAATCTTCACTTTATCTGGGCTCTCTGGTGATCTCGGCTTCTCTTCGGCTTCAGCTTCGGCTTCTGCTGCTGCTGGCGTCCCGGTGACGCCGCCCTTAAAAGCACAGTCTTAGCTCAGCTGAATCCCATCTACCTATGCCCACACCCTACTCCAGGTGCCCGCCATCAGGCATGTAGTCAGGACAAGGATCCATCATCTATCCTGATGGCGGAAGGGCAGAAAAGCCTGATATTTTCTTTACCCTACAGTCCACCCCCTCAGGGTTTTCTGCCATACAGTCTATACATATATATACAATTTTCTAAGCAAACAAACAATGCAGCCATGGCCCACAAAAGCAAATACATCGAATATAACAAAATACAATATAACAAAATACAGCAGAACACAAATAAGTCCAGGCAGGGCACCAACCTAGTGCAAAAGACAATTATTGGTACCAGGAGATGAGCCACCAAATCTGCTGCCGAAGGCACTGCTCATACGAGGGAGGGGAACACTCAGGCATCTACTATTGCAACACGCCAAGAGCCGTCAGGCTTCCTGGCCTTCTCTGGCTGTAGTCTCGGCTACAAGCCACACACCGCATCCACCCCCAGGATGCACTAGCTCTGGGATTGGCAATTTTATTCTCTTGGGGGTAATCACCAACCCTCAAGGTTTCTGTCTGCAGTCGCTCCAACACTCGGCCTTCATAGCCACCAATGCAACTCGCAGACACCTGCACTCAAGCCAACCCACGGCACAAGCACATGGGTCGGGGATCCAAACGCTACATTTGACTTGGGCTCCACCCCAAGCCACGTTCCCCACCCGTCCCCCAAGGACAGGTTCCACAGCTTCTGACCCTCACTCAAGAATGAGCAGGGCATCACCCACAGGTGATTTTACGAGACTCACAGGGCTTCAGCATACCCAGGCTGCTTAACAGCCACTTAGGGCTTCTCAACTTAGCATCAGTATGAGCTTTTGCCTTCTCAGTTGGCTTTTCTCCTCTGCCTGGCTGCTGGGCATACACAGGCTGCTTTTGGCCATCAAGGCCCACTGGCCACCCCCAGATTCTCAAAAAAAAAAAAAAAAAAACCATAACCTGCCAAGGTCCTCCACCTTCTGGCGGGATTGTCAGTCCAAGTTTTTCAGTCCATGTCCATCAGTGGAAGTCCATTGGCCTCTCCTGCATCAGTACCGGCGAGTGCTGAATCGTGGTCCTCTCCTCCCCTACGATTCTGCTGCCTCAGGGGTCATTGGCTAGTCCTTTCGGGTGTTGTTGGCTGGTTCTCTCGGGCGTTTCCTTCACGACAGGTCTCATCCTGTAGCTCGTGGACATTTTCCACCTTCTGTGCCAGCATGGCGCCTCCAGCGTTGTCACAGGCAGTCTGTTCTCCTTAGTCCCTCCAGGTCTTCGGAGGGCTCCATACACCCGTCTGCATGGATCATCCTGCCGACTAACGCCAATTGTAAGGGCAGGAACTGGCCACAGTGCAGGTTTTCTAATCCCATGCAGACCGGGTAAAGGAGGAGTCAGAGTCCTCAGTGGTTTTGCAGGTTTTTTATTGGGGTTCACCAGGCATATGGCAGGCAGGGGTGCTGGCTGGGGGGCTGGCAGGCTGGCAGGCCTCCCAGCCCCCAGCAAATCTTCACTTTATCTGGGCTCTCTGGTGATCTCGGCTTCTCTTCCGGCTTCAGCTTCGGCTTCTACTGCTGCTGCTGGCGTCAACTGATTTAGCTCAGCTGAATCCCATCTACCTATGCCCACACCCTACTCCAGGTGTCCGCCATCAGGCATGCATTCAGGACAAGGATCCATCATCTATCCTGATGGCGGAAGGGCAGAAAAGCCTGATATTTTCTTTACCCTACAGAGAGACAGAGACAGGATGCTGTGTGCCTGGCGGAGTGTGCTCTTCCTGACCAGCTGCCTCACTGGGGCTTTCCTCACCTTGGACGTTGGCGGTGCCAAGCTTCTTGGGGATTTGGCATGCGCTAGTGGGCTCAGCAGCAGGGTTCTGGGCAGGTGCTCAGGGCTTTGCCCGCCATTCGTTGTGCACCTCCACCAGCCACAAAACCAGCTCTTGCAGCGCTAACAGCTTCACCTGGAAGCAGAGATGCTCAGAAGCCCACCCCCCCCCCAGCCGCACCACCATGGAGCCAGAGCTCTGACTACCTTCATCTCCTCTTTGTCCTGGGCCAGCTGCCTTATGGACTCCTCCTTCTCTTGGTGCTCCTCCCTCATCACTGCTCTCCGGTCTGGTAGAGAGCGATGTATTCTCCTAGGGGGAGGGCGCGCAGACAGCTCAGCTGCTGGGGTCTCCCCAGCCTCTGCATAGCACCCCAGCTGCAGGGCACAAGCCTCCCCGCTCACCAATGGTGTCAGTCTCTCCAGACATCTGGATACATCGATGCTCCAGCTCCTCCATCCAGTCCTGTAAGCCCACTTTCTCCTGCATGAGCTCGGTAAAGCGGCCCTCGGCCAGACAGCGGGCTCAGGGGCTCAGCAGTGCCGGCCTGCCCAGCACCCAGCCCGCCCAGCCCTCCGGAAAACCACACTGTAGGGTAAGATAAAACTATCAGGCTTTTCTGCCCTCCCGCCTTTAGGATAGATGAGGGAACCCTGTGGTCTGAATGCAAGCCTGATGCAGGCACCTGGAGTAGGGTGTGGGCATATGTAGATGGGATTCACCTGGGCTAAGACTGGGCTTTTAAGGGTGGCATTCACAGCAAAAGCAGAGAAACGTAAGCAGAACCGAGAGAGCAGAGCAGCAGAAACCACCAGAGAACGCCAGAGAGCCCAGAAAGAGTGAAGACTTGCTGGGGGCTGGGAGGCCTGCCAGCCTCCTGACCCCCTAGCACCCCTACCTGCCATGTATCCAGTAAATCCCAATAAAAGCCTACAAAAGCCACTGAGGCTTCCAGGACTCTCTTCTCCTGTACCCAGTCTGCTGGATCAGAAAATCTGCCCCGTGTCCATTCCTTCCTCTCTTACAATTGGTGTAAGTCAGCAAGATGATCCATGTAGACCGGTATGGAGCCCTCCGAAGACCGGGAGGGACTGAGGAGCAGCAGACAGTGTTTGCCTGTGACAGCGCTGGACGTGTCATGGCGGGACAGGGGAAGGGCAAAGTCCGGGAGCTGCGGGATGAGACCTCGCCTGGAGGAGGAGATGCCCGAGAGGACCAGCCAACAATCCCCGCCTAGGCAGCAAGAATCATCGGGGGAGAAAGGACCACGATTCAGAGCTCCCCAGTGTGGACAAAGGGAAAAGCCGATGAACTTGGACTAATGGACTAAATCCCGCCAGAAGGTGGAGGACCTTGGCAAGTTTGATATGTTTTGGGGACCCTGAGGAAGGATGGGATTGTATACCCCCAGAGATGGGAGTCTGGGGTGTCAGTGGGCCTTGGTGGCCAAAGGCAGCCGGTGTACTGCCCAGCAGCTAAGCAGAGGAGAAAAGCCAACTGAGAAGGCAAAAGCTGGTGCTAAGTTCGGGAAGCCCTGAGCGACTGTTACGCACTACCTAAGCTAAACGCCAGTGAGTCTTTTAAAATCACCTGTGGGTGATGCCCTGCTCATGGTTGAGTGAGGGTGAGGAGCTGAGGAACCCATCTTTGGGGGATGGGTAGGGAACGTGGCTTGTGGTGGAGCCCACAGCCAAAGAGAGGACCCCAGAGAGGCCGCATGTGGACTTGTATCCACGGATCCCCGACCCATGTGCTTGTGCAGTGGGTTGGCCTGAGTGCGGGGGCCTGCATGTTGGAGCGTTGGAGCGACCACAGATAGAAAACCCTGAGGGATGGGCGATTACCCCCAAAGAGTACAGAATCGCCAACCCAAGAGTGAGTGCATCATGGGGGTGGATGCGGTGTGTGGCTTGTGGCCGAGACTGCAGCCGGAGGGGGCCGGGAGGCCTGATGGCTCCTGGCGTGTGACGGCTGATGCCTCAGTGGTTCCCTCCCTCGCATGAGCAGTGCCTTCGGCAGCGGAAGTGGTGGATCATCTACTGGTGCCAATAATTGTCTTTTGCCACTAGGTTGATGCCCTGCCTGGACTTATTTGTGTTCTGTTCTATTTCATTGTGATATATTTCATTTGCTTTTGTGGGCCATGGCTGCAGTGTTCATATTCGTCAAGAGAAACGTGTGTATCACTTGTATAGACTGTCTGGCAGAAAACCCTGAGGGGGTGGATTGTAGGGTAAGGTAAAAGTATCAGGCTTTTCTGCTCTCCCGCCCATAGGATGGATGAATGAACCCTGCGGACCCGAATGCATGCCTGATGCGGGCACCTGGGGTAGGGTGTGGGCATAGGTAGATGGGATTCACCTGGGCTAAGATGGGCTTTTAAGGGCGGTGTCACAGGGACGCCAGCAGAAGCAGAGAAGCAGAAGCAGAACCGAGAGAGCAGAGCAGCAGAGACCACCAGAGAACGCCAGAGAGCCCAGAAAGAGTGAAGACTTGCTGGGGGCTGGGAGGCCTGTCAGCCTCCCGGCCCCCCAGCACCCCTACCTGCCATGTATCTGGTAAATCCCAATAAACGTCTGCAAAATTCACTGAGTCTTCCAGGACTCACTTCTCCTGTACCTGGTCTGCTGGATCAGAAAACCTGCCCTGTGGCCATTCCTTCCTGCCTTACACACACTCACCTGCAGTTTCTCCATGGCTCCCTGAAGGGCCTGGTGGGTCTCCCCAGGCACACTTCCCCCCGGGGGCTGGGGCCTCCATCTTCTCAGGCTCCTGGTCCCATGGGGCTACTGCTGAGCCGGGAGCCAGCAGAGCAGCTTTTGCTCATCTAGCTGCCTGTGCAGCCGCACCTGTTCTTCCTCAGCACTGGCCAAGGCCGAGTTACAAAATGCCACCTGTGGGCCAGAGGTGCAGGGTGCCCCTGTGGGCCCGGCAGGAGGTGGGAGGCACACCTCTCAGGGCCTCCGTGGGCACACCTGAGATTCGAGGATGGTGTTGGTGTCTACCCACTAGCTCCCAGCAGAGGTGGGTGAAAGCTTAATCAAAGGGAGTGGAACCAAGAAGAAGGGTGTGCTGGTGGGAGGGGGAAGGTGGGGCAGGGAAGGGGCCCCAGGGCCGAGCTCACCATGGCCTCGCAGCTGTCTAGGTTGTCCAGGATGCTTAGTTTTGTCAGGGGACCCTTGTCCTCCTCTTCCTCCTCCTCTTCACTGTTCAGTCCATTTACTGTTGGGGGGGGGCAGCCAGAGGGGCTCAGAGAACCCCTGGGTTCTGAAGCAGCCCTGAAAGCCAGCAAGCTCTGCCCCCTCCTCTCTGTGCAACCCCGCGCCAGCAAGTCCCCAAAGGAGAAGGATCCAAGTTGTCCTAAGGTTGGCTTCCATCTCTTTGGAGTGCTCCTTTAGGGGTGTCGGAAACTGTTCACCAGACTGAGACTGGCACTGGGGACAACACTCCACCAGAGTGTTGATGCTGTGTTGCTGGGCACTGTCCCTTACAGTTCCCTCCCTCTGTATTTACTTAGTTCCAACAGGGAATCAGTTAGTTGGTGATTTTGTTCTGGTCATGAGGTGGCACCAGAGACCAGAGTCCTTGCTGACCTTTGCTTTTTCCCAGTGGTTCTCGGCTGGCCTTAGACTATTTGTAGGTCACCATGGAATCCTTGTCTTCCTCTGATGGCGCCCGGAGTCACTCGATCACCTCTGTGGTGATTTCTTCACCGTTCTCCACAGTTCCCATTTGTGGGGTGCGGTGCCTGAAATAGTTCCTCTCTACTCAGTGTCCCACTTGATCTGTAGTTCGTTCTTGCAGTTTTTTTTTTTCCCCTCCTTTCCGTTGGTCGGAGAGAGCCTACTCAGTGGGTGGGGGAGGGTAGCAGGGTTCTGACTCTTCCCCTTTTTTTGAAAAAAGAAATAATAAAACTTCTCTTTGGCAGAGAGAAAAAGTCTCTGTCTTGTGGGGAAACTCACTGTGTATGTGAAAGGGGGAATCTGGTGAAAATTTCTCAGACGTGACCCAAGAACCCCAACTGTGAACCCAACCCCTCTCCAAAATATCACTCCTCACCAATGTCAACGTTATAAAAACAAGCAAAGTCAGAGAAACAGTCAGCAAGAGGCACATCGAGGAGAACTGGCTGTAACTGAGTGAGGCAATTTGGATTATGGAACATAAAATGTACATTAGGAAGAACTGATGAAATTAAGCACAGAGTTTGGTAACTGTGTCAACATTGCTTCAGTAGCTGTGAAAAAAAAAAAAGACAACTGTATTCATGTAAGAGGTTAACAAAGTGGAAATGGTGTGGGATGAATAAGAACTGTACTATCTTTGCAACTTTTCTGTAAATTTAACAGTATTCATTAAATGTTACGTTTTTTTTTTAAAGTCCTCAATCCTAAATAGGTTGTAAAAGGAAAAAATGATCTACTTTCCTGTTTCCCCAGGTTTTGTTATCCAGAGGCTGGAGAGAGGGGTCCTGGGGGGAAAAGCTGGAAACCTCACACCCAGAGCATCCCCCCGTGTCTCCTCTCCTCTGAGCCCTGCTTCTCTGACTCCTCACAGAGCATCTCACCACCAGGACGCCGCCCTCCAGGACCCCCAACTCTGCCCATTTCAGAACCGGCCCTGTCCTGGCAGCTCCACCAGAATCCGAAACACTCCACCAGAATCGGGAAACAGTCAGACAACCCTTTTTATACCGGGGCTGCCCTGTAACAGTTTGGCGCAGTAAAGAAAAGGGGAGCCAAGCTAAACTTTCTCAAAGGAAGGGAAAATTCATTGCGCCCCCAGGCAAGCGTCGTACCCAAGATGGGTGTCCCTGAAATCGTGCCCGTTGTGGGGGGAGATGTCATTTCATAGGGTGAGGAGAGGTTAGGCAGGAAAACTGGGTTGGTAGCGGGGGGAAACAGGCTTAGGGGGAACTAAGTTGTTTTTTCGTGGAGCTGAGTAGTTTTCTCCTGCTTATGGCTTCAGTTTTGGTTTGATGGAATCAGGGGTACTGGTGTCAGGGCCATCTTGTTGTTTGTATGTGGGCTTCCCCATTCCTGGCCCCTGCATCGATCTTTCATACCAGCCTTTTGTTGAAAAGGGGCAATGGTTCTCTCTTTGGCTACTTCCTGCTGGACGGGGCAAAGACCATGGTGGGCGCTCAGGCCTAGTTATGAGACAGTCTTTGCAGCGCGAGGATATGGGTGGAGAAGGAGTTGGTTAAAGGTGGTATAGGACAATTCTTGGATCCGGTGTTGGATGAAATGGAGTAAGCATGGGGCAAAACGAAAAAATGAGGAGATTAGGATAAGAAGCCCTATGAGTGGTAATACCTGGTCCGAGGCTGTGCTGATCTGGAATTGCTGGGCATAGACAGAAGAACTGGAAGTGGCTTGAAGAGATGGGATTAGAAACAGAGGAAGGAGAGGGGCCTCCCCGGTGGCGCACCGGTTGACGGTTGAGCGCTGGGTTGTGAAGCTGCAAACAGCCTCTACAGCACCGGTTCAATCCCTGGCCTCAAGGCGAGGGTCCCACATGGCGGGCAGACCTCTCCTGCCGCCCACTGCTCCCCTCAGCAGTGTGCTTCGTCAAGTCTGCCTGTTCTGCTCTTCGCTTTGTCTCTGGTGAGTTCTCTCACCCTCCTGTGTTTCTGACTGTACCCAGTGCTTGCATAAATAAATCTTTAAAAAAAAAAAAAAGAAACAGAGGAAGGAGAATCAGAGGGCCTCTACTCTATAGGCTGAGTGGGATGTGGACCAGGGATGCATTGATGCAAACCCGAGTTGGGCCCATGTGCTTGTATACATACTGCTTGTCCACAGGGACCGCTTTGACCCTGGACAGCTGATGCCTTGACAGCCATTGGTGTAGTCAGGATGATCGTGTGTGAACCCATCCACTTTGGCGGAAGTGCTTTTGGAGAGATGGCTTTCAGAAGAACCTGGTCTCCAGGGCACAGCATGTTGACAGGTGCATCAGGGCAGGGCAGGCACAGGTTGTGGCAGACAAAGGTCTGCGTGTTCTTGGAGCAGCTGTCTGAGCAAAGAGAAGTATGGAAAATATCCAGCCAACAGTGTAGGCTGGACGCGGAGCTCATGGTTAGTAAGAAGAGGTCTGCCATACATCCGTTCAAGGGGGCTCAGGAACAAGGGGCCATGGGGAGTGGTTCGGAGGTGCACTAAAGCCAGTGGGAGCAGCTCCACCCAGGATTTGTGGGCTCTGTGGAGAGTTTGGCTAGGTGGTCTCTGGTCAGACCATTTACCCGTTCTACCTTACCAGAGGATTGCAGTCGGGAGGGAATGTGTAGTTCCCAGGTAATGCCCAGGGAGGAGACCTATGGAGTAATCTTTGAGATAAAGGCAGGTCCACTGTCCGAATGGTGATGGTGTCCACCGTAGTAAGAAGAGGGTGTTACCTGCGTTAGGGAGTGGAACACCCGTGAAGCCTGGCAGGATGGAGAGTCGAGGATTGGGAGAGGGAGATGAGAGGGTCTTTGACAAAGAGAGTAGAAATCTAACAGACAAGAGGGTGATGGAGGGGAGAGAGCCTGATGAGTGAGCAGGTCCTGGAGCCAATGTGGAGAACTAACATTTACAGGTTGGCCCAGTGTGGGTTTTAAGGCCTTAGGTCTAGCGAGACGAGAAGCTGCCGCAAGTGCACGCAGGCAGGGCTGCCATCCTCTTACAGTGGGATCCATTTGTTTAGAGAAATAAGCAACTGCTCGCTGGACTGGCGTAGGTTGGCCCAGAACCCCTAGAGCAACGCCCTGTTCCTCATCTGTCAATAACAGGAATGGCTTTCCCGGGTCTGGGAGTGCGAAGGCTCATCTCATAGAGCTTTTCCTGGATAAAGCAGAGAAAATGGGGTGTAGAAACAAATAAAAGCATGATCATGATCACCAGGCCTACTATGGGAAGGATCCATGGCAGTAAGGGAGAGTTGGTCCAAGTTTGGATGCCCTGGCCCCAGCTTCAGCTGACAAAAGTTCAGTCAGAGGGGGCTTTGCTGGTCAGATGAGCAAGCCCATGAACACTGCTCCCATGAACACTGCTCCCCAGTGTTCTCCAGTGTTGGAGGAGGGGGAGACACCTGAGTACACACGATTTCTCACCAAAACCTCCCTGTCAGACCTTCAACACGTTCTTTTGCTTGCTTTCATTCTAATGCCATTTCATTTTACCCATCCGGCTTTACATTATCTTAAGGCCCTTCAGAATATCCCTCTTCCATACATTTCTTTTTTCAAACACACATACCTCACCTCACTTGCATTTACCAGACTTAGCAAAACCTTAGTTTTAGAAGGGAATTGAACACCATCTAAACAATGATGAAAAATCACAAATTTAAGGTAGACAGCCCCTGTAGTTTTTCATTCCTGTACCCAGTGATTTAATTGGCAGAGAATGGTGTCCAAAGCCTGCATCTGTTGGGTGATATTAATGTTTCCAATTTGGCTAAGGTCACCCTGCAGGGTTTGAATCCAGGGAGGAGGAAGGGTAGGTAGCCGTCTGGAGAGGATTTTTAAAAGGAGAAATTCCAGCTGGACTGACACTGTATAAGAATCCCAAGTTGCAAAATCCCTTCTGCTCGTACTCCATGACGAGCTGCAGCTTCGGCCCAGGGGACACTGGACACCTTGGTGTGCTCACTGTGGGACTGAGACTGATCATAGCCTAGGTTTCGTGGAGCAGGAAGATGTGCGGATTTTCCAGCTGAGCAGGTCATGGTGGATTAGGGCTGCTCTGTGAATAACCTCTGCCCACCTTGGAGAGTCCCGTTTGGATTCTAATATACTGGTCCCAGAGTCTTTCTTAAGGAGAGCTAGAGAGCCTATCTATGTGCTCCTTGCAATCTGCACGATTTACCACCCAGGCCCAAGCCTTTGCAAGAGCTCCTGCATCCTCTGCACCATCTGTGTGCCCAGGGGTGAGCAGCAGGCTTCTCCCACCAAGGGGGCAGTACCTAAGATGGGGGAGAGAGGCCTAGGGTTCTTCGCCTGTGGCCCTGGGACCTCTGGAGGCTCTGCCCACACAGCCCCACACCCCTCTCCTGGTCCTGTACCTGCTCAACTCTCCCCAACCCCTCCACACGCCAACCCTCACCCGCTCTGCTCCTCTCCAGATGCTTCACCAGTTTCGTTGCCTGCCTGGTCCTTCACTGCTCTGCTCCAGGGACATCAGTGCTGCCCAGACTTCTGTGCTGCAGTCCTGTGAGTCTCATGCTGCTCCTGGCCCCTCTGACTGGGCCCAGCCCCGGAGCCTCACCAGAGCCTCAACCTTCCCTGGTGTACTCCTGTTCCCCATGGCCACTGAGTGGTTGTTCTTTGGGGGTGGGGGGTCTTCTGCCGGGTATGGCACTATTTTTAATCTTTGTTGCTCTCCAGTTCCAATGCTGCACAGCAGCAACAAAATTCTAGGATAATTTCTAATACTCTATCTCTGGCCCTGATGATTGCTGAAGGGGCCACTGCACTGGAAGGCCAGTCACATATTGGGGGACGTCTTAGGGTGGTGCTGGAGGGCTGGGGAGCTGGACTGATCCTGTTGGCCCTGCTTTCCTGGTCCCTCTCCAGCTGGGGGCCTGTCTCAGTGGTGCTGCCGTGCTCCCCAGTGTTCTCCAGCTGGAGGACTGACACCGCGGTGCTCCTGTGCTCCCCAGGGTCCTCCTGCTGGGGTCTAGCCACAGAGGTGCTGGTGTCCCCCCAGGCATCCTCCAGCTCTGGGCCTAGCGCAGAGGGACTGCCCTTTGGGGTGTCCTCTAGCAGGGGGCTTGGACCTGCAGCAGTGGTGTGCTGCTGCGCATCCTCCAGCTCAGGGACCTGGTGGAGATGACCCTGTTGTCCGGGGTGGCATCCTTTGCCCTCTTTTGGATTTCCTGCTTTCGCAGGATTCCTGGCCTTGGGGCATTCCCCAAAACCTCAGGCTGAGGGAGTGGGGTGGGTATCCTTTCCAATCTTCTGCACTGGGTGCTTTCCCAGGATACCCGGCCTTGGGGTATTCCCCGAAACCTCAGGTGCCGGCGGGGTGGGGGTGGGTGGGGAGTCCTTGTAATCAGGGTAACCGGGATCCCGGAAGGTGACGCGCTTCGGCACCTGGAAGGTAACGCGCCTGGGCCGCTCCTCGCCCTCCTCCTCATTGTCCTCCTCCCCCGCCTGCTTCCTGGAGCAGAGGATCAGGTAGGTGGCCATGACCTCGCGGTACTTGTTAGTGTCAATGGCCTCCCGAATTTCCTGCCTCTGGTAGCCCAGGCGCTCCATACCTTTGGTTATGGCCAGGTCCTGGGGGCAGAGCGACGGCTCGCTGAAGGGCAGGAGTCCCCTGCTTGTTTCTGCTACCCAGGCGTGCTGCTGGATGCTCTCCAGGGTGCTGCACTTCCAGGGGTCCCATGCCAGCATTTTGGCCAGCAGGTCCCCGCCCTGGACCATGAAGTAGGTGGTCTGGTGGACGTTCCCACCCAGGACGCACTCCCTGATTGCCCTGAGGCTGGGCCCCCTGAAGGGCAGTGTGCCGGTCACCATTTCGTAGGGCATGATGCCCAGGCTCCACACGTCCACCTTGGGGCCGTTGTACTGCTGGCCAAGGTAGACCTTGGGGGCCCTGTATTCTGGGCGACAGCAGCACGTGCTCAGCGCCCGGTTGAAGGCCTGGACGCTGAGCCCAAAGTCCACCAGCTTGACTTTCCCCTCTCGGGTCAGCAGAATGTTCTCAGGCCTCACATCCCTGTGCGCAATGCCTTTGGCATGGCAGTAGCTGAGGGCCGCGAGGATCTGCCGAAAGAGCGGGCGAGCCTCGCGCTCGCCCAGGCGCCCACGCCTATCCAGGAAGGCCTGCAGGTCCTCCCCCTGCACGTACTCCATGACGAGCTGCAGCTCCGGCCCGGTGTCCACCACCTGGAAGAGCTCCACGATGTTCGGGTGGTGAAGGGCCTTCATGCACCCCATCTCGCGGGCCAGGAGGCGGAGGTCGGGCACCTCGGACTTGCGGACGCCCCTGATGAGCACCTTCGTGCCCGTGAGCGCGTGCAGCGCCAGCGTCACCTTGGCGTGGGAGCCCCGCCCCAGCTCCCGCAGCACCAGGTAGCTTTGCCCTTGCCATCCCTGGGACATAGCGCCTGTGCGCTTGACTACGCTGACCACCCTCACCAGCCCTGACTATAAGCAAATACAAAAAAAAAAAAAAAAAAAAAAAAAAAAAAAGAAAATAAGGTAAAAAACAAAGAAAGAAAAATAAAATAACTAAAATAAATAGCCTAAACAAATAATTAAATAAATAAACCGATAAATAAAACAAAAGAGAACCAAATACCCAAAAGCAGGCTCTCACTGTCTCTCTCGTCCTCCGGAGTGCACAGGTCACTGTCCAGAGCTTCCCGGCTCCTGAGGACACAGGCGCAGTCCGGGCGGGCCTGATGCAGGCGGTGCCGGTGCCGTCACAAGGGCTCTTTGTGGCGTCAGAGCCACAGGCCACAGCCATTGGCAGAGGGAACCGCCAGCGGTTTCTCAGCCTTAACGAAAAAGCTGCCGTTAACGACAACCCTTGGAATGCCCGAGAGGCCCTTTCATCTGTCCTGAGCAATCCCGGCCTGGGTTTTGGCTTTTCCAGGCGTCCCCATCCTGGCCCTGCCTTGTGCAGATGCTTTACTGTCGCGCTCACACTGTGGGGAGAACAGCAAACGGGGCGCAGGCGCTTGGGCGCGCGCTGGGGAGCTGTCCACAGCCTCTGCCGCGCCCGCGAGGGTCCACGTGGCGTGCAGACCCCTCCTGCCCCGCCCGCTGCTCCCCTCAGCAGTGGATTTCAGTCAGTCTGCCTGTTCTGTTCCAGGCTGTCTCTGGGGAATCCTCTCACCCTCCCGCGCATCTGGCCTGCACCCCGGTGTTTGTATAAATAAAATACATCTTTAGGAAAATTAAAAAAAAAAAAGGCACAGTTACTGCTGTTGCAATGAACTAGTAAGGTTTAAATTCTAAAATTTTCAAGAGGTAATTTCAGGATTCTTTTTCAGCCTGTCTTTCTTTTTGGGGGGCTGTAATTGTGTCATGCAGTCAGTTTAGTAGAAAAATAACATTAAATAATAATACTATATGCACAAAAGTTCCTTTGAGAAGGAATATACTAACAAATCCAATAGGTCATAACAGTACCAGTGTGCTTAAAACTAAACAAAAATGTTAGGAAATTCAGAATACTTTGTTTTTTAGGTTGCTTTTAACACTTCAACCAAAATAAAGTGATTTAATAGTGATAAATATCAGGAAGTATAAGTATCATTGTTTTAATTCTATGTATATTACATATATCAATATGTGCACTTACATATATATTAATATCTGAGGAAGGAGATTTAGAGAGGCTAATTACTTTTTCCAAGGTTACCTATATATGATATTCACTCAAAAGAAACAATGACTAATTATTGAGAAACTACACTGCACTTTTGTAGAATTGATAGTGTTCTAGTGATCAAGATATAGAGAGATTGTTGTGATAAAACTGACTTTTCAGTGGCAGGGAATAAAAGCAATATAAATAAGTTTTAAAATATCCAACAGAGAAATAACAAATGGTGATAGGATCTGTACAAAGGATCGAAACAAACCAATTGAATTTTCAATGCCATTTAAGATAACATCAAAATATGAAACCCATCAGGATATTTTTAATAAAATGTATGTATCTGTAAAGGTATGAAAACATTATTCTTTCATGGAAATTATAAGACTTCAATAAATGACAATATGAACTCTATTTGCAGACCAGGATGCATACAGCAAAGTTTGGGAGAAAGCACAATTGCAGAGGGGAACACAGAGAGGCAGAAAGGACTGAATCACCGTGCAGTAAGAAAAAGGAGGTCAGTGTTTCATGTGGACAAAGGAGAAGGAATTGTGAGACAAGGTCAAAGATATTCACAGAAACTAGTCACTCAGAACTTCCTAATTCAGGGGGATGGCCTGAACTTCATGCTAATTGTGAAAATGGAGAGAGGTGTTGGCGAGTGGAGTGAATTGAATAATTTGTGTTTGAGGAAAATCTCTTTGCATTGGGGAAACTAGATTGTAGGAGAACAAGATGCAACAGGGAAAACAACGGAGAAACTTGCAGTAGACAAAGAGAGAGGAGTGGGTCAGAGTGGTACTTTGCTTAGGATGTTAGCTAATAGGGCTGATTTGGATGGATATAGAAAGTGAGGGAAAGACAGAAATTAAAGATGCTGCCAAACTTTCTATCTTGAGCAACTTGGTAGATATAATTGCTATTTGCTTTTTTTTTTTTTTAAAGATGTATTTATTTATACAAGCCCTGGGTACAGTCAGAAGTGCGGGAGGGTAAGAGAATTCACCAGAGCCAGAGCAGAGAACAGAATAGGCAGAGTGATGAAATACACTGCTGAGGGGAGCAGCGGGCACAACAGGAGAGTTCTGTGGTGCCATGTGAGACCCTCGCTGGTGGCCAGGGATTGAACCGGCACTGCAGATTCTCTGGGCAGCTTCGCAACCTAGTACTGAACCCCTGCGCCACTAGGGGAGGCCCATGCTTTTTTTTTTTTTTAAGTTTTATTTTTATTTGCTGAATTCAGAGAACAAAGAGTAGAGGTTTGGGTAGATGGAAGATTGGTGTAGTTGAAGAGGTTAGGTTCCATCTTCTTTTATAAGAAATCACACCACTCTATCTAACAAAGATTATTGATATATAATGTTGTGGGGAAGAATCAAGGTGGAGGCCCTGTTGCAGGGGTGAAAGAGTTCACCAGAGACAGATGGGAAATACCAGGCGAATTTATTGAAATACACTGCTAAAAGAAGCAGAGGGCGAAACAGGAAGGGTGGACTGCTCAGAGTTTGGGTCCCAAGTCTCTACGCTTTAGAACCATTGACTGGTTAGGGTGACTAGTCTTGGGTGTGTCCTGACTGATGATCTGAATCAGCATAGAGGATCATCAGTTCTGGGCCTCACCAGCTTAAGGTCCATGTTTCCATGGCAGTTCCATCCACTCCCTTTATCATCCCAGCCTCCCAAACTTGCCTCTGGCCAAGGAGTGGGGGCTTGGTTTTCAAATTCTTAATGATACCTTGACAGACCAGAGGTGCAGGGGTGAAAAATTTCACCAGAGGCAGACTGGAGAACAGAAAAGGCACATTTGTTCAAATACACTGCTAAGAGAAGCAGCTAGGGAGACAGGAAAGATCTAAAAGTGAAGAAAGATTTTGGCCTCCCTTTTATAAATAGTTTTGTCAGTTTTGCTTTGGGGAGTTAGTTTTGGGCTGGTTAGTACAGGGGTGTCTGATCCTGGGGGCTTGATCTTTGACCCAGAATGTGTCCTGGCCTTGCCTCCACATTCCTGGTCAAAGGGATCCATCTTACGGATTGGGACCCAGAGCAGCCTCATCAGTTCTCTCTGTGTTCAAGCCTCCCAAACCTTCCTGCTGGGCAAGGGGTAGGGGCTTAATTTTAACCTTATTTAACACTACCCCACCATTTGGTTTCTGTTTTTCTGCCACAGTGGATAATTTCCTATATGCGATTTACATTCCCTCTTCTTGGTCTTCACCTGTCTGCATCCATTAAATTTGGAAGTCTCTACTGACAGAAACAATTCAAAGCATGCACTTTATGACTTAACACTTTATATCAATAAGTGTCAAGTAAATTACCAAAAAGGGAACCCCAAATCCCCAAAGGCTAAACACGGAAGCAATTCTACATTTTTTAAGAGAGAATTTCTCACAATTAAGTTGTAAGTTATGGTACAATCAAAAGAGCAAAAGGGGGTTGAATTGGGTTGCTTTATTTTTTTATTACTCATTCCCTGTCAAAACCATGTTTAATTACCAAATATTAAAACATGAGCCCATCAAATCAGCAAAAATAGTATAAATTCTGGAAAAAGGAAAGAAAATACTGTGATTTCCAGAGAAAGGATCATGTTGTCACTCCTGCAGTATACATCTGGCCCAACACGGTTGTCAGGGTGTCATTTCATAAGGTTAAAAACTAAGCTCTCACTCTTACCCCACAGTCATGTTTGAGAGACTTGAGCAGAGAAGGGCATCAATAAGGCTGCCACGGGAACTGGGCCGCTAGACTGACCACCATGGCAGATAAACCAGCCCAACTCCAGGAATGCAGAGGCAGGGCCTGCACATGTGTCTGTGTCAAGGGTCTGCACCCAAGAGCAGACATCCCAGCCGATAACCTGTGCAAACTGGCTCCCCAAGTAAGAAACCCTATGGAACCCTAGTGTAAAAGTCTCAAATCCTTCACACACAGCTGTATAGCTCCCTCTTGCCCCCCTGTTCCCTTGCAGGGTATTTCAATAAATCCTCCTTTTCTGTTCTCTACTCCATCTCTGCCGCACTCTTACACCCCCATACCTCACGCCTCCCCCAGCTATGGTTCCACCACAAAGACTGCTTAATAATGTTTGTTCCACTTAACGAACTATCCAATCATCGCTTATATCACTGACCCTGAATTATTATTATTTCTGATATAAATGTTATTAACAGCATTAGCAAGCTAATATTGATGCGGCAATTAAAGATAAATTCACTGATTTTCAAACTCTAAAAAGTTCCCTTATTTTCTGTAGATTCAGAGACCTGATAAGGGAAGAAGAACACAGGCTCAGATCTCTTTCTTCACCCTCCCTATGCCAGAGAAGCTGCGCGTGAATGTTTACAAATCATGACTGTAGAACAAGGATTGACAAATTTCTCTCTCCTCAAAGAATAAATATTTCAAACTTTATTTACCATATATTGTAGTTCCTTTTGCAACTACTAAAATCTGCACTACAGCAAGGAGATAGCCAAGGACAATTAACAAATGAATGTGGCTGGTTTTTCATTGTATTTACAAGGTTGAATTTAGCCTGAGGTGTCATTTTCTTGTTCTAAGGAAATCATTTCCCTTTTCTCCACAATTTTACATCTTTGGGTTTGCTCCATGAATTTTGAAGTGGCTGGAATTTAGGATGACTTAGGAAATTTGCATCAAAATGTGGGTCTTTGAGCAACCCTCATCCATCTTGGAGATTCTGACTACCATGTATTAGAGCAAAAACTGTAAAGAACACACAGCAATCAGAATGAATGTCCTCTGAAATTAAGACCTTTAAATGTCCCTTCATAGGCCATCAGTTGATTCCATTGTTTTTAAAAATTAACTGCTGAGGGAGAAAAAATTTAAAAAAGGAAAAGTATGAGGATTGCATATAAAAGAGCAAGTCAAAATATCTCAGAATAGCTTTTACTTTTTTACATATATATACAAACGGAGATTCGGAATTATCACAAATTTCATGAGCTCTAATAAACATCTTGTGTTTCACTTCATTTTCTTTTAATTTTTACTGAAGTTCCACTGGTTTGTACCATTATATAGGGATAGGTTTTGGTGTACATTAAAAATTAACATTTGAATAAACAGTTTCTATTCTTCACCATACAAGAACTCCTTCACCCAAATTCCTCAGCCCCTTTTCCTGTTTCCCTCTGGCAGCAAATATTTTGTTCTTACAGACTAAGATGTTGTTTTTGGTTTGTTTTGTTTGTTCATTTGTTTTGTTTCTCTATCATCCATATAGGAGTGAAATTGTAACAGGGTGGTCCCCAGGAAAGGGGGAGTTTCCAGGTTCCCACCCCACCCAAGGGAGGGTGGAGCTGAGCAGGGAGAGAAGAAGCTGCAGAGGAAACTGAGGAAGGAAGGAAGCAGGATGGAGCCAGAAGGAGACCCAGAGGAGGCACGTAGAGCAGAGAGACGTGTGAAGAAACCACGCTTGCCTTTTGGTCGTGGACTGGGTGACACAGATGTGGGCGAGAGACCCGTGGGGAGGTGGCAATGGCGGTTTTTGTCTTGCTTTTGATAATTTACTCTTTTCCTTCCAGACTTGTCTGGTAGTTTCTGATCCTTTTCTATGGGTCCCCACTGGAAGATGCCTTAGACCTGTGGCAGGCTTTGGGACCTTATTCTGGGCCAATCCCTTTTGGATGGACTTTTACCAACAAGGGGACTGGTAACATTGGATACTTTATTTAGAAACTATAGAGACACACTGCAGGGGGAGGGGGTGCGGGGTGGGGAGAGGGAGGGAGGGCAGGGAGAGGAAGGACTAGAGTCAAAATAAGGGGGGGGTGCAATTGTATTGCGAATATAACCAAAATGAAAATGCATACATTGTGCCAAGAGGAAAAATGATGTAAGAATTATATAAAATAAAATATTTAAAAAAAAAGAAACTGTAGTCTCTGCCTTTCCTGTATTGTTTCCTAATTGTATTGAAGTTCCTTCCCAGTAAAGTCTCATATGTTTGTGGTGATGCGGTGGACGGCAGAACCCATTTAGAGCAGGTAGGTTTGTGGTGTCTGGGCTGCTCCTCTCCTTGCCCTGTAACAAAATCATATGGTGCTTTTATTATCCCTCTGACTTATTTTAGATAGCAAAATATAAATACTCTAGGTCAATCCATGTTGTTGCAAACAGCAGGATTTCATCTTCTTTATAGCTGAGTAGTCTCCCACTGTATATATATATGATATATATATATCATATATATCACTTTTTTTTTATTTTATCATCTATCAGTGGGCTCTGAGTTTGTTTCTCTGTCTTGAGTGTTGTGAATAATGTTATGATGAACATGGTGTTCCATATATCTCTTTGAATTTAAGTTTGTATATTTTTGTGGTAAAGCTTGACAGCTAAAGAGAAGTCAGCTAGCTGGGTCATGTGATATTTATTTTCTTAATTTTGTTGAGGGATTGCTACACTATTTCCATGATTAGAACAGTTTAAATTTGTAACAACAATCTACAAAGAATTTTTTCTCTCCACAACTTTACCATCACTTGTTTCTTGTCTATTTTGATAATAACCCTCTTAACAGATAGGAGATGATCGCTCATTTTGCTTCTGATTTGCTTTCTGAATAGGAGAGGAGGAACCACGTTCATGTGCCTGCTGCCATCTCTGTCTCCTGTGGACAAGGCGCTCTTCAACATCTCTGTCCACTTTTCAATGGGGACATTTGTTCTTTTGGTGATGAGTTTAATGAGTTCTTTATAAAATTTCTATATTAAGCCCTTGTCTGACATATGTAAGTATTTTCTCCAAATCATTAGCTTTTTTAATGGTGGTTTCTTTCACTCTATAGAAACCTTTTAGTTTAATATTGTCCCATTTGTTTATATTTGCTTTTGTTTCCTTTGCCAATGTAATCCGATTGACAAAAGTCATCTCTAAGGCTGATTAAGGAACTGTGTCATTTTTGTTTTTCTGTGTATTTTGTGATTTCAGAACTTATATCCATGTCTTTACTCCACTGTTGGTGGAAATGAAGACTGTTTCCTTTCCTAGAAAAGTAGGATAGGTATTTCTGAAAACACTAAAAATAGTTCTACCTGATGATCCAGCAATCCCATTCTTAGATATCTCTCTGAAGTATACAAAAACATAATATGAAGGGATATGTGCACTCCTATGTTTATTGTAATAGTATTTTCAATACCAAAGTGATAGAAGCAACCTAAGGGTCCAACAATAGATGAGTTGATTACAAAAATATGGCGCACAACACACAAATACTACTCAGCTACTAAAAAAACCCCACCGGATTAAATCTTCCACTTTGCAATAATATCGATGGTACCAGAAAAGACTATGACTCACAGAATTAGCTAGAAGAAAGATAATACCAGGGAGAGTAAATGGTTTGTCCACAGATCCAAAACTATAGCCTAACTTGAAAATAAAACAAAAATCTCTTACTTAGAGAGACCAATTTTCCATCAACTACTTAAAAATTTATGGGCACACAAAAATAGATGACTGGATCAAGAAGATGTGGTACATATATACCATGGAATATTACTCAGCATTCAAAAAAGATAAACACATGCAATTTGCAGCAACATGGATGGCGCTGGAAGGGATCATGCTCAGCGAAATAAGCCAAAAAGAAAAAGAAAAATACCGGATGGTCTCACTCATAGCAGGAATCTAGAAAACTTAAATAAGGGACCAGGAAAATGAATATAAGAAAGTGAAAATCAAAATCAACAAAAAACTATGAACCAGAGACACTTTTAGGGGGGCGGGAGGAGAGGGATTGGGGTCAGAATGGGGGGGCTGCAATTGTATGGGGAATATAACAATAAAATTTATTAAAATAAATAAATAAATAAATAGATAAAATGCAAACAGTCCTCAGGAAAAAAAAAAAATTATGGGCACAGAATGACCTGCATCTATTTCAAACATAGTGTTTTTCATTAGACTGTTCTTTCATTGCAATCTGGTTCAGTATGCAAACTTGTAACATAAAAAGGTAATGAAGGGCTATTTATTAAAAGAGATGGATAAAAGGGATCTGAAAAGCTTTATCCTTCAGGGCTACCATGTGAAACCCTGTCATTTGTTATTTTCCATTTTGTTATAATAAGAAGGAAAGGTTAAATATTTTCATATTAGTTTTTACTTTGACATTTTCCAAAAAGACTCTTTAATTTCAGAGTCACTTAAAAACCAGAAAAACTGTTCATATCAACCATGTAGTATATAGTCCTTACACATGCATACCAATTAATTTAAATCTAAAACTTGCCTGTGACATGATTCCTTGATCAGTAAAGATACATTAATTTTATAGTAAATTCTATATGGCCAATACTGCAGTGAGAAATTATTGGGAAAGGGGCCTCGCTGGTGGATTAGGGAGTAAGTCTCAGCTCTGTCACTGCTGTGGCCTAAGTTCAATTCCCCACGAGGGAGCTAAGCCACATAGGGTGCAGCAGCCTTCTCCTGCCATGCCTGCTGCTCCCTTGAGCAGTGTATTTCAGTACATCTGCCTGTTCTGCTCCCCACTCTCTCTGGTGAATCCTCTCAACCACTGCACCTCTGGTCTACTCCCCAGTTCTTCTATGCTTAAAAAAAATACATTGGAAAAAGGTGGCAGTCTTTGTTTGGAAAGTCTGCAAAGCAGATCAAGGAGAAAACGCTTTAATGAGAAACTATTTGAGAATAGTACAGAGCAATATGATGAAGGGATTAACATGGTAATTCAAACTAAAGCATAAACTAACTGAAGTATAAACATTTTGAGAATAAAGCAGTCAGCTAATTCTGTTACATTACATTCATTTATCAACTCTTAATCAACTTGCTTCAGTGTACTTCTGCTACATTGTCTAGTCCACAAATCACTATACAACAGAATACAACTTAAATATATGAAGGGAAACTTCATTATGGAAGTTTGTAGATGGCTCACAGCTATTCCATGCAAACACAGTTTGGGGAACCTCCCCTCAGGAAACCACAGAAAACAGGTCTTGGGCCCAAAGTCTCTACAAGGCTGGTGCCACAATATGCCCCCAGTGGGGCAGAGAAGTGTGCACCCGTGAGCCACAAATCCATGGTCCTCCTTGGAACCCAGGTCCAGGTTAGTTATTTAGGCTTGTGAAACAGGACTTGGGCCCTATTCCAAAATATGCAAGGGATCAAAACCATGGCAATACAACCATGCATTTCCATTACATTGTGAGTGCTCCTGCATCAGGAAATAATCTCCTCTTTCCACCACCATAGAGAACACTTGATTTTCCTAGGGCTACAAGAATTAAGGAGTGATGTTTTACTATCTCGTCTATTTCTTTCTATACCACTGTTCCCTATTGGAATGGCATTAAAATTAGCCAAATCAGACTGGAAAGGAAGGAAAACAATGAAATAACTGCAGGGGACAAAATTTGAGGAACATTTTCCAGGACATAATTTGAGGAAATTCAAGGATTTTCTATATTATTGATGCAGATGTTGGCTACATAGATCAACTGAGGAGCAAACATTTTCTTACCCATGACCTAGATGTGGAATAAACGGAATTAGGAATTTCCTCCATATCTGAGGATTGGAAAGCTGATAGTATACCAGAGACTATGATTCAATGATTCAACTAAGAGGCCCACATAGTAAGACCTCCGTAATGGATCATGGCTTTTAGCAGTAATGTAAGCAAAACACCCAAAAGCAATAATTAATATATATATGCATGTGTTACACTAGTTTATAACACTGTATAAATTTTTGGAGTGCATCTTCACACCTATTAAGATGTGTAATTCCACACCACACACACCAACAGAGTTCTAATGAGCCTCCACTAACAGGCTTCCCCTAACACACCCCAACCCTCCAGGATCAGGTCCTCCTGCCAATTTGTGTCTGTGCAAGCATGGACTTCTTTCTTTTCATATGTGTGCGTGTGTGTGTGTGTGTGCCCTCACCCCACTAAAAGGAGGACTCTGGTGAAGTTTTTCTTAGAGGTGACCCAAGAACCCCCATCTGTGACCCCAACACCTCTCCCAAGGAAACAAGGAAAGTCTGAGAAACTGTCATCCAGGCAAACTGGATGGGATTATTGTGCATAAAATGGACATTAGCAAAACCGAATGAAAGTATGTTGTTTAGTTATTATGTCAACATTGCTGCATTAGTGGTAAAAAAAAAAAAAAATCTGTACTCATGTAGGATGTTAACAAAATGGAAGTGGTGGGGGATAAACAAGACCTGTACTGCATTTGCAACTTTTCTGTGAATAGAACAGTATTCTTTAAATGTTATTTTTTAAAATACTCTCAATATTTAATAGGTTACAGAAGGAAAATTTTTTTTTCCAGTTTTCCCAGGTATCAACATCCAGGGACTGGAGAGAGGGGTCTAGGAGAAAAGCTGGAAACCTCACACACAGGGCAGGCTCCGGAGTCTCCTCTCCTCTGAGCCCTGCTGCTCAGACTCCTCACAGAGCATCTCACCCCAGGACACCACCCTCCAGGACCCCCAACTCTGCCCACCTCAGCCCCAGCCCGGTCCTGGCGGCTCCACCAGAATCCGGAGCAGCGCGGCAGCGCCCCCGTGTGGCCACAGGGCTGAGCACAGGAGACCAGAGCCGCCCTTTCTCCTGCTCAGCCAGGCCCTCCCCAGGCTCTCTGCGCCCCCAGCGGCAGGACAGGGATCTGCTCACAAGGGGGCGCCCAAGTCCAGTGTCAGGTCAGAAGTCCCCAAATTTTCTTAGTCCTATGGACAAAGGACAAAAGCAGGTTTCCAGGTCATAACAGCTGATTCCCAGATTATGGGCTGATCCCCAAATATAGAGGTTCCTTCAGTCTCGGATGGATCCGTGGACTCCAGAGTCTCTGTACTTTGTTTCTGCTTCTGCTTCCAGGGAATTAACATTCAATTCTACCCAGGAGGCCAGGTCATCGCCCAAGAAAAGGACAAGGTTCCAGGATAACACCAAGACCCGTGGGCCGACCATCCATCCACGTCTTGCAGCAGGGGGAGCAGGAGTGATCAGAGCCGGGGAGAGACCCGGGGAGCTGGTGGTGGTGTGTGGTGGATCATTGGTGGAAGGGCCGCACGTAAGAGGAACAATAACTATAGAAAGATGACCCACGCTGTAAGGAAATAAATAAATAAATATACATCTTTTAAAAATTCTCCATCTCTGAATGAGGGGAGGTTGAGGAGATCCCCCGGGCATGACTAGGAAGACGGGAGGCTCCTGGAAATGGAGCAGAGGATGAAAATGGGGACTAGGGCATGGGGCCCAAAAGGAGTGGTGGGGGCACCAGGAAGTGTGGGGCCAGGAAGGGGCAGCATCGGGGACACTGTGAGGGGAAGGTCTGTGTGGGTGACGCGGCTCTGGCTGGGGCTGGGAGAGTCTCTGTCTCCCCTGGTGGGACTGCAGAGGGGCTGGAGCTGTAATTGACCAGGGAATCACTTAAGTTTTGGGCCTTTCCTGTCCGTGCAGGGCTGGTGTGACTCAAATATGCACACTCAGGCTGATGAAGGAGAGAGGAGGAGAGGACAGATGGTTAGGAGGAGGCCCCCATTTCCTGAGCCACAACATCCTCCCCAACTCCCCAATGCTGGGGTGGCAGGGAGATTCCTGGAATCAAGAGGAGGTGATTCAGGGAATCAAGAGGAGAAAGGCCTGTGCTGCTCTGGAGGGCCAGACCTGGGGGCTGATTCTGGGGCTCCAAGGCCCCACTCCCAGCTAGCAGGTCAGAGTCAGCCTGGCTCACAGCTCCAGGCTGCTGACAGCCCCTCTGTGCCGTGACCCTGCAGACACCACTCTGGGGATAGTATACAGAAAACAAAACAGCAAAATTAAATGGGAATCTGAAAACGGTAGAACTGATTTTTAAAAATCACATATTTTGAAGGACACTTCAGAGGACGTGGAATCCTTGTCTGACAGCTCATTGCAATCAGGACCTTGACCGTCACGTGAGCTACTCTGGCCTCCACTGTTTCTTGTGAGAAAACAGCCACTGATCACTTTATCGCCTGAATATTTTACTGGTTTGTACCAAATCTCTTCCTCCTTTGCACCTAAAACAAAGATCTGGCGTCTCCACAGTCTCTGAGGGGGAGGCAGCAGGAGGGGTCTCACTCAGAGGCTCCAGCTCTGGGTCCCATGAGGCTGCGATGGGGACGAGATGTTGGTGGATCTGAACGGCCGTGATCAGCGTGGAAGGACCTGCCTCAGAGCTCATGCATGTGGCTCCTGGAGAAAACCCTCAGGTCCTTGTCCTGTGGGCGTCCCCTTAGCTGAGGGTCCACCGTGTGCAGGGAGTCACCCCAGAGAGGGACCAGGAAGGGAGCCCAGGCGGGTAGTCTCAGCCACTGTGAGCCTGACTCTGTGACGTGGCGCGTCCCTTCTGCTTCAGTCTCCTCACGAGGAAGAGCCAGCAAGTCAGACACACTCACGGGGGGAACTGTCTCCCCTCCTGTGTATCCCAGAACTGGTGGAAATTTGATAACCAACACAGTAGACCTTCTGGACACTCATTATTTCCATTCTGTCCACATAAAAAATAAGCTGCCTCCCACCCAAGGCCCCTAAAGTCTCTCCCATCACAGAAGCAGCGTGATGTCAGCATCTCATTGCAGGACCCAGGACCACGCAGAGGAGGCGCCTTGAGAGCATCTGTGCAGTGAAGCCGTCTGTGCTCAGCAACTCGTGGGCTGAGACAGTTTCCTGCCCCACAAGCCCTCTATCAGGATACTGTGGAGGACAGACACAGGGCAACTTGTAGACCCATTTTTTCATGTTTTAAAAGCAAATTTATTGAGATATAACTTTTGGCCATTGAGTCATTTGTTGAAGGCTCAACTGTCATTTCCTTTTGGTAAGTGCAGAGCAGAGCAATCATCCCATACTCTCCCTTGAGAACATCTCCATCACCACAACAACCTTGTTTACTGGGCCTGGGCCCATGGGCACCACCCCCACTTTCCCCTCCCCAGCCCTGGGCAGCCAGAGCCCACTCTCTGCCTCTGGGGATGGGCCAGGGAACTTCTCTCTAAACACATCCCAGGCGACTCAGCTGACACAGACCTGCAGTGGACATTTGGGGTACCCTAACCCAATGCATGCTGGTGCCCAGGAACATACTCCACAGGGTGTTAAGGTCACGGAGAACCACATGACCCCACCCAGGAGGCCCTGCAGCCTGGGGTGTGTGAGGAGAGAAGGGCTGCAATAGCTGCCTCAGAGGGGGCCAAGGCAGAGCCAGGGAGGTTCCTTCCTCAGCAGGAAGGGGACATGGGAGCTGGGTCTTGAAAGCCACATGTGGGCACAGGAACAGAAGTGGCTCAGGGAGCTGATGAAAGGCCGACTACATGACCTCAGCAGTGACTTTCTCCATGTGACCTTGGAGATTCCTCCCCAGCACTCTGTGAGCTGGGAAGTGATACTGTCCTGACACCCCTCCCCCACACCCTCTCAGAAACAAGGACCTGGAGACTGAGGGGTTATGGCAGTGCCCAGGTCAGAACCCCAGCCACCTGGCTAATGTCTGGGCCTCTGGACCGACACCATCCTCCAAACTGACCAGGGGACCAAGGAGGCAGTGAGCCTGGAGCCCTCACCACCCGCTCCAGATACCACACATTTCTTGGCTGGATTTGACTAAGGACAAAAGCGCAGTAGTAAGTCATCATGTCATCACCCTTCATGGATAGGAATTGAACACACCAAAGAACAAGACACAGAGTGACTGGTTGTACCAAAAACAAAACCCAACTTGATGCTGCCTCCAGGAGACAGGATCAAAACAGCCCCACTGTGGGAGACAGGAATAGGCCAGGATGCTTCAGGAGCTGCCCAGTGTGGGCAGTTCACACCCCCACTGCTGGAGAAGCCAAGACAGGATGAGGATCCTGCAGGCGTGACTGTATTCTTTTTTGATACTCTTCTTTTTTTATTTTTTAACTTCACTTTTCACTTGTAAACACTATTTGCTTTCCCCCACCCCCTCAGGTGTAGTCCCCATAGAGTTTCCTTCTCCAAGGCACCCGTGCACCATCACCTCAGTCCCCTGTGCTCCTCCCTCCCTCCCTCTGGTCCTCCGCACACTGGGGATCAGAGAGAGACTGAGACAGGGACACAGAGGAATGGGGCAGGGACAGAGAGGCCAAGAGGGACAGGGAAACACACAGAGAGTGAGATGAGGACAGACCAAGAGGGGGAGAGAGAACATCAGAGGGACATACAGAAAGAGAAAGGGAGAGTCAGCCAGTGAGGACAGGGAAGGAGACAGAAGAGGCCTCGCTGGCATCACTCACTGTTGGAGTGGACACCCCCTGCCTTAGGTGGCCTCGTCCTAGTCAGAACCCAGTCCCAAGTCGATACAACCTCCAGGCAGGTGGGTAGGTGTGTGAGCAGGCAGGGTGCCCTGAGAAATCTGTGGCCGGCAGGTGTGCACTGTCTGTGGCCCTGGCACCTTGACTGGGCCCGCAAGGCCCTGTAGGGCATGGCCAGAGAGGAGCAGGGCTGACAGGCACACTGGGTGGGAGGACAGGCACCCCGGGTAGGAGATGTCTCAGCCCCCAGCAGGGCTGGCCAGGCCTGGGTGAGGCATAAGCAGGTGCCCTTCCCCAGGGGGGACCCTCCAAGTGCAGTGAGCCTGACACCAGCCTCCCCTCCAAGGGCAGCAGACAGGAGTGACCCACTCCCCAGGACCGCCCTGGGAAAGGCTCCACACTCTGGAGCTCCTCTGGGCCCATGGGAGACAGGAGCCTGGAGTTGCCGATGCTGCAGGGCCTGCTCCCTGGCAGGGAGGATGAGCCAGGTCAGCAGCCAGAGACCAGAGTGCCCGGCAGGGGCCCTGGCTACGTCTCGCCATGTCTCGCCATCCAAGGGCTCAGGGAGGCTGTGCTGCTGTCAGTGTTGTGGGCTGGGCCTGGCATGGAGGGTGAACAGGAAGTGGCCCAGGCAGCCATGGGATGGGGGGCATCTGTCTGAGCAGGAAGTCCAGGGAAGGGGACCCAGGAAGTGACATCACCTCCAAAAGATGACAGGGCACACATCACCTCGGAACCCTGGTCCCCAGGCAGTTGGTTCTGAACCAAACCTGACCCACCTCACTTGCCTGGTGGGCCTGGACCCGGCACCATATTTTGTTGCTGTTTGCCCAGGTCTCCCTGCAGTGGACACAAAAAAGGTCCCCGAAACTCGTGTCGCACTCTGCTGAAAGGCATGAGGAGCCTGTGTCGACGTCTCTGGCCAGCACCAGCACTGCCCCTGAGGAAACTAGGGGGGCCCTGGGGACAGGTCAGGCCACGCCAGGGCTCTGATGCCCCCACCCCTCCCTTCCCCCTGTGAGTGTGGGTGTGCGTGCGGTGAGAGTGAGCGTGTGCCTGCTCAAGGAAGGAGGGTCTGGCCCACCCAGGAGGTGGGTCATGTCTACACCAGAACCAGCCTGGCTGGTGTTGGGACCCAGAGAGTCATGGCTGCTCCCTCTTGCCCCAGCTGGTTGCTACCCAGGAGGTATGTCTGTTTGCTCCCAGAAGGTGTTCTGTGTCCAGGAAGGGGAAGAGATCCAGAGAGTGCATTTTCCCGACTGTCCTCCCACAGCCCAGTGTGGGATCTGTCCCAGCACAGAGCCCTGGTTGAAGTGTACCCGCAATTTGAGATTGGGGCACATGTCCAAAGGAACTGGCTGGAGTACACAAAGGCCCTTGAGGAGCTGTCCGAGGGTAAGTGGCACAGTCTGGTGCATGGGCCCGACTGGGCAGGGTAGGGTCAGGTGCCCCTTGGAGGAGACCACACGGGCTAGATTCGGACCACGAGCAGTATGACCTGGCATCTGTAGCTGCCGAATTTGGGGAACAGAATCCCAGGGGCCCCCTATCTTGGGCTGGTCTCTGCTCAGGGCTCTAGCATGTGGTCTGTTTACAAAGGTAAGTGGCAATCTGGCATGTGGCTGATGGCCTGTCCTCTTGCATCTCTAGCCCCTTCTCAAGGAGCACAGCCAGGCTTCCCTGCTGCCCATGGGACAGGCCAGGAGACCAGCCAAGTTGCTGATTGGAGACAAGCAGACACTAGGGGTCCTGAAGGGACAGGAGAAGCCGCTCCTGCATATGCTGTTCCAGAGCAAGAGGAGAGCCCAGCAGGCCTGCTGGGTCAGACAGACAATGCCCAGGATGCTGTAGGCGTCCTGGGCACTCTGAGCTTTGTGACCCCTGAATAGTCAGCCTGAAACTCCCCAGATTCCAGCAGGATGTCCCCGGGCTGCTAAGCTAATACCAGCCCTGCTGGGGAAACCAGGCCAGGACCTGCAACCTGTGGGACAACCTGCTGGGCACAAGCAAACACCACCTGTTTGCAGGGAGCCAGGCCCTAGCCAGGCCCCAGCAGGGCAGCTGGCAGTGGTGTGTTTACACCAGCCCCACTGTGGGAGACAGGTATAGGCCAGGATGCTTCAGGAGCTGCCCAGTGTGGGCAGTTCACACCCCTCCTTTCTGGGGAAGCCAAGACTGGTGCAGGATCCCCAAGACTTCTTTGAGGATTCTGAGATAAGAGGAGTGCTGTGGGAGGAACCAGACAATGACCAGGATACTGAACCCTATGGGGACAGTGCTGAGCTCACTCCACCCCTGCGGGACAGCCAGGCCCTGGTCAGGAGAATGCTGCCTATGCAAGAGCGTCCTGAGCTCAAACCACACCTGTGGGAGGAAGCCACTTCTGGCCAACATCCTGCAGGTTCAAGTGAGGGTGCTAAGCCACAGCAGCCCTGCCTGGGGAACCAGCCCCTGCAGGGATCCGGCAGCACAAGCAGAGGGTGCTCACCTGATACCATTCCTCCAGGGTCCCATGCCTGACCCCTGTCCTGCCTGTCCACCTCTGGTGCAGACTAAGCACCGCTGACCCCAAACCTCTCCTCACCCACCTCCCTAGCCACATGTCCTCATTTAATTTCTACTAACCCTGCACCCACAGACACCTGGCCGTCCTCTTGTAGTTCAAATCTTTGTTTCCTAATTAATTTCAAGTTGTTTTCATTTTATTTCCTCCAAGGTTTCTTGTTCATTATGGAAATACTAATAAAGTTTGTTTTGTATCACCCAAGTTTTTTTACTCCTTTTGAGTCCAGTTCTGTCATAGTGCTGGCCTCCTTCTTGCTATGGCCTTGCAGAAGATCTACAACTAGTGTAAACTCTTTAGTCAAACCACTCACTGCCCAGACCCCTCAGGCCCTGATTCCCTCACATGCCTGTTGCCTCTATTCTGAATTCTACCTGGGCGTTTTACAGAGAAGGAACCAAATCAGTGGTGACCTGGGATCTTCCCAAGTACACAATAGAGGTAGTACACATGGTAGGTGTAATGCAAATTTGGTTTGTTGGGCCTCCCTGGTGTCCCAGGGGTGAAATCTCAGCACTGTTACCACTGAGGCCTGAGTCTAGCCCAGGCCAGGGAGCTGACCCTCCTAGGGCTCTGCAGACTTCTCCTGTCTCACCAGATGCTCCCCTTAGCAGTGTCTTTCAGTAAATCTACCTGTTCTGCTTCCTACTCTGTCTCCGGTGAATCCTCTCATTCCAGTGTAGCTTCAAGTCTACACTCTAGTTCTTCTCTGCAGAAAGAAAAAAAAAAAATGGGGATGCTCAATTTAAGTTAATTGGTAGGGTTTTACAAATGAGCAATATCTATCAAATCAGCCATATGTCATTACATAAGTATAATCAAGAAATCATTATTAATGTCTACATCAGTCCATGTTAGGACATCCATTTATAAGAACATATGTTTTAGGAGGAAGATATTAAGATTAGAGATGTAATGGGATATCCAGGGCTACAATTTCATTAAATAGCCTCACCCAGGAGCGCCCAATGAGACAGTGAGGAGTGGCAAGAGTTGCAGGCAGTGCCCTGATGACTTAATTTGAATGGTGGCAATGTTGACCTCCCTCCTTTATGGCTGTGAAATAGACTCCTGGCAGTGGTTTGTGACTTTCTGAATGATTCAGTGCTGAGAAGGAGCAAGATGAGAAGAAGGTGAACGTCAAAGGAAGTTAGGAATTGAGGCATTTTTGTCCATGGGAGTGGACACAGGGTGTAAGACCTTTGTGTCTCATGTGAGTCCTCACCTCAGAGAGCACCTCCACAGAGAATGTTCCCTTTGTGTGGACAACAGTGAACTTGTCTCCTTGGTCACCCTAGGGCTGATTCAACAGTCCCTAAAAAAGTCATAAAATTGAGATCAAGAGTGATTTGATCATACCTGAGTCCAGAGGCATGAGTTTCTTCTCATCATGGGTGATTCATCAGTCACTGCCACTCATGAATGCCCAGATTTCCAGTCAAAGAAATCACAGTCAAGCTCTTGCTGTGATTACATCACTTAGTAGACCAGACAGCTACATGGTAACAGGTGCATTTCTTCACCCAGTTTACCCTGTTATGGAGAGTGATTTGTTCTCAAGAATTGACATCCATTCTGGATGTAAGATTCCCTTCCCTGACTGCCAGCATCTCTATTCAAGAGCCAACAGATTGCCTAATTTACCAGCATAGAGCCTATATAACATTGCCTCTGATATATAACATGTGCCTCTGGGCACATTTTATGGTGAAATAAGTATGACATTGGCAGCACGTCTGCAGGAATCACTGATTCTACCATACAGCATGTCACCTGGGAAGTTGACAGCATAATTGAAGGAGGAGAGACATTAAAAACTTTTAACATTTTATCTTGGGCAAAACACTCTGTGATGGTGGAAGGCAGCTTTCAACATGTGTTATACACATTGAAGTAATGGCCAATATATAATCTGTGTTCTAATATCGAGAAAGCATGGATCCTGCAACTAAGAGGTGAAAGAAGGACCAGCCGCTCTCACCATTACTCCTAATGATCCACTGGAGGAATTTATCCTTCCCACCCTACGCCTTTCACCCTATTAGATTAGAGGCTTCCCAGGGACGTGAGGTGGGAGGTTGGGAGGCATATTTGTACCAGCAAGGTTCTGCTGGATTTGATGTTATATCTACTGCCTACGCATTTATATTCCTTGAGCCAGTGAGCCACAATGAACTCTATTGTGATCGTTTTCAGGATAATTGACCCTGATTACTATAAGGAGCTAGGGTTGCTGCTGCACAATGGAGTAAGAAAGGAGCACACGTAGAAACTCTGGAGATCTGGGGCTTCTTGCCAAGTTGAAATACAAACAGCCCATGCAGAAACCATGTCTTGATGGGGGTGAGGGACTCAGCCTCCAAATCCACAGGGATGGAGAATGTAGGTTCGCTCCAGGGAGAGGGGAATCTGGAATGGGTGTGGGGGAAAGAGACGAAGCACATTGATAATGGTGTTGTGACCACATGCATTTGTGTAGGCTTGGCCCATTAACTGAGTTTTTTGTAGAGCTTGTCACTGACCACCACATCAAAGACCCTCTGACTGACTGGACTCCGCAGAGGGCGTGAGAACATTTGAGTGGTGTAAGGAGTAGACTGTATGGGACATTTCTCAGGCCTCATGTCTTCTATCCCTTCAGTTCACCTTTTTACTGCTATAGTTTATTGTTTCATAGTGAGCAGTTTCATGCAGGTATAATAACCTTTCACCACCTTAGTCCAGTTGCACCTTATTTGTCACTTTCTGCCTCAGGTCCTTTCTGAAGCCATTCTGTGAGATGAGTGCTGCACCGGTCTGGCACCTGCTCACTCATGTGCAACCTAGGAGAGGGAATTAATAGCCCCTGTGGCGACCCTCGATCTATGGGAGATAGAAATCAGCAAGTAAATAGGTCCCTCCATCTTTCCTTCCATCGGTGGACAATTCTGAGGTGTATTCCACATAGCTCCTTAGAGGGCCCCATGGAGATTGAACCCCAGTTGCCCATGGCAGTACCCAGGTCAGTAAAGCACCCTGGTATCAACTTTTCTTCCACTCCCTGCTTTATGTTTCCTGTTCCCATGGTAATGAAGCCAAATAAACTATTTGCATGCAAAACCTCAGGTTTTTTTCTGGCTAAGATACATGTGTTACTTGGGGAAAATGGAGATGGGGATAAAGCTGCTGATATGGGTGTGGAAAGGTATCCCAGGAAAATTATCATTTATGCTAAATGCTGTTTATGTAAAAACACATAGATATGTAAAGAGATGCATGCAAAAATGTCACCAAAATATTAATGCTTATTATTATGGTAAGATGACAAGATAATTTTTATTATATTTTTATATTTCAAAAGTTTCATATTTTATAAATGGTTTGAGTTGTTCACAATGAATGTGTGATATTTACATAATATAATCAGAGAAACGCAGTAAAAATGGGAGTACAAATAATGAGACAATAAATAGATCTTTGGGCCAAGGTGGTATTTCTCACTTTAGACATCTACACATAAAAATCTTTTTTTCCTGAAGCCAGAAAGCAAACCCTTCTCTATAGAAGTAAATAGAAGTTTTTCCTTGTCAAAACAAGTGTCAAGGCATGAGCAGATTCCACTAGTTGCATAGCAAGGGCTGGACTTCAACCCGACCTCCACTGGAACCTCTTGCTCTCCTCACACACCATCCTCCAACCTTGCTGAAATCACATAACTCCAACTCCCACTTGGAGAAAAAGGAAAAAAATGTCCTAAACTCTTAGGCATTTGGTATTTCCTCAAAATTCTTACTTATGAGCGATAACAAGAGTAATTAAATTGGCTTATTTGTTCCAAAGGCTGATTTGGGCCCTGTGAGGAATGATGCCATCTATTTACAATTTTCTTTCCTCCGCTGTCCCTCCCTCTGATCCACAGTTTCAAGTCTTTTATTTATAATTGTCCTTAATATAGCTTGGTTCAGTTCCTAACTAGAACGTGCACTGGGAAGGAATTGAGACAGTATTTTTGAGAGGTGGGGAAAGTGATTGAACTCCTTTTATGAACTAGGATTTGAATTTTAGAAAATATAGGCAACTTTCTATTTCTTTTTAATTTTTTTTTATTTATATAAGAACTGGAGTATAGTCAGAGGCATGGGAGGGTGAAAGAATTCACCAGAGACAGAGCAGGGAGAAGAACAGGCAGACAGACAGAAGACACTGCTGAGGGGAGCAGCAGGCAAGGCAGGAGAGGTCTGCTGTGCCATGTGGGTTTCTCCCTGGGCGGCTGGGAAACAAACCCACACTGCAGAGGCTGCATACAGCTTCACAGTGCAGTGCTCCACCCGCTGCACCACCAGGGAGGCCCACAACTTTCTATTTCACATCCCTCACAGAGGAAATCTTCAGGGTGAAGATTCTAAGTATGAAGGATTTTGAAATGTGTACTGGAATGAAGAAGGTTGGGGAAATCCGTTCCAAAATCATCAGGTGACAGCAGCTTCAAATATTATTAAATCCTGACTTGAGAATTGAAGAAAATTTCCCACTGGGGAAAAAAAATGGAATGAAATTTGATACTTGGCACTTGATTCTACAATCCAGAAGAAAGAAAAGGCAAACTTTCTGCAAACATCAGTTTAGAGACTTAAGCACACCAGAAGTATCTTTTTTTAACTTCAAGATGGATGCTTCTACCACCCCGTGGCGATTAAACAAACTGATGAACACTCTTTTAAGTTCAATGTTCTCTATTGAAAACCATAACTTATAAGACAAACTATCAGGTCATCCCCAAACGCCGGGTTTTCCTTAAACCTCAGGTTCTCACCATCCCCTGCTGCTGGGGGCTTTGTTGGCCCAGTCAGATAAGGTACTAGCAAGCAGCTAAGAAAAAGGGCCTCACACCGTGGGGCTAAAGATTTAACATCCCTTTGCTTGTTGTTCTTGGTCATAAAAAGAGAAAAATTTATCAGAAAGTATATTAGGCAATAAATTACACGTATCAGCATATTGTAAGTAAATAGCACGGAAAATTATCTGTTTAGAAATTAGTTATTAAACAATTTGGCCCACTTGACAATGGGAGACAATTTATTGTACATGCCTGACAAGCAATCCAGCACAACTATTATAGAAGGTCCTTCTATTGCCTTCTCTTGAAGCTTCTTGGGAAAGTTTTTTAATGAAGTTATTTGAGTTAAGGAGTTTCTAGGTAGAAAAAGTTCTGATAGTTGAGTAGCAGCTGGTCCCCGGCTGAAGGCCATGCAAATAAGAAAAGTCTTTTCTTGCTTAGGCTTTGGCTGATAGGGGTGTCCTGGCAGCTATCTACTGTCTTAGGTTATTGTTTAACTGAATCAATGAGTTTTAGTGTAAGGCTTAGTTTTTTATGAACCTTGAAGTTTGCCTTCTTGCTGAGAGCACGTAGTGGCCAAAAGTCTATGGAAAAAAAGGATGCACTGATTGTTTCTGCTTTGTTTCTATGCACATGATATTCTAATCTCACGGCTTGCTGAAAAAGTATAAACAACCTGCTGAGTCTTTTGGCAGAAGATACTTGCACCTCATCCAGTGTCAGTGTCTCCTCACTACCTCATCCCCTTCCCCTCGGTCCTTTTCGCCGCACCTAGACCGTCTTTTCCTTTCAAGGACTTCAGACCTGACATTTTGCTGAAAGCTGGTCTGCGGCAATCCCCCATTCCACATGGCTCCTTAGAGGGAGCAAAGAATAAAGTTTTGCCTTACCCTAGGCCTTAGCCTTCCTTTACCTTGTCAATAAGATGTTCTCAAGGCATGGTGCTGTTTTGAGAAGGCAGTGGGTGGGGCGTTCTGAGCTAGGGTGCCTGAATGTCTTAGGATGCCTGTCTTTAGGATAAATGCCAGGTTTGGGATGAGCTAGCCACCCGGATGGAGGAGGCTTCGATTTTCGTAATATTAATTTAAATGTTATGCAGCTATCTAAGCACTCCAGGAAGCTTCTAGGGAGCAGGAAATGTCCTCTTGGTCTTGGTCAGCGGGGCAGTGGTTATCAGGTTTATAAAAAGTAAAAACCAATTTTCATGCACTAGATTATAAATAAGATATATTTCAGTTTAAAAAGTTATTAAAAACATATACCTTTACAATGTTCAGTGCCAGGGATAAAACCTCACACTGTTCTCCTCATGACTTTGGACTGTCACTGCAAAAACATTGACTTCTCCTAAGAGAAAATTAGAACTTAGAGAAGAAATGGATATTTAATTGCAAGATATTTTGATAGGAGACAGTTATTTCCATTGAGGTGATTTGTTTCTTTTCCTTTTTAACATCACATTTGATTTATAGTTGATAGCACCTTTGAATGCTATTTAGTTATAAAACTGGAAATGCTTAATTCTTGCTTTCTGGCTCCTTTCTTAGGACGTGACTTCCATGACCGTCCTTGGACAACCTGCTGACCATGCTGCAGGCAACACTTGGCTGGAGCCTGCAGCCTGCATGGGGCAGTCCCGATGCCAGTGCAGATGGCGGGAAGTCTAGTGGCAGCTGGCTTTTGCTCTCCTCCCCACCCATGCACCCTGGGCTCTTGAAACAGAAGAGGATGTTCTCCAGACCACGGACCAGGTATATATTTCCAGTTTGGAATTGTTTGCTTTTGTCAAATCAGTCACTCTTTGGCCGACCGCAAAAGCTGTTTTCTTCTCAGGGTTTCTGTTTTTGTTCACCTATGAAATGAAGGAGCTGGTCTGACTTAAATCACCTGGGGTGATATAACCCAAACAGGAAAACAGGTGCTGTAGCAGACAGTGTTCAGGGCTCTGGTCTAAAGAATGCCCGTCCCTTGGCTTTTTCATAGAGAGCATGTTTTTCAAAAGCACATGACTGGTGCAACAAGTTTCATCACCTCTACCTCACTGAGTGGCACTCAAAATACACTAGCTTTGCAATGAGGTGCTGTGAGTATGCTCTGTATCTTGCACATCCCTCCCCCATCCCTCAAGTCATCCACTCTTTGTGAGAATAAATGAAACCATTGAGAGTTATTATTATTATTATCAAATGTTTATGAAATAATTTTGACCACAAAATATTGCTAAAAATACATATATAACATATATATAAATGTGTACATATAAATATATGTATATAAATATATACAAATGTGTGTGTGTGCATATACAGAAATTTCCTATTTCTCCTTCACACTGCTTTCCCCAATGACATCAATCTTTGTGGAACCATCATTTCATAACATGATTACCCCTTCCCCACTCTTATCCCCCAGCCAGTCTTGGAATCTGAAAAAATCCTACTCTCAAATGGCAGCATATTTGCAGCACAAGAATGAGAAACTGAGAATAAGAATCCTTTCCTGGTTCTTGATCCACAGCTTATTGTCTTTATGCGATATGGCTTCTCAAGGACATAAAAAAAATTCCCTCAAACAAAAACCAATGGTTTATTTGTGTAAAGTAGAGGCAATGAACTCATGAATGCATGCATTAGCTTATTATTCTTCCTCGCAGAGGAGATGGATGGATGAATCTATTTATCTCTCTGTCTACACATCTCTCTCTCTCCATATGCAAAGAAAAGTGGTTTAAGTTGGGAAGTCAGTGAGGAATGATAGGAGGATTTGGTTGAGATGTGGGAAACTGAAGACTTTGTCCCAGTCCTGCTTATAGAATGAACTTGGCAAGTCATTATCTGAGACTTCATTTCCTCTACAATGAGGGAGGAAGGCTGGGGGGACGTGCAGTCAGAGGCTCAAACTCTACAATTCTGTGGAGTGATCTTGACAGTTTGGGCTTTCTCAGAAGCTGACTCCATGAAGGGGCTTAGCAGGAAGGATGCTTATTCAGGAGGAACTGAGGAGCATCACTGACTCTGGTATATAGCTTTAGGCAATTTGAGGCAATTTTTCCTGGTGACGCTTTCCAACTCTGGACAATAGGTCTTCACTGATGTGTTACAGGGCAAGAGAGGGACACCCCAGAACCCCCAAACCTGCCCATTCTAAATACGTTCTGCCGTCTGCCACACCAAGACAAAACATACAAGACCTTTAATGGAAAGTAACTTTAATACAATTAGTGTGCAGTACAGAAAAGACAAAGAATATAGTTTTGAAATCAAGCACCTAAAGTTACCCATGCCCTCATGGATGAATGCCCAGCCAAACAGGGTTGAACCACAGCAGGGCCACTGAGGCCCAAAAGTCTGCCACAAGTCTAAAGCACCTTCTGGTGGGGACCCATAGAAAAGGGTCAGAAATAGCCAGACAAGTCTGGAGGAAAAGTGCAAAATCAAAATCAAGATCAATGCTGCCATTGGTCTCTCACCCACATCTGTTTCAGTCCGTCTAGGACCAAACATCAAGTACAGCTTCTTCACATGTCTCTTCACTCCATGTGCCTCCTCTAGGTCTCCTTCTGGCTCTCCATCCTGCTTCCTTCCTTCTCCAGTCTCCTCTTCAGTTTCTTCTCTTCCCTGCTCAGCTATACCCTCCCTTGGGTGGGGCAGGGAATCTGGCACTTCCCCTTTTCCTGGGAAGCTCCCTGTTACAGAAGGACCATCTGGGAGGCCCATCACCATGTCCACCACAATGTGAAAGCATAAGGTTGCTGTTAGTAAAATAATAGGATCTTAACATCATGCGGATATTGGAGATCATGCCACTCTACCTCTCTGTTGAACAGTGGAGGAAAATGTGGGGTTCAGTGACTTGCCCATGATCACTCAGCAAGATTACAGCAAAATAAGTCTGTTCTTTCCAGAACAAGACTGTTCACATGGTATACACCTGATGGAGGACAGGAATAGCAAAACTGCAAAGGCGGCCCCACAAGACCAGCAACCTGGCTCACACAGGAGGTGGGGGTAGAAGAGATTAGCATAGCTGTTGACACAGCTATGGAAACCAAGATCCTTAGGTGCCAAAGCCCAGATTACAAAGCATAAGATCCAAGCAGGTATCAAGCTGCTGTAGGCAGTGTCCAGAGCAAAGGTTCAAGGGTAAAGATATGGAGATCAAGTCCATTGTGGAATCTCCTGTCCTTTTCAGATTCTACATAGTTATCCAAAATAAGCAATTGGGCCTCCCTGGTGGCACAAGGGGTTAAGATGCAACCTATGAAGCTATCCACAGCCACTGCAGGACGAGTTCCATCCCCAGCCAGGGAGCAACCCACATGGTGCAGTAGACCTCTCCTGACTCGCCCGCTGCTCCCCCCAGCAGTGTATTTCAGTCAGTCTGCCTGTTCTGCTCCCCACTCTGTTCCTGGTGAATCCTCTCACCCCCCACACCTCTGGCCTGTACCCCAGCTCTTGTATGCATAAATAAATAGATCTTAAAAAAAAAAAATAAGCAACTAATCTAAGGCTCACAAGGAGTGAGCCCCTCCCAAACAAGAGAAGAGTATATCAGTGCAGTGCCTGCACAGGCTCAGGGAGCAATCTCTCTGCCCACCTGTGCCTATGCAGGTGCTTCTTTTTACCAACTCTCTCCCTCTTCAGGGCAGCAGCTCCCTACCTACCCGTGACCTGTACTTCCCCTCATTGACCTCCCTCAGCGGAGGCCGCTCTCCTCAAGGCCACCTGCCTGCAAACATGCAGGCCTCTCTTAGCAAACCTTCCCTTTCAGGGCAGCTCTTCCTGCCTGCTTGTGTCTATGCAAGTGTCCTTTATTCTTCTGTCCCTTTCCCTAACAAACCTGCTTTTTAAATATAACCAATGTCTCTGTCTCGTGGAGAAACTTGCCTGGGAAACTCACTGCGTGTTGCTGAAACGGGAGCTCTGGTGAAACCTTTCCCAGAGTGAGCCCAAGGACCCCGCACTCCAAACCCACTAACTCCAAAAAAATCCCATCACACCTGCTGAACTCTCCATAGGAGCATAAAGAGGCAGGTCACAAGTGTCCTGAGGGTGCCACACTGGCCTTGGCCTCGGTCACAGCCCAGGGGGTCTGGAGCTCTAGCCTGCATTTTATGACAACTCTTCTACTCCCAGTGCCTCAGCCTTTCAAAGAAAGTGGCATTCATGCCTCTTGCTTCCTTGGTGCCTGTTCAGGGAATTTTTTCAAGTGGATCTTTTCTCCTTGGCACCTGGTTAAAAAGGGGGAAGTTAAAAATGCATTAGGATTAAGCCCAGTGGTGATGGTGCCTTGGTGCCTTTGGCCATATGGGAAATTCTTCAATTCATCATGCAAAGCTGGATTGACAGAAAACAGGGCCAAGCCTGAGAGGATCAGGAACTGGCATTCCCGCCCCCCCCACACCGATTTGCACAATTCACCAGCAAGTGTCTCTGGGGCTTGAGCTGAAGAGGCCCCAGGGGTTTGTGTTCAGAACCAGTCTCTGTGCCTGGCAGCACTTGGGGTGGGGGTAGGAGGCAGGAACCAGAGGTAAAACTGCCAGAAGTGGTTACATTTTGTAAGTAATGTGTCTTATCTTGTTCCATTCAGAGAGGAAAAGAAAATATCAGCCTCAGAGCCAAACCTATTTCTGGGGTTAATCCATCTCTGTACAGCTGCTCCCTGTAAATCTCTCTTGCATTAGGTTCCAGGTGCTTTAGACTAATTAATGCACACACTGTGTTTCTGGGAAATTTAATAAGAGCTGGCTGTGTCTCTTGTAATTCGTGTTTCTGTGTCTTACCTCCACATCATGCGTTCATATGGAAATTAATTTAGTGCTCATCAGATAGCAGAGTGAATGGTCAAGGTGTGGGTTTCTCTTAAGCATTGTTGAAAGTCCTTCCCCCACCCTCCTGCAGGTGAATACTTAATATTATCCAAACAGGGAGAAACTACCTTGCTGGCAATACACAGGAATGATTTTAGAGCTGAAGGTGTAACAAGGCAATCCCCAGGAAAGGGGAGTTTCCAGGTTCCTTGTGATACCGGAATTGTCAGGCCTAGTCTTCCAGCCTGGAACAGATCCCAGGCTGCAGGTGCAGCGCTGAGTCCCAGCCACTAGACCCCCACGGGATGGTGTCTCTGAAGCCGCAGCAGGAACTTCGCAGACTCTCAGGCAAGCAAGCAAGAAGACACAGGTTTGTTTTGAGAAAGAAAAAGTTTATTGAGGAGAAAATCCCTAAATTCTTCAGAAGTCCCCTCCTGCACTGTCCCTAAAACTGCCTAATTTCTAGCTTGCCCTGTGTCTCACTTGCCCCGTCATGGAAGTGTGGAGCTGAGCAGGGACGGGGAGCAAGAGAAGGCAGGAGAAAGAAGGAAGGGGATACCAAGACCAGCACCTGGAGGAGACAGTGGAGCAGAGAGACATGTGAAGAAGCTGTACTTACTTGTTCCTTGGCCTGGGGCTTGTATCAGGAACTTGGGGGATATGGAGGGAGACAATTGAAAGAGACAGAGATGTGGGGAAGAGACCTGTGGGGAGGCTGACAATGGCAGCCTTTATATTGATTTGGGTTTTGATTTTGATTTTGCTTGTTTCTTTTATTTATTTATTTTTTAGTTTTTTATTTTATTTTTATGCAAGGTCTGGGGTACAGGCCAGGTGCAGGGGAGGGTGAGAGAATTCACCAGAGACAGAGTGGGGAGCAGAACAGGCAGACGGACCAAAGACACTGCTGAGGGGAGCAGCAGGCGATGCAGGAGAGGTCTGCCGCGCCGTGTGGGTATCTCCCTGGCCTGCCAGAATCGAACCCACACTGCAGAGGCTGCAGACAGTTTCACAGCCCTGCGCTCAACCCGCTGAGCCATGGGGAGGCCCTGATTTTGCTCTTTTCCTTCTAGACTTTCCTGGCCCATTTTGCCCCTTTCCTATGGGCCCCCACCAGGAAATGCCTTAGACTCGGGTCCTGTTTTGAGCTAACTCTGTTTGGCTGGGCATTTACCCACAAGCGCATGGGTAGTAGTTTTTGGTGCTTGATTCGGAAACTGTATTCTTCCTGTTTTTCTTCTCTTTATTGCACACTAATTGTATTAAAGTTGTTTTCCATTGAAGCTTTTATGCAATTGAGCATGTTTTGTCTTGATGTGCTGGGTGGCAGAACCTATTTAGAGCAGACAGGTTTGGAGGTCCTGGGGTACCCCTCGTCCTCCTGTAACAAAGGGATTCCTTCACTTTTCACATCTGGACCTGACCTGGCCCTCCATGGCCAGTGTGTTCCCATCACGCCCTGCCATGCCCTACCTGGGAACCCTCTAATTTAGCTGACATCTGGACACTTCCTAAATGTTCATTCTTTTCAAGGCCTTCTCGTCCCTTAGTATATGCTGGTCCCTTTGGCTGGACCATCTTTCTCTGCCTTCTTTACTAGAGAAACATCTGCTTCTCCTTTGAAGGCTCCTAAAATGTCACTCCTCCGAAGGATTGGAGTTGGGATTCCTCAATAATGAAGGTGTCATAGGGTTGCTGGTGGGAGACAAGCCTGCATGAGGAAACCCCAGGTGGCTGAGAAACTGATTCATTGTTCTCCCTCCCTGGAGAGATTTTTACAGGGGTCCTGCTCTTGCTTATTTGCTGCAGGGGGTCTTGTTGCCCCAGCCAGATAGGATACTGACAAGCAGCAAAGAGAAAGGGCCTCACACCATGGGGCTAAAGATCTGGCATCCCTTTGCTTTTTGTTCTTGGTCATAGAGAGAGAAAAATTTATTAGAGAGTATATTGGGCAGTGGATTGTACGTGTCAGCAGACTGTGGGTGGATGGCACGGAAAATTATCTCTTTAGAAATTAGTTATTAAACAATTTGACCCACTTGACAATGGGAGACAATTTATTGTACATGCCTGACAAGCAAACCAGCACAACTATTATAGTAAGTCCTTCTTTTGCTTTTTTAGAAGTTCCTTTTTATTAGAAGTTTCTTAGGAAAGTTTTTAAATGAAGTTAACTGTGTTAAGAAGTTTCTAGGTAGAAAAAGTTCTGATGCTGAATAGCAGCCGGTGCCGGCTGAAGGCCATGCGAATAAGAAAAGTCTTTTCTTGCTTAAGCTTTAGTTGATAGGGATGTACTGGCGGCTATCCACTGTCTAGGTAATTGTCTAGCTGAAATCATAAGTTTTAGTGTTAGGTTTGGTTTTTTATCTATTAACCTTGAAGGCTACCGTCTAGCTGAAACCTGTAGGAGCCAGTAGTCCATGGGAATAGAATACTCTGATTGTCTCTGCTTTACACATGATAATGCATTTTTTTTTCTGATTACTAAAATTGATTAAAGAAAGACCTGCTGAGTCTCTCAGCAGAAGATACTTGCACCTCATCCTGTGTCAGTGTCTCCTCACTGCCTCATCCCCTTCCCCTCAGTCCTTTATACCACACCTAGGCCGTCTTTTCCTTTCAAGGACTCTGACCCAATATTTTGCCAAAAGCTGGTCTGCCGCACTTATTCAAGTAGGCCATCTGTGACTGCCTGCACTGTTTTCATTAGGCATTACTGGGCGGATTGTCAATAATTCCTTGTTGGCTACCCGAACTTAGCAGGCCTGGAAAAGCAGTGGGTGGGGATGGGGGGACAGTGAGAAAGAAGAGGGGGAAGACAGGGGGTGGCTAATGAGTCTTCCTCAGTGAGCACACAAAACAGTGAAGGGATGAAATATAAGCAGGAAGTGAATTTGCTTCCAAGGGAAAATTGGTGGAAAATTATTTTTCCTGTGCTTTGGATTTCGTTTTTAAAAAATGCCTTTCTCTTTGGCCTCCCCTGGTGGCACAGCAGTTGAGCACTGGGCTGCGAAGCTGCCTGCAGGCTCTGCAGCACCAGTTCGATCCCAGCCACTGGTGAAGGTTCCACGTGGCGCACAGACCTCTCCTGCCGCCCGCTGCTCCCCTCAGCCGTGTATTTTGTCAGTCTGCCTGTTCTGTTCTCCGCTCTGGTTGTGGTGAATTCTCTCACCCTCCCACACTTCTGACTGTACCCAGTGCTTGAATAAATAAATAAATAAATCTTAAAAAAAAAATGCCTTTCTCTTTAGTGGAGAAAAAAAAATTTAAAGGTAAACCCACAATGAGGCACCACTTCATGCCCAAGAGAAAAGCCCATCTTGAAATAAAAAAAGACATCCTCTGCTTATGGATTGGAAGAATTAACATTATTAAAATGGCCATCCTACCAAAAGCAATTTACAGATTCAATGCTATTCCAATAAAAATTTCAATGACATTCTTCAAAGAAATAGAACAATTATTGATGAAATTTATATGGAATCACCAGAAACCCCAAATAGCCAAAGCTCGCTTGAAATAAAAAAGAAGGGAATGGAGTCATCACACTCCCAGACTTCAAACTATACTACAAAGCCATAATCATCAGAACTGCATAGTATTGGACCAAGAACAGACACATGGACCAATGGAACCGAATAGAAAATACAGATAAACCCACAGATTTATGGTCAGCTAATCTTTGACAAAGGAGCAAAGAATATGCACTGGAGCAAAGAAAGTTTGTTCAATAAATGGTGCTGGGAAAACTGGGTCGCTACATGCAAAAGAATGAAGCTTGACTACTACCTCACACCATGCACAAAAACCAACTCAAAATGGATTAAAGAACTAGACATAAGACCTGAAAATACATAGAAGGAAATACAGGCGAAACACTACATGACATGCACCTCAAAGACATCTTTACAGACACATCACCCAAAGCAGTGAGAGTGAAAGCAAAGATTAACAGCTGGGGCCTCCCCAGTGGCGCAGCGGTTGAGCGCTGGGTTGTGAAGCTGCCCGCGGCCTCTGCGGCGCCAGTTCGATCCCCGGCTGCAACCCGGCCACAGGAGGAGGGTCCCACATGGTGCGCAGACCTACCTGCCACCCGCTGCTCCCCTCAGCAGTGTACTTTGGTCCTTCTGCCTGCTCTGCTCCCTTCTCTGGCTCTGGTGAATTCTCTCACCCTCCCGTGCTTCCGACTATACCCAGTGCATGTATAAAACAAACAAACAAATAAATAAATAAATAATAAGTAAATTAAAAAAAGTGCCTCTATAAAAAAAAAAGAGGATTAAAAAAAAAAAAAAGATTAACAGCTGGGACAACATCAAATTAAAGAGCTTCTGCACAGCAAAAGAGACAATAACCAAAACAAAGAGAAATCCCACCAACTGTGAGAAAATTTTTGCACAGGACACTAATGATAAAGGACTGATCACAAAAATCTACAAAGGGCTGATGAGACTCAACAAAAACAAAGAATATAATCCAGTGACAAAATGGGCAGAAGAGCTAAAAAGAAACTTCTTCAAAGAGGAAATGCAAATGGCCAACAGGCATATGAAAAAATGTTCAACATCACTTGTAATCAGGAAAATGCAATTCAAAACTACAATGAGATACCATCTTACACCAGTGAGAATGGCACATATTAAAAAACTAGCAACAACAAATGTTGGTAAGGTTGTGGAGAAAAAGGAACGCTCCTGCATTGCTGGTGGGAGTGCAAACTGGTCCAACCACTATGGAGAGCTGTGTGGAGGTTATTTGACCTACTAAAGATAGAGCTTCCATATGATCCAGCAATTCCACTCCTAGGTATTTACCCAAATGGCACAGAATCAGTAATTCCAAAGGGCACCTGCACGCCTTTGTTTATAGTAGCACTATTTACAATAGCTAAGCTATGGCAACAACCCAAATGCCCAGAAATAGATGACTGGAACAAGGAGATGTGGTACATATACACAATGGAATATTACTCAGCAATCAAAAAAGATAAACACATGCAGTTTGCAGCAACATGGATGGAGCTAGAAGGGATCATGCTCAGCGGAATAAGTCAGAAAGAAAAAGAAAAATACCACATCGTCTCACTCAGAGCAGGAATTTAAAAACCTAAATAAGGGACCAGGAAAAAGACTAATTAATACAAAGTAAAAATCAAAATCAACAAGCAACTATAAACCAGAGACACACTATGGGGGGGCGGGCATGGAGAGAGAGGACTTGGGTCAAAACAAGGGGGGGTGCAATTGTATGGGGAATATAACCAATATGAAAATGCAGACATTGTGCAAAAATGAAAAATGATATAAGAATTATATAAAATAAAATATTAATTAAAAAAAAGAAAAAAAAAGAAATGCTTTTATTCTTTTGGTACAGCAGGAACATTGCTCCTCAAATAGTTTTCGCCCATGGGATGAGGAGATGTGAGTGTTCTAACCTCAGTGTCTCTGATATTACATCCATGAGCTCCTACAATGATTCACTTCTAAGACATCATGGTTGTTTGAATGATTGTACCCAAAAGGTATTGATAAATGGATCCATGTTCACCCCCAAAGAAATTTCTAATGGGCTGCAACAAGGTTCTATCTGTAACTCTGTACACTTTATCATTCACTCACGAAGATGTGAAAGTCAGTCTCTGGATAAGTAGAATACAAAAGCAATGGATATAGGCTGCAAAGGTGTTCTGAAGTTCAGTTAGTAAAAACGATGTCACAATCACAAGAATAGAACAGGACATGAGACTAAACTGAGGTTTAAATATAAATGTTAAAGTGGGTTAAACTAATTGCTATTCAAAAAAAAAAAAAAAAGAAAAGAAAACTAAAACAACGTGTTCTCCAGTGAACACTGGCAGGGCTGTCCTTCCAGCACATCTTTTCCAGAAATTAACTCTCTACCTATACAGAATGGTAGCCACATAAGCACTTAAGGTACAACATGACGTAGGTGATAAGACCAGAAGTGGACACTTGAACAAGAAAGAGAATCTATTTCGAGTCCAAAATCAGATCTGAGAATGGTAAGACAGTCCCTTTTAGGAAATCTGGGGTCTAAGAGGTAAAACCTTGGGTTGGCAGGTAGCCATATCTCCACTATGGGGGCAACACAGGGATCTGATCTGTATAGACAGGAACAGGAGAGACTTCTTTCTATTTTTAGTTTCCTTGGGTCAGTTGCTTCTGTGGCTGAGGTGCATCTTTATCTCTTAGTGTCATTCTACTGTAATAACCTGCCAGAATCTAGTAAATTCCCTTTTAACTCAAGCTAATTAAGTTTCTGTCATTTGCAACACAAAATGTCAGTAATAATATTTAAACTTGACCTCCAACATAGTGTCTGGAATAAGGGTGGACTAATAATAAAGTATTAAATCTCTAGATACTACTAATAAAGTATTAAATCTAAGCTCTGTCCTGATTATACTACGGTGGACTACAGTGGGTCATTTCCAGGTTCAGTTTTCTAAAGATAGGTCAAGGGATAGGTCTGAAGGAAGAGGATGTAGCTGTACAGAAATGTTTGAAGAGTTGTCATGTGGAAAACAGGGAAGCTGGTCTGTGTTGTCCAATGAACAAAATTTACAGCAAAAGTTGAAGGCTGGAATATAATATAAAAGTTTCCTTTCTCAGCATTAGAGCTATCCAGTATTATCTAGTGGAAGATCAAGGCCATCATCAATGGGAAGATTGTATCACAATTTGGATATTTACTTATTTGGTAATTTGAAATAGGTAGCATTTAATTGTTAGTTTATAATTTATTGAAGATTTTCCATACGTGAACTGTTGTGTTTGACATATGCTTTATATGAATTTACTCATGTAAACTTCATAATGATCATATGAAATAAGGATTGCCATATCCATTAAAATTATTTATCCACTATTGTGACAAAGGGTAATACTGTGGCAATTTTTAAAATGCAAAAGCTAATTTATGGAATGATGCTACTGTTAGTTTCAATTGTCATAAGTACTTGTAATTTTACCATTACATGGAATATTTTAAGTTAATAGATAGTTCTCAATTTTGACTCAATTCTAGAGCAAATTATAACCTTTCAGATTTTTAATAAGTATAAGCTATAGCACTTCCATTTTCATTATGAGTAAGTTAGTTATAATTACTCAATTAACTCCCTGTTGTGCTTTCAGGAAGTGGTGAATAATGTGGTGAATAATGTCCTTTCATTTTTTTACATAGTAGGAAAACTGACTCTTGTCTTAATATTTCAGAGTTGTGAAATTCAATTATTTCATCTTTCATAGGTAGGTAAGACATGGAGTTTTACTTATTTACTTTACTACGGATCAAATCCCCAAATCTTTAAATTTATCTGCTCCATAAAGATTCCAAAACAAACTACTAAATGGTCTGCTTTACATCAGATTGAATGTGGAGGGAAGATAACCCAAAGTAGATAAGTAGCCCAACTTACCATATTCTTTATAAAATAACAAAATATTATCTATCACACTAAATTCTAACATACATTTTTTAGAGACTACAGAAATAAACCCATACTTATATGGACAATTAATCTATGACATAGGAGCCAAAAGTATACATTAGAGAAAGGAAACTTTCTTCAACAAATAGTACTAGGAAAACTGGACAGTCACATGCAGAAAAATGAAACTAGACCACTGTCTCATACCACATACAAAAGTTAACTCAAAATGGAATAGAGATGTGGATGTAAGACCTGAAATCATAAAAAATACATAGAAGAAAACATAAGCAGAACACTCTACCACATTGACTTCAGGGATGTATTTGGGGAATTGACTCCAACTGCAATGTAAACAGAAGCAAAAATAAACAAATGGGATGACACCCAACTGAAAAGTTTTGCACAGTGAAATAAACTATCATTAAAACAAAAAGATGCCCCACTGAGTGGAAGAAAATATTTGTATATCATATATCTGACAGGGGACTAATATCAAAGATCTACAAAATTCAGCAACAAAAATTATCCAATAAAATCGACACTTCTCCAAAGAAAACATGTAGATGACCAGCAGGAACATGAAAAAATGTTCATCATAACTTTTCATCATATATGAATCAAAACCACAATGGGTTACCTTCTTACATTGTGAGAATGACCCATACTGATAAGACCAGAACAGGTGTTGGGGAGGATGTTGGTGGGATGCAGACAGGGCTAGCCCTTATAGAAAACAGTATGGAGTTGCTCAAAATATTAAAAACAGATCTGATGGTTGATCTAACATTCCTAGGTATCTATCTGAAGTTAATTAGATATGCATTAGAAGAATTACAAAAAGACTAATTCAAAGGGATATTTGCACTCCTATGTTTGCTACAGCACTATTTGCATTGGTTATAGAAATAACCTCCTCAGTGCTCAAGGATAGATGAGTGGGTAAAGAAGTTGTGGCATACATGTAAATGAATATTACTCAGTTTAAAAACAGATGAAAATTTGCCAGAACAACATGCATAGAACTGGAGAGGATTTTGCTAAGGAACTAAGAAGAAGAAAGACAAATACTGGATGATTTGATTCATATGTGAAATACAGAGAAATAAACAAAAGGAGCAGACAAAACAAATAAAAACAAACTCCAGAAATATGGCTGCAGAATAGAGGCTAGAGAGGGGATGAGTGGGAAGGAGGCTCAGTGGTCTATGGCAGAGGATTCTGGGTATATATGTGTGGTAGGCATGGTGTGTAAACATATAGCTTATGAGGCATGAACCTATATCCCTAAATTATATACAGTGTTGTAAATCAATGTTCCCTCAAAAAGTTATAGAAACATTGAAAATACATTTTAGCTTAGAGAAACTCTGTAATTATCAATTTCGTTTTAAACCCAATTTTTTTACCAGACACTATAAAAATTCTGCTACAGTACAAGATTTTTGCTTAATTTCCCTCATTCTCTTTTCCTAGTTTGTCCTACATTTTTTTTCTTTTTAAAACGTCTGCTTAAAAGACTACACATAAATATACAAAGATCATAGCTAAACCAGATGCAGAGAGACTAGCAGTTAATGACAAATGCTGGAGATTCTTTTCAAGTTAAATATTCAGGACCAGGCAGCTGAGTAGGCCTAACAAAAGAACACATGCTTATGAGGGATACAAAGATAGAGTAAGAAGAACTAGCTCTCATTGGGATAAAATTAAGTTATTAATGAAAGCATGTAAGAAGGATTTGAAATCAAAGTAACAGTGAAATTAAGTTAAATCATTTATTCACTCCTATACAAAAGGGAAATGTTATTGCAATTTGTAAAATTTCTTTTCAAAATTAATGCTTAGGACAAATGCTAGTATTTATAATATCTGCTGAAGGGAAAAAATCCCTTAAATATGCTTTAGTGACAGCATAATATTAAATCTGTTTCCAACTCCTACAGACTGGTAATAATCAATTTTTCTTCATATGAGTTAAAGTAGAAATAGAATTTCATAAAATACATCGTACACTTTTTTTTAATAGAATTTTTTTTAAAAGATTGACTTATTTATTTATACAAGCACTGGGTACAGTCAGAAGCGCGGGAGGTGAGAGAATTCACCAGAGCCAGAGCGGAGAGCAGGACAGGCAGAAGGTCCGAAGTACACTGCTCAGGGGAGCAGTGGGCAGCAGGAGAGGTCTGCGCGCCATGTGGGACCCTTGCCTGGCAGCCGGGGATCGAACCGGCACTGCAGATGCTGTGGGCAGCTTTGCAACCCAGCGCTCAACCGCTGTGCCACCAGGGGAGGCCCACATCGTACTTCTTGTACTGAAAGATCTCGTAGCTGAAATTCAGTTTGGTGCCTTACAGCTGCATGTAGTAAATGAACTGTCCATGTAGTTTGACTTCACCCAGAAGCTAAGGACCTCAGAAGCATTTTAAGATGTTTGTGAAACACAAATGAAGTGAGTTATCAGAGATATGCTGCAATATGTGTTTGAGATACGTGCTCATACATGTGGATAATATTTGTTCTCAAGCCAATGAATATTGCTGTTGCCAAAGTGGTCACTATTTAAAAAGTAATCAAATGAAGACAAGATAACTACTTTCATTAGGCAAGGTTGCACTGTTTTGTCTTAAATTTATTTCATAAAAATTCCTTTTTTAAGTATACAATAGAAGGTACTGAGAAAATAGTGTCTCAAAAATGTTTTAGAAATATTTATAGACTCAAATTATTTAGACTTGCTCTAGGACTTTGTTAGTGGGTATGGTGAGGCATCTTCATATCAAGGTGTGGAAAATTTTTCAAAAAATCTATATGGTATAATTCCAAGAACTTTTTATTATAGTTTTGATTTGCATTTTCCTGATGATAAGTGACAATGAATATTCTTTTCTTTTGATGTCTTCTGCTATCTCATATTTTTGTATTTTCACTGAATGAGAACAAAAACCAATGTTTTGTCTTCCACTGAGATAACATTTTTTCACAACACTGTGTATGATTCAGAGGTATAGGTTTATACCTCTTTAGGTATATTTTACCACACCACACCCACCACTAGACACCCTCACTCCTTCACATTATTCCCCTGTGTCTGCTACCCATCTGTATGTCTTAATTGGAGAAGTGTCTATTTTGTTCTCCTGCCCATTTTTTGATTAGGTTATGTGCTTTCTTTTTGCTAAGTTGTATGAGTTCTTTGTGGATTTTGTGCAGATTTTGGTAATCAGTCCTTTGTAGAATGTGTGATGTACAAATACTTTCTTCCTTTCAGTAGATATCTTTTATTTTAATGATAGTTTATTTTAATGATATTTATTTCACTGTGCAGAAGCTTTTAGTTTGTTATATTGCCATTTGTTTATTTTGCTTTTGTTTACCTTGCCTTTGGAGTCAAGTCCCCCAAAACATCCTTGAAGCCAATGTTGTGGAGTGTTTTGTCTATGTTTTTCTTCTATGTACTTTATGACTTAAGGTCTTACATTCATGTCTTTAATCCATTTTGAGTTGATTTTTGTGTATGGTGTGAGATAGTGATCAAGCTTCATTCTTTTACATGTAGTGACCCAGTTTTCCAGCACCATTTATTGAACAAACTTTCTTTGCTCCAATGCATATTCTTTGCTCCTTTGTCAAAGATTAGTTGACCATAAATCTGTGGGTTTATTTCTGGATTCTCTATTCGATTCCATTGGTCTGTGTGTCTGTTCTTGTTCCAATACCATGCAGTTTTGATGATTATGGCTTTGCAGTATAGTATGAAATCTGGGAGTGTGATGCCTCCATTCCCTTCTTTTTTTTTTTTTTTTTTTCAGAAGAGCTTTGGCTATTCGGGGTTTTTGGTGATTCCATATAAATCTCATCAATAATTGTTTTATTTCTTTGAAGAATGACATTGAAATTTTTATTGGGATATCATTGAATCTGTATATTGCTTTTGGTGGGATGGCCATTTTAATAATGTTTATTCTTCCAATCCATGAGTAAGGGACTACATCAAATTAAAGAGCTTCAGCACAGCAAAAGAGACAATAACAAAAACAAAGAGAAATCCCACCGAATGGGAGAATATTTTTGCACACAACACTAATGATAAAGGACTGATCACAAAAATCTGCAAAGAGCTAATGAGACTCAACAACAACAAAGAAAATAATCCAGTCAAAAAATGGGCAGAAGAGCTAAAAAGAAACTTCTCTGAAGAGGAAATGCAAATGGCCAACAGACATATGAAAAAATGTTCAACATCATTCTTGTAATCAGGGAAATGCAAATCAAAACTACCATGAGATACCATCTTACACCAGTGAGAATGGCACATATTAAAAAAACTAGCAACAACAAATGTTGGGGAGGTTGTGGAGAAAAAGGAAGTCTCCTGCACTGCTGGTGGGAGTGCAAACTGGTCCAACCACTATGGAGCTGTGTGGAGATTTCTGGACCTACTAAACATAGAGCTTCCATATGATCCAGCAATTCCACTCCTAGGTATTTACCCAAAGGACACAGAAACATCAATTCCAAAGAGAACCTGCACCCCTAAGTTTATAGCAGCACTGTTTACAATAGCTAAGCTTTGGAAACAGCCCAAATGCCCAAAAATAGATGACTGGATCAAGAAGATGTGGTACATATACACCATGGAACATTACTCAGCATTCATAAAAGATAAACACATGCAATTTGCAGCAACATGGATGGCCCTGGAAGGGATCATGCTCAGCGAAATAAGCCAGAAAGAAAAAGAAAAATACCGGATGGTCTCACTCATAGCAGGAATCTAGAAAACTTAAATAAGGGATCAGGAAAATGAATAACTATAAGAAAGTGAAAATCAAAATCAACAAACAACTATGAACCAGAGACACTCTGTGAGGAGTGGGGTGAGGGGTGGGGAGGGATTGGGGTCAAAATAAGGGGGTGGCAATTGTATGGGGAATATAAAAATAAAATTTATTAAAAAAAAAAAATAAGGACTTCTGACCTGACACTGGACTTGGGCGCCCCCTTGTGTGCAGATCCCTGTCCTGCCGCTGGGGGCCCAGGGAGCCTGGGGAGGGCCTGGCTGAGCAGGAGAAAGGGCGGCTCTGGGCTCCTGTGCTCAGCCCTGTGGCCACACGGGGGCGCTGCCGCGCTGCTCCGGATTCTGGTGGAGCTGCCAGGTCGGGGCTGGGGCTGAGGTGGGCAGAGTTGGGGGTCCTGGGGGGCGGCGTCCTGGGGTGAGATGCTCTGTGAGGAGTCAGAGAAGCAGAGCTCAGAGGAGAGGAGACTCTGGAGCCTGCCCTGTGTGTGAGGTTTCCAGCTTTTCTCCCAGAACCCCTCTCTCCAGTCCCTGGATGGTGATACCTGGGAGAACTGGAAATGAGAAAATTTTTTTCTTCCACAACCTGTTCAATATTGAGGGCATTTAAAAAAAAAAATATTTAGGGCCTTCCTGGCGGAGCAAGGAGCAGTATGAAGCTCTCCGCAGCCACTACGGCATGAGTTTGATCCCCAGCCAGGGAGCTGCCCATATGGCACGTCAGACCTCTCCTGTCCTGCCTGCTTCTCCCCTCAGCAGTGTATTTCAGTACATCTGCCTGTTCTGCTCCCCACCCTATCTCTGGTGAATCCTCTCACCTCCACATTTCTGGCCTGCACCGCAGTTCTTGTATACATAAATAAATCTTTATAAAAAATAAATTGATCTTAAAAAATAACATTTAAAGAATACTGTTAGATTTATAGAAAAGTTGCAAAGGCAGTACAGGTCTTGTTTATCCCACACCATTTCCATTTTGTTAACATTCTACATGAATACTTTTATTTTTTTACAACTAATGCAGCTATGTTGACATAATTACTAAACGTCATACTTTCATTAATTTTTGCTACTGTCCGTTTGATGCTCCATAATCCCATCCAGTTTGCCTGGATGACAGTTTCTCAGACTTTCCTTGTTTTTATAACATTGACACTGGTGAGGAGTGATGTTTGGGAGAGGTGTTGGGGGCACAGATGGGGGTTCTTGGGTCACCTCTAAGAAAAGCATCACCAGAGTCCTCCTTTCAGTGGCGTGTGGGCACACACACACACACACACACACACATGCACACACACACGGAAAGAAGAAGACGATGCTTGTGCAGACACCAGCAGGCAGGAGGAGCTGCCCCTGGAGTGGGCGGGTGTGTGAGGAGAAGCCTGCAGGCCCCAGGCAGAGCCTTGGGAGCAGAGCTGTGTCTTCCCAGGGCAGAAAGCACACTGAGGTAGTGTTCTAGTTGGGAGGGCCCATTCCTTTGTGGGATTGTCATCTGTCTTTAAATTAATCACTTCTATGGTGTGACTAGGCTGATTTGTCAGGAGCAGCGAGTCTCTGCAATGGCTCCATCCCCACATCCCCGCTCTGAATTGCGCCTCCTTATACTTCCTGTAGTATCTGATACTTGCTATAGCAGTTGTCCCGAAGCGATTTTCATTTCTATAGTTGGTTTAATAACTGTGCTAATAACCACTTCTACCCCCACCTCTAGTTTCTGGTCATGTGACCCCTCCACCCTAAATTTTCTACTCTTAGCCTCCATCAAGGAGCACTGCTCAGGACTATTGTCCCTCAACTTAGTTTTTTTTTTTTTTTTTTTTTTTATTGGGACTCCGGGTTTAGGGAAGCAGACCCCAGGTGTGCAGCAGGGCCATTGTCCACTCAACACGTCAGTGCTCATCATGTCCACCTGACTCATCACTGATGGTGTTAACCTTCAATGCCAGCCTAAGGCAGTGTTACCCAGATACCACCTTACACTTGTGAGAATGACCCACTGAAGGGTGTGGAGAAAAAAGAACTCTGGTACATGGTGGGTCAGAATGGAGACTGGTCCTGTTAGCCAGCAGAATGAGGGGTTCCCTGGCCCCTCAAACCTGAGCACTTGACATGAGTTGTGTCATCAGCTGCATAAAGACAAAACATACTCTAATGCATAACACCTTCATTAGAAAAGAAAATTAATACAAATTAGCGTGCAATAGAGAATGAGTGTGCAATAGCAAAAGAGAAGAGAAAGAATATAGTTAGAATAGTTCCCAAGTGAAGCACCCAAAGTTACCCGTCCCCTCATGGGTGAGGCCCAGCCAAACAGGCTTGCCCAAAGCAGGCCCGCTGAGGCCCGGAGGCCTGCCACAAGGCTAAGGCACCTACGGGTAGAGACCCATGGGAAAGGCGCAGGAGGGGCCAGGCAAGTCTGGAAGGAAAAGAGCAAAGTCAAAATCCACAACAAGATAACAGCGGCCATTGTCAGCCTCCCCTTGAGTCTCTCATGCGTGTCTTTGTCTCTTTCACGTGTCTCTTTCCATGTCCCCAACTCCCTGGCACAAGTCCAAGCCTGAGGAGCGAGAGTGGCTTCTTCCTGGAATGTCTCTCTGCTCCATGCGCCTCCTCCAGTCTCCTCTCCCCATCTGGCTCCACGTCTTCCTCCTCTTCCTTAGCTTCTCCTCCCTGCTCAGCCCCACCTTTCCTCGGGCGGGGCAGGACACCTGGAACCTCCCTTTTCTATGGAGAGCACATGGTACAGTCCTGCCCCTGTGGAGAACAAACGAAGGTTCCTCAAAATATTCAAAATAGACCTGCCACCTGGTCAGGGATCCATTCCTTGGTGTTTATCCAAAGAAGGTGAAACACTAATTCCGAGGAATATGCGCCTCCTATGGTCACTGCAGCGCTGTCCACCATAACCAAGCTATGGACACAACCTAAGTGCCCAACGGCAGAGGAGGGGATAAAGAACACGAGCTTTATACCCAGTGGAATACTACCCAGCTGTGAAAAAGATGAAACATTGAATTTGCAACAACATGGACAGATGGGGATGGGATGACGCTAAGTGAAAAAACTTGAAAGAGAAAGTTAAATACTGGATGATTTCATTCATACGTGGAATATAAGGAGACAAAGCAGGCACAGATGAGACTAAACCAAAACAAACTCTAGAATTATGAGTGCAAAATTGAAGCTATGGGGTGGGGTGAGAGCAGGAAACAAGGTAGGAAGAGGGTCCCAGGGACTGTGGTGGAGGACTATGGGGGCCCTTAGGTGGGTGGGAAGTGATAATGAACATCTGAAGAGGGTGACCCTGGGCCTCTGCACACATGCAGTTTGTAAATCAATGTTACCTCAACTCAGTAATACAATGAGGGGAAAAAGAAAAGTTCTTAAGCAAAAGAAAAAAAGTAACTTGTCCTCTCCATCAATCACTAACCTCAGGACTTTGCCTTCGCCTCCTCATTGTCATGCAGGCTGAGGGGCTGGTTTCCCACAAGGTCAGAGGCAGGAGGTTCAGGGACTTCTGGGGCTGCTCAGACCCGGCTGAGTAGAGACACTGCAGAGAGGGCGGCTCTGAGGGTACCAGAGACAGAGGGTCAGAGTAACCTCAGTGCTGAGCGAGGATCTGGTTCCCAAGGAGAGGGGAGTGTGTGTGTGTGTGTGTGTGTGTGTGTGTGTGTGTGTGTGTAACAGCAGAGACAGGATACACAACATAAGTTGATGGGAAGTCAATTAACATCAAGCTCCAGAATAAATTAATTCAAATCACACACAGAGTAGAGAGTGTCAGAACAACACCTCAGTAAATACAGTTCCACGGAGGAGCAGTTTTTGAACAGGACTGAAAAAGCATTGGACCTGAAGAAGAGGAGGAGGTTTAGAAATACCTAATGTTTGGCTTGAGGTGGAAGGAGCTGGGCAGGACCCCTCCAGGCCCCGCCCACAATATGGTGGCACCTTCACCCTGACAGCTCCCTCCCCCAAACCCCAATTTTTTTCTCCTTTGGAGTCACCATAGAAAACCCACTGGCCTCAGAGTCAGGGAGCACCATGGGCTGCAGCTACTTTCTCTCTAGACCAGAGCTGGAGGGAGCCACACAGGGGGAGGGAGGAGTGTGTGCCCTGCTGGCCTGGCCCAGGGGCAGGATTAGCCCAGGTCACCCCAGTTCCTGAGCTGAGCCTTTGTCCACAGTCCAGGAAGGGAGGGAGAGATGGAGCAGGGTCTCCCTCAGCTCCTGGAGGAAGGTATAACGTTAGGTGGGTGAACTTAGGTTTCTTTCTCATTCTGGGCTCCCCCAACTCCCCAGGTACCCCTCCATGTGCAGCAGGGAGAGGATCTCAGATAAACCCAGGCTGGATCCCGCACCTCCCTCCCCACTATAGTGTTCAGGATGAATCTCCTTGTATTCATGGCCACACTGGAGGAGAGCACAGAAAGGTAAGTATTATTATTGTATTCGCAAGTGATTAGAAGGAAGATTTTTTACTATAAATGCTCTTTTATTTTTGTTGTTGCTGTAACAGTGCTGTGCAATCAGAAAAAAAACCTGGGAGAGGGAGAAAGTGTGGAATTGAGTTTTCATGATGCAAACAAAAAAAAAAAAAAAAAAAAAGGAAAAAAAGCCAAAAATGAAAATAAGACAAACATGGATTATTCAGTTTAACCCATGACACCCTGGAAGTTGCCAGATATCATGATCCCAGAGCAATTCATGACTGTGGGGAGTGAGACTCAAAAGCCCAGCCCAGGAAACACAGCGGGGATGCAGGGCTCTGACCAGCCCAGGGCCCCCCTGCTGTGGCAGCTGCAGTGGGGAAGGGTCTCCGAGCTGAGGAGTCTGGGAACTCAGTGTGGTCACATCCACTGGAAACATCCAGAGTGAGGTTGGGTCATCCTAGTGACAGCTGCCTCACTACCAGCCCAGGCCGTCCTACTATTGATAAGTCAAATTTAAAAAATTCCTCCCTGGAGGGAAAGTGTCAGGGAAAGGTGGTGGTGTCCATGCAGGCCCTTCCCTCACAGCCCGGCCCAAGGAGAGTCCCTGAGTGTCTCCTCAGGGGCCTCTGCTGCCTCCTCTAGTGAGCAGAGGACTCACCTCACGGGGAGGGAGACCTGCCCTGCCATGTCTTCCCTCCTGGGCATCATGTGGGGAGTGAGCCCCCAAGCACGTGTGCAGGCAGCTCGGGACCCAGCACAGGGACTGCTTGATCCTGAGGGCTCCGAGGGTCTTTGTGGGAAGGAACTTGAAACATAATTGGTCTCCCCAGCTTCTCCTGGAGCTCCCAGAGGGACAGGGCTGTGCACACAAGGGGGAACTGCATCCAGAGTGAGGTTCTGTGTCTTAATTGTCTCCCCAAGAGGACATTGCCTGCTCCCTAGAAGCTATCTGGAGTGCTTGGATATCTAAATAACATTAAAATATTACGAAAATCGAAGCCTCCACCATCTGGGTGTCTAGCTCATCCCAAACCTGGCATTTATCCTAAAGACAGGCCTCCTAAGTCATTCAGGCACCCGAGCTCAGAACGCCCCACCCACTGCCTTCTCAAAACAGCATCATGCCTTGAGAACATCTTACTGACAAGGTAAAGGAAGGCTAAGGCCTAGGGTAAGGCAAAACTTTATTCTTTGCTCCCTCTAAGGAGCCATGTGGAATGGGGCATGGTGAGAACCTGAGGTTTAAGGAAAACCCGGCGTTTGGGGATGACCTGACAGTTTGACTTATAAGTTATGGTTTTCAGGAAAGAATATTGAACTTAAAAGGGTGTTCATAAGTTTGTTTAATCGCCACTGGATGGTAAAAACATCCATCGTGATGTTGGAAAACGACGCCTCTGGTGTGTTTCAGTCCCTAAACTGATGTTTGCAGGAAGTTTGCCTTTTCTTTCTTTTGGATTGTAGAATCAAGTGCCAGGTATCAACTTTTATTCCATTTTTTTCCCAGTGGGAAATTTTCTTCAATTCTCAAGTCAGGATTTACTAATATTTGAAGCTGCTGTCACCTGATGATTTTGGAACGGATTTCCCCAACCTTCTTCATTCCAGTACACATTTCAAACTCCTTCATACTTAGAATCTTCACCCTGAAGATTTCCTCTGTGAGGGCTGTGATAACCGACTCTTTGAAATAGAAAGTTGCGGGCCTCCCTGGTGGTGCAGCAGGCAGAGCACTGCGCTGTGAAGCTGTCCACAGCCTCTGCAGTGTGGGTTCGATTCCCGGCCGCCCAGGGAGAAAAACCCACATGGCACGGTAGACCTCTCCTGCCTCTCCCGCTGCTCCCCTCAGCAGTGTCTTCTGTCTGTCTGCCTGTTCTGCTCCCCACTCTGTCTCTGGTGATTTCTTTCACCCTCCCAAGCCTCTGACTATACTCCAGTTCTTATATAAATAAATAAATCTTTAAAAAGAAATAGAAAGTTGCCTATATTTTCCAAAATTCAAATCCTAATTCATAAAAGGGCTTCAATCACTTCCCCCACCTCTCAAAAACACTGTCTCAATTCCTTCCCACTGCACGGTCTGGTTAGGAACTGAACCAAACTATATTAAGGACATTTATAAATGAAAGACTTGAAACTGTGGATCAGAGGGAGGGATAGTGACGGAAAGAAAATTCTGAATAAACGGCATCATTCCTCATAGGGCCCAAATCAGCCTTTGGAACACATCAGCCAATTTAATTCCTCTTGTTATCTCTCATAAGTGAGAATTTTGAGGCAATACCAAATGCCTAAGGGTTTAGGACATTTTTTTTTTTCTTTTTCTCCAAGTGGGAGTTGGAGTTATGTGATTTCAGCAAGGTTGGAGGATGGTGTGTGAGGATGGGAAGAGGTTCCAGTGGAGCTCAGACTGAAGTCCAGCCCTTGCTATGCAACTAGTGGGCTCTGCTCATGCCTTGACACTTCTTTTGACAAGGTAAAACTCCTATTTACTTCTATAGGGAAGGGTTTGCTTTCTGGGCCTGCTTTCATGTGTAGATGTCTAAAGTGAGAAATACCACCTTGTCTCATTATTTGTACTCCCATTTTTACTGTGTTTCTCTAATTATATTATGTAAATATCACACATTCATTGTGAACAACTCAAACCATTTATAAAATATGAAACTTCTGAAATATAAAAATGTAATAAAAAATATCTTGTCATCTTACCATAATAATAAACATTAATATTTTGGTGACATTTTTGCATGCATCTCTTTACATATCTATGCGTTTTTAATAAACAGCATTTAGCATAAATGATAATTTTCCTGTGGATACCTTTCTACACCCATCTCAGCAGCTTAATCCCCATCTCCATTTTCCCCAAGTAACACACATATCTTACCCAGAAAAAAAACTTGAGATTTTGCATGCGAATAGTTTATTTGGGTTCATTTCCGTGGGAACAGGAAGCATAAAGCAGGGAGTGGAAGAAAAGTTGATACCAGGGAGCTTTACTGACCTGGGTACTGCCATGGGCAACTGGGGTTCAATCTCCCTGACAAATAAGGTGCAACTGGACTAAGGTGGTGGAAGTTGATACCTGCATGAAACTGCTTACTATGATACAATAAACTATAGCAGTAAAAAGGTGAACTGAAGGGATAGAAGACATGAGGACTGAGAAATGTCCAATACAGTCTACTCCTTACACCACTCAGATCTTTTCATGGGCTCTGTGGAGTCCAGTCAGTCACAGGGTCTTTGATGTGGTGGCCAGTGACAAGCTCTACAAAAGATCAGTTAATGGGCCAAGCCTCCACAGATGCATGTGGTCTCAACACCATTATTAATGTGCTTTGTCTCTTTCCCACATAGCCATTCCAGATTCCCCTCCCCCTGGAGCAAACCTACATTCTTCATCCGTGCAGAGTGGGAGGCTGAGTCCCTCACCCCCATCAGGACATGATTGCTGCATGGCCTCTTTGTATTTCTACTTGGCAAGAAGCCCCAGTTCTCCAGAGTTTCTACACGTGCTCCTTTCTTATTACATTGTGCAGCAGCAACCCTAGCTCCTCATAGTAATCAGGGTCAATTATTCTGAAAACAATAACAATAGAGTTCATTATGGCTCACTGGCTCAAGGAATATAAATGCTTAGGCAGTAGATATAACATCAAATCTAGCAGAACCTTGCTGGTACAAATATGCCTCCCAACGTCCCACCTCACATCCCTGGAGAGCCTCTAAACTAATAAGGTGAAGGTGTGGGGTGAGAAGTATAAATTCCTCCGGTGCATCATTAAGAGTAATGGTGAGAGTGGCTGATCCTTCTTCACCTCTTAGTTGCAGGATCCATGCTTTCTCAATATTGGAACACAGATTATATATTGGCCATTACTCAATGTGTATAACATATGTTGAAAGCTGCCTTCCACCATCTCAGAGTGTTTTGCCCAAAATAAAATGTTAAAAGGTTTTAATGTCTCTCCTCCTTCAATTATGCTGTCAACTTGCAAGTGACATGCTGTGTGGTAGAATCAGTGATTCCTGCAGACATGCTGCCAATGTCATACTTATTTCACCATAAAATGTGCCCCTTATCAGAGGCAATGTTATATAGGCTCTATGCTGGTGAATCAGGCAATCTGTTGGCTCTTGAATGGAGATGCTGGCAGTCAGGGAAGGGAATCTTACATCCAGAATGGATGTCAATTCTTGAGAACAAATCACTCTCCATAACATGGTAAACTGAGTGAAGAAATCCACCTGTTACCATGTAGCTGTCTGGTCTACTTAAGTGATGTTATCACAGCAGGAGCTTGACTGTGATTTCTTTGACTGGAAATCTGGGCATTCGTGAGTGACAGTGACTGATGAATCTCCCATGATGAGAAAAAACTCATGCTACTGGACTCAGGTATGATCAAATCGCCCTTGATCTCGATTTCTATGACTTTCAGGGACTGTTGAATAAGCCCTGGGGTGACCAACGAGAGAGGCTGAGTGTTATCCACACAAAGGGGACATGATCTGTGGTAGGTGCTCTCTGAGGTGAGAACTAACATGAGACACAAAGGTCTTAAACCCTGTGTCCACTCCCATGGACAAAAATGCCTCATTTCCTAACTTCCTTTGACGTTCATCTTCTCATCTTGCTCCTTCTCAGCACTGAATCATTCAGAAAGTCACAAACCGCTGCCAGGAGTCTATTTTATAGCCGTAACGGAGGGAGGTCAACATTGCCACCATTCAAATTAAGTCATCAGGGCACTGCCTGCAGCTCTTGCCACACCTCGCTGTCTCATTGGGCGCTCCTGGGTGAGGCTATTTAATGAAATTGTAGCCCTGGATATCCCATTACATCTCTAATCTTAATATCTTCCTCCTAAAACATATGTTCTTATAAATGGATGCCCTAACATGGACTGATATAGACATTAATAATGATTTCTTGATTATACTTATGTAATGACCTATGGCTGATTTGATAGATATTGCTCATTTACAAAACCCTACTGTTTAACTAAAATTCAATATCCCCAATTTTTTTTTTCTTTCGGCATAGGGATAAGAGGATTCAGCAGAGACAGAGTGGGAAGCAGAACAGGTAGATTTACTGAAATACACTGTTAAGGGGAGCATCTGGTGAGATAGGAGAAGTCTGCTGAGCCCTAGCAGGGTCAGCTCCCTGAGCTGGCCTAGATTCAGGCCTCAGTGGTGACAGCGCTAAGACTTCACCCCTAGGACACCAGGGAGGCCCAACAAACCAAATTTGCATTACACCTACCATGTGTACTAGCTCTATTGTGTACTTGGGAAGATCCCAGGTCACCACTTATTTGGTTCCTGCTCTGTAAAACGCCCAGGTAGAATTCAGAACAGACGCAGCAGACATGTGAAGGAATCAGGGCCTGAGGGGCCTGGGCAGTGAGTGGTTTGGCTAAAGGGTTTACACTAGTTGTAGATCTTCTGCATAGGCCATAGCAAGAAGGAGGCCAGCACTATGACAGAACTGGACGCAAAAGGAGTGAAAAAATTTGGGTGATACAAAACAAACTTTATTAGTATTTCTATAATGAACAAGAAACCCTGGAGGAAATAAAATGAAAAAAACGTGAAATCAATTAGGAAACAAAGATTTTTGAATTACAAGAGGAGGGCCAGGTGCCAGTGGGTGGAGGGATAGTAGAAGTTAAACGAGGACATGTGGCTAGAGAGGTGGGTGAGGAGAGGTTTGGGGTCAGCGGTGCTTAGTCAGCACCAGAGGTGGGCAGGCAGGACAGGGGTCAGGGGATGGGACCCTGGAGGAATGGCATCAGGTGAGCACCCTCTGCATATGTTGTTCCAGAGCAACAGGAGAGCCCAGCAGGCCTGCTGGGTCAGACAGACAATGCCCAGGATGCTGTAGGCGTCCTGGGCACTCTGAGCTCACTAAACCCCTGAATAGTCAGCCTGAAACTCCCCAGATTCCAGCAGGATGGCCCCAGGCTGCTGAGCTAATACCAGCCCTGCTGGGGAAACCAGGCCAGGACCTGCAACCTGTGGGACAACCTGCTGGGCATAAGCACACACCACCTGTTTGTGGGGAGCCAGGCCCTAGCCAGGCCCCAGCAGGGCATGCTGGCAGTGGTGTGTTTACACCAGCCCCACCGCGGGAGACAGGTAGAGGCCAGGATGCTTCAGGAGCTGCCCAGTGTGGGCAGTTCACACCCACCCCTTCTGGGGAAGCCAAGACTGGCGCAGGATCCCAAAGACTTCTTTGAGGATTTTGAGATAAGAGGAGTGCTGCAGGAGGAACCAGACAATGACCAGGATGCTGCACCCCATGGGGACAGTGCTGAGCTCACTCCACCCCTGCTGGAACAGCCAGGCCCTGGCCAGGAGAATGCAGCCTATGCAAGAGCGTCCTGAGCTCGAACCACACCTGTGGGAGGAAGCCACCTCTGGCCAACATCCTGCAGGTTCAAGTGAGGGTGCGAAGGCAGCAGCAGCCCTGCCTGGGGAACCAGCCCCTGCAGGGATCCTGCAGCACAAGCAGAGACAACCCCGGTGTCTGCTTCTCTCCAATCAGCAACTTGGCTGGGCTCTGGCCTGTCCCATGGGCTGCAGGGGAGCCCGGCTGTACTCCTTGAGAAGCGGCTAGAGATGCGAGAGGACAGGCCATCAGCCACACGCCAGATTGCCACTTGCCTTTTCAAACAGACCACATGCTAGAGCCCTGAGCAGGGACCAGCCTAAAATAGGGGGCCTTTGGGATTCTGTTCCTCAAATGAGGCAGTTGCAGATGCCAGGTCAGACTGCTTGTGGTCCAAATCTAGCCCGTGTGGTCTCCTCCAAGGGCCACCTGACCCTACCCCGCCCAGCCGGGCCCATGCACCAGCCTGGGCCACTCACCCTCGGACGGCTCCTCCAGGGATTTCGGGTACTGCAGCCAGTTCCTTTGGACATGTGCCCCAATCTCAAAGTTGCAGGTGCACTTCAACCTGGGCTCTGTGCTGGGACAGATCCCACACTGGGCTGTGGGAGGACAGTTGGGGAATTGCACTCTCTGGATCTCTTCACCTTCCTGGACACAAAAGACCTCCTGGGAGTAAACAGACGCATCTGCTGGTTAGCAACCAGCTGGGGCAAGAGGGAGCAGCCATGACGGTTTGGGTCCCACCACCAGCCAGTCTGGTTCTGGTGTAGACATGAGCAGACTCCTGGGTGGGCCAGACCCTCCTTTCTGGAGCACGCACACACTCACTCTCACCGCACGCACACCCGCACTCACAGGGGGAAGGGAGGAGTGGGGGCATCAGAGCCCTGGCGTGGTCTGACCTGTCCCCAGGGCCCCCCTAGTTACCTCAGGGGCAGTGCTGGTGCTGGCCCGAGGCATACGCACAGGCTCCTCATGCCTTTCGGCAGAGTGTGACACGAGTTTCGGGGACCTTTTTTGGGTCCACTGCGGGGAGACCTGGGCAAACAGCAAGAAAACGTGGGGCTGGGTCCAGGCCCACCAGGCAAGTGAGCTGGGTCAGGTTTGATTCAGAACCAACTGCCTGGGGACCAGGGTTCCGAGGTCATGTGTGCCCTGTCATCTTGCGGAGGTGATGTCACTTCCTGGGTCCCCTTCCCTGGACTTCCTGCTCAGACAGATGCCCCCCCGCTCCCTCCCCCGGCCCGCCACATGGCTACCTGGGCCACTTCCTGTTGGCCCTCCATACCAGGCTCATCTCACAACACTGACAGCAGCACAGCCTCCCAGAGACCTTGGATGGAGCCATGCAGCCAGGGACAACCTGGGGACCCAGGTCTCTGGCTGCTGACCTGGCTCATCCTCCCTGCCAGGGAGCAGGCCCTGCAGCATCGGCAACTCCAGGCTCCTGTCTCCCATGGGCCCAGAGGAGCTCCAGAGTGTGGAGCCTCTCCCTGGGGAGTGGGCCACTCCTCTCTGCTGCCCTTGGAGGGGAGGCTGGTGTCAGGCTCACAGCACTTGGAGGGTCCCACCCGGGGGAGGGCACCTGCACACGCCTCACCCAGGCCTGGCCAGCCCTGCTGGGGCAGAGACATCTCCCACCCGGGGTGCCTGTCCTCACACCCAGTGTACCTGTCAGCCCTGCTCCTCTCTGGCCATGCCCTACAGGGCCTTGTGGGCCCAGTCAAGGTGCCAGGGCCACAGACAGTGCACACGTGCCAGCCACAGACTTCTCAGGGCCACCTCCCGGCTCACATACCTGCCCACCTGCCTGGAGGTTGTATCGACTTGGGGCTGGGTTCTGATTGGGACGAGGCCACCCAAGGCAGGGGGTGTCCACTCCAACAATGACTGATGCCAGCGAGGCCTCTTCTGTCTCCTTCCCTGTCCTCACTGGCTGACTCTCCCTTTCTCTTTCTGTATGTCCCTCTGATGTTCTCTCTCCCCCTCCTGGTCTGTCCTCATCTCACTCTCTGTGTGTGTCCCTGTCCTTCTCTGCTTCTCTGTCCCTGCCCCATTCCTCTGTGTCCCTGTCTCAGTCTCTCTCTGATCCCCAGTGTGCAGAGGACCAGAGGGAGGGAGGGAGGAGCACAGGGGACTGAGGTGATGGTGCACGGGTGCCTTGGAGAAGGAAACTCTATGGGGACTACACCTGAGGGGGTAGGTGGAAAACAAATAGTCTTTACAAGTGAAAAGTGAAGTTAAAAATAAAAAAAAAGAAGAATATAAAAAAAAAATACAATCACGCCTGCAGGATCCTCATCCTGTCCTGGTTTCTGCAGCAGTGGGGGTGTGAACTGTCCACACTGGGCAGTTCCTCAAGCATCCTGGCCTATACCTGTCTCCCGCAGTGGGGCTGTTTTGATCCTGTCTCCTGGAGACAGCATAAAATTGGGTTTTGTTTTTTGGTACAACCAGTCACTCTGTGTCTTTCTCTTTGGTGAGTTCAATTCATTTCCATGAAGGGTGATGACATGATGACTTTCTACTGTGCTTTTGTCTTTAGTCAAATCCAGGCAAGAAATGTGTGGTAGGGCCTCCCCGGTGGCGCAGCAGTTGAGCGCTGGGTTGCAAGGCTGCCCGCAGCCTCTGCAGCACCGGTTCGATCTCTGGCTGCTTCCCGGCCACCGGAGGAGGGTCCCACATGGCGCGCAGACCTCTCCAGCCGCCCGCTGCTCCCCTCAGCAGTGTACTTCATCAGTCTGCCTGTTCTGCAACCTGATCTGGCTCTGGTGAATTCTCTCACCCTCCTGTACTTCTCACTGTACCCAGTGCTTGTATAAATAAATAAATAAATAATTTTTTTTTAAAAAGTTATATCTCAATAAATTTGCTTTAAAAACATAACAAATAGGGTCTACAAGTTGCCCTGTGTCTGTCCTCCACAGTATCCTCATCAAGGGCTTGTGGGGCAGGGAACTGCCTGAGCCCATGAGGAGCTGAGCACAGACGGTTTCACTGGACAGATGCTGTCAAGGCGCCTCCTCTGCGTGGTCCTGAGTCACGCGATGAGATGCTGACATCACGCTGCTTCTGTGATGGGAGAGACTTTAGGGGCCTTGGGTGGGAGGCAGCTTATTTTTCATGTGGGCAGAATGGAAATAATGAGTGTCCAGAAGGTCTACTGTGTTGGTTTTCAATTCTCCACCAGTTCTGGGATACACAGGAGGGGAGACAGTTCCCCCCGTGAGTGTGTCTGACTCGCTGGCTCTTCCTCGTGAGGAGAATGAAGCAGAAGGGACGCGCCACGTCACAGAGTCAGGCTCACAGGGGCTGAGACTTCCCGCCCGGGCTCCCTTCCTGGTCCCTCTCTGGGGTGACTCCCTGCACACGGTGGACCCTCAGCTAAGGGGACGCCCACAGGACAAGGACCAGCGGGTTTTCTCCAGGAGCCACATGCAGGAGCTCTGAGGCAGGTCCTTCCACGCTGATCACGGCCATTCAGAGTCGCCAACATCTCGTCCCCATCGTAGCCTCGTGGGACCCAGAGCTGGAGCCTCTGAGTGAGGCCCCTCCTGCCGCCTCCCCCTCAGAGACTGTGGAGACGCCAGATCTTTGTTTTAGGTGCAAAAGAGGAAGAGATTTGGTACAAACCAGTAAAATATTCAGGCGATAAAGTGATCAGTGGCTGTTTTCTCACAAGAAACAGTGGAGGCCAGAGTAGCTCACGTGACTGTCAAGGTCCTGATTGCAATGAGCTGTCAGACAAGGATTCCACGTCCTCTGAAGTGTCCTTCAAAATATGTGATTTTTAAAAATCAGTTCTACCGTTTTCAGATTCCCATTTAATTTTGCTGTTTTGTTTTCTTTATACTATCCCCAGAGCGGTGTCTGCAGGGTCACGGCACAGAGGGGCTGTCAGCAGCCTGGAGCTGTGAGCAGGGCTGACTCTAACCTGCTAGCAGGGAGTGGGGCCCTGGAGCCCCAGAATCATTCCCCACAGATAGCCCTCCAGGGCAGCACAGGCCTTTCTCCTCTTGATTCCCTGAATCACCTCCTCTTGATTCCAGGAATCTCCCTGCCACCCCAGCATTGGGGAGTTGGGGAGGATGTTGAGGCTCAGGAAATGGGGGTGTCCTCCTAACCATCTGTCCTCTCCTCCTCTCTCTCCTTCATCAGCCTGAGTGTGCGTGTTTGAGTCACACCAGCCCTGCACTGACAGGAAAGGCCCAGAACCTAAGTGATTCCCTAATCAGTTACAGCTCCAGCCCCTCTGCAGTCCCACCAGGGGAGACAGAGACTCTCCCAGCCCCAGCCAGAGTCGCATCTCCCACACAGACCTTCCCCTCACAGTGTCCCTGATGCTGCCCCTTCCTGGCCCCACCCTTCCTGGTGCTCCCACCACTCCTTTTGGGCCCCATCCCCTAGTCCCCATTTTCATCCTCTGCTCCATTTCCAGGAGCCTCCCTGTCTTCCTAGTCATGCCCTGGGGGGCTCTCCTCAACCTCCCCTCATTCAGGGATGGAAAATTTTTAAAAGATGTATATTTGTTTATTTATTTCCTTACAGCGTGGGTCATCTTTCTATAGTTATTGTTCCTCTTAGGTGCGGCCCTTCCACCAAGGATCCACCACACACCACCACCAGCTCCCCGGGTCTCTTCCCGGCTCTGATCACTCCTGCTCCCTCCTGCTGCAAGACGTGGATGGTGGTTGGCCCCGGGTCTTGGTGTTTTCCTGGAACCTTGTCCTTTTCTTGGGCGAGGCCCTGGGCTCCTGGGTAGAATTGAACGTTAATTCCCTGGAAGCAGAAGCAGAAACAAAGTACAGAGACTCTGGAGTCCAAGGATCCATCCGAGACTGAAGGAACCTCTATATTTGGGGATCAGCCCATAGTCTGGGAATCAGCTGTAATGACCTGGAAACCTGCATTTGTCCTTTGTCCATAGGACTAAGAAAATTTGGGGACTTCTGACCTGACACTGGACTTGGGCGCCCCCTTGTGAGCAGATCCCTGTCCTGCCGCTGGGGGCCCAGGGAGCCTGGGGAGGGCCTGGCTGAGCAGGAGAAAGGGCGGCTCTGGTCTCCTGTGCTCAGCCCTGTGGCCACACGGGGGCGCTGCCGCGCTGCTCCGGATTTGGTGGCGCTGCCAGGATGGGGCAGGGGCTGAGGTGGGCACAGCTGGGGATGCTGGAGGGTGGTGACCTGGGGGTGAGATGCTCTGTGAGGAGTCAGAGAAGCAGGGCTCAGAGGAGAGGAGACTCTGGAGCCTGCCCTGTGTGTGAGGTTTCCATCTTTTCTCCCAGAACCCCTCTCTCCAGTCCCTGGACGGTGATACCTGGGAAAACTGGAAAAGAAAAAAATTTTTCTTTATATAACCTATTAAATATTGAGAGTATTTTAAAAAATAACATTTAAAGAATACTGTTCGATTTACAGAAAAGTTGCAAAGGCAGTACACGTCTTGTTTATCCCACACCATTTCCCTTTTGTTAACATCCTACATGAGTACAGATTTTTTTTTTTACCACTAATGAGCAATGTTGACATAATAACTAAACGCCATACTTTAATTCGTTTTTGCTAATGTCCATTTTATGCCCAATAATCCCATCCAGTTTGCCTGGATGACAGTTTCTCAGACTTTCCTTGTTTCCTTGGGAGAGGTGTTGGGGTCACAGATGGGGATTCTTGGGTCACCTCTAAGAAAAACTTCACCAGAGTCTTCCTTTCAGTGGGGTGAGGGCACACACACACACGCACACATATGAAAAGAAAGAAGTCCATGCTTGCACAGACACAAATTGGCAGGAGGACCTGATCCTGGAGGGGGGGTGGGGGTGTTGGGGAAGCCTGTTAGTGGAGGCTCATTAGAACTCTGTTGGTGTGTGTGGTGTGGAATTACACATTTTAATAGGTGTGAAGCTGTACTCCAAAAATTTATACAGTGTTATATACTAGTGTAACACACGCATATATATATTAATTATTGCTTTTGGGTGTTTTGCTTACATTACTGCTAAAAGCCATGATCCATTACGGAGGTCTTACTATGTGGGCCTCTTAGTTGAATCATAGTCTCTGGTATACTATCAGCTTTCCAATCCTCAGATATGGAGGAAATTTCTAATTCCATTTATACCACATCTAGGTCATGGGTAAGAAAATGTTTGCTCCTCAGTTGATCTATGTAGCCAACATCTGCATCAGTAATATAGAAAATCCTTGAATTTCCTCAAATTATGTCCTGGAAAACGTTCCTCAAATTATGTCCCCTGCAGTTATTTCATTGTTTTCCTTTCCTTTCCAGTCTGATTTGGCTAATTTTAATGCCATTCCAATAGGGAACAGTGGTAGAGAAAGAAATAGATGAGATAGTAATACATCACTCCTTAATTCTTGTAGCCCTAGGAAAATCAAGTGTTCTCTATGGTGGTGAAAAGAGGAGATTATTTCCTGATGCAGGAGCACTCACAATGTAATGGAAATGCAGGGTTGTATTGCCATGGTTTGATCCATAGCACCTTTTGGAATAGTGCCCAAGTCCTGTTTCATAAGCCTAAATAACTAACCTGGACCCGGGTTCCAAGGAGGACCATGAATTTGTGGCTCATGCGTGCACACTCCTCTGCCCCACGGGGGGCATATTGTGGCAACACCCTTGTAGAGACTTTGTTTCCTGTGGTTTCCTGAGGGGAGGTTCCCCGAACTGTGTTTGCATGGAATAGCTGTGAGCCATCTACAAACTTTCATAATGGAGTTTCCCTTCATGTATTTAAGCTGTATTCTGTTGTATAGTGATTTGTGGACCAGACAATGTAGCAGAAGTACACTGAAGCAAGTTGATTAAGAGTTGATAAATGAATGTAATGTAACAGAATTAGCTGACTGCTTTATTCTCAAAATGTTTATACTTCAGTTAGTTTATGCTTTAGTTGGAATTACCATGTTAATCCCTTCATCATATTGCTCTGTACTATTCTCAAATAGTTTCTCATTAAAGTCTTTTCTCCTTGATCTGCTTTGCAGACTTTCCAAACAAAGACTGCCACCTTTTTCCAATGTATGTTTTTCAAGCATCACAGAACTGGGGTGTAGACCAGAGGTGCAGTGGTTGAAAGGATTCACCAGAGAGAGTGGGGAGCAGAACAGGCAGATGTACTGAAATACACTGCTCCAGGGAGCAGCAGGCATGACAGGAGAAGGCTGCTGCACCTTATGTGGCTTAGCTCCCTCGTGGGGAATTGAACTCAGGCCACAGCAGTGATGGAGCTGAGACTTACTCTCAAAGCCAACAGCGTGGCCCCTTTCCCAATAATTTCTCACTGCACCATTGGCCATATAGAATTTAATATAAAATGAATGTGTCTTTACTGATCAATGAATCATGTCACAGGCAAGTTTTAGATTTAAATTAATTGGTATGCATGTGTAAGGACTATATACTACATGGTTACTATGAATAGTTTTTTCTGAAATTGAAAAGACTCTTTTTGGTAAATGTCAAAGTAAAAACTAATATGAAAATATTTAACCTTTCGTTCTTATTATAACAAAATGGAAAATAACAAATGACAGGGTTTCACATGGTAGCCCTGAAGGATAATGCTTTTCAGATCCCTTTTATCCATCTCTTTTAATAGATAGCCCTTCATTACCTTTTTATGTTACAGGTTTGCATACTGAACCAGATTGCAATGAAATAACAGTCTAATGAAAAACACTATGTTTGAAATAGATGTAGGTCATTCTGTGCCCATAAATTTTTAAGTAGTTGATGGAAAATTGGTCTCTCTAAGTAAGAGATTTTTGTTTTATTTTCAAGTTAGGCTATAGTTTTGGATCTGTGGACAAACCATTTACTCTCCCTGGTATTATCTTTCTTCTAGCTAATTCTGTGAGTCATAGTCTCTTCTGGTACCATCGATATTATTGCAAAGAGGAAGATTTAATCCGGTGGGGTTTTTTTAGTAGCTGAGTAGTATTTGTGTGTTGTGCGCCATATTTTTGTAACCAACTCATCTATTGTTGGACCCTTAGGTTGCTTCTATCACTTTGGTATTGAAAATACTATTACAATGAACATAGGAGTGCACATATCCCTTCATATTAGTGGTTTTGTATACTTCAGAGAGATATCTAAGAATGGGATTGCTGGATCATCAGGTAGAACTATTTTTAGTGTTTTCAGAAATACCTATCCTACTTTTCTAGGAAAGGAAACAGTCTTCATTTCCACCAACAGTGGAGTAAAGACATGGCTATAAGTTCTGAAATCACAAAATACACAGAAAAACAAAAATGACACAGTTCCTTAATCAGCCTTAGAGATGACTTTTGTCAATCGGATTACATTGGCAAAGGAAACAAAAGCAAATATAAACAAATGGGACAATATTAAACTAAAAGGTTTCTATAGAGTGAAAGAAACCACCATTAAAAAAGCTAATGATTTGGAGAAAATACTTACATATGTCAGACAAGGGCTTAATATAGAAATTTTATAAAGAACTCATTAAACTCATCACCAAAAGAACAAATGCCCCCATTGAAAAGTGGACAGAGATGTTGAAGAGCGCCTTGTCCACAGGAGACAGAGATGGCAGCAGGCGCATGAACGTGTGTTCTTCCTCTCCTATTCAGAAAGCAAATCAGAAGCAAAATGAGCGATCATCTCCTATCTGTTAAGAGGGTTATTATCAAAATAGACAAGAAACAAGTGATGGTAAAGTTGTGGAGAGAAAAAATTCTTTGTAGATGTTGTTACAAATTTAAACTGTTCTAATCATGGAAATAGTGTGGCAATCCCTCAACAAAATTAAGAAAAGAAATATCACATGACCCAGCTAGCTGACTTCTCTTTAGTTGTCAAGCTTTACCACAAAAATATACAAACTTAAATTCAAAGAGATATATGGAACACCATGTTCATCATAACATTATTCACAACACTCAAGACAGAGAAACAAACTCAGAGCCCACTGATAGATGATAAAATAAAAAAAAAGTGATATATATGATATATATATCATATATATATATATACAGTGGGAGACTACTCAGCTATAAAGAAGATGAAATCCTGCTGTTTGCAACAACATGGATTGACCTAGAGAATCTATATTTTGCTATCTAAAATAAGTCAGAGGGATAATAAAAGCACCATATGATTTTGTTACAGGGCAAGGAGAGGGGTAGCCCAGACACCACAAACCTACCTGCTCTAAATGGGTTCTGCCGTCTTCCGCATCACCACAAACATATGAGACTTTACTGGGAAGGAACTTCAATACAATTAGGAAACAATATAGGAAAGGCAGAGACTACAGTTTCTTTTTTTTTAAATATTTTATTTTATATAATTCTTACATCATTTTTCATCTTGGCACAATGTATGCATTTTCATTTTGGTTATATTCCCAATACAATTGCACCCCCCCCTTATTTTGACTCTAGTCCTTCCTCTCCCTGCCCTCCCTCCCTCCCCCCACCCGGCACCCACTCCCCCTGCGGTGTGTCTCTATAGTTTCTAAATAAAGTATCCAATGTTACCAGTCCCCTTGTTGGTAAAAGTCCATCCAAAAGGGATTGGCCCAGAATAAGGTCCCAAAGCCTGCCACAGGTCTAAGGCATCTTCCAGTGGGGACCCATAGAAAAGGATCAGAAACCACCAGACAAGTCTGGAAGGAAAAGAGTAAATTATCAAAAGCAAGACAAAAACCGCCATTGCCACCTCCCCACGGGTCTCTCGCCCACATCTGTGTCACCCAGTCCACGACCAAAAGGCAAGCGTGGTTTCTTCACGCGTCTCTCTGCTCTACGTGCCTCCTCTGGGTCTCCTTCTGGCTCCATCCTGCTTCCTTCCTTCCTCAGTTTCCTCTGCAGCTTCTTCTCTCCCTGCTCAGCTCCACCCTCCCTTGGGTGGGGTGGGAACCTGGAACCTCCCCCTTTCCTGGGGACCACCCTGTTACAATTTCACTCCTATATGGATGATAGAGAAACAAAACAAATGAACAAACAAAACAAACCAAAAACAACATCTTAGTCTGTAAGAACAAAATATTTGCTGCCAGAGGGAAACAGGAAAAGGGGCTGAGGAATTTGGGTGAAGGAGTTCTTGTATGGTGAAGAATAGAAACTGTTTATTCAAATGTTAATTTTTAATGTACACCAAAACCTATCGCTATATAATGGTACAAACCAGTGGAACTTCAGTAAAAATTAAAAGAAAATGAAGTGAAAGACAAAGATGTTTATTAGAGCTCATGAAATTTGTGATAATTCCGAAGCTCCGTTTGTATATATATGTAAAAAAGTAAAAGCTATTCTGAGATATTTTGACTTGCTCTCTTATATGCAATCCTCATACTTTTCCTTTTTTAAATTTTTTCTCCCTCAGCAGTTAATTTTTAAAAACAATGGAATCATCTGATGACCTATGAAGGGACATTTCAAGGTCTTAATTTCAGAGGACATTTATTCTGATTGCTGTGTGTTCTTTACAGTTTTTGCTATAATACATGGGAGTCAGAATCTCCAAGATGGATGAGGGTTGCTCAAAGACCCACATTTTGATGCAAATTTCCTAAGTCATCCTAAATTCCAGCCACTTCAAAATTCATGGAGCAAACCCAAAGATGTAAAATTGTGGAGAAAAGGGGCGTCCGCAAGTCCGAGGTGCCCGACCTCCGCCTCCTGGCCCGCGAGATGGGGTGCATGAAGGCCCTTCACCACCCAAACATCGTGGAGCTCTTCCAGGTGGTGGACACCGGGCCGGAGCTGCAGCTGGTCATGGAGTACGTGCAGGGGGAGGACCTGCAGGACTTCCTGGACAGGCGTGGGCGCCTGGGCGAGCGCGAGGCCCGCCCGCTCTTTCGGCAGATCCTCGCGGCCCTCAGCTACTGCCATGCCAAAGGCATCGCGCACAGGGATGTGAGGCCTGAGAACATTCTGCTGACCCGAGAGGGGAAAGTCAAGCTGGTGGACTTTGGGCTCAGCGTCCAGGCCTTCAACCGGGCGCTGAGCAGGTGCTGCTGTCGCCCAGAATACAGGGCCCCCGAGGTCTACCTTGGCCAGCGCTACAATGGCCCCAAGGTGGACGTGTGGAGCCTGGGCGTCGTGTTCTATAAAATGGTGACCGGCACACTGCCCTTCAGGGGCCCAAACCTCTGGGCGATCAGGGTGCGCGTCGTGGGCAGGCGGGTCCAGCTGCCCGACTATCTCACGGAGCAATGCCAGGACCTACTGGCCAAAATGCTGGCACCAGACCCCTGGAGGCGCAGCACCCTGGAGAGCATCCGGCAGCACGCCTGGCTAGCAGAAAACACTGAGGGACTCCTGCCCTTCAGCGAGCCGTCCCTCAGCCCCCAGGACCCGGCCATAATCAAAGGTATGGAGCGCCTGGGCTACCAGAGGCAGGAAATTCGGGAGGCCATTGACGCTAACAAGTACGACAAGGTCATGGCCACCTACCTGATCCTCCGCTCCAGGAAGCAGGCGGGGGAGGAGGACTATGAGGAGGAGGGCCAGGAGCGGCCCAGGCGCGTCACTTTCCAGGTGCCAAAGCTCGTCACCTTCCGGGAGCCCGGTGACCCCGATTCCAAGGACAGCCTCCCGCAGCCTGAGGTTTCGGGGAATACCCCAAGGCCGGGTATCCTGCGAAAGCAGGAAGTTCAAAAGAGGGCAAAGGATGCCACCCCGGGCACCAGGGTCATCTCCGCAGGAGTCCCTGAGCTGGTGGAAGCCCAGAAGCACACCACCGCCGCAGGGCCAGGCTGCCTGTTAGATGATGCCCCGAAGGGCAGACCCTCTGCGCTAGGCCCGGTACTGGAGGACGCCTGGGGGGACACCAGCACCTCTGTGGCCAGACCCCAGCAGGAGGACACCAGGGAGCACAGTAGCACCTTGGTGTCAGTCCTCCAGCTGGAGGACACTGGGGAGCACGGCAGCACCACTGAGACAGGCCCCCAGCTGGAGAGGGACCAGGAAAGCAGGGCCAGCACGATCTGTCCAGCTCCACAGGCCTCCAGCACCCCCCTAAGACCTCCCCCAAGACGTGGCTGGCCTTCCAGTGCAGTGGCCCCTTCAGCTATCATCAGGGCCAGAGACAGGGTATTAGATATTATCCTAGAATTTTGTTGCTGCTGTGCAGCATTCGAGTTGCCGAGCAACAAAGACTAAAAATAGCACCACACCAGACAAAAGCCTCCCCACCCCAAAGCACAAAGTGGCCATGGTGAACAGGAGTACACCAGGGAAGGTTGAGGCTCTGGAGAGGCTCAGGGGCTGGGCCCAGTCACAGGAGCCAGGAGCAGCATGAGACCCATGGGACTGCAGCACAGAAATCTGGGCAAAACTGATGTCCCTGAGCAGAGCAGGTGAAGGGCCAGGAGGGCCACGGAACTGGTGAAACACCTGGAGGGGAGCAGAGTGGGTGAGTGGTGGGGTGTGGAGGGGCTGGAGAGAGCTGAGCAGGTACAAGGCCCAGGAGGGGTATGAGGCTGTGTGGGTGGCCCCAGGGCCAGAGGCAGCAAACCCTGGGCCTCTCTCCCCCATCATAGGCTCAGTTCCCTGAGGACCATACTGCCCCCTTGCTGGGAGAGACCTGCTGCTCTATCCTGGGCACAGGGATGGCATAGAGGATGCAGGAGCTCTTGCAAAGGCTTGGGTCCAGATGGTAAAACGTGCAGATTGCAAGGAGCAGATAGAGAAGGTCTCTAGCTCCCCTTAAGAAAGACTCGGGGACCAGTATATTAGAATCCAAACAGGACTCTTCAAGGTGGACAGAGTTTATGCACAGACCAACCTTACTCCACACGACCTGCTCAGCTGGAAAATCTGCACATCTTCCTACACCAGGAAGCCCTAGGCTGTGATCAAACTCAGTCCCACAGTGAGCATTGTCACCTCAAATTTTTGCAGCTTGGGATTCTTACACAGTGTCAGCCCAGCTGGTATTTCCCCTTTTAAAAATCCTCTCCAGACGGCCACCCACCCCTCCTCCTCCCTGGATTCAAACCCTGCAGGGTGACCTTAGCCAAATTGGAAACGTTAATAACGCCCAACAGATGCAGGCTTTGGACACCAGTCTCTGCCAAGTAAATCACTGGGTCCAGGAACGAAAAGCTACAGGGGCTGTCTACCTTAAATTTGTGTTTTTTATCATTGTTTAGATGGTGTTCAAGATGGGTAAAATGAAATGGCATAAGAAAGAAAGAAAGCAAAAGAAAGTGTTGAAGGTCTGAGAGAGATTTTGGTGAGAAATCATGTGTACTCAGGTGTCTCCCCCTCCTCCAACACATTCATGGACTTGCTCATCTGACCAGCAAAGTCCCCTCTGATCGATACTTCATCAGCCGAAGCTGGGGCTAGGACATCCAAATGTGGACCAGCTCTCCCTTACTGCCATGGATCCTGCCCCTAGTAGGCCCAGTGATTATGATGATGCTTTTCTTTGTTTCTACACCCTGTTTTCTCTGCTTTATCCACGCAAAGCTCTCTGAGATGAGCCTTCGCTCTCCCAGACCCGGGAAAGCCATTCCTGTTATTGACAGATGAGCAACAGGGCATTGCTCTAGGGTTTCTGGGCCAACCTGGGCTGTCCAGCGACCAGTTGCTTATTTCCATAAACAAACGGATCCCACTGTAAGAGGATGGCAGCCCTGCCTGCACGCACTTGCGGCAGCTGCTCGTCTCGCTAGACAGGCCTTAAAACCCACACTGGGCCAATCTGTAGATGTTAATTCTCCACATCGGCTCCAGGACCTACTCAAGCAGTATGTATGCAAGTGCTGGGCCCAACTCGGGCACGCATCACTGCTCCCCTGGTCCAGGTTCCACTCAGCCTACAGAGCAGAGACCCACTGTTTCTAATCCCATCACTTCAAGCCACTTCCCGATCTTCTGTCTATACCTGGAAATTCCAGATCAGCGCAGCCTCAGGCAAGGTATTAGCACTCACAGGGCCTCTGATCCTAACCTTATTTTTTTCTTTTTGCCCCATGCTTACTGCATTTCATCCAACACCGGATCCAAGACCCACCCCGTAGCACCTTTAACCAAACCTTCCACCTATATCCTCGTGTCCCTGCAAAGACCTTCTCATAACCAGGCCTGAGCCCCCACCCCGGTCTTCGCCCCCGTCCAGCAGGAAGTAGCCAAAGAAAGAACCGTCGCCCCTTTTCCTATCAACAAAAGGCTGGTATGAAAGGTCGATGCAGGGGCCAGGAATGGGGAAGCCCACATACAAACAACAAGATGGCCCTGACACCAGTACCCCTGATTCCATCAAACCGAAACTGAAGCCATAAGCAGGGGAAAACAACTCGGCTCCACGAAAAAACAACTTTGTTCCACCTAAACCTGTTCCCCCCCCGCCAACCCAGTTTTCCTGCCTAACCTCTCCTCACCCTATGAAATGACATCTCCCCCCACAATGGTTGTGACTTCAGGGACACCCCACCTTGAATCAGCAAAGCTCGCCTGGGGGCACAATGAATGTTCCCTTCCTTTGAGAAAGTTTAGCCTGGCTCCCCTTTTCTTTACCGCGCCAAACCTTTCATCTTGGTTCCCGAAACCTGGAAGGCTGTGTCCCCTGGCGCTGGGGCTGCCTTCCCGTCCCTGGGACCTCTCCTCTCCATGGCAGACGCCTCACATCCACCACCGGCCTTGATCCTTGGGGTGAGTCACCTGCCTGACCCTCCTTCCTAGGAGGCCCTCAGCCCTGGTTACCTGGCTCCTCTCCTCACCCCCATCCTGGTCGACTGTTCCATAAACCGCGGGCCTACGCCAGCCGACCCCCATTGCTCCTGGTTCTGATTTGGGGACGCCCATCCAGTCCAGGTGTCCCTTTCTCATGCCCTCCCATCTCTCCCTCCTGCAAACCAGTTGTACTTTCCAAGTCTCCAGTCTCCTCTCCCTCTTCGCCCTCTCCTCTTCTGCGTTCTCTTGTCCTCTAGATGTTCAGTCTTCACCTCCTTCAGCTCCCCAGGCCTGCCCCCGCTTCCACCTCCCAGCTACCACACCTGCTCTCACAGTCGTCCTCTTTGTCCCCTTAGGGAGGTTGCGGGGACTGAAGGAGCAGGTGGAGTCCACGATCCTTTCCCTCTGTCTGATCTCTCCCAGATTGAAAAGCATCTCGGCTGTTTCACTAAGGACCCCACTACCTACACCAAAGAATTTCTTTATCTTACCCAAGGTTACACCTAAGGTTACACCTATAACCTTCGGTGTCATGACTACACGTTATCCTCTCTTCCACCCTGACCTCTAATCAAAGAAAGCCACCCCGGGCAAAAGGGTAAGGAAGCCACCCCGGGCAAAAGGGTCACCTTTGCAGGAGTCCCTGAGCTGGAGGACGCCCAGAAGCACACCACCGCCGCAGGGCCAGGCTTCCTGTTAGAGGACGCCCTGAAGGGCAGACCCTCTGCGCTAGGCCCGGTACTGGAGGACGCCTGGGGGGACACCAGCACCTCTGTGGCCAGACCCCAGCAGGAGGACACCAGGGAGCACAGCAGCACCTCGGTGTCAGTCCTCCAGCTGGAGGAAGCTGGGGAGCACGGCAGCACCACTGAGACAGGCCCCCAGCTGGAGAGGGACCAGGAAAGCAGGGCCAGCACGATCTGTCCAGCTCCCCAGGCCTCCAGCACCACCCTAACACCTCTCCAAAGACGTGGCTGGCCTTCCAGTGCAGTGGCCCCTTCAGCAATCATCAGGGCCAGAGACAGGGTATTAGATATTATCCTAGAATTTTGTTGCTGCTGTGCAACATTCGAATTGCAGAGCAACAAAGACTAAAATAGCACCACACCAGACAAAAGCCTCCCCACCCCCAAAGCACAACCACTCAGTGGCCATGGGGAACAGGAGTACACCAGGGAAGGTTGAGGCCCTGGAGAGTCTCAGGGACTGGGTCCAGTCACAGGAGCCAGGAGGAGCATGAGACCCACGGGACTGCAGCACAGAAATCTGGGCAAAACCGATGTCCCTGGATCACAGATGTCCCTGGAGCAGAGCAGGTGAAGGGTCAGGAGGGCCACGGAACTGGTGAACCACCTGGAGGGGAGCAGAGCGGGTGAGTGGTGGGGTGTGGAGGGGCTGGGGAGAGCTGAGCAGGTACAGGGTCCCTGGAGGGTTATGAGGCTGTGTGGGTGGCCCCAGGGTCAGAGGCCTCAGGGCCAGAGGCAGGAAACCCTGGACCTCTCTCCCCCATCATAGGCTCAGTTCCCTGAGAACCATACCGCCCCCTTGCTGGGAGAGACCTGCTGCTCTATCTTGGGCACAGGGATGGCATAGAGGATGCAGGAGCTCTTGCAAAGGCTTGGGCCCAGGTGGTAAAATGTGCAGATTGCAAGGAGCAGATAGAGAAGGTCTTTAGCTCCCCTTAAGAAACAATCGGGGACCAGTATATTAGAATCCAAACAGGACTTTTCAAGGTGGACAGAGTTTATTCACAAACCAGCCCTCCTCCACACGACCTGCTCAGCTGGAAAATCTGCACATCTTCCTACACCAGGAAGCCCTAGGCTATGATCAATCTCAGTCCCGCAGTGAGCACTGTCACCTCAAACTTTTGCAGCTTAGGATTCTTACACAGTGTCAGCCCAGCTGGAATTTCCCCTTTTAAAAATCCTCTCCAGACAGCCCCCCACCCCTCCTCCTCCCTGGATTCAAACCCTGCAGGGTGACCTTAGCCAAATTGGAAACATTAATATCGCCCAACAGATGCAGGCTTTGGACACCAGTCTCTGCCAATTAAATCACTGGGTACAGGAACGAAAAGCTACAGGGGCTATCTACCTTAAATTGGTGTTTTTTCTTCATTGTTTAGATGGTGTTCAATTCCCTTCTAAAACTAAGGTTTTGCTAAGTCTGGTAAATGCAAGTGAGGTGAGGTATGTGTGTTTGAAAAAAGAAATGTATGGAAGAGGGATATTCTGAAGGGCCTTAAGATTATGTAAAGCCAGATGGATAAAATGAAATGGCATTAGAATGAAAGCAAGCAAAAGAAAGTATTGAAGGTCTGAGAGAGAGATTTTGGTGAGAAATCGTGTGTACTCAGGTGCCTCCCCCTCCTCCAACACATTCGTGGGCTTGCTCATCTGACCAGCAAAGCCCCCTCTGATCACTACCTCGTCAGCCAAATGTGGGGCCAGGACATCATGGATCCTGCCCCTAGTAGGCCCAGTGATCATGATTATGCTTTTCTTTGTTTCTGCACCCTGATTGCTCTGCTTTATCCAGGCAAAACTCTCTGAGATGAGCCTTCACTCTCCTAGACCCGGGAAAGCCATTCCTGTAATTGACAGAGGAGCAACAGGGCATTGCTCTAGGGGTTCTGGGCCAACCTGGGCTGTCCAGCGACCAGTTGCTTATTTCTCTAAACAAATGGATCTCACTGTAAGAGGATGGCAGCCCTGCCTGCGCACTTGTGGCAGCTGTTTGTGTCGCTAGACAAGCTTTAAAACCCACACTGGGCCAACCTGTAGATGTTAGTTCTCCACATCGGCTCCAGGACCTACTCATTCACCAGGCTCTCTCCCCTCCATCACCTTCTTGTCTGTTAGATTTCTACTCTCTTTGTCAAAGACCCTCTCATCTCCCTCTCCCAATCCTCGACTCTCCATCCTGCTAGGTCTCACGGGTGTTCCACTCCCTAACGCAGATAACACCCTCTTCTTACTATGGTGGACACCATCACCAGTCGCACAATGGACCTGCCTTTATCTCAAAGATTACTCCACAGGTCTCCTCCCTGGGCATCACCTGGGAACTACTCATTCCCTCCCGACCGCAATCCTCTGGTAAGGGAGCACGGGTAAATGGTGTGACCAGAGACCACCTAACCAAACTCTCCACTGAGCTGCGGAAATCCTGCGTGGAGCTGCTCCCACTGGCTTTAATGCACCTCCGAGCCACCCCTGTGGCCCCTTGTTCCTGACCCCCCTTGAACGGATGTGTGGCAGACCTCCTCTTACTAACCATGAGCTCCCCGTCCAACCTTCGCTGTTGGCTGGATATTTTTCATACTTCTCTTTGCTCAGACAGCTGCTCCAAGAACACGCACACCATTGTCTGCCACAACCTGTGCCTCCGTCCCCTGATGCACCTGTCAACCTGCTGTGTCCTGGAGACCAGGTTCTTCTGAAAGCCATCTCTCCAAAACCACTTCCGCCAAAGTGGATGGGTCCACACACGATCATCCTGACTACACCAATGGCTGTCAAGGTCTTGGGCAACACGTTCTGGCATCAGCTTTGCAGGTTCAAACCAGTCCCTGTGGACAAGCAGTATGTATGCGAGTGCTGGGCCCAACTCGGGTACACATCACTGCGCCCCTGGTCCAGGTTCCACTCAGCCTACAGAGCAGAGGCCCTCTGACTCTCCCTCCTCTGTTTCTAATCCAATCACTTCAAGCCACTTCCAGTTCTTCTGTCTATGCCTGGAGATTCCTATCAGCACAGCCTCAGGCAAGGTATTAGCACTCACAGGGCCTCTGATCCTAACCTTATTTTTTCTTTTTGCCCCATGCTTACTGCATTTCATCCAACACGGGATCCAAGATCCGCCCCGTAGCACCTTTCACCAACTCCTCACCCATGTCCTCGTGTCCCTGCAAAGACCTTCTCATAACCAGGCCTGAGCCCCCACCCCGGTCTTCGCCCCCGTCCAGCAGGAAGTAGCCAAAGAAAGAACCGTCGCCCCTTTTCCTATCAACAAAAGGCTGGTATGAAAGGTCGATGCAGGGGCCAGGAATGGGAAGCCCACATACAAACAACAAGATGGCCCTGACACTAGTACCCCTAATTCCATCAAACCGAAACTGAAGCCATAAGCAGGAGAAAACAACTCGGCTCCACGAAAAAACAACTTTGTTCCCCCTAAGCCTGTTTCCCCCACTACCAACCCAGTTTTCCTGCCTAACCTCTCCTCACCCTATGAAATGACATCTCCCCCCACAACGGGCGTGACTTCAGGGACACCCACCTTGGGTCAGCAAAGCTCGCCTGGGGGCACAATGAGTTTTCCCTTCCTTTGAGAAAGTTTAGCCTGGCTCCCCTTTTCTTTGCCACGCCAAACCTTTCATCTTGGTGCCCGAAACCTGGAAGGCTGTGTTCCTTGGCGCCGGGGCCGTCTCCCCTTCCCTGGGACTCTCCTCTCCATGGCAGACGCCTCATATCCACCACCGGCCTTGATCCTTGGGGTGAGTCGCCTGTTGACCCTCCTTCCTGGGAGGCCCTCACCCCTGGTTACCTGGCTCCTCTCCTCACCCCCATCCTGGTTACTGTTCCATAAACCGCAGGCCTATGCCTGCCGACCCCCATTGCTCCTGGTTCTGAATTGGGGACGCCCGTCCAGTCCAGGTGTCCCAGTCCCGGGGACAACCGAGCGGTGGGGACGTCACCCTCGCTCGCCTGCCCTCATTCCATAGGCCAGGACCAGGTCGTGTGTTGCTGCGATTCGGGGTCTGGGCCCCCAAAGGTCAGATCAGGTCGTGGGACGCTCTGGTCCTGAGTCTGTACCCCCATTTGTTGGGGAGAGGAGCCGACTTAACCAGGAGTCCACAAATTCCAAGCCGAGCCCGGCCACCCCTCTGGGACGCCTTCTCTCAAACCTCGATCCTCTGAGACTCAGGCCAGATCTGCACCTCAGCGTCTCATCTTCTGCAACATTGCCCGGCCTCAGTGCCCATTGGAGAATGGCTCTCACTGGCCGGGACATGGCACTTTCCATTTCACGGTCCTTACAGACCTAAACAGTCTCTGTCACCGCAATGGAACATGGTCAGATCCCTCATGTCCAGGCTTGCTTTCTCGTGCGCTCCCGTCCCTCCCTCCTGCAAACAAGTTCTACTTCCCAAGTCTCGAGACTCTTCTCACTCTTCACCCTTTCCGGACCCCTCTTCTGCATTCTCTGATCCTCTAGATGTTCAGTCTTCACCTCCTTCAGTTCCCCAAGCCTGCCCCCCCTTCCACCTACCAGCCAGCACACCTGCTCTCACAGTCGTCCTCTTTGTCCCCTTAGGGAGGTTGCGGGGACTGAAGGAGCAGGTGGAGTCCAGGATCCTTTCCCTCTGTCTGATCTCTCCCAGATTGAAAAGCGTCTCGGCTGTTTCACTAAGGACCCCACTACCTACACCAAAGAATTTCGTTATCTTACCCAAGGTTACACCTAAGGTTACACCTATAACCTTCGGAGTCATGATTACACGTTATCCTCTCTTCCACTCTGACCTCTAATCACAGAGAACGTGTTTTTCAGTCTGCTCGAGGCCACGCAGATCAGGTCACTTCACTGACACAACCATGCCCCCAGGCCCTGAAGCAGGTCCCCGCCAGGAGCTGGCTGGGAATCCCAGACTGACACTGATGCGGGTCGCGGGGGCAGGGCTCGCTGAGACGCTTCATCCCCTGCCTCTTAGCTGGGCTCCAAGTAGCAGCTGGTTTCCAAGGCAGTTAATTTTGACAAGCTGTGGGAGATCACCCAGTTCCACCCCGTATGGAGGAGGACGGGGTCTACAAACAGCGATGAAGAGCATGTGGCTGCTAGATCCGCTCATAAACCTACCCGGGATGGGTTGGTTGCTTTACAACTGGCGTAGAGGGCAGGACAGTTCAAAGCAGGATGGCTCTACGCAGACTAAACCCTTTGGAACCTGGGGAGGGATTGCCAGGTGGCCGGCCATGAGCAGATGGTGCTCGGTGGCCAACCTCCTCGCCCTGTGGGCACCTCTCCAGGAATGGCCAGAGGTAGATGGATCGGCGGGGCAGTTGGAACAGGCCCTGTATGAAATAGAAGAAACCCTGAATGCATGCAGTGCCCGCGAGGTGGCAGGAGCCATGGGATGGGTGTTTCTCACAGCTCTGCTTGAGTCCAGGCAGAAAGAGCAATCTAGAGTCCAGCGAGTATGGGATGAGATGAGGGAAGAGATGCGGAAACTGCAACAATGTTTGAGGATTCTGGAGGAAGAAGTTCGGAGAAACCAACCCACCATTCCGGAGATACCAGACTCCCGCTCAGAAAGGAAGGAGAGGGAGGCTGGCCCTTTGCCCGAGTCCCAACTGGCGATGGCAAACCAACCTGCGACCCCAGAGATGCCAGACTCCTCTGGAGAGGAGGTGGAGGCTGGTCCCATGCTCCGGGCCCACCAAGTGGTGACTCAGAAATAAAGTGGCAGCCACCCATGGTCCCAGCGTGGGGGGTGGGGGGGGTCAGGCTGCTGGACCACCACAAATGACAGAATTTACTTCCTATCAAACATACACCCAGGCAGAACTGGTGGACTTGGGCAAACAGTTTCCACCAGAAACCAGGGGAACCCTTGGCAGCCTGGCTGCTACATTTGTGGGGCCTGGGGCTGGATGGGATTATTTGCACAGCACAAGTGACGGAGAGACTGGCCTCCATGGCTTTACACCCATCCTTGCGACAGAGGCTACAGAATAGCCAGCGGTATGGCCAGGGTGACCACACCCTCCGGGAATGGATAATGGCTGCCACACGGACAGTCTGTCTGATGCAGGAGACATGCCGGACACAGTAAGTGGATGGCAGACGTACGCCGAGCTGGTACAGGTCCTTCGGGAATTGGGGATGTGGCAGGCCATGTTTAATGTGAATTCCCGTGGTCCTGATGATGAGCGTTTCACAGCAGGGATGAGAGACTTGGTATTAAAAAATGTCCCCTCATCCTCATTTGGATCCCTCATGGCAGTTGTAGCACCCCATGTGAGTCGTCAGCTACACGACGTCACAACAGTGATAGCCAGCTTGGGCGAAGTTGAGAGCCGTTGCTCTCAAAGTCAGAAGGGAATATGGGTAGTTGTTGAAAAGTCAAAAGGAATGCCAAGGAGGGAAAGGAAGCCTCTGGCATCACAGAACTTATTAAAGTCACCCATAACCAAATGTGGACAGATTTAGTGAGAGCAGGTGTAGATAGCAGTAAAATACATGCACAGCCCAATCTATATTTGTTGGAATTATGGCAGCAGCTGCAAGAAGACCAGAGGTTCATGCCCATGAGAAGGACTGCTGCTCAGGGGGAGCCTGGAAGCTCCAGGTCTCAGGCACACGCCCTGTGCCTGGAACACACTTGCTGCCAACCCCATCCTCGGGTGATGGCCTGATTGCTTTCAAATAGGGTGAGGGCCAAGGAACCTGTCCACAGGGGATGGGCGGGGACTGGAGGCCACATGTGGAGCTTGCCATCCACTGGTCCCCAACTAACATGCAAAGGGTTTTAGCTCTGGCAGACACAGGAGCAGAATGTACTCTGCTCTATGGAAATCCAGAAAGATTTCACAGGTCTACTTGTATTGATGGCTCTGGAGGCCAGAGTGTCAAGGTGATATCAGTGAGACTATCTCTGGGGATTGGGCCATTACCCCCCAAAAGAATATAAAGTATATGTTTCACCTGTCCTGGAATACATCCTGGGGGTGGATGTACTATGTGGCTTATGGCGAGAGACCACAGCTGGAGAGTTTCACCTTAGAGTGCGTGTGGTAAAGGCAGTGGTGAGAGGACACGCTAAGCATCTGCCCACACAACTGCCAGTCCCTAGGCGAGTTACTAATACCAAGCAATATCTGTTGCCCAGAGGCTACAAGGAAATGACGGGCACAATATCAGAACTGGAGAAAGCGGGCATTGTGCGTACTGCCCACAGCCCCGACAATTCACCAGTGTGGCCAGTGAAGAAGCCGATGGCTCTTGGCGCATGACAGTAGATTATCGTGAGTTAAATAAGCTAGTTCCTGCCTTGCATGCTGCAGTGCCTTAGGCAGCAGATTTGGTGGATCATCTGCTGGTGCCAATGAATGTCTTTTGCCACTAGGTTGGTACCTCGCCTGGACTAATATGTGTTCTGTTGTCTATTGTTATTATAGTGTGATGTACACTATTCACTTTTGTGGGCCATGGCTGCATTGTTTATGTTTGCTAAGAAACAAAATTGTATTATGTAGATGGTCTGGCAGAAAACCCTGAGGGGGTGGATTGTAGGGTAAGGTAAAAAGCATCAGGCTTTTCTCCCCTCCCGCCATTAGGAGAGATGACGCATCCCTGCGGGCCTGAACGCAGGCCTGATGGCGGAAGGCGGCACCTGGAGTAGGGTGGGGGTGCGGTGTCGAGGGTGGAGGAGGGCAGTGGAGTGTGCGGAGGAGAGCGGCGACTACAAACAAGGGCGAGGAGCATGTGGCTGCTAGAACCGTTCATAAACACACCTGGAATGTGTTGGTTGCGTTACAGTGGGGTGCTGGGGTTCACTCTGGGTAAGGTGTCTGCAGAGCTCCCCTGTCAGTGGCACGTGGCGAGTTTTCCAGGCGAGTTTCTCCACGAGACAGAGACGGTAGTTATATTAAAAAAAACAGGTTTATTAGGGAACGGGAAAGGGGCAGGTTTTGCTGAGAGAGGCCTGCATGGTTGAAGGCGGGCAGCCTTGACAGGTCATAGGCGGGCAGGAAGCTGCTGCCCTGCAGAGGGAGAGAGTTGGTAAGAAGAGGAACCTACACAGTCCCAGGTGGGCAGAGGGAGTGCTGCCCCGAGCCAGTGCAGAGACTTTACAGACACAGTCCTCTTCTGTTTGGGGGGGGGGGGTCACTCCTTGTGAGCCGTCAGTTGGCTGCTGATTTTGGATAACCACGCAGAATCCAAGAGGGACCGGAGATACCAGGATGGGGAGTGGAGATTCCAGGATGGGCCCAATCTCTGTATCATTTCCCTCAGGTCTGTGATCCACTCCCTAGAGCATCTGATCCTGCTTGGGTCTCATGCCTTGTGATAAGGCCCTGGTGCCTAAGGGTCACGACCTCTACAGCTGGGTTAATGGTCATGCTATTACCTTCTATCCCTACCTCCTTGTGAGTCAGCTATGGTCTTAGGGCACCTCCTTTCCAGTCTTTCTATTCTGTCCACCATCAAGGCCATTACTATTATATTTTGTGAGGAGTGGAAGTTGGGTCCAGAATGCTGGGTGAGTACAGAGTATGCGGCTCTCGTAGCAATCAGAAAATTCATATCTTGACAGTGACATCCAGGATTACCCCAGGCTCAACCACAAAGACCTCGTCACTGGGGAGTTGACGACCTCCTTGGTCCCTGTCACTTGTCTTCCAGGAGGTGGCAGTAGTCAGTCTGTTACAGGGCTGGAGAAGGACACCCCAGAACCCCCAAAGCTGCTTACTCTAAATAGGTTCTGCCATCTGCCGCATCAACACAAAACATGTAAGATTTCAATGGAAAGGAACTTTAACACAATTAGTAAACAATACAGAAAAGACAAAGAATCTGTTAGAGGTCAGGGAGAAGGGCAGCCCAGCACCACAAACTTGCCTGCTCTAAATAGGTTCTGCCATCCGCCGCATCAACAGAAAACATATGAGACTTAAATGAAAAGGAACGTTAATACAATTAGTAAACAATGCAGGAAAGGTAGAGAATATAGTTTCTAAAACAAGCATCCAAAGTTACCCATCCCCTTGTGGGGAAAAGTCCACCCAAACAGGATTGGCCTAGAGCAAGGCCTGAAAGCCTCTCCCAAGTCTAAAGCACCTTCCAGTGGAGACCCACAGAAAAGGATCAGAAACAACCACACAAGTGTGGGAGGAAAAGAGCAAAATCAAAATCAAGACAAAAACCACCATTGTCACCTCCCCACCGGTCTCTCGCCCATGCTGTTGTCACCCAGTCCACGACCAAAAGGCAAGTGCAGTTTCTGCACGTGTCTCTCGGCTCCATGTGCCTCCTCCAGGTCTCCTTCTGGCTCCATCCTGCTTCTTTCCTTCTCAGTCTCCACTGCAGCTTCTTCTCTCCCTTCTCAGCTCCCTTCTCTCTCTTCCTTTGGGTTGGGCAGGGAACCTGTAACTTCCCCTTTACCTGGGGACCACCCTATTATCTTGGATATCTCATACAGAAACACATATTTTAACTGTCTTAATTTGTTTAAGTGAGATGTCATTAAATTTTAGTTTTCTTATAAGAAGCAAAAAATAAACCTGCAAGCTCAACAATATTTAGAGAAAGTGATATTGTTTAACATTCTCATTCTTAAACTTAATAAGACCTTAGTTTTATATGAAATTTGGCCACCATTTATTTTTTTATTTTTTATTTTTTTTTATAGAGGCATGCTTTATTTATTTGTTTTGTTTATACATGCACTGGGTACAGTCAGAAGCGCGGGAGGGCGAGAGAATTCACCAGAGCCAGAGCAGGGAGCAGAGCAGAAGGACCGAAGTACACTGCTGAGGGGAGCAGCGGGCGGCAGGAGAGGTCTGCGCGCCATGCGGGACCCTCTGCCGGTGGCCGGGGAGCAGCCCGGGATGGAACCGGCGCCGCAGATGCCGCGGGCAGCTTCACAACCCAGCCCTCAACCGCTGCGCCACCGGGGAGTTGGCCACCATTTAAATAATGATAAAAGAAAAAATTTAAGGGAGAGATACCAATTGTAGCTGTTAGTTTTTCTTAGGACAGGAATTTTAAATTAATTTCAGAGTTGCAAATTCTAACATCCCAAAAACCAAATTTCTTTCCTAGGCAAGTACTAGATAGATTGATGAAAACCAAGAAAAATAAGAGAGACTTAATATCATATACATTTCCTACATAACTGTGAGGAACACAGTGTTGCTAAAGAACTTGCCCATGAGGCTAGGTTTTGCTAGGACAAGGGGAAAGAAAGAAGTCAATCTGGGATTTTTCTGGAAAAGAATTTTATCAAGAGATTTAGGTCTAATCATCAAAATGCAAACTTATCTTTTTTGATGTAGACTAGGTCAATTACTCTTCTTTTTTTTCCTGAATACTGTGTGCTTCCTTTTGAAAATAGAGACATTTCAACAAAAAATGTTGATACTCAACATGAAATCTGTAAGGCTTGCATGCTACAAATTCAACCATTAAGTTTTGATCTAGTTTTTGATTACCAAAATCTTAAATCCTGATCTCAAAATTGGGAATTTTTTATTAGACTTTATATAGTTGTCATTTATAACTAATACTCCTAAGGCATTAGATAGTGATAGAAACAGATTTTTTGATTTTTTTTTTAAACTTTGGTCATGTGCATTAGTTTTAAAAAGTAGTTATTCTTTTTTTTTTAATAATAAATTTTATTTTTATATTCCCCAACAATTGCAACCCCCCCATTCTGACCCCAATCCCTCCCCTCCCGGCCCCCACCCTCCAAAAAGTGTCTCTGGTGCATAGTTCTTTGTTGATTTTGATTTTCACTTTCTTATAGTTATTCTTTTTCCTGGTCCCTTATTTAAGTTTTCTAGATTCCTGCTATGAGTGAGACCATCCGGTATTTTTCTTTTTCTTTTTGGCTTATTTCGCTGAGCATGATCCCTTCCAGCGCCATCCATGTTGCTGCAAACTGCATGTGTTTCTCTTTTTTGAATGCTGAGTAATATTCCATGGTGTATACGTACCACATCTTCTTGATCCAGTCATCTATTTTTGGGCATTTGGGCTGTTTCCAAAGCTTAGCTATTGTAAATAGTGCTGCTATAAACCTAGGGGTGCAGGTGTTCTTTGGAATTGATGTTTCTGTGTCCTTTGGGTAAATACCTAGGAGTGGAATTGCTGGATCCTAGGGAAGCTCTATGTTTAGTAGGTCCAGAAATCTCCACACAGCTCTCCACAGTGGTTGGACCAGTTTGCACTCCCACCAACAGTGCAGAAGAGTTCCTTTTTCTCTACATCCTCGCCAACATTTGTTGTTGCTAGTTTTTTTAATATGTGCCATTCTCACTGGTGTAAGATGGTATCTCATGGTAGTTTTGATTTGCATTTCCCTGATGACAAGTGATGTTGAACATTTTTTTGTATGTCTGTTGGCCATTTGCATTTCCTCTTCAGAGAAGTTTCTTTTTAGCTCTTCTGCCCAATTTTTGACTGGATTATTTTCTTTGTTGTTGTTGAGTCTCATCAGCTCTTTGCAGATTTTTGTGATCAGTCCTTTATCATTAGTGTTGGGTGCAAAAATGTTCTCCCAGTTGGTGGGGTTTCTCTTTGTTTTTGTTATTGTCTCTTTTGCTGTGCAGAAGCTCTTTAATTTGATGTAGTCCCAGCTATTTATCTTTGCCTTCACTATCACTGCTTTGGGTGATGTGTTTGTAAAGATGTCTTTGATGTGCAAATCATGTAGTGTTTCGCCTATATTTCCTTCTATGTATTTTATGGTTTCAGGTCTTATGTCTAGTTCTTTAATCCATTTTGAGTTGATTTTTGTGTATGGTGTGAGGTAGTGGTCAAGCTTCATTCTTTTGCATGTGGCAACCCAGTTTTCCCAGCACCATTTATTGAACAAACTTTCTTTGCTCCAATGCATAGTCTTTGCTCCTTTGTCAAAGATTAGTTGACCATAAATCTGTGGGTTTATTTCTGGATTTTCTATTCGATTCCATTGGTCTGTGTGTCTGTTCTTGTTCCAATACCATGCAGTTTTGATGATTATGGCTTTGTAGTAGAGTTTGAAGTCTGGGAGTGTGATGCCTCCATTCCCTTCTTTTTTTTTTTCAGGAGAGCTTGGCTATTCAGAGTTTTTGTGATTCCATATGAATTTCATCAATAATTGTTCTAGTTCTTTGAAGAATGACATTGAGATTTTGATTGGAATAGCATTGAATCTGTATATTGCTTTTGGTAGGATGGCCATTTAATAATGTTTATTCTACCAATCCATGAGCAGGGGATGTCTTTCCATTTCTTTGTGTCTTCTATTTCTTTTAACAGTGTTTTATAGTTTTCTTTGTATAGGTCCTTTACCTCTTCGGGCTCAGTGTCCAAGGCTTCCCCCAGGCGCTGAGCACGTGCTGTTGTCGTCCAGAATACAGGGCCCCCAAGGTCTACCTTGGCCAGCAGTACAACGGCCCCAAGGTGGACATGTGGAGCCTGGGCATCATGCCCTACCAAATGGTGACCGGCACATGGCCCTTCAGGGGGCCCAGCCTCAGGGCAATCAGGGAGTGCATCCTGGGTGGGAACATCCACCAGACCACCTACTTCATGGTCCAGGGCGGGGACCTGCTGGCCAAAATGCTGGCATGGGACCCCTGGAGGCGCAGCACCAAGGAGAGCATCCAGCAGCACGCCTGGGTAGCAGAAACGAGCAGGGGACTCTGTCTTCAGCGAGCCGTCGCTCTGCCCCCAAGACCTGGCCATAACCAAAGGTATGGAGCACCTGGGCTACCAGAGGCAGGAAATTCGGGAGGCCATTGACACTAACAAGTACCGCGAGGTCATGGCCACCTACCTGATCCTCTGCTCCAGGAAGCAGGCGGGGGAGGGGGACTATGAGGAGGAGGGGGAGGAGCGGCCCAGGCGCGTTACCTTCCAGGTGCCGAAGCGCGTCACCTTCTGGGATCCCGGTTACCCTGATTACAAGGCCTCCCCACCCACACCCACCCCGCTGGCACCTGAGGTTTCGGGGAATACCCCAAAGCCGGGCATCCTGGGAAAGCACCCAGTACAGAAGATTGAAAAGGATAACAACCCCCACTCCCTCAGCCTGAGGTTTTGGGGAATGCCCCAAGGCCAGGTATCCTGCGAAAGCAGGAAGTCCAAAAGGGGAAAGGATGCCACCCCGGACAACAGGGTCATCTCCACCAGGTTCCTGAGCTGGAGGATGCACAGCAGCACACCACTGCTGCAGGTCCAAGCCTCCTGCTAGAGGACACCCCAAAGGGCAGTCCCTCTGCGCTAGGCCCAGAGCTGGAGGATGGCTGGGGGGACACCAGCACCTCTGTGGCTAGACCCCAGCAGGAGGACACCAGGGAGCACAGCAGCACCTCGGTGTCAGTCCTCCAGCTGGAGGACGCTGGGGAGCACGGTAGCACCACTGAGACAGGCCCCCAGCTGGAGAGGGACCAGGAAAGCAGGGCCAGCACAATCAGTCCAGCTCCCCAGCCCTCCAGCACCACCCTAAGACGTCCCCCAATATGTGACTGGCCTTCCAGTGCAGTGGCCCCTTCAGCAATCATCAGGGCCAGAGATAGAGTATTAGAAATTATCCGAGAATTTTGTTGCTGCTGTGCAGCATTGGAACTGGAAAGCAACAAAGATTAAAAATAGTGCCATACCCGGCAGAAGACCCCCCACCCCCAAAGAACAAGCACTCAGTGGCCATGGTGAACAGGAGTACACCAGGGAAGGTTGAGGCTCTGGAGAGTCTCCGGGGCTGGGCCCAGTCAGAGGGGCCAGGAGCAGCATGAGACTCACAGGACTGCATCACAGAAGTCTGGGCAGCACTGATGTCCCTGGAGCAGAGCAGGTGAAGGACCAGGCAGGCAACGAAACTGGTGAAGCATCTGGAGAGGAGCAGAGCGGGTGAGGGTTGGCGTGCGGAGGGGTTGGGGAGAGTTGAGCAGGTACAGGACCAGGAGAGGGGTGTGGGGCTGTGTGGGCAGAGCCTCCAGAGGTCCCAGGGCCACAGGCGAGGAACCCTGGGCCTCTCTCCCCCATCTTAAGTACTGCCCCCTTGGTGGGAGAGACCTGCTGCTCACCCCGGGCACACGGATGGTGCAGAGGATGCAGGAGCTCTTGCAAAGGCTTGGGCCTGGATGGTAAATCGTGCAGATTGCAAGGAGCACATAGATAGGCTCTCTAGCTCCCCTTAAGAAAGACTCTCGGACCAGTATATTAGAATCCAAACGGGACTCTCCAAGGTGGGCAGAGGTTATTCACAGAGCAGCCCTAATCCACCATGACCTGCTCAGGTGGAAAATCCACACATCTTCCTGCTCCACGAAGCCTAGGCTATGATCAGTCTCAGTCCCACAGTGAGCACACCTAGGTGTCCAGTGTCCCCGGGGCCAAAGCTGCAGCTCGTCATGGAGTACGTGCAGAAGGGATTTTGCAACTTGGGATTCTTACCCAGTGTCAGTCCAGCTGGAATTTCTCCTTTTAAAAATCCTCTCCAGACGGCTACCCACCCTTCCTCCTCCCTGGATTCAAACCCTGCAGGGTGACTTTAGCCAAATTGGAAACATTAATATCGCCCAACAGATGCAGGCTTTGGACACCAGTCTCTGCCAATTAAATCACTGGGTACAGGAACGAAAAACTACAGGGGCTGTCTACCTTAAATGTGTGTTTTTTCATCATTGTTTAGATAGTGTTCAATTCCCTTCTAAAACTAAGGTTTTGCTAAGTCTGGTAAATGCAAGTGAGGTGAGGTATGAGTGTTTGAAAAAAGAAATGTATGGAAGAGGGATATTCTGAAGGGCCTTAAGATAATGTAAAGCCGGATGGGTAAAATGAAATGGCATTAGAATGAAAGCAAGCAAAAGAAAGTGTTGAAGGTCTGAGAGAGAGATTTTGGTGAGAAATCGTGTGTACTCAGGTGTCCCCCTCCTCCAACACATTCATGGGCTTGCTCATCTGACCAGCAAAGCCCCCTCTGACTGACCTTTTGTCAGCTGAAGCTGGGACCAGGACATCCAAACTTGGACCAACTCTCCCTTACTGCCATGGATCCTTCCCATAGTAGGTCTGGTGATCATGATCATGCTTTTATTTGTTTCTACACCCCATTTTCTCTGCTTTATCCAGGAAAAGCTCTCTGAGATGAGCCTTCGCACTCCCAGACCCGGGAAAGCCATTCCTGTTATTGACAGATGAGCAACAGGGCGTTGCTCTAGGGGTTCTGGGCCAACCTACGCCAGTCAAGCGAGCAGTTGCTTATTTCTCTAAACAAATGGATCCCACTGTAAGAGGATGGCAGCCCTGCCTGCGTGCACTTGCGGTAGCTGCTCGTCTCGCTAGACCTAAGGCCTTAAAACCCACACTGGGCCAATCTGTAAATGTTAGTTCTCCACTTCGGCTCCAGGACCTGCTCACTCATCAGGCTCTCTGCCCTCCATCACCTTCTTGTCTGTTAGATTTCTACTCTCTTTGTCAAAGACCCTCTCATCTCTCTCTCCCAATCCTCGACTCTCCATCCTGCCAGGCTTCACAGGTGTTCCACTCCCTAACGCAGGTAACACCCTCTTCTTACTACGGTGGACACCATCATCAGTTGGACAGTGGACCTGCCTTTATCTCAAAGATTACTCCACAGGTCTCCTCCCTGAGCATCACCTGGAAACTACACATTCCCTGCCGACTGCAATCCTCTGGTAAGGTAGCACGGGTAAATGGTCTGACCAGAGACCACCTAGCCAAACTCTCCACAGAGCCCACAAATCCTGGGTGTAGCTGCTCCCACTGGCTTTAGTGCACCTCCGAGCAACTCCCCATGGCCCCTTGTTCCTGAGCCCCCTTGAATGGATGTATGGCAGACCTCTTCTTACTAACCATGAGCTCCGCGTCCAACCTACACTGTTGGCTGGATATTTTCCATACTTCTCTTTGCTCAGACAGCTGCTCCAAGAACACGCAGACCTTTGTCTGCCACAACCTGTGCCTCCGTCCCCTGATGCACCTGTCAACATGCTGTGCCCTGGAGACCAGGTTCTTCTGAAAGCCATCTCTCCAAAAGCACTTCCGCCAAAGTGGATGGGTCCACACACGATCATCCTGACTACACCAATGGCTGTCAAGGCATCAGCTGTCCAGGCTCAAAGCGGCCCCTGTGGACAAGCAGTATGTATACAAGCACATGGGCCCAACTCGGGTTTGCATCAATGCATCCCTGGTCCACATCCCACTCAGCCTATAGAGTAGAGGCCCTCTGATTCTCCTTCCTCTGTTTCTTTTTTTTTTTTTTTAAAGATTTATTTATGCAAGCACTGGGTACAGTCAGAAACACAGGAGGGTGAGAGAACTCACCAGAGACAAAGTGAAGAGCAGAACAGGCAGACTTGACGAATCACACTGCTGAGGGGAGCAGTGGGCGGCATGGGAGGTCTGCCCGCCATGTGGGACCCTCGCCTTGAGGCCAGGGATTGAACCGGTACTGTAGAGGCTGTGGGCAGCTTCACAACCCAGCGCTCAACCGTCAACCGCTGCGCCACCGGGGAGGCCCCTCTCCTTCCTCTGTTTCTAATCCCATCTCTTCAAGCCACTTCCAGTTCTTCTGTCTATGCCCAGCAATTCCAGATCAGCACAGCCTCGGACCAGGTATTACCTTGGCCCACAGGTGGCATTTTGTGACTCGGCCTTGGCCAGGGCTGAGGAAGAACAGGTGCGGCTGCACAGGCAGCTAAAGGAGCAAAAGCTGGTCTGCTGGCTCTTGGCTCAGCAGGTAGCCCCATGGGACCAGGAGCCTGAGAAGATGGAGGCCCCAGCCCCCGGGGGGAAAGTGTGCCTGGGGAGACCCACCAGGCCCTTCAGGGAGCCATGGAGAAACTGCAGGTGAGTGTGTGTAAGGCAGGAAGGAATGGCCACAGGGCAGGTTTTCTGATCCAGCAGACCGGGTAAAGGAGAAGTGAGTCCTGGAAGCCTCAGTGAATTTTGCAGACTTTTATTGAGATTTACCAGATACATGGCAGGTAGGGGTGCTAGGGGGCCAGGAGGCTGACAGGCCTCCCAGCCCCCAGCAAGTCTTCACTCTTTCTGGGCTCTCTGGCGTTCTCTGGTGGTCTCTGCTGCTCTGCTCTCTCGGTTCTACTTCTGCTTCTCTGCTGCTGCGGGCGTCCCCGTGACGCCACCCTTAAAAGCCCATCTTAGCCCAGGTGAATCCCATCTACCTATGCCCACACCCTACTCCAGGTGCCCGCATCAGGCATGCATTTGGGACCACAGGGTTCCATCATCCATCCTATGGGCGGGAGAGCAGAAAAGCCTGATACTTTTACCTTACCCTACAATCCACCCCCTCAGGGTTTTCTGCCAGACAGTCTATACAAGTGATACACACGTTTCTCTTGACGAATATGAACACTGCAGCCATGGCCCACAAAAGCAAATGAAATATATCACAATGAAATATAACAGAACACAAATAAGTCCAGGCAGGCCATCAACCTAGTGGCAAAAGACAATTATTGGCACCAGTAGATGATCCACCACTTCCGCTGCCGAAGGCACTGCTCATGCGAGGGAGGGAACCACTCAGGCATCAGCTGTCACACGCCGGGAGCCATCAGGCCTCCCGGCCCCCTCCGGCTGCAGTCTCGGCCACAAGCCACACACCACATCCACCCTCAGGATGCACTCACTCTTGGGTTGGCGATTCTGTACTCTTTGGGGGTAATCGCCCATCCCTCAGGATTTTCTATCTGTAGTTGCTCCAACGCTCCAACATGCAGGCCCCTGCACTCAGGCCAACCCACTGCACAAGCACATGGGTCGGGGATCCGTGGATACAAGTCCACATGCGGCTTCTCTTGGGTCCCCCTCTTTGGCTGTGGGCTCCACCACAAGCCACGTTCCCTACCCATCCCCCAAAGATGGGCTCCTCAGCTCCTCACCCTCACTCAACTATGAGCAGGGCATCACCCACAGGTGATTTTAAAAGACTCACTGGCCTTTAGCTTACGTAGTGCTTAACAGCCGCTCAGGGCTTCCCGAACTTAGCATCAGCTTTTGCCTTCTCAGTTGGCTTTTCTCCTCTGCTTAGCTGCTGGGCAGTACACCGGCTGCCTTTGGCCACCAAGGCCCACTGACACCCCTAGACTCCCATCTCTGGGTGTGTACAATCCCATCCTTCCTCAGGGTCCCCAAAACATATCAAACTTGCCAAGGTCCTCCCCCTTCTGGCGGGATTGTTAGTCCATTAGTCCAAGTTCATCGGCTTTTCCCTTTGTCCACACTGGGGAGCTCTGAGTCGTGGTCCTTTCTCCCCCGATGATTCTTGCTGCCTAGGCGGGGATTGTTGGCGGGTCCTCTCGGGCATCTACTCCTCCAGGCGAGGTCTCATCCCGCAGCTCCCGGACTTTGCCCTTCCCCTGTCCCGCCATGACACGTCCAGCGCTGTCACAGGCAAACACTGTCTGCTTCTCCTCAGTCCCTCCCGGTCTTCGGAGGGCTCCATACCGGTCTGCATGGATCATCTTGCTGACTTACACCAATTGTAAGAGAGGAAGGAATGGACACGGGGCAGGTTTTCTGATCCAGCAGACTGGGTCCAGGAGAAGAGAGTCCTGGAAGCCTCAGTGGCTTTTGTAGGCTTTTATTGGGATTTACTGGATACATGGCAGGTAGGGGTGCTAGGGGTTCCGGGAGGCTGGCAGGCCTCCCAGCCCCCAGCAAGTCTTCACTCTTTCTGGGCTCTCTGGCGTTCTCTGGTGGTCTCTGCTGCTCTGCTCTCTCGGTTCTGCTTACGTTTCTCTGCTTTTGCTGTGAATGCCACCCTTAAAAGCCCAGTCTTAGCCCAGGAGAATCCCATCTACATATGCCCACACCCTACTCCAGGTGCCTGCATCAGGCTTGCATTCAGACCACAGGGTTCCCTCATCTATCCTAAGGGCGGGAGGGCAGAAAAGCCTGATAGTTTTATCTTTCCCTACAGTGTGGTTTTCCAGAGGGCTAGGCGGGCTGGGTGCTGGGCAGGCCGGCACTGCTGAGCCCCTGAGCCCGCTGTCTGGCCGAGGGCAGCTTTACCGAGCTCATGCAGGAGAAAGTGGGCTTACAGGACTGGATGGAGGAGCTGGAGCATCGATGTATCCAGATGTCTGGAGAGACTGACACCATCGGTGAGCGGGGAGGCTTGTGCCCTGCAGCTGGGGTGCAATGCAGAGGCTGGGGAGACCCCAGCAGCTGAGCTGTCTGTGCGCCCTCCCCCTGGGAGAATACATCGCTCTCTACCAGAACCAGAGAGCAGTGATGAGGGAGGAGCACCAAGAGAAGGAGGAGTCCATAAGCCAGCTGGCCCAGGACAAAGAGGAGATGAAGGTAGTCAGAGCTCTGGCTCCATGGTGGTGTGGCTGGGGGCGGGGCGGGCTTCTGAGCATCTCTGCTTCCAGGTGAAGCTGTTAGAGCTGCAAGAGCTGGTTTTGTGGCTGGTGGAGGTGCACAACGAATGGCGGGCGAAGCCCTGAGCACCTGCCCAGAACCCTGCTGCTGAGCACACTAGCGCATGCCTAGTCCCCAAGAAGCTTGGCACCGCCAACGTCCAAGGTGAGGAAAGCCCCTAACGGGCAGCTGGTCAGGAAGAGCACACTCCGCCAGGCACACAGCATCCTGTCTCTGTCTCTCTGTAGGGTAAAGAAAATATCAGGCTTTTCTGCCCTCCGCCATCAGGATAGATGATGGATCCTTGTCCTGAATGCATGCCTGATGGCGGGCACCTGGAGTAGGGTGTGGGCATAGGTAGATGGGATTCAGCTGAGCTAAGACTGTGCTTTTTAAGGGCGGTGTCACGGGGACGCCAGCAGCAGCAGTAGAAGCCGAAGCTGAAGCCGGAAGAGAAGCCGAGATCACCAGAGAGCCCAGATAAAGTGAAGATTTGCTGGGGGCTGGCAGGCCTCCCAGCCCCCCAGCCAGCACCCCTGCCTGCCATATGCCTGGTGAACCCCAATAAAAAACCTGCAAAGCCACTGAGGACTCTGACTCCTCCTTTACCCGGTCTGCATGGGATCAGAAAACCTGCGCTGTGCCCTGCTCCTGCCCTTACACTCTCTAAATAACCAAGTAAGGTGAGCCTTGTCCACGATGTGTAGCCGACCCAGGGTGAGGCCCAGCTGGGCCTGACTCCGCTCGAGAACGCCTCTGCGCAGCAGGTCGTTCAGCTGCTTCAAGAAATGCAGAACTCCCAGGAAGGCGTCACCATTGGAAAAAGCCCATGCCTTCCCTTCTTCTACCAGGCTGAAGACAATGAGGTGAAGATAATGGTGGTCTAGGCCACCGGCATGGGGCCGGAGGCTCTGCCCCCACCTGGCCCTCACCAACCCATCCCTATTCCCCAGGCTTCCCCCCCCCCCCATCCTTTGGCTCTCCTTCCCAGTCGTCCTTTCATCCCTCGGCTTAAAAAAGGGGTCCAACAACTCCCCTATCTAATAGGGTGAAATAGGTGCAGACCCTAGCCTCTGAGGTTAGGGCTGTGTCTTCATTTAACTCTAGACTAATCATACTTCCAGAGGCAAGGAGCTAGAAATATCCAGCTAGTTATTTAGGGGGCTCCGTTCTACAATATAGGGGCTCCTTGAATGACCAATTGAATCCTTACCAGGCCTTCTTGCAGAGGGCCTAGGTTATATTAGGCAATTCTGGGCCACGTGCCCCCCACCTCACCCCAACCATGTCGAGCGGGGCAGCACTTTGAAAGCCCAGCACGGGGGCTAAGTGCAGACAGAGATACCAGCTGGGGCAGGTGGGCACCAACACCTGTCTAGAGTGTAGCCACGGAGATAGCAGTGGTTTATTTGAGACCACCCAGATCCACAAAGGGGTGGCCTCCCCTGCTCCCTTTTGAAATTTCCCCATGGGCCTTTGCACCCAATTTTGTTTTTGTTTTTTTTTGTTTTGTTTTTAATTTTTTGTTGGACCCAATAATTGTTTTGATTTGTCTTTATTTTTTTATTTTTACTTTTTGTTGCACCCAATTATTCTGGAGGTGATCCCTATCTGCAAAGGGGAGGCCTCTCCTACTACCTAGCAAAAGTCCCCATGGGCATGTGTGCCCGATTATTTTGTGGGAATCCACCTGTTAAGGGCGGGCTCTGCTCACTACACATGTCTTGCAGCTTGAGGTTACCCTGTCCCACTCACAAAAGTCCCGCGGGCATGAGGCCACCACAGTCCTCAAAGGGGTGTCCTCCCCTGTCCCCGCTCACAAAAGGTCCGCGGGCATGAGGCCACCCCAATCTGCAAAGGGGTGGCCTCCCCCATCACCCCTCAAGTCCTGCGGGCATGAGGCTACCCCAATCCACAAAGGGGTGGCTTCCACTGTCCTCCTCACAAAAGTCCCACGGGCATGAGGCCACCCCAATGTGCAAAGGGGTGGCCTCCTCCTTCCCCCCTCACAAAAGGCCCATGGGCATGAGGCCACCCAATCTGCAGAGGAGTGGCCTCTCCCGTCCCGCCCCTCACAAAAGATCCACAGGCATGAAGCCACCCCAGTGCACAAAGGGTGGCCTTCCCCTTGCCCCCTCACAAAAGTATGAGGCCATCCCAATCCACAAAGGGGAGAACTCCCCCATCCCCCTCCTCACAAAAGTCCTGCAGGCATGAGGCCACCCCAATCCGCAAAGGGGTGGCCTCCCCCGTCGCTCCTCTCGAATGTCCCACAGGTATGAGGCCACCGCAGTCCACAAGGGGGTGGCCTCCACTTGCTGTCTTTGCAAAAGTCCCGTGGGCCTCTGTGCCTGATTATCTTGGGGCAACCCCGGATTTGCAGAGAGGTGGCCTTCACTCTTCTTTTACAGAAAGTCCCCATAGAGGGGATGCATGGCTTACTCAGGCAATTTGGGGGTACACACTCCCCCAACCCTGTGGAAAACTGGGCTTGGCCAGAAGCCGGACCGGGGTGGCTGGTGGAGGCAAGGCGGAAGGCGCGGGCGCCCCGCGGTGTACATACTGTGCTGGGACGTGTGTACATGGGGCTGAGATGGCCCCTGTATCACAGCGGAGGCTGCGGTGGCCCCTGGGAGAGGAGGTTTCTATGAATCAGTTGACATCGAGGAAACTTATTTATAGATCGCCCAGGACAGAGGAAGGAGGCAAGGCCAGGGAGTGGTTCCTGGTGTTTCACTTTTGTTTCTGAATAAACCGAACTCACCACTTGGTCGGGCCCTGGGATCTGGGCTCAGGCGCTGCGCTGGCTGTGGGTCCTGCCAGCAGAGGGCAGGCTTCGGGGTGCAAGGTGTGCATTGGCGCTGCCTGTCAGGGCATCCAATCCCCCTCAGCTCTCTGACCTGTGGGGCCTGTGGGCTGCGTGCCGCCCCGGGAGGGCCAGAGTACTGGCTTCCAGGCTAGGCATTTCTCCTCTCACCCTGTTCCTCTGGGGCCCCCACCCAGGCCCCATGAGTCCTCCAGGCTGGCACTCTACCCCTGGTGGCCACAGCAGGGTTCAGATGAAGACCAGCTAAGTGCAGGTGCTTTCCCGAGCAGCCTGGGAAAAACTGGGGCCTCCCAGGCACCCCTGCGCCCTCATGCTTAAACCTTCCCTTCCCCCTGAACGCCACAGAACACAGCCAGCACACAACACGTTGCTCCCCATTGTTCAGAAATGGGTTTCATTCTCAGCCAAGAGACAGCAGGACTGGTCGCGGCCAGAAGCACACAGCTGCCGGGACAGCACCCCCATGCTCGGGGAAGGGGCAGGAAGGTGGCTGGGGGGGCTGACTGTGCACAGGCCGGGAATGGCAGGGAGGCTCGTCGGAGGTGGCACGTGTTGGCGGGGGTGGCTGGGGTGACAGTGTTTGCTTGTAGTTGGGCCACAAGACTCAGAAGGACAGCACAGCCGGCGGTTCCCAGCACCAGAGATGCGCGCTTGCACGTGTGTGTGTGCCCGTGTATTTATAGACATGCATAGAGCAGGGCAGGAGCAATACCACCGAGGGGGCACAAGAGTCACCGAGGTCACGCCTGGGGTGTCAGCTCACCGCCACAACAGACTAAAGTCACAGATGAAGGGGGAGGCTTGGGGGCCGGGGGCCAAGTCACAGAACAGTCACCCAGGCAGGCCCGGGAAGAGAGGTGTCCCAGGAAGAGGAGGGGTCTGGTTAGAGGCCAAAGGGGGCCCTGGGGCTCTCAGGATGGGATGGACTTGCCTGACCTGATCAGCTGGCAGCTGGAGAGAAGCAGAGAGAAAACAGGGGAGGGCAGAGAAGGGGGAGAGCTGGGAAGGCAAGTGCAGCCTGGGCTGCAGCGCTGGGGGGGAGGTGGGGAGGGAAGACGAAGCAGGGGAGGGTGTGGGCAGGGGTTCTGGATGAGAGGAGAGGGGGGGCAGGGAGGGGGGATGCAGGAGCAGGAGCTGGAGCCTCTCCCTGCTCACTCGCCGGCCTCTCACACACACCAGACAGTGCACCCGTGGGCCAGACATGTGATCGGCCCCCTCCGGCTCCCTCCTCTCTGCTCCCCTGTCTTTCAACCCACCAGCCCAGGGTCACCCTTAGTGTCAGGAGTAGGGGGCCTCGGGCCCCACGTGACACCACCATTTCTGATGGAGAAAGACAGGGGAATACCACTGTTTGCCCCGGGAGGGCAGAGCTGAGAGGATGGCTGGAGGGAGCACCGGGGGCCCCCTGGGGTGGGCAGAAAGCACAGTAGTTCCCCATATGGACCCTGGGGAGGCAGGGAGGGCAGGAGGCCAGATGCTAGTGGCCACAGGCTTATAAGTCTAAGAGGGGAGCCTCAGCTGGCTGGGGGACCACAGGTCGTGTAGGTGAGGCTGGGCCCTTCCTGGTGTGGAAAAGCAGAAGAGCCAGCATCAGTGTAGGGGTGCGGGGGCAGGCAGGTCTGTGGGGCAAGTTTTACTGACCAGCTTGGGTAGAACTCAGAGAAGCCGACTTGCCCAGGTCAGCCGGCACTGAGGTCCCCTGGCTGAAAAAGGAGAAGTGACACTATGGAACAACAGGCCCAGGTCCACGGGCCTGCAGGCGGGCTTCGGTGCTTCACCTGGGGCACAGGGACGGCCGTGGCCCTGTGCTGGCGGGAACAGCAACAGCAGGCACGGAGGGCAAGGCGCTCTGTGGCCTGCCTGGTAGCAAGGTGGCTGCGGGCCGAGGGTGTGGCTTGGACCCTCAGGCTTTCCAAAGCCATCAGACAACCTGAGCCTTCCTGAAGGGACTCAGTGCCACAATAAGGAGGAGGGGTCAGACCTCCTCTGCCCTGTGGTGGATCCTGTTCCAAAGCTCCCAAGGCGGCTGCCCTGCCCCGCAGCACACTCACATAGGGGGATGGGGGCTGCACCCCCAGCATGAATTTCGAAGGCTCCCTGACGGCCTGCTCCCTGACAGCGGCACAAGCGGCCTATCAGCTCAACACCCTGCGTGACCATCTGCACTGCAGGTCCTCGAGCCTAGAGACTTCCACAGCCAGAGGACCTCCACCTAGGTGGAAGGCCCGGGTAAGACAAGTCTCAGTGGCTGTCTTCAGTCGGAGGTACTTTGGGAACCTGGGGTTGGCTTGCCTGTATGAATGTAAGTGTGTGTGTGACCAATATAGGAATAAAATTCTCTCTGAGAGCCAACTTCTGACTGAAGCTTATCTATCACCCTCGCGGCAGATGCCTTCTCTCAAACCTCGGTCCCTTGGGGCTTAGGCCAGATATACACCCTAAGCATCTCATCTTTTACTGCAGCGCTGCGTGGCCTCAATACCAATTGGACAATGGCTCCCACGGGCCGAGCATGGCGCTTTTGACTTCTCCATCCTTGTAGACCTAAACAGTTCTGTCACCGCAATGGAAAATGGTCAGAGATCCTTTAGGGCCAGGCTGGCTTTCTCTTGCGCTCTGGTCCCCCCCTCCATCCCCTCCCTCCTGAAAACCTGCCACACTCTCCAGGTCTTGAGACTCCTCTCACTCTCCCCCTCTCTGGACCCTCTTCAACGTTCTCTGATCCTCTAGTTCTCAGTCTTCACCTCCTCCAGCTCCCCAATCCAGCATCCCCTCTTTTTTTCACCTCCTAGCCACCACACCCATTCTGGGTGGTTCTCTTCTGGGTCCCCTCAGGGAAGTGGCGGGGACTGAAGGAGGAGTTAGAGTCCATGGTCCTTCCTCTCTGTCTGGTCTCTCCCAGACTGAAAAGCCTCCAGGTTCTTTCACTAACAATCCCACCACCTACACCAAAGAGTTTCCTTATCTTACCCAAGCCTGTGACGTTACTTGTCATGATTACATGTGATCCTCTCTTCCACCCTGACCTCTGACAAAAGGGAGCAGGTTTTTAGGTCTGCCCAAGACCATGCAGATCAGGTCCCTGTGACTGACACAGCCATGGCCCCAGGCTCTGCAGCAGTTCCCAGCCCAGAGCTGGGTGGGGCTACCAGACTGACACAGGCAGGGCCCCCGGGGCAGGGCTCACCAAGACCACTTTATTACCTGTCTCCTAGCTGGTCTCCAAGAGGCTGTGCACAAAAGTGTAAATTTTGCTAAGCTCAGGGAGATCACCCAGTCTGCCTCAGAAAACCCTGCTGCCTTCCTTAGTCGCCTGACGGAGGCGTTCCAGCGCCATACCAGGCTTGACCCTGACTCAAATGGAGGCTCAACAGTTCTGGCAACCCATTTTATATCTCAGTCAGCTCCTGACATTAGATAGAAGCTTAAGAAGTTTGATATGACTCCCCTGATGGCGCAGATGGCAAAGCGCCGCTCTGTGAGTCTCTCCGAGGCCTCTGCAGTGCCGGTTCCATGCCGGCCGGCCAGCAAGGGTCCCACATGGCACAGCAGACCTCTCCTGCCTCGCCCGCTACTCCCTTCAGCAGTGTATTTCGTCAGTCTGCCTGTTCTGTTCTCCACTCTGTCTCTAGTGAATCCTCTCACCCTCCCACGTATCTGGCCTGGACCCCGGTTCTAGTGTAAATGAATAAATAAATCTTTTTTTTTTTTAAAGAAGGCTGAGGACTGTCCTCAAACCCCTATCCAGGATCTGCTGAATATGGCCTTGACAGTTTTTAAAAACCGGAAGGAACAGGACAGGGCAGAGAGGGAACTCCGTAGTCTTCAGAAGGCTGGGCTTCAAGCTCAGGCCCTGGTAGTGTTATAGGACAGGGAGAGGGGCAGCCCAAACCCCGCAAACCTGCCTATTCTAAATGGGTTCTGCCATCCGCCGCATCAACACAAAACATATGACACTTTAATGGGAAGGAACTTTAATAAAAACTAGGAAACAATACAGGTAAGGCAAAGAGTCTAGTTTCTAAATGAAGCACCCAAAGTTACCCGTCCCCTCGTGGGTAAAAGTCCATCCATATGGGATCGGCCCAGAACAAGGCCCCAAAGCCTGCTACAAGTCTAAAGCATCTTCCAGTGGGGACCCACAGAAAAGGGTCACAAACAACCGGACAAGCCCGGAAGGAAAAGAGCAAAATCAACATCAAGATAAAAGCTGCCATTGTCACCTCCCCACAGGTCTCACCCACATCTGTGTCACCCAGTCCACGACCAAAAGACAAGCGCAGTTTCTTCACGTGTCTCTAGGCTCCATGCGCCTCCTCCAGGTCTCCTGGCTCCATCCTGCTTCCTTCCTTAGTCTCTTCTTCAGCTTCTTCCTCTTCCTGCTCAGCTCCACCCTCCCTTGGGTGGGGCAAGGAACCTGGAACCTCCCCCTTTCCTGGGGACCACCCTGTTACAGTAGGGCCTTGAGACCGCCAGGCCATGTTCCTCCAACCACCGCAGTGCCTGCCGCCCGACAGAGGACGACAACGGGCCCCATGGCCCCCAACCGACCACCGCTGGGAGCCTGCTTCAAATGTGGTCGAGAAGGCCACTGGTCCAGACAATGCCCCAACACCTGCCAGGACCATGCCCCATCTGCAACGTCCAGGGTCACTGGAAAAGTGACTGTCCCTCCATGCCTGGCTGCGGTGGACCAGTCCTTCCAGCCCCTGCAACTCTTGCCACCGGCGGTCTTCGGTTTGGCAGCTGAGGACTGAAGAGGCCCGGACTCATCGACCCCGATAAACTTCAAGGAGCCCAGGGTAACAGTCAAGGTAGCAGGTAAGTCCAACTCCTTTCTGGGCTCTCCTTTAATATGTTGCTGGCCTCCTCCTCTGCAGACCTTCTCTGCCACAATCTCAGCAACACACTGCACAACTCCTCACCTTCCTGGGCTCAAATGGATACCGTGTCTCCCCGTCCAAAGCCCAACTTTCAGTTCCCACAGCCGTCTATCTGGGTCTTCGACTAACTCCTTCCTCCAAACAGCTGACGGTGGACCACAAACAGGCCATCCGGGACCTTCCCTCCCCTGAATCGGCAGAACAAATCCTTTCCTTCCTAGGTTTGGTCAGATTCTTCTGTCACTGGATCCCTAGTTTTGCTTTCCTAGACAAGCCACTGTACGACACAGCAAAAGCCTCCCTCGAAGGACTTCTCCAATCTCCCGGGGAGGTCTGCAGGGCCTTCCTTTTACTCACACATATCCTCCTTAGGGCACCTGTCCTTGGCCTTCCTGACCCAGAAAAGCCTTTCCTCCTGTGCACAGACGCACATCGGGGTATGGCGGCAGGTGGCCTTTCCCAGCCTCTGGGCCCAGCCCTGTGTCCTGTCGCTTCTCTCTCCAAGCAGATGGATCCCACCGTCAGGGGCTGGCAACCTTGCCTTAGAGCCCTGGCGGCGGCAGCTCTACTCACCCGGGCAACCCTCAAACTTACTCTAGGAAGACCTGTCCAAGCACATTACTCGCACAGCCTTCAGGCCCCCCTGTCTCCCCACCCGCTCTCCACTTTCACTCCTGCCCGCTCACAGGACTTCCACGTGCTCTTTATCGAAAACCCTCTGGCGAGTCTCACTCAGTCAACTTCTCTCAACCCAGCCCCTCTTCTGTCTCTGGCCCCCCTTCTGCCGCTCATTCGTGCCCTGAAATCCTGGGCGAAATGCAAACCTCCAGACTGGGTTTGGCCGACTCCCCTTTGTCAGATGCCTACTGGACTCTGTCTGTAGACGGCAGCTCTTGCGAAGGTGCGCGAGGTCAGCGGAGGGCTGCCTAGGCCATGGTTACCCTCGATCAGGTCATCGAGGAAGGAAAGCCGCCCGGAGGAACCACCTCCCGAAAGGCAGAACTCAGAGCACTTACCGGGGCCCTCACCCTCAGCAACCATAAGAAAGTCACCATCTATGCGGATTCAACATATGCCTTCCTTATGGCTCACAGTCCTGCTGCGATTTGGCAGGAAAGGGGGTTCCTCTCCACCCAGGGGTCCCCCATCATGAACGTTAAACTTGCCCTTAAGCTTCTAGCGGCCTTGCAGCTTCCAACTGAAGTCGCCATGATCCACTGTGAAGGACACCACACGGACAATTCTTATGTGACCACAGGGAATAACAAGGCTGATGCAGCAACAAGGGCTCCCACCACTCACTCTGCTGCAGATCCTGGTCCTCTTCTCTCTCTATCTGTCCCCTCCATCACTCCGACTTAGAACCTAATGAACGCCAAATCCTGAGTCTGCTCTTCCACCCCTCCTTGAATGCAAAAGTCTGGCAGCTGTGTTCCCATCGTCAAACCGGTGCTCGTGGATCACCTCAAGGGGGAATTTGCCAACCTCCTTCTTCTGCAGCTCACCAGCTGCGTGGACACTTACCCGGACAGGATCGGCAGGTGGATTTTACTCACCTCCCTACTCACAAAAAAGTTAAATATCTGCTCACAACGGTTGATACAATAAGAGGTTGAGTCAAGCCCTTCCCCGCAGCTAGAGAAACGGCTCAGGGGGTAAACGAGGCCCTTCTTAACCACATTATCCCATGCGTTGGCCTCCCCACATCTGTCCTATCTGACAATGGTCCAGCTTTTATCTCAAAGATTACTCAGCAGGTCTCCGCGGCTCTGGGTATCACCTGGAAGCTTCACATTCCCCACCACCCGCAATCCTCAGGGAAAGTGGAGCGCGCCAATGGGCTCATCAAGGGTCACCTGACTAAACTCTCCTGAGAGCTCTGCAACTGCTCCAGGAACATGCAGACCGGTACATACCCAGTCCTGCCCGAATCTCGACCTCCTCAACTGACCTTCCCCACCACTGCATCCAGGAGACCAAGTTCTGCTCAAACCGCTTCAGCCAAAGCCACTGCAACCTCCATGGACTGGTCCGCACACAGTCATTCTCACCACGCCTATAGTGGTAACACCTCTGGGAGACCCCTCCTGGTACCATCTCTCTCGGGTCAAACGTGCTCCCGAAGACAAACAGTATGTATGTTGTAACCTGGGTCCTTCTAGGATGCGCATTTCTTGTCAAAATCTCCCCTAGCCCAGTGTCCTATGTGTGGAAATTCAAAGTTAGGGAGACCTTTGTCTCAGGATCCACGGAGACTACCCACTTGGTGGGTACTGCAGAGTGCCCACAGGCCGGATGCACAGCACCCATCACTCTCACCCTAACTCTTTCATCAATGAACAACACTATGAACACCATGTTTTCTTTCTTTTACCATCAAACCTTAGATCATTGCAAGAATACCTACAAAGAATATGGGGGGTGCCCTTATCTGTCATGTACAGTGCACCTTCCAGACAAAGGCCGAATGTTCTCTCCATCTGTCATAATACGGGTTTCAATACGAATCAAGTTAACTATCTTTTTCATTTCCTTGGGACCTACGCTGGGTACAGGGAGTCCAAGCCACAGGGTACACTGGCTGGCATTCCTACACAGTGGCAACATTTTCCCATCTCAAGGGACTATGTCCCGACACAAAATGCCACAGTCCAAGTCTCCCAGGACATCCTCCATTCAGAGCAAGTCCTACAAAATCAGCTAACATCATCAGAAAAGACAGAGACACCCTCAACCTGGATTCGTAAAATACAAAACGCTATACTATTCCTACATAACTCTTTTGGATCTAATACCTTTCTTGTTTCCTCTGTGCTTCCCTTCAGAGGCCTCTACTGGCGGCAGCTCCAATTCATCTCAATACCACTATGACCAAGATAACGGACGCTGCTTGCCAGACTCCCCAACTCTCAGTCCCCCTATGGGACTCCAATCACAGCTACCCCTGCTAGCAAACTGAAGCCCTTGTCGGCTTTCATTCCTGCACTTCTAACATTTCAGTTAAAGGATAGATACCTCCTTAGAAAAAACCCCTGTGTCTTTAGCATCATCACAAAGACAGCTCCCCTCCCTGGCACAGGCCACTCCAAAACCGGCAGGCTCTCGACCTGTTAAGGGCTAACAGGGGGGCACCTGCCTGTTCCTCAGGGAAGAATGTTGTTATTGTATCAATGAATCAGAGATTGTAGAACAAAATGTGGAAGACTTCATGAATCTACGCAAAGACATGAAAGGGAAAGTGGGGGCTCCAATTCCCCACTGACATGGTTTCAAAATCCTATAGTGTTATGGCTCCTCCCACTCTTGGGGCCAATACTAATGATGACTTTACTTTTTTTTTTTCTTTTTGCTCCTTGCCTCCTGAAATTCACACAGGCTCACATTCAGGAAATGTCTCCTACCACCTTTAACCAACCCCTTCTCCACACATATTCTCGCATCCCTGCAGAAGACCCTCATAACCAGGCCTGAGCCACCCCCTTGGCTCTCTGCCAGACCAGAGAGCAGTGATGAGGGAGGAGCACTGAGAGAAGGGGTTCATAAACGGGCTGGCCCAGGACAAAGAGGAGCGGCGAATGTGCGTGGCGGGGCAAGGGGTGGAATGTAGTTCCCTCACAATCCCTGGGAACCATCCTTATGTCACATCAAGAGCTGGGTGCTGGATTTGTTGCCCCAGCCCCCCAGGACTAACCCCCTTTCAGGTTTCCCTTGTGGCTTCAGATTACCAACTTGAAGGGGACCCGAGACCATGGGACCCGACCCTGGGAGAGGGTTCAGGCTCGCTTCCTTTGTACTGTACCCCACCTTTAAACACTGAGCGCCTACAAAGCCTACGCTTCCCTAGTAAACTTGAAGCGTTGACAACCGCTCTGGGTGACACTGGGAAGAATTGTTTAGTTTCGTTTCCTGCGGGGTTTCTACTTCTCCACGGAGACTTTCCAATTTTCGTCTGACTTCTCCATCTCACATTCTAATTCCTTATGACCCTGGGGCCAGAGTGCCCCCCAATCAGTGCTCTTTGGAGTGATCTGTTTACCCTCTGTGGATCAGATCCCAGCAAACTGACCTTCCCAGTTGGGAATCTTCCCCCAGTCGTCTCAACATGGGTTGCTCAGCTCACCACAGGATAAACAGGCGACTGAAGCATCAATTCTGCTTGAGTCTCCTGAGGAAAAAAAGCCTTCTGTGTTAATGCACGTATGCAGACATATGTGAGATTGTAACAGATTGCTCTGAAATGGGCCTGGCTGTGCCCCTGGCTGTCCCCTCACTGCCTCCTGCCATGAGCATCCACTGGTGCAGGAGCTTGAGCAGCGCTGCCTGCTGGCAGCTACTGAGTCATGGCATCCCGGAAGTTCGAGTCTGAAGACTGAGTGAAAATTCCTAAACATTTTTTCTTTAAACCAAGTTATCAGTCCATTTCTTCTGTCATTGGGAGGATGGGACGGGGGGACTACTCACAGCACCTGGTGGAGATGTTGGTGGCATGAAGTCAGATGGCAAATCTAACTTGTAAAGTGGGGTGTGAGTACAGGGGCTTGCCGTTCTCGTGAGCCTCAACTCTCTTTTTCCTCTCCGCAGTTGACAGACTACCAAAGGAAAAACACCTTGGGGTCTCCTGCAGGAGTTAAGGAAAAAAAGAAGAAACATGGCAGTAGGCCAGAGACAACCACTTCCAGTGGTTGTAAGTCATCTGAAGATGTAAGTCTTGCTCAGCCAGGCTGGGAGAGGGGTGCTCCAGGGGCAGCTGAGTGAGAGGTGAAGAGCATGGAAGAAGTGGGTAAGAACCCTGGGTCTGAGTGCGGCCTCTCCGTAGCTCTGCTGGGGATCTGATTTGGGGCGACACTGTTTAAGCTCTTTGTCCACCTGTGAGTCAGGCTGCTACAGCTCTACTTAAATCTAGGCAGCATCCGTGAGAGGATTGTGCATTCATCCCTTCGTGCGGGGCCTGGTGCGCAGTGAGCCTTCAGTACAAGGCGTCGCTATGGACTTCTTGTTCTGGCAATTTCCCTCATCCCCTGCCTCAAGGGGAAGCCAGTCAGTGAGGACACCCTCTCCCTTTAGGGTGGCACAGATGAACCCTGGGTGCTCGGGATTAGGTGACCTCTGAGGTGGGAGTCCGTCTTTGCCACCTGCTTGCTGGGTGATCCCAGGGAAAGTCACCTCCCTCCCGGGCCTCAGTTTCCTCACCTGGAAGATGAAGTTGTTGGGCCAGATCAGTGTCCTCAAGACTGATTTGGTAGCTTTGATCATCTCTTGGTTCATGTTGCTTTCTGCCTCAGGTGAGGTGGTGAGCCTCAATAAACCCCCGCCCCAAACACGGGGCTTGCCATCTGGGCATGTCCTGCAAAGACCAACAGTCCACACTGCAGTTGATTTTCCAAAGTGATGAATTCATTTTAGCTTAGGAGTAGGAAATGCAAGATTAGGAGAAAAGGGGCTTTTGTTACAGGTGCAAGGACTAAGGTGAGTTTTGTAGCAGAACTGCAAGTGCGTGAGGTTCACCAGAGATGAGTGACTGGGACATCCTCCCCCACTGTCTTTTAAAAATCAACTGACACTTACCCATCTCCCATGGGCCCTTGGCAGCAGACACTTTGCTAGGCGGCAAGGTGGGATGTGGCAACTGAGGGAGCAGTTGGCTCTTAAGGGTCTGGAGGCTGGAGGGGGTGGCCTTTGAGACTGATGTGTAGAGGTGGGCAGTGTTCATCCCCGTGGAGAACGGGTGACGTGGGAGTCCCGGGCAGAGGGTGGGTGCAGGAGATGATCGGATTTGGAGCCCAGAGAGCGCTTGGTAAGGAGGCTGGGGTGCCCTGGGCTGGGGGATGACCTCGTCCTGATGTGGAAGGGGACACTGATCTTTGGGTCTCCAGCTGTATTGGGTGGCGTCTCATTGTTACTTCTGTCTGTCCTGGCCCATCAGAATATGGAGGTGACCGGCTCCCTCCAAACAGAGCAACACACCAAGAGCGAGCTGGCCATGAAACTCGGCCAGGTACGGGAGAAGCTGGCAGAGCTGAAGGAGCTGGCAAGGCCTGCGCTAGCTGGGAAGGGCTCAGAGGCCTCTGGGAGGGAGGTCCTTAGGCCAGGACAGAGGTAGCTCCAACTCAGGGCTGGGGGGCACTGATGACCCTGCAGTCCTGCAAGGTCTGTGACCACCTGTGCCCTAGGCTCTGACATGAAGTGGTGGGTTCCTCGGGACTGCAGGTCACCTCCCTGCTGAAGGCATGAGCCAGTAGGGGAGAGACGAGGAGACGTGGAGACATCCTGGTTCCAGACTTGGCCCGGGTCACGCTTCACTGAACAGGGCTGAGCCTCAGCATCCTTCACTTCAGAGAGCACTAGAAAGCAGTTCTGCTGCGGTGAAGGAAGGGGCCTGGGCAGGTGGCAAAGTCCCACAGTGCCTGCCTCAGGAAGAGGGGCCCGCGCCTGTCCCCCGCATCTATGGGCGCAGATCTGTGAGATGACTTGGCGGCAGGAGCCAGCAGCAGCGGTGGTCTCCACTCTGCTGCTCCACCACAAGTCTGTTGTAGCAGTTGCTCCTCAGAACTGCCCTTTTCTGCATGCTTCCTGGGTTATGGGCAGGACCAATGAGGTGCAAGTTCTGAGCTGATTGGTGCTAAGTGGTCCAGTCAGCCAAGGATGAAGATGGTCCAGGGCCTCCCTGGTGGCCTAGAGGTTAAGTCTCGGCACCATCACCACTGCTGCCTCAGTTTGATCCCTGGTCAGGAGCTGACCCACAAGGCACAGCAGACCTCTCCTGCCTTGCCAGCTGCTCCCCTCAGCAGTGTGTTTCAGTCAGTCTGCCTGTTCTGCTCACTCTACAACTTTGGCCAATACCTCAGTTCTTCTGCACAAAAAAGGAAAAATAGTCCAACCAGACTTGATGTTGGGACACCCTGAAGAGTGATATAAGCCAGGGTTAGAGGGAGCTGAGGGGCTCTGTTACAACCTCTAAAGAAAGAAGGGGAAGACTCTGTTCCTGGCCTCTGAAGAAAGGAGAACCAGAAGCTGAAAGAAGAAAAGCAGCACCCAGGAGCCAACCTCTGCGGGAGGAAGAGAGGATGAAGACCTCTGTCAGAGACTGGGCCTCCAGTCCTCAGTCTGACATCACCGGAAAGGAGCAAAGGCTCCGGGCCTCATGTCTGAAAGAGCTGTTTGTTGTTGGTGTTGTCCAGCAACTCATAAAGAGCTTTTAACACTTGGTGTCTCTGACACAGGCTGGGATCCCAACTGAAAAGGGTAGTCACAGGGCATGAGGATGGGATGCCAGGATAGGCCGCAGTGGCACCCACCTGCCCGGGCTCTAAGATAAGAGAGCCGCCAAAAAGCCCCAAAGCCAAAACCAAGGGCTGGAGCATTACAGTACCCATACGATAGGGGCCTACAGGCTGGAGCCGATGGAAGGATAGTGCCCAGTAGGGGACTCATCACTGTGGTTCTCAACCATGTTCACAATTGCAAGAGACTTCAGTCTGGGAACAACCACCTTGGGGGCCTCCCCTGGTGGCGCAGCGGTTGAGTGCTGGGCTGTGAAGCTGCTGCCTCTGCTGCCCACAGCCTCTGCAGCGCTGGTTCCCCGGCTCAATCCCTGGCCGCAGGTGAGGGTCCCACATGGCGGAACAGACCTCTCCTGCCACCCGCTGCTCCCCTCAGCAATGTACTTGGGTCCTTCTGCCTGTTCTGCTTCCTGCTCTGGCTCTGGTGAATTCTCTCACCTTCCCGCGCTTCTGACTTTACCCAGCGCTTATATAAATAAAAAAAAGAAAAAAGTTCTATTTGCAGAACTTCTAACCTCCTGCAACCCCCTGTGCAGAGTAAACAGGTGCTCTCAGAGACTCCAGCTCCCTTTAGGGTGGCAGGCGCCAGCACACCAGCAGAGGACCTTACACTACTTCAAAGGAAACTGGCACCCCCTGATCACTGCAGCACTATTTACAGTAGCCAAGCTGTGGAAGGGGTTGTACATAGATAATAGAATACGACTCATCAAGAAACAAAAACTCATGCCATCTGGGGCAACATGGACGGAGCTAATGGAAAGAAGCCCAAAGGAGAAAGACAAAAACGTCACTTAGATATGGATATAGAGAAATTAAACAAAGGGCTAGATTAAGCTATCCCTTGAGTCTCCCAGGTGGTGCCTGACTACTGGCTGGGGCTGCAGACCAGCCTAGACTTCCTGGCCTGGCAGCACTGGATGGTGGACTGACCCTCTCTAGTTTGACATCAAACTTATTTGACGACAAAGCCTGACTCCTGCTGACTGAGTGCCCCATTGTTTTGTTTCACCTACACCACCACTGGATCCCCAGCCTCTGCTGTTTACTGGGTCTGAGATGGATCTTGTACTTGATGCTGCATGTAATTTTTTATTTCTTTGTTTTTAGATTCATTTTTAATTTATTTATGCATACGAGAACTGGGGAACAGGCCAGAGGTGCAGAGGGTGAGAGGATTCACCAGACACAGAGTAGGGAGCAGAATAGGCCAATCCACTGAAATCCACTGCTGAGGGGAGTGGTGGGTGAGACAGGAGAGGTCTGCTGCCCCATGTGGGTTGCTCCCTGGCCAGGAATCAAACTCAGGTCTAAGCAGTGATAGCACTCAGACTTAAACCTTATGCCCCCACAGAGGCCCTGTTTTATTATTATTTTTTACATCTTTTGATATTATTTAAAATAATAGAAGCACTCCTACTGCTCTACTTGCATAATAAACACGCTCCAGCCCTTGGCTCAGGTCAGGTTTACACGTGTCTTTGTCACCTTTGCTCAGTGTCCATCTCTCATAACAGTGCAAGCTCCATGTCTCCAGGGTCCTCTCTCTGCTGCCATTGTGTCTGCAGGGGAGGCAGCTTGGGGAGGCAGGAGCCAGCCAGGGAGAGGGATGCTGGGAAGTGAAGGGGAGGCAAAGGCAGAGAACACTAGGGAGATGCTCCCTGGTTCACTGAGAAAAGCATTTCTCAAAGTGTGGTTGTGGAATCCTTGAAGTCACCCAGAGCCTGTCACAGGAGCCATGAGGTCAAAACTATTTTCTAAACGTCACTTAGACACCATTGGCTTTTTCACTACTTCGCCATCTGCTGAGGTAAAACTTACTAAAAATGGAGCTTAAATTACTAACTGCAGTTATTCTTCACAACTACTTACCTCAGAAACACAATTCAAAGGCAGTGTCATTTCAAAGTGTCTTGGTTGAAGCATTAAAAATTATCTTCATTATTCTGTCATCCTCAAATCCACATTTTACAGCACCTGATGCGATGACACGCAAGTGCACACACAACACTCCTGTTGCGTCCCCAACTACCATGTGCCAAGGAAAATATTTGCATGAGATGAATTAGACAGTTTTTCTTTTTTTGTAGGTAATTCCATCTGCACATGAAGGAATGAATGACAAAATCTGTGGCTATTTGATTCGGTTAATTAGACAGACATTGTCCTGAACATGAGTGTGTGCTCCTTTAAGAAAATCAACTGACAATTGATAACTGACAGTCACTTCTCCTTGACCAAATATAAGTGCTCAGAAAAAAACAGAATCATGGAAAATTGTGTCCTGTCACTAACTTGACAACTTCCAGTACTACTTTTACTTTTTGGATTTGTGGTGAAAAATAAAATGAATTTTTTAAAATAATTTGATTCCAGTGTAATGAACATTGAAGAGCTTTATAATTTGTGGAACAATATATTACTTTACAAAAATCACACATTAAAACTAACTGCAGTTAGTTTTATGCAAGAGAGAACTAAGGAAATGTAACAGAATAAGAAATATTTAATGATATTGTTTCAGGTTTCACTTTGCAAATAACCTGGGAGAAAATACCAGCTGTATAGATTTAATTTAGTATCAAAGTGAAATATTCACAATAATGTGAAAACACTACTCCAACATATTTGTGTGAGGCTGTAGACATTTTTTCATAGACTTCAACCAGAACCACAGCTAAATGCAGAAGGAAACTTGAAAATCCTACTGTCTTCTAATGAGACAGACAAGAAAAAACAATGAGACAGACAAGAAAGACAACTGCAAACATAAAACACGTTAAAGATCCACTCTTCCCATTGCCCTGATTAAAAGAAGTTATTTAACAGGCATTGGTTATTGATTATCTATTAACAGACATTGGATTATTACTATAATTCTAAATGAAACAACCACATGATCAAACTCGCTTTATTCCCAGTGTGGTAAGTATGGGGACCAATACCTCCTAAACAAGATTATGCTTGGCGTCCTCCCTAATTTGTCAGACTGGACACGGATCCGGAATGGAAAATGACTGAGAATCGCAGACCCAGTGCTGGGGTCACAGAGACAGGGTGAGGAAGCTTTGGGTGAGGAGAGGAGGGGCCAGAGCAAAGCCCCAGGGCCCCAGTCTGGTTCTCATAATTCCAGGCCCCAGGGCTGTGTCTAGGGCAGGAAGGTTACTGTTGGGGACACCCCACTGCCCCCTTAGCCTCACTTCTGTCTCCACCACCTGTGCTGGGCCCTGGACACTTGTGACTCCTCCCCAGTTCTCAGTCCCCAGTGCCTGGAGGTTCCCAGAGAACCAGTCAGCATCACTGCCTGCCCAGTTAAGTCTCTGTCCACCAGCCTAGAGTCAGAAGCTCCCCAGACCCCAGCAGTGCTGGTCTTGGGGCCCCCAACCCTCCTCCTGCTGCTTCTCTCCAGGGCTCTGGCCCAGACAGACACCTGGGCTGGTGAGTGCAGGGTGGAGGGAAAAGGCTTCTGCAGAGGAATCTGCTGCCTTAGGCCCCTCTGTCACCCCCCTGGCCCCCTCAGTCCTGGTCCCTTTCTGTCCCCCCACCCTGCCTCCTCCTTTTGTCCCCTGAGTCTTGCCCCTTCTGGACCCGCTGCCCATGTTCAGTCTCTGGAGCTCCCTCCCTCCTGGACACTTTCTCCCCTGCCCCATCTCCCCGGGACTCAGGACCCGCCCCGGGAGGAGGGTCCGCCCGGCTCTCACCCCTCCCCGCCCCCAGGCTCCCCCTCTCTGAGGGTGTTAGAAATGGTGATGTCCCGCCCGGCCTCGCGGAGCCCCGGTGCATCGCGGGGGTTACGTGGACAACACGCAGTTCGGGGTTCGACAGCGACTCCCCGGGCCAGAGCGCGGAGCCGCGGGCCCCTGGGCGGGCGGGCGGGGCGGGAGGGTCGGGCGAGGAGACGCGGCTCCGCAGACACTCGGCGCGGAGGCTCCAAGCGCTCCTGGAGGCCCCGCGCGGCCGCCGCAGCCAGAGCCGGGCCGGGGAGCAGCGCGGGCCGGGGCGGGTCACCGCTCCCGCCCCACCCCCCGCCCCGAGTCTCGGGGCCCCGTGACCCCCGAGGCCGTGGCCCCTGCCAGGCCCCTTGACCAAGGAAGAGCCCGCGGGACTTTCACCCTTTAGGTTTTATTTAAGTTTGGGATTATTCAGGGCGGGAGATCGGGTGCGGGCGGGAGACCACGGGGTGACTGAAGGGCGGGCTCAGGGTCTCCCACGATCCAGAGGACTCTGGGCTGCGCCGCGGGGCCCGACGGCGCCTCCCCCGCGGGCACGACCAGCTCCCCACGACGGCGCCGGGGACGCGCCCTGGCGGGGACCTGCGCGCCTGGACCCGGCGGGCCCGCGGCTCAGCTCCCCGGCGCGAGGGGGAGGGGGAAGTTCGGGCAGAGCAGGACGGGAGCAGCCCGGGGGGCGGGTGCGTGGAGGGGCCCCCAGACTCCTGGGGATGGGGAAGGAGGCGCCGCAGCTCAGAGGTGAGAGGGCTGCGGGGCTTTGATCTCCCTGAGGCGCGCACCCCGCAGGGCAATGGAATCATGGTGAGGAAGCGCCCCCTTCTGGCCAGAGAGGGAGCTGTCGGCCTCGTTTTCCAGCTCTGGGATGGAGACTGGCCCAGAGGCTCCTACTTTTTCTGAAGGACAGTTAAGGAATCCAGTTTCTCCTGAGAAAGAGGGGAGACCACCCATGAAATCACCCTTCACTGGATCCTTTTGACCGGCGCCATCTTAGGAGCAATGAGTTTCTCTCTCGAGATCTTGTTTTTTGGTCAGAGCATTTTTGGAGATCTCCCTCCTGCCTGTCTGTGTCATCACCCTCCACCCAGGTCAGCAACAAAATGCTCAGAGACCTGCATCCCACCCTGGGCTCTCACCTACTATCCCAGACTCCCAGACCAGGCTGGTTTCTGGGGTTTGTGCCCCTCCCTCCATCTACACTGTTCTCTCCACTGGAGGATGGTCACATGAGGCTGCTTCAGTGTCCATGGAGGAAACAAAAAGCATTAAAATTCCATTTCTTCCTACTCAGGCCCCCCAATCGCCATATGTGACCCATCACCCCATCTCTGAGCATGAGGTCACCCCGAGGTGCTGGGCCTTGGGCTTCTACCCTGATGACATCACCCTGACCTGGCAGCGAGTTGGGGAGGACCTGACCCAGGACACAGAGCTGGTGAACACCAGGCGGGGGGGCAGTGGGGACTGGAAACTTCCAGAAGTGGGCAGCTGTGGAGGTGCCTTCTGGAGAGGAGCAGAGATACACATGCCATGTGAGCATGAGGGGTTGATAGCACCCCTAGTCCTGAGATGGGATAAGGAGGGAAATGTGGGCACAGAGGCTGACTTGGGGCCATCAGAAGCCCTTCTGGAGACCTTCAGAGAGTCAGACCAAGGCCTCAGGTTCAGGGTCTGACCTTCCCTTCCCTTCCAGTGCCACCTCCTCAGTTCTCCATCCTTGCCGTGGTCCTCATTTCCAGCTCGGTTTTCTTTAGAGGTGCTCATTGGACACAAGGTGGCTTCATGTGTGAGGGGGTAGAAGAAGTGCTCAGGTAGGGAAGGGAGTGGGGGATCTTGTCCACTGGGGGCTTTCATGTCCCAGGGAGAACTTGCCCTGCCTGGTTAATGGGAAGTACCATCCACACACACGGGTGTTGCCCAGAGGGCATTTGGTCCAGTCCCCCCCTCACCTCCTTTCTTCATTTTTCCCAGTCCTGACCTGGGTCTTTAGTCCCAGTTCTGGAAACTTCCCTGTTCTGCAGGATTAGAAGATTCCTTTAGGACTTCTGACCTGACTACTCCCTGGTCTCACCTGATGCTTCTTCCCACAGGAGGACAAGGAGGAAGCTACACTCAGGCTGCAAGTAAGTGTGGTCAAGGCTTGGATCCCTGAGCCCTGGGAATGGCGTAGATGGAGCCCATGGGGGAGTCACTCTCATCAGTTTCTCCTGTGGTCTCATCTCTCACCAAGTTTTGTTGTGTTCTCCCCCAGGCAGCCACATCCCTGTGCTCTGAAGTGTATCTCCGCCCCTATAGGTGAGACCCTGGAGAATTGCAGTGGGGGTGGGGATTGAGGCAGAGAGGCTGGGACTATGCAATGGGGATGCTTTCAGGAGGACATCTTGGGAATGCAGTGGACCATTGATAATGTTAACACTCGGGTAATGAGTGAGCTGTCAGGGGTGAAGATGCCACCACATCCTAGCAGGGGCCAGGACAGGCGGAGGGGTCCTGCCCAGCTCCTTACACCTCAAGCCAACCATAAACCTCCTTCTCTTCTGCAGGTCCAATGCTTTTTCAGTCCCACTCAGAAGCTCCTTCTCCATGGAACTGTATTTATTGGGGTGTTGTTCTGACACTCTTTACACTGTGTGAAATTTGAATTACTTTATTCTGGGGCTTGATGTTAATTGACTTCCCATCATTTTATATTGTGTACCCTGTCATTCTTGTTACACACACACACACACACACGCGCGCGCGCACACACACACACACACATGCGCATATTCCCCTCTCCTTGGGAACCAGACCCTCACTCAGCACTGGGGTACTCTGACCCTCTGTCTCTGGTCCCCTCAGAGCCGCCCTCTCTGCAGTGTCTCTACTCAGCAGTGCCTGGGCAGCCCCAGGAGTCCCTGCACCTCCTGCCTCTGCCCTTGTGGGCAACCAGCCCCTCACCCTGCATGGCAGTGAGGAGGCGAAGGCCAAGTCCTGAGGTCAGTGACCAATAGAGGAGACAATTTACCTTTTTCTTTTCTTTCCCCCCTCATTGTATTATTCAGTTGAGGTTAGCATTGGTTTACACACTGTATGTGTTCAGAGGCAAGGGTCACATCTCTTCAGATGTTTGTTACCACATCACACCCACCCTAAGGGCACCCACAGTCTTCACTACAGTCCATTGGGCCCTCTTCCTACTTTGTTTCCTACTCTTACCCCCAGCCATAGCTTCAATTCTACAGTCATATATATAGAATATGTTTTGGTTTAGTTTCATCTGTCCCAACTTTGTTTCTTTATATTCCAAATATGAATGAAATCATCTGTATATAACTTTTTCCTTCAAATTTATTTCACTTAGCATAATCCCATCCATATCTATCATGTTGTTGCAAAGTCAATATTTCATCTTTTTCACAGCTGAGTAGTATTCCATAGTGTGTATAGCTTGTGTTCTTTATCCCCTCATCTGCCGTTGGGCACTTAGGTTGTCTCCATAGCTTGGTTATGGTAGACAGTGCCGCAGTGACTGTAGGAGGTGCATATTCCTTGGAATTAGTGTTTTAACTTCTTTGGATAAATACCATGGAATGGGATGCTTGACCATATGACAGGTCTATTTTGAGGAACCTTCATTTTTTTTTTTCCCCATAGGGGCAGGACCAAAGTGCTATCCATAGAAAACAGAGGTACCAAGTTACCGCCCCGCCTAAGGAAAGGTGGGGCTGAGCAGGGATGAGAAGCTAAGGAAGAGGAGGAAGACATGGAGCAAGATGGGGAAAGGAGACTGAGGAGGTGCATGTAGCAGAGAGACATGTGAAGAAGAAACCATGCCTTGCCTCTCACTTGGACTTGTGCCACGGAGTTGGGGACATGGAAAGAATCATGTGAAAGAGATTAAAAACATGGGTGAGAGACTCATGGGGAGGCTGACAATGACCGCTGTTATCTTGTCGTGGATTTAGATTTTGTTCTTTTCCTTCCAGACTTGCCTGGCCCCTCCTGCCCCTTTCCCATGGGTCTCTACCAGTAGGTGCCTTAGCCTTGTGGCAGGCATTTGGGCCCCAGTGGGCCTGCTTTGGGCCCAGACTGTTTGGCTGGGCATTGACCCATGAGGGGACGGGTAACTTTGGGTGCTTCACTTGGGAACTATACTAACTATATTCTTTCTCTTCTTCTCTCTCTATTGCACACTGATTCTCTATTTTATAGTAATTGTATTAAAGTTCTTTTCTATTGAAGGTCTTACACTTTAGTGTTTGTTTTGTCTTTATGCAGCTGATGGCAGATCCCATGTAGAGTGTGCAGTTTTGAAGGTCCAGGGAACCCCTCATTCTGCCCACTGACAGGACAAGACATCATTCCCACCCACCATGTGCCAGAGTTCCTTTTTCTCCACACCCTTCAATGGGTCATTCTCACAGATGTGAGGTGGGAACTCACTGTGGTTTTATTTATTTTTAAAGATTTATTTATTTATTTATACAAGCACTGGGTACAGTAAGAAGCGCAGGAGGGTGAGAGAATTCACCAAAGCCAGAGCAGGGAACAGAACAGGCAGGCTGTCGAAGAAATACACTGCTGAGGGGAGCAGCAGGAGAGGCAGGTGAGGTCTGTTGCACCATGTGGGACCCTCGCCTGCGGCCGGGGATCAAACTGGCTTGCAGAGGCTGCTGGCAGCTTCGCAGCCCAGTGCTCAACCGCTGCACCACCAGGGGAGGCCTTCATTGTGGTTTGAATTGGCATTTTTCTGACAGCACATGATGATAAACTTGTATCCATATGTCTATTGGCCACATGTGTATCTTTTTTAGAAAAGTACCTATTTAGCTCCTCTCCTCTGTTTTGAGGTGTTTTCTTGTTTTGGAGTTCTTTGTAGATCTTGGATATTAAATCCTTATTGGATTGATGATGTACAAATAGTTTCTCCAATTTGATATTGTCTTTTCATTTTAAGGATAGCTTCCTTCACTATGTAGCTTTTTAGTCTGATGTGATTCCACTGGTTCCTTTTTGCTTTTGAATCCTTGGAGCACAGAAGACACTATGGGCAGTGAAAATCCTCTGTATGATATTCTCATGATGGACACAGGTCATTACACGTGTCCAACACCCCAAGAATGGACAATACCAGAGTAAACCCAAAGGGAAACCATGACTTTGCAACTATGACGAGCAGGTCCATTACTTGTAACCCACGTGTCAGTCTGGTCTTAACACGTGATTTGGTCATGATGTGTGAAGAGTTTTATAAGTTGAGGAATGAAGTGTAATTTACTTTAGAAAGCATATTTCATGCTCATACAAGGACATTTAAATAACACTCAAGGATACGCATAAGTCATTCCCCTCCACCCCCAACACCCCAATCAGCCAGTATCTGCTCAAAACCTAGCAATTTATCTTTTCTCTTCCAAATATATGTATCTCCATGCTCCTGTCTGGGCAATACTGTTTGTTTTCCCATCAGTAAAGGAGTTCAGGTCACAGAGTTGGGGGGAAACATTTGCAAATCACGAATCTGACAAAGGACTGTATCTACAAATAATGCCGAAAACTCAATGATCAGAAAGAAATAACCCAATTTTAATAAGGACAAAAATAGTGTAATAAATGAATGGCACCTCATCTGTAAAAATGTACAAAACTTCTATATAAACGGCAACTGTATTCATAGAAAAGTGAAAATATGAACAAATGCTCACTATCACAGTTAAGAACAGTGACACCATCACACCTAGGAGAGACTGAAAATGCAAACTCTGCACAATACCAGGTGCTGTCAAGGGTGTGAACAACAGAAGCCTCATTACATTCATTTTTTAAAATTTTTTTATTTATATAAGAGCTGGGGTACAGGCCCAAGTCGCGGGAGAGTGAAAGGGTTCACCAGAGACCTGATTCACCAGATCTGGTGAATCAGGATTCACCAGAGTGGGGAGCAGAACAGACAGACGGACTGAAAGCACTGCTGAGGGAAGCAGCGGGCGAGAGAGGAGATGTCTGCCCTGCCAAGTGGGAGTCTTCCTGGCTGGCCGGGAATCGAACCTGCACTGCGGAGGCTGCGGACAGCTTCACAGCACTGCGTTCAACCCACTGTGCCACCGTGGAGGGCCCTCATCACATTCATTTTAAAAGATGCTTTAGGGGCTGAGAGACACATCAGAGCCCTGGGCACTATTGTTGCCTGGTTGAGAACAAAACAGAACCTGGTAAGAGATGACACCACAGGAGGGACAGATGAGGGTGACTCCCCCATGGAGTCCATTTACACTGTCCCCAGGGGCTCAGGGTCAAACCACTGATCTACACTTACCTAGAGCCTGAGTGTAGCTTCCTCCTTGTCTCCCTGTGGGTAGAAAAATCATGTGAGACCAGGGAGCAGTCAGGTCAGAAGCCTAAAGGAATCTTCTAATCCTGCACCACAGGGAAGTTTCCAGAACTGGGACTAAAGACCCAGGTCAGGACTGGGGAAAAAGAAGAAAGGAGGTGAGGGGGGACTGGAGCAAATGCCCTCTGGGCAACACATGTGTGTGGATGGCACTTCCCAATAAACAGGCAGGGCAAGTTCTGCCTGGGACATGGAAGCCCCCGGTGGACAAGATCCCCCAGTCCCTTCCCTACCTGAGCGCTTCTTCCTCCACATCACAGCTGCAGCCACCGCAGCTCCAGGGAGCACAGCTCCAAGGAGAACCAGGCCAGCAATGATGCACGCGGTGGGGATGGAGGGCTGAGGAGGGGGCACTGGTGGGAAGGGAAGATCATACCCTGAGCCCCAGACCTTATCCTGACCCTCTGAAGGGCTCCAGAAGGGCTCCTGATGGCCCTGAGAACAGCCTCAGTGCCCACATCCTCCTCCTTACCCCATCTCAGGACTTGGCGCTCCAGCAGTCCCTCATGCAGCACATGGCACGTGTATCTCTGCTCCTCTCCAGAAGGCACCACCACAGCCGCCCACTTCTGGAAGGTTCCATCTCCCCCAGGCCTGGTCTCCACCAGCTCCATCTCCCGGGTCAGGTCCTCCCCATCTCGCTGCCAGGTCAGGGTGATGTCCACTGGGTAGAAGCCCAGGGCCCAGCACCTCAGGGTGACCTCATCCTCAGAGGTGGGGTGGTGAGTCACATGTGTCCTTGGGGGATCTGAGGTGGTAAATCAGAAAAGTCATTTTGTGTTTCCTCCATGGACACTGAAGAATCCTCATGAGAGCATCCTCACAATGGACAAGACAACTGGTGTGGCAGGAAGAAGCATAAACTGTAAAAAACAGGCTAATCTGGGGAATCTGTGCGATTCTCCTATTCCTAAGAAAGTTCTGGAATGAGGAGGAAAGCCCAGGGTAGGATGAAGCAGAGGGAGTGGAACACAGACTTTTTATTCCTGACCTGGGTGGAAGGTGAATGACACAGAAAAGCAGGAATCACATAACTGAAAATGTTCTCAGACCAGAAACAAGATTGAGAGAAACTCGTGGTTCTCAAACAGGCCCCTGGTCAAAAGGACCCGGTGACGTGTGAGGTCAGGGACTGTCTGTCTTTCTCAGGAGAGACGGGATCCCTTCACTGTCCTTCAGGAGAAGCCGGAGTCTCTGGGAGTCTCTCTAGTGCAGAACATGAAACCCAGGGGAGCCCCCCTCTCGGGACTAGAGAGAGGACTCATTTCCCGCAGTGACTCCAGGCAGGGGGGGACCGGGAGGCCTCCAGGCCCCTCTTACCCGTGCGCTGCAGAGTCTCCTTCCCGGACTCCAGGCATGTGCGCAGCCACCTCAAGCACCTGCCCTCCACATAGTTCCTGAATTTCTCTGCCTCACCCTGGGCCTCCCACTCGCGCCGGGTGATCTGAGCAGCCGTGTCCGCAGTGGTCCAGGAGCGCAGGTTCTAGTTCAGGGCCAGGTAATCAGCGCCTTGTAGGTGAACTGATCATACCCGCGGAGGAGGCGCCCATGGGGCTCCATGTCGCAGCCAAACATGTTCTGGAAGGTGTGAGAGCCTGTCCCCGCCCCGTTACCCCGGGGATCTCCCCGCCCACGCCCCCTCCCTCCGGGAATAAACTAAACAGAATGAAATGGGGTGAAAGTCCCGCGGGCTGTTCCCGGGCAGGTTGCAGAGAAGCCTGGAGGGGGAGACCTCGAGCGACCCCCCAGTCCATGGGGATGGGGGTGCTGACCCGGCCCGGCCCCGCGCCAGCTCACGGGTCACGCTCTGGTTGTAGAGGCCGCGCAGGGAGTCCAGGTGCTCTCCGTACCTCAGTGCGCTGTCCCTTAGGATCCGCGTCCTCCCGTCGCACTCCTTCTGCTCCTCCTGCCCCAGCTGCCCCGCCCAGGGCGCCTGCGGCTCCGCACTCTGGCCCGGGGATCGCTGTCGAACCGCCCGAACTGCGTGTCGTCCACGTAGCCCACGGCCATGAAGCGGGGCTCCCCGAGGCCGGGCCGGGTCATCGCGGTGTAGAAAGTCCTCATGGAGTGGGGGCCTGGGGGCGGGAGGGGAGACCCGGCCTGTTCTTCTCCCCTTCGGGGGCTCGAGTCCCAGGGGGCGCCCACGAGACAGAAAGTGGGTGAAAGACGAATGAGAGTAAAAAGCGGCTGCGGGACGAAAATGGCCGGGACTCGGGGGGCCAGAGGAGGCTGGGGTCTCGGGGGACGGAAAGGGGCCAGGACGGGGCGGGCCGACGTGGGGGGACAACTAGGGCGGCGGCGAGGTCGCGCCTTTCCCACGCCCGCCCACGCGCTCGCTCCCGCCTCTGGGAGCGCCCTGTCCCCTCCCGACCCGCACTCACCCGCCCGGGTCTCCCTCGGGGCCGCGGCCCCCGCGAGCAGGAGCAGGAGGGCGGCGCCCCCCATCCCCCAGGACGCGCCTCCACCCGGGCTGGGGAGACGGAGTCCCGGCGGGCGGGCGAGGACTTTGGAACGGGAGCCGCGGGGCTGCTGATTGGCTGCTCCGGAGACCTCCAGGCAATGGGGAGTGAGCCCTGGGGTGAGTCACCAGTATCCAGGCAGGGGGACCCGCCCAGGCTGTGAGCCCAGAAGCGGAACCGAGGGGAGAGGGCGAATCCCCAGCAGTCACCTTCCAGCCCTGCACCCCGCGCTGGGGACTGAGACCCAGACAGCCACACCCCGAGACCTGGGACTTTGCCGCCCCCTCCTCTCCTGCTCCGAGACCTTTGCCACACCGTGTCCCTGAGTCCAGGCCCAGGGACTGGGTCCGCAAGTCTCAGACATTTTTCTTTCAGAAACTCTGTTCAGTCTCACAAATTATTACGGATCCCATGTATAAATTTGTTACGTGGGTTACAGCTTTAAACATTTACTTTACTAGAATAAAACCTTTTTAAAAGATGTTATTGCTTCTTTACTTTAGAATATAAATAACCTGGGGCCTCCCTGTTGGCGCAAGGGGTTAAGCATCAGCACTATGAAGTGACCTGTAGCTGCAGCAGCACAAGTTGGCCAGGGAGCAACTCACATGGCACCACAGACCTCTCCTGCCTCACCTGCTGCTCCCCTCAGCAGTGGATTTCTGTAGATCTGCCTGTTCTGCTCCCCACTCTCTGTCTTTGGTGAATCCACTCACCTGCCACACCTCTGGCCTGTACTCCAGTTCTTGTGTGCATAAATAAATAAATCTTTTTTAAAAAGAATACTAATAACCTATGATATGCTAATGATGGAGTTTTTGAGTCAGTGGGTTTGGAGTGAGGGATCCTTGGGGTCACTCTGGGAAAGATGTCACCAGGGCTCCCATTTCAGCGGTTCGTGGAGAGTTCCCCAGCAAGTTTCTTCACGAGACAGAGACAATAGTTATATTTAAAGGGAAGGTTTTTTACGGGGAAAAGGATGTCCTAAAGCTAATTCCATACAGGCTTTGTGGACTCCACCCCCACCCCAGGCCAAAGCCAAAGACACTGGGAACTCCAAATCCCATCACCACCCAAGGGAAGGTGGCTGGGACCTGAGGGTGGGGTGAAGCAGCCAGGTTTGGTATAAAACCAGACACGTGGGCTTTGGTGGGGGGCTCTTTTTTTGGCTCTCCGCCAGCTGGCAGCGCTTGGCCAGCTCTGAGAGTGCCTTTGTGTTTCCAGGTTGGCGAATAGGGTAGGACGCATTAAAGACTTTATTTCCCTATTTTCTCCCTGAGTTGTACATTTCCTCATTTCCCTTTCCCTTTTATTAACCTTTTGTGTGTGCCTGTAGTGGAGTACAAATAAGTCCCTTTTATGCGCGCAGGTGAGAACCCACAGCCAGGCAACCCATTTTTATATCGGGGCTGCTCAGGTTTATTAGGGAAAGGTTTATTAGGGAAAGGGACAGAAGAGTAAAGGATATTTGCATAGACACAGGTGGGCAGGAAGAGCTGCCCAGAAAGGGACAGGTTTGCTGAGAGAGGCCTGCATGGTTGCAAGTGGGCAGCCTTGAGGAGAGCTGCCTCCACTGAGGGAGGTCAATGAAGAGAAGTGCAGGCATGATACAGGTCATGGGCAGGCAGGAGGCTGCTGCCCTGCGGAGGAGAGATTTGGTGAAAAGAGGCACCTGCATAGTCACAGGTGGACAGAGGGAGTGCTACCCCAGCCTGTGCAGAGACCACCTAATACAGTCTTCTGTTGGGGAGGGGCCACTCCTTGTGAGCCTTTGGGTTAGTTGCTGATTATGGATAACTGTGCAGAATCTGAAAGCGACCAGAGATTCCACCATGGGCTCAATCTCCATATCTTTACCCTTGGGCCTGTGCTCTAGACAGCAGTCTGATACCTGCTTGGGTTTTCTGTTTTGTAATCTAGGCTTTGGTGCCTAAGGATCTTGGTTTCTAGATCTGTGTCAGTGGCTGTGTTAATCCCTTCTACCCCCTGCTCCTTGTGTGAGCCAGATTTCTGGTCTTGGGGAACCTCCTTTCCAGTCTGTTCTCCATCATTTACTAACTTGACAACTTCCAGTACTATTTTTACTATTGGGATTTGTGGTGCAAAATAAAGTGAAAAAAAATTTTTTAAATAATTTGATTCCAGGGACCTCCCTGGTGGCGCAAGGGGTTAAGACGCAACCTATGAGGTAATCAGAAGCCTCTGCAGCCTCAATCTGCTCTGGATTCCCAGGCCAGCCAGGGAGCAACCCACATGGCATAGCAGACCTCTCCTGACTAGCCCACTGCTACCCTCAGCAGTGTCCTTTGGTCAATCTGCCTGTTCTGTTCCCCACTCTGTGTCTGGTGAATCCTCTCACCCCCCACACCTCTGGTCTGTTCTCCAGCTCTTGTATGCATAAATAAATAAATCTTTTAAAAAAATAAATAATTTGATTCCAGTGTAATGAATACTGAAGAGCTTTATGAAAGGTTTGGCCTGGTAAAGAAAAGGAGAGCCAGGCTAAACTTTCTCAAAGGAAGGGAAAATTTATTGCGCCCCGGGCGGACTTCACGGACCCATGGTGGGGGTCAGTGAAGCCTGGTGGGCTGTTCCCAGGTGGGCTGCCTGGTGGGTTTTTGCATTTGGCCTCCTGCATGGACCTTGACTTTATAACTTAGTGGAACAATATATTACTTAAAAAAAAAAAAATCACACATTAGCACAAGACCCAACCAATATGCAAGAGAGTGATGAGAAAATATATTATTGAGCAAATGTATATAAAGATTCCAGCAGAATTTCCAGTCTAGGTGCAATTGTAATAGAGTGGTGCCCAGGAAAATGTTCCCTCGCCCCACCCAAAGGAGGGTGGAGCTAAAGAGAAGAGAAGAACCTGGAGAGGAGACAGAAGAAGAAATGAAGCAGGATGGAGCCAGAAGGAGACATGGAGGAGGCACATGGAACAGAGAGACATGTGAAGAAACTGCGTTTGCCTTTTGGTCCTGAAACAGACGTGGTTGAGAGACCCATGGGGAGGAGAGCAATGTTAGCTTTTATCTTGATTTTGATTTTGCTCTTTTCCCTCCAGACTTGTCTGGTTGTCTGGTTATTTCTGATCCTTTTCTGTGGGTCCCCACTAAAAGATGCTTTAGATTTGTGGCAGGCTTTTGGGCCTCGCTCTGGGCCAATCCCATTCGGGTGGTCTTTTACCCATGAGGGGACGGGTAACTTTGGGTGCTGGATTTAGAAACTATAATCTTTGTCTTTTCTATATAGTTTACTAATTGTATTCAATTTCCTTTCCATTACAGTCTTAAATGTTTTGTCTTGATATGGCCGATGACAGAACCTATTTATAGCAGGCAGGTTTGCGGGGCCTGGGGTGCTCCTCTCCCTGCCCTGTAACACAATGAACACTCCCATGCAGGCATAATTAACAAGTTTGCTTACTCACAGCTCTTTCCCTTCTAAGATGCATGGCCAGGGCCTGAGCACTCTTATCTACAACGTTGGGCAGTAAACCAGCTGGCCTGTCTCTTAAAGGGCATCCTCAAATACCTCATCTTGCCCCCTTTGCCTGGCGCCCCTTGTCTGGGGACTTTGCAGCAAATGGTTGTGCCTGCTTGTAGGGTAAAGAAAATATCAAGCTTTTCTGCACTTCGGCCATCAGGATAGATGATGGATCCTTGTCCTGAATGCATGCCTGATGGCGGGCACCTTGAATAGGGTGTGGGCATAGGTAGATGGGATTCAGCTGAGCTAAGACTGTGCTTTTAAGGGCGGTGTCACGGGGATGCCAGCAGCAGCAGTAGAAGCCAAAGCCGAAACCGAAAGAGAAGCCGAGATCACCAGAGAGCCCAGATAGAGTGAGGATTTGCTGGGGGCTGGGAGGCCTGCCAGCGTCCCGCCCCCCCAACACCCCCGCCTGCCATATGCCTGGTGAACCCCAATAAAAGACCTGCAAAAAACCCACTGAGGACTCTGACTCCTCCTTTACCCGGTCTGCATGGGATCAGAAAACCTGCACTGTATCCAGTCCTGACCCTGCACTGCTGAAAACGATGCTATTGATGGAGGACAGGAATGAAAAAAACTGAAGAAAGGAAGCACCACAAGACCAGAAACCTGGCTGTAGGATAAATGGTTTTCAGGCTTTTCTGCCCTTCCACCATCAGGATTGCCTTGCCTGATGGGGCACCTGCAGTTGTTACATTGTTGCAAGCTGTCTGGTTTACTTCTGTGGGCCGTGGGAGGGGTATTGAGATAGGCTCCAGAGAAGCAGAAGCAGGAGAGCAGCAGAAGAGAAAAGGGGAGAAAGTAGCCAGAGAAGCCCAAAGTGAAGACTTGCCAGGGGCTAGGAGGCCTGCAGGCTTTCTGGCCCCCTGGCACCCCTGCCTACCCTGTACCTGTTTGCCACACTACATGTAAAGCTCAATAAATGCCTAATAAAACCAATGCGGGCTCCAGGACTCTCCTTTACCCCATCTGCCGAATGATAAATAACCTGCTCTGTGGCCATCCTGGTCCTACACTGGCTCTCACAAGGATGGGGGTAGAAGAGATTAGCATAACCATCAACACAGTTGTGGAAACTAGGATCCTTCTGCACAGACTACACAGTTGTGAAAACTAAGATCCTTTGGCGCCAAAGCCTAGATTACAAAGCATAACATCCAAGCAGGTATCCCAGGGTGCATCCAAAGGTAAAGATATGGAGATTGAGCCCATTGTGGAATTTCAGGTCTTTTTCAGATTCTGCAAAGTTATCCCAAATCAGCCACTAACCCTAAAGCTTACAAGGAGTGGCCCCTCCCAACAGAAAAGGACTATATCAGTGCAGTCTGCACAAGCTTGGGGCAGCTCTCCCTCTGCCCACCTGTGACAGATACCTCTCTCCGCAGGGCAGCAGCCTCCCTGCCTGCCATGACCTGTACCTGCCAAGGCTTCTCCTCACTGACTTCCCTCAGTGGAGGCAGCTCTCCTCAAGGCCGCTCACCTGCAACCACGCAGGCCTCTCTCAGCAAACCTGTCCCTTTCGGAGCAGCTCTTCCTGCCCACCTGTGTCTATGTAAGTGTCTTACTCTTCTGTCTCTTGCCCTAATAAACCTTCCCTTTAAATACAACTAGTGTCTCTGTCCCGTGGAGAAACTCGCCTGGAGAATTCTCCATGTGTCGCTGAAATAGGAGCTCTGGTGAAACCTTTCCCAGAGAGACCCCAAGGACCCCACATTCTAAACCCACAGACCACAAAAACCACATCACTATCAATGTAAGAGATATGGACACAGTTGTGTATAAAAGGAACCCTTGGTCTTTATTTTTTGTTTTGTTTTGTTTTGTTGATTTTTTTAAAATAAATTTTATTTTTATATTCCCCATACAATTGGAACCCCCTTATTTTGACCCCAATCCCTCCCCTCCCCGCCCCCCATCCCCCATAAAGTGTCTCTGGTTCATAGTTGTTTGTTGATTTTGATTTTCACTTTCTTATAGTTATTCATTTTCCTGGTCCCTTATTTAAGTTTTCTAGATTCCTGCTATGAGTGAGACCATCCGGTAGTTTTCTTTTTCTTTCTTGCTTATTTCGCTGAGCATGATCCCTTCCAGCGCCATCCATGTTGCTGCAAATTGCATGTGTTTATCTTTTTTGAATGCTGAGTAATATTCCATGGTGTATATGTACCACACCTTCTTGATCTCTGAAGAGTAAATGCAAATGTCCAACAGGCATATGAAAAAATGTTGAACATCACTTGTCTTCAGGGAAATGCAAATCAAAACTACCATGAGATACCATCTTACACCAGTGAGAATGGCACATATTAAAAAAACTAGCAACAACAAATGTTGGCGAGGATGTAGAGAAAAAGGAACTCTCCTGCACTGTTGGTGGGAGTGCAAACTGGTCCAACCACTATGGAGAGCTGTGTGGAGATTTCTGGACCTACTAAACATAGAGCTTCCCTAGGATCCAGCAATTCCACTCCTAGGTATTTACCCAAAGGACACCGAAACATCAATTTCAAAGAGCACCTGCACCCCTATGTTTATAGCAGCACTGTTTACAATAGCTAAGCTTTGGAAACAAACCAAATGCCCTTGGTCTTTAAACCGGTGCTCAAACCTTATGGGGCTACCCAGGTCTGGGACCTCATACATGAATAATAAAGCTTCTGACCTCACCATTCCTGAAGTACCGATTGTTCTTCCTCTGCCTGGATAAAAGGCCAGAATTTATTTCTACAAGAACACTATGGAAATGTAACAGAATAAGAAATATTCAATGATACTGTTTCAGGTTTCACTTTGCAATTAACCTTGGAGAAAATACCAAAACACCACCTGTATAGTTTTAATGTAGTATCAAAGTGGAATATTTCAAATTGTCTGAAAACACTACTTCAACATATTTGTGTAAGGCAGTGTCTGCATAGTTATAGTAAGGCAGTGTGTATTTTTTCATAGACTTCAACCAGAACAACAGACCAAATGGAGAAGAAAATATGAAAATGCAAAGGTCTTCTAATGAGACAGACAAGAAAGACAATTGCAAAAATATAAAATGCAAAAGATCCACTCTTCTCATTGCCCCGATTATTTTCAGAAATATTATTTCTGTTAAGAACACTTTCTGTTAACATGCATTGGGTTATACATATTATTCTAAATGAAATAGTTACATGATTAAACACAGCTTTATTCCTAGGGTGGTAAATAGGGGTAGTAATACCTCATAAACAAAAGTATACTTGGCGTCCTCACTTATCTGTAAGACTTTATGCAGATTCTGAAAGGAAAATGACTGAGAAGTGCTGACCCAGTCCTTGGGCCTGGAATCGGGGAGACAGTGTGACAAAGCTCTGGGTGAGGAGAGGAGGGGGCAGAGCAAAGCCCCAGGACCCTAGTCTGGTTCTCATAGTTCCAGGCCCCAGGGCTGTGTCTAGGGCAGGAAGGTTACTGTTGGGGATACCCCACTGCCCCCTTAGCCTCCCTTCTGTCTCCACCACCTGTGCTGGACCCTGGACACTTGTGACTCCCCCCCAGTTCTCAGTCCCCAGTGCCTGGACGTTCCCAGAGAAGCCAATCAGCATGGCCCCCAGTTAAGTCTCTGTCCACCAGCCTAGAGTCAGAAGCTCCCCAGACCCCAGCAGTGCTGGTCATGGGGCCCCCAACCTCCTCCTGCTGCTTCTCTCCAGGGTTGTGTCCCAGGCCCAGGCTGGTGAGTGCAGGATGGGGAGAGAAAAGGCTTCTCTGGTGGAGGCTGTTGCCTTAGGCCCCTCTGTCCCCCCACGGTTCCTCTCAGTCCTAGTGCCTTTCTGTCCCTCCCACACTAGCGCCCTCTTCTGTCCCCCTGAGTCCCACTCCTTCTCCACCTGATGCCCCTTTTCAAGCTCTGGAGGCTCCTCCTTCCCTGAACACTTTCTCCCCTCATGTCCCATCTCCCTGGGACTCAGGACCCAGGGAGATGGGTCAGCCTGGCTTTCACCCCTTCCTGCCTCCAGGCTCCCACTATCTAAGGCTTTTCGAAACCAAGATCTCCCAGGGCCTCCGGTGGCACAGTGGTTGAGCGTCGCACTGCAAAGCTGTCTGCAGGCTCTGCAGCACTGGTTCAATTCTACGCTGGCCTGGGAGAAGCCCACATGGCACAGCAGACCTCTCCTGTCTCGCCCACTGCTCCCCTCAGTAGTGTGTTCGGTCCGTCTGCCTGTTCTGCTCCCTACTCTGTCCCTGGTGAATCCTCTCACCCTCCCACACTTCTGACCTGTACCACCAAGACCTCCCAGCCCAGCCTCAAGGAGCCCCAGTACATCGCCGTGGGCTACATGGACGACACACACAGTTCAGGCGGTTTGACAGCGACTCTCCAGGTCACAGTGTGGAGGTGCTGGAGCCCAGGGTGGAGCAGATGGGACAGGAGGATCTGGACAATGATACAGAACCAAAGACAATAGGCACAGAGGTTCAAAGCTGCCCTACATGGCTCCTGGAGGACCTGCGCAGCTACTACAATCAGAGCTAGGATGGTGAACAATATTTGCCCAGGGCAGGTCACAGATCCCATTCCACAGTGATTTCGAGAGGCTACGGCACCTGCCATAGTGGAGGAGGAAGTTTGGGCAAAGCACAAAATGAACAACCTGGAGGGCAGGTGCGTGGAGTGACTCCCAAGACTCCTGCAGATGGGGAAGGAGGTGCTGCAGCTCAGAAGAAAGAGGTGCTGAGGAGTCTTTCATCTCCCTGAGGCTTACACCCCTCAGGGAAAACGGAATCATGGTCAGAAAAGCGCCCCCTTCTGGTCAGAGAAGGAGCTGTCTGTCACATTTCAAAACTCTGTAGTAGAGACTGGTCCAGTGGCTCCTATTTTTTCTGAGGGACAGTTAAGGAATCCAGTTTCTCCTGAGAAAGAGGGGAGACCACCCCCTGAAATCACCCTGCATAGGATCCTTTTCACTGGCAGTCTTCTTAGGAACAATGAGTTTCTCCCTCAAGATCTTGATTTTTAGTCAGAGAGCATTTTTGGAGATCTCACTCCTGCCTGTCTGTGTCATCACCCTCCACCCAAGTCAGCAACAAAATGCTTAGAGACCTTCATCCCACCCCAGGCTCTCACCTACTCTCCCGGACTCCCAGACCAGGCTGGTTTCTGGGGTTTGTGCTTCCTTCTTCCAAGCATATTGTCCTGTCCATTCTGAGGATCGTCATGAAGCTGCTTCAGTGTCCATGGAGAAAATATAAACCATAAAATTTCCGATTCTTCCCACTCAGACCCCCAAAGGGCACATGTGGCCCACAACCCCATCTCTGAGCATGAGGTCACCCCGAGGTGCTGGGCCCTGGGCTTTTACCCTGTGGACATCAGCCTGAACTGGCAGAGAAATGGGGAAGATCTGATGCAGGACATGGATTGGGTGGACACCAGGCCTGCAGGTGATGGAAGCTTCCAGAAGTGGTTGGCTGTGGTGGTGCCTTCTAGAGAGGAGCAGAGAGACACATACTATGTGCAGCATGAGGGGCTGCTGGAGCCCCTTATCTTGAGATGGGGTAAGGAGGGGGACTTGGGCACAGGGCCTCTTCTCAAGGGAATCAGGAGCCCTTCTGAGAACTTCAAAAGCATCATTGCTGACCTGGTTCTCCTTGGAGCTGTGCTCACTGGAGCTGCAGTGGCTGCAGCTGTGATCTGGAGGAAGAAGCACTCAGGTAGGGAAGGGACTGGGGGGATCTTGTCCACTGGGGGCTTTCAAGTCCGAGGGAGAACTTGCCCTGCCTGGTTAATGGGAAGTACCATCCATACACATGTTGCCCAGAGGGCATTTGGTCCAGTCCCCGCACTTCCTTTTTTCATTTTTCCCAGTCCTGACCTGGGTCTTTAGTCAAAGTATTCCAGGATTAGAAGATTCCTTTAGGACTGCACGGGCTGACTCCTCACTTGTCTCACATGATGATTCTTCCCACAGGAGGACAAAGAGGAAGCTACACTCAGGTTGCAGGTAAGTGTGGGTCAGGGGTTTGATCCCTGAGGCCCTGGGGATAGTGCTGATGAAGCCATTCAGTTTCCATTCATGATGGTGATTTTCATGTCTTCAGATCTTAAGGCCACTTATTAGTGGCTCAGCTCACCATACAGACATTCACCTCTTCTTTTGACTTCAGCTGTGAACAATAATTTACATTGTGGGGTAGAATTGGAGGCTCATTCCTCCTTTGAAGGAAAGAGACCACAGTTATGGAAGAAGGTGACAGAAGAAAAGCACAGCAGCAAGCAGGAAATGGTTGTGAAAAATGAGAAATTAGGGCCTCCCTGATGGTGCAGAAGGTTGAGCGCAGCACTGTGTAGCTGTCTGCAGCCTCTGCAGTGCCGGTTCGATCCTCGCCAGCCACAGAGCAACCCACATGGCATGGCAGACCTCTCCTGTCTCGCCCGCTGTGCCCCTCAGCAGTGTATTTCGTCAGTCTGCCTGTTCTGTTCCCTGCTCTGGCTCTGTGAATCTTCTCACCTCCCATGCATCTGGCCTGTGCCCCGGTTCTTCTGTGCATGAATAAATCTTTCAAAAAAAGAGAGAGAGAAATTATTCAATGCTGACTTTACAAAGACTGAGCACATTATTTTTTCTTTAAAGATTTATTTATTTATACAAGAAATAGGGTATAGGCCAGAGGTGCAGGAAGGTGAGAGAATTCACCAGAGACAGAGTGGGGAGCAGAACAAACAGACGGACTGAAAGCACTGCTGAGGGGAGCAGCAGGTGAGACAGGAGAGGTCTGCCATGCCATGTCAATAACTCTCTGGTGGGCCAGGAATTGAACCTGCGCTGCATAGGCTGTGGACAGCTTCTTAGCACTGTGCACAACCCGCTGCACCACCGGGGAGACCCTGAGCACATTATTGCTCCATTATTAAATATTTTTAATGAGGGGAAAAAATCTATATCCAGCCAGGAGACATAGCAATGACAGCATTTGAAACTCCACATTGAGGGCACTGCTGACAGATAGATGATGGTCATGGTGAGAGACCAAAAGAAACCAACCTCATGGGTAAACACCAGGGTTTGACCTAAGAGGTCACTGTGTCTTCCTAGCCAGTGAATCTATAACTTATATAGTCTCATCAATAATTTTTAAAAAGTTGGAGAGATAGTAAGTTATGGAGGGAGCCAGGTAATATACCTTTGCTTTAACTCCCAAAATTCATTAAGGAAAACTCATTGTGCTTAATAGCACCAAGGCTCAGCACCATGACAAGGGAACATAAGCACAGGATTCAGGTGGTGTCTGGTGTCAGGAGTGAGCTCCGTCTTCCTGCTGGTCTGGCAATGACCACTTGTAGTACTTTGTTCACGGGAAGCCTCAGTATGACAGCAGGTCTGATGGAATCTAGTAGTGACTGTGCAAGTGACCCACTTCCTAGCAGGTGTGATGACACTGTCAACTCCTGACACACAGGAAGCTTCTTCTTTGGGGACATTGTGAAATGCATTTTACTGATGAATAGATAAACTGGGATTTCTTTATTTTTTAAGATTTATTTATTTATGTATACAAGAACTGGGGTACAGGCCAGAAGTGGGGGAGTGAGAGGATTCACCAGAAACAGAGTGGGGAACAGAACAGGCAGATTGACTGAAGTACACTGCTGAGGGGAGCAGCAGGCAAGTCAGGAGAGGTCCGCTGCACCATGCGGGTAGCTCCCTGGCTGGCCAGGGATCGAAGTCTTGCTGCAGTGGCTGAGGATAGCATCATAGGTTGTGTCTTAACCCCTTGCACCACCAGGGAGGCCCTACACTGGAATTTCTAAAAAATATCTATACTACCATGATTCAATCCAGATGTGGGGCTATTTAACTAAAGATTTTATGGCTTTTAATTTAAAACCATCATGAAATAATTGTAAAATATTGTGCATCTAAATGTATTTGGAAAGGGAACATTGATGGCCAAGTAGTATATTTGGCTGCTGGATTTCTAGCTAAACTGATACATTGTGCTTTTGCTTTTTTCAAAGTGAAAAACCTATACTTTTCCTAAAAAGAAATAACTGCCAAATATTTATTCTTGTCACTGAAGACTGGTTTTTCTCTGAGTAAGATGTGGGATTACCAGACCTTTCTGGGCAGAGATTGACATGGTGCAACTTCTTTTTGGAAGCCTCCGTCTGGCTGCTGTGCAGAATCAAGAGGCGAAGGTGATAGGTGGGAAGATAAATGTGGGAAACTAGCACAGGTTCTAAGATGGAAAATTTGGTAGCTTTATGGGGTATGATGAGGAAAGTAACACAGTGTTTGGATCTGGATATATTTAGAGATGGACTTTACAGCATTTCCTAATGTAACATCTGGGTTGTGAGAAAGATGGGTCAGGATGCCACCCAACATCTCAGACTGTGAAGTGGAGATGTGGAGCCCTCGGTGACACGAGCAGGCTTCAGAAGTAGCACATTTGTGGAAATGGCATCCGAGGTGTTCATTAGGAGAGTTGAAGCTGAGGGTTACTGAAAATACAGTGATGGTGGCAAAGGTCAGACAAGCCTGGAGCACAGGTGAAATATGTAAACTGAGAAATAGATCTGGGAGGTGATACGATGTAAATGGTATTTGTTGGGTGACCTGATCAGACCAAAGCCCCACTCACTGCACAGTCTGACCCCCCGTGGAGAAGACACAAAGATCAAAGAGCCCCACTTCAGTGAGCCCAGGAGTCACTGGGATGCTTATGAAGACTGAGAAGGTCTAGAACAGAGCCCGAGAGTCTGTGTTTATAACAGCGCTGGTGCTGATGTGCTGGTTTCAGATCACACTTTTAGCAGCAGGTCAGAACCATGACTCCCTCCTGGCTGTGCGTCAGCCTCACATGCAGGGCATGATGAAGAAGAGATTCCCAGGCTCCCTGTTCATCACTCTGAGCTGCTGGATCTGGGAGAGACCTGAGCATTTGTAACACGCCCACATACATCCTGGGGCTCAACCATGTGGGTCTGCCAGACTTCAGTGGCCCGTTCAGCCACCATTACGGTTACCTGCAGTTCTGCATTCCTATACCAAGGTCAGAACGGTCCAGTCACAGTCATATGAGCCAAACCTTACAAGGTGCTTTCATACCAATCAAGAGCAGAAAGCTGGATCACTCTGGAAAGGGTGTGCATCAAGAGGTAGGACCGGGAACACCCGGGGGGCTGAGGACGGATGCATAAACTCATTCCCGATTCGTACATCATGAGGTATGCCCAGGAATGCCCTGGGCGCTGAGGACTGATGTATGACAAGGGACCCCAGAGGCTGATCAGTGGAATTCCTTCTTAATAAGATTAGAAACATGGCCAGGGGGTTGGGGTCCAGTTTTCGATTACAACACTTGGTCATCAAGCTGGTAACACAGTCAGCAGACTCATGTCCCCCCAAGCCCTTGATGACATTCCCGAGTTTCACCCATCCTTTCTCCTTGTCCTCCTAACGCACGTAGCTGATGCTCTATGATTATCCCACCAATAAAAACGGTCAGGATCTTGCTCGCAGCGGCAGCCTGCATTATGCAGCCTGCTCCATGGCTCCCGCGTCTTTGTCAGTATGGGGTTGCCCGATGCCACACAGCCAAATTGGGATCCCCCTGATGTCGGTGATCAGGGAGCTGTGAGGACCTGGGAGGAAAAAGACAAGACATGTGCTGGGGGGTCTGTTTTGCTTTCTCCCCCAGAAAGCATATCCAGGTGGACATGAGGAAGTGGTTCAGCATAAGGAAAATCTGTCACTATCCCTGGATGGATTTCTTACTCGTTTCATACAAATTTACTACATAGATTTTTTCAAGTAAAATTTACTAAAGGCATTAATAGATACATGTGAATGTGTATATGCCTGTATATAATAGTGTAGTGTGTAACACTGACTCCAGATCCCTGTGGCTTACCCAGCTCTGTCCTGCTCCCTGAGTGGTGGGACATGTGGGCTTTGTTGGTGCAGCTGCCCCAGTGGGCACAGCCAGAGGCCAGTGGGAGCAGGAGTCTGAAAGGGCTGGCAGATGCAGTGGGGCTTTCCTGCCCTGGCACCCTGTGTGTGCAGGTGGGAGCTGGTGGGCACAGCTCTAGAGGTGGTGGCAGAGGGGGAGTTTCCTGACAGGGGGCAGACAGACTTCAGAGGGCCCCTCCCCCAGAGCAAGCCAGGGTTAAGCACAGGAGCCCCTAGGGCTTGGCTCCTCCATCCCTGGCCCCTCAGAGGAGCTGCTTCTGCGCAGCACCAAGGCCGCCCTGCAGTGGGTGCCACAGGACAGCTTCGCTAAGGACCTCCTCACTGAGCTAGGGATGATAGCTGGGGGGCATCAGCTGGGTATGAATGGACCCCACCAGCTCTGGCAGGCTCCAGAAGGCCGCTGCTTGAGGACAGGGCTGAGGCCACCCTGACAGCTGTGGCCACTGCACCCAGCAGCGGGAGTGGCAGTGGGTGACAGTAGGTGGGCACTTTACCAGCAGCCACCGTCAGTGTCATGGAAATGGCGGCAACCAATCTGGCAGCAGAGGCTCTCTGTCCCCACACACCACCCCAGGGCATGCAGCCCACTGGGGCTACAGCAGCAAGGTCAGCTTTGAGACCTGTCATTGCTGCTGACTGTCCGGCACCACCTCCCGGTGCTGTTGCCTCCTTCCCTTCAGGCCCAGCATTCAGACTGTGGCTGTGCCTGCTGGGGTGATGCTCAGAGGGGAGCACCCCCTGGGAACACCTCCTGCTGCCACTATGGGTTGGGTCCTGGCCCAGTGCTTCCGGCTGTTCCACCAGCTCCAGGCCCTCCCTGATGGGACTGTACCACCTTACACAGGCAGCCTTAATTTGGGACTATTGGACACAGCGGACACTATCTTGGGTGACACAGCCGGCCACGGAGGCCTTAGAAACTCTTTATTTCCCTGCTCTCCTGTTTGTTAGAGAAACCTCATTGCTGTTCCCTGAGCCTGAGTGGTTGCAATTGAGCACAGGGGTGAGAACCACAGTGTCCTCTCCCCTACCTTAGCTCTGTCTTTCTGAGAGGGGGCCAGGGAGGAAGGGCCCATACCTAGTAGAGGAATCTGCACACATGCAGGCTGCACATACATGCTACATGACTCATGATCTGTTTTCTTTGAACTAAAGCTCTTGTTTAAACTGAGATCCTGCCCTGCTGATGCCCCAAAGAGTGCCGGACACTGATGCCTTCAGATGTACCAGGGGCAGGATACCCAGGAGGTTGATGGCAAGTTCTGGGGCTGCTCATGACAGACACCAAGAGTGTCAGCTGTGACAGGCTGTTCTGATGGATGATTTGCTCAGAACATAAAGGTTTGTCAGTGCAGAGAGCCCCGGGAGACACACAGGAGAGAGGCGTGTGGAGAAGCCGCCTTGCTTCTTGGCTTTGGACTTGAACCAGGAACTTAGAGACGTGGAAGGAGACTCCTGGAAGAGACCCAGGGGGGAGACAGACCTTTCCCTTGTACTTTAATTTTGCTCCTTTTGGCCCAGACTTACTGGCTCCTTTCATCCACTTCCCAGGTCCCCACCTGAAGGTGCCTTAGCATTGGGGGACCTTTCAGGCCACAGTGGCCTGCTTTGGGCCAAGGCTGTGTGTTTGGGTCTTTACCCACGAGGGGCTGGGGAACTTTGGGTGTTTTATTCCTAATGTTATTTCTTCCTTTCTCTCTATGAACATTAATTCTTTTAAACTTCTTTCACACTAAGAAATAAAACTACAGTTTTGTCATGAAACTAAAGAAAACTACAAAACTTATGCAAAGCTGGACCCATAAATATATCTTTTGATATATGATATATCTTTTTTTAAAAGATTTATCTATTCATTTACACAAGAACCAGGGTACAGGCTAGATGCGCAGGAGGGTGAGAGGATTCACCAGAGACAGAGCAGGGAACAGAACAGGCAGACTGACAAAATACACTGCTGAAGAGAGCAGCGGGCATGACAAGAGAGTTCTGCTGCGCCATTTGGGACCATCGCCAGCCGGCCGGGATAGAACCGGCGCTGCAGAGGCTGCAGACAGCTTCACAGCACAGGGCTCAACCACCTGCGCCACCAGGGGAGGCCCGATATATCTTTTTTTAAAAAGATTTATGTATTTATCCATATAAGAACTGGGGTACAGGCCAGAGATAGGGGGGCGAGAGAATTCACCAGAGAAAAGTGGGGAACAGAACAGGCAGACTGACGAAGTACACTGCTGAGGGGAGCAGCAGGCAAGTCAGGAGAGGTCTGCTGCACCATGTGGGTAGCTCTCTAGCTGGGGATCAAACTAGTGCTGCAGTGGCTGCAGATAGCTTCATTGATTGTATCTTAACCCCTGCACCACCAGGGAGGCCCTGATATATCTTTCAATAAAAATATATATATATATATAAAAGCTAACTGAAATATTTCTTTTCTTTCTCTCTCCCGAGGATGTAAAATGCTGGAAGCCATGCTACTCATGTTGTCTGACAAGGGTCCGGGCCGCACCCTGATTAAGTGTTTGCATCTCATCCTCACTCATTTTCTACAATTGCGCCGACGCTGTCCCATACTTCAGGAACCCCTGACACCCAGGCTGTTGCGGCTGGTTTGCAGCAGTAAAATTTTTACTAAGTATTCTATTTTCTCATGTCAAAATGTTAGTTTGCATATATCCAATAAGGTTCTTTTTTCCCTTCTAGTTGACTGACTATTGGAAATATGGGTGTTTTACCAAGTGTTGCATCTGGCAACACCACACTGATAAAGAAATGGGAGTCATGGAGCAGGCTACATAATGCAGCATGCTGCTGAAGAGCAAGATCCTGGCCTTTTTATTAATAGAATAATCATACAGTAGCAGTTGTAAGGGGAAGGAAAAAAGAAAAAGGGGAAGAAGGTGACTAGAAAATGTGCTCCACATCTATATTTTCAGGGGTTGTGAGTCTGCTCTCCAGGCACTTCTCATCTGCTGGTTGACTGGGTATTGTAATTGAGATCAGCCCACACAGACCTTCCCCCCACAGTGTCCCCGATGCTGCCCCGTCCCTGCCCGGTCCTCTCTGGCTCCCCACTGTACCCCTTTCCACCTCTGTCCCCTAAAGTCCCCATTTCCATCTTCTCTCTCTTTTCCAGGAGTCTCCCCATCTTCCTAGTCAGTGCCCTGGGGGCTCTCCTAGGCCCTCCCCTCCTCCAAGGATGGAGAATGTCAGGTGATTCCCAGGAGGAGGGGCTTTCGTCCTTGGAAGCAGAAGCAGAAACAAATTACAGGGACCCTGGGATCTAAGTTTCCATCCCAAGAGACTGAGGCAACCTTTATATTTGGGGATTTTCTCAGAATCTAGGAACCAGTTGTCATGTCCACTGGAGACTAAAAATGAGGACACTGAAACTGACACAGACTTGGGCGCCCCCTTGTGTGCAGATCCCTGTCCTGCCGCTGCGAGCCCAGGGCCTGGGGAGGGCCTGGCTGAGCGGGAGAAAGGGCGGCTCTGGGCTCCTGTGCTCAGCCCTGTGGCCACACAGGGGCGCTGCCGCGCTGCTCCGGATTCTGGTGGAGCCGCCAGGATGGGGCGGGATGTGAATTGGGCAGAGTTGGGGGCTCTGGGGTCGGTGTCCTGGGGTTAGATACACTGTGAGGAGTCAGAGAAGCAGGACTCAGAGGAGAGAAGACTCTGGAGCCTGCCCTGTGTGTGAGGTTTCCAGCTTTTCTCCCCAGGACCCCTCCAGTCCCTGGATAACAAAACAAGTCCCTGGATTCCAGTCTCTGGAAAACAGGAAAGTGCATCATTTTTTCCTTCTACAATCTATTTAGTATTGAGGACATTAAAAAAAAAATAACATTTAAAGAATACTGTTAAATTTACAGAAAAGTTGCAAAGGTAGTACAGTTCTTGTTTACCCCACACCATTTCCACTTTGTTAACATCTTGCATGACTAAAGTTGTTATTTATTTTATAGCTAATAAAGCAATGGTGACGCAATTACCAAACTCCATGCTTAATTTCCTTGAATAGTGTCTCAGTGCCTTGGTCTCTCTCCTCACCTTCTGGGATACCTATAACTCTTTTTTTTTTTTTAAGATTTATTTATACATATAAGAACTGGCGTATGGGCCAGAGGCGTGGAGGGTGAGAGAATTCACTGGAGACAGAGTGGGGAGTAGAACAGGCAGACTGACTGAAATACACTGCTGAGGGGAGTAGCTGGCAAGTCAGGAGAGGTCTGCTGTGCCATGTGGGTAGCTCCCTGGCTAGGGCTAGAACTCCTGCTTCAGTGGCTGCTGATAGCTTCATAGGTTGCGTCTTAACTCCTTGCATCACCAGGGAGGTCCTGTGGAAGCACAGGCCGGCAATACCGGAGGGTGCTCTTGGACTTAGGGTCTTGCCATTCAAAGGCAAAAAGCAGTTGATCCTGGGCCTCCCTGGTGGTGCAGCAGTTGAGCGCTGGGTTGCGAAGCTGCCCGCGGCCTCTGCAGCACCGGTTCGATTCCCGGCTGCTCCCCGGACACCGGAGGAGGTTCCCACATGGCTCGCAGACCTCTCCTGCCGCCCGCTGCTCCCCTCAGCAGTGTACTTCGGTCCTTCTGCCTGCTCTGCTCCCCGCTCTGGCTCTGGTGAATTCTCTCACCCTCCCGCACTTCTGACTGTACCCAGTGCATGTATAAACAAAACAAACAAACAAATAAATAAATAAAAATACATACCTCTTTAAAAAAAAAAAAAAACAGTTGATCCTGCACATCTATTGGGATACAGAAAAAGTCATCTTTAAGATCTAATATAGAAAACCATCCAAAGTCACCAGGTATGGCAGTTAATAAGGTGTAGGGATTAGGCACAGTTGGGATATAAATCCTGGACAATGTCATTAATGGCCCAAAAATCTTGGACAAAACGGCCTGTATGGGGTTTCCTCACTGGCAACATTGGAGTGTTGTATGGTGAGCGGCAGGGCCTAATGAGTCCAGATTGAAGGAATCTTTTTAACACTGGCTCAATTCCCCTCAAGGCCTCCTTCTTTAAGGGGTATTGCTTCCTCCTTGGGGTTTTGTTTCCTTCTATCACTTCTTTTATTTTTTTTAAAGATTTATTTATTTTTATACAAGAACTGGGGTACAGGACACAAGCGAGGGATGGTGAGAGGATTCACCAGAGACAGAATGGGGAACAGAACAGGCAGAAATACACTGCTGAGGGGAGCAGTGGGCAAGGCAGGAGAGGCCTGCCCCGCCATGTGGGAATCTCCCTGGCCGGCCAGGAATCGAACCAGCGCTGCAGAGGCTGCAGACAGCTTCACAGCGCAGCACTCAACACACTGTGCCACCAGGGAGGCCCCCTGCAATCACTTCTATCTTTATAGACTCTGCATTTTTTGCACGTCCTGGGGTCCCACCAGCCCATACCCATTTACTTACTCGTTCAATGATTTCTGAAGGTAAAACTTCACTTTTGGTGGAACATCTTGAGTAAAAAACATCTGGAACTACAGAGCATGTTCTGGAGGTACCTGTAGGTGAAGCCTCAGAATTTTGGGTGAAAACATAATTTGTGCGTTAAGCTTACTTAAAAGGTCACAACCAAGCAGCGGGATTGGACACTCTTCCATGTACAGGACGCTGTGCTGGAGCTGTGTGGTGCCCAGCCGGCATCCAGAGGCTGTAAGAAGGCTTTCTCTTGTGGCCTTCCTGGGATCCCAGTGACTGCTGTGGTCTCTTTGCTCACTTTAGTCAATTTAGAATTCAGAACTGAGAATGTCGCTCCAGTGTCCACCAAGAAATCAATCAGACGATTCCCCACAGCGAGTGTTATCGGGGCTCTGAGGCGGTTATTGTAATGGGCTTCTTTAGATTTAGTGGAGCCCCCGGGAACGCCTATTCTTCATCTGAACCTTCTCCATGAATATCATTTGTCTCCTTTCCTCTGTAATTGGCTCTAGATTCCTTCTATTCTGTCTATATTCCCTCCTATCTTCACCGGAGCCTCTACTCTGTGCTATCATTTCTCTCCTTTCCTCTCTCCGTGGTTCTGGGTTCTGTGTGCTCTGTCTATATTCCGTCCAGTCACCCCTGGGTGAATCGTCCTGTCGTGGTGTCCTCTGTCTTCTGTCCTGTCTTCTGTCATTATTGTGTCTGCTGCTCCCCTGTAATCTGGGACAACTGTACTTCCAATGTCCCTCCTCCTTGCAGTGAGCATGGACTGTTAGGGCGTTGGGAGAGGAAGATAAATGCAGACAAGTTCGCCATCCTCTTAGCAGCCTGCCGGTATGAGGGGACAGATCTCCTCCAATTTAGGAGGTCCGCGGTGCTAAAGGGATGGTGTGACCAAAAGTACCCAGCAGGTCACCCATGTTCATTCAAGCCACCCACTGGCAGCTGTCGGAGAGGAAACTGTCCTGCTTCAGGGTGATTCTTCCTGCAAAAGTGGGTGCCCCATCTAGTGTGGGGGGAGATGCCATTTTTTTTTTCTTCCCTGGAGGGCAGTGGAGGCTGTGACGCCTCAGGAGTCTGCGTGGGAGGGGCCTTGTCACACGGAGAAGGACTTTGTCTTGGTGTGTTTAAGATGTTTAACACGTGATAATCCTCCTCTTCTTACTCTGCCCTCTTGCAGTCCTCGTGGAGGGCGGCCTGTAGCTGGTCCTGCATACTTTTACAAGCTTGATCCTGCATGCTTTTAAAAGCTGACTCAAAAACAGTACGGTTTTCATCCCTCATACTCTTAATAGTTAAATCAAGAGCCTGAATTTGTTGTTGCATGGCTAAGTTAAGAGCCTGAATGCATTCTTGCACATTCTCAGTATGTGAAGTAGAACATCTGCCTCTCATAGAAACAAGAATGTAGCAAATGGCACTTATGCACATTACCAAAAAAAAAAAAAAACCCAGAAGCAAAGACTGTAAAGTAGGGATGGCTTGTAAACCACCCACATTTGTGTACAGAAGTAAAAAAATGTGCCATATACCAGGTTTTATCAAATTATGTACATTTATAAAACTGGTGATAATATTTAATGGAAAAAGGCTACTTAAACTCAAGGCTGGAAAAAACCGAAAGAACTCAAACTAGGGATACAACTGCTTAAGCTCATGGTTGAGGCCATGCTTTGGTCAAAAACACACCCACAAGAGAGAGCTGTACACAAGCGGGGGAAAAAGCAGACTTTTCAAGACCTGAGACAAAGATTACACCACGCGTCCTGCAGACCTAGTGGCACTTGCGGTGACCATCGCAAGGAAAGTTACTTTGGGCTGGTCAACCACAGGTGTAACTTGGTCAACCACGTTGAACACCAAACTTTTACAGGACAACCCCCTTATGAAACTGGTTGTGTGACTGTGGGTCCTCACCTGTGCGCTTAGAAGGGCCTTATTAAGGCTTGACTGCAGGCACACAAAAATGGTTAATAAAAAGTTAATTTACCAAAGAAGGGGAAATTTAGAAGTGAATAACTCAGGGAGATAAAGAGGGAGATAAATTCATGAATGCATCCTACAAGTTCTGCTGACCTGGAATCCCAAGGGCACGCTGAGAGCTGGGGACGAGCCAAGAGTCATGTGCGGCCAACACAAGCCCACGTGTCTGGTTTTATACCAAACCTGGCTGCTTAACCCCACCCTCAGGTCCCAGCAACCCTCCCTTTGGTGGTGATGGGATTTGTCTTTCCCAATGTCCTGATGGCTTTGGTCTGGAGTGGGGGTGGAGTCCACAAAGCCTGTATGAAGCTTGCTCAGGACATCCTGCCCCCTAATATTGTCACTATAGTTTTTATTTTGGAAAAAAGTTTTTATAAAAATATTTTATTCCTATTAACATGTAGGGTTGTTAATATCATTCTAAATGAATAAGCATTTTTTAATTTTCGATCTCTAGCATGGCAAATATTGATAGATATAACCCACAAAATTACCTTGGATCCTCATTCATCTGTGAGAGTGTATTCAGATCATAAAGACAGAAATTTTGAGAATCACTGACTGAAACAGACCCTGGTACTCAGAGAGAGGGTGTGAGAAAGGCTACTCAATGCAGAAGCAAAGACGCCAGAGCCAAGAGACACCTGCAGGAGGGTCAGGACCCAGTCCCAGCTCTCAGGCTGGTTCTCAGGGCTTCAGGCCTCAGGACAGTGTTTGGGTGGGGAGCCAAGCGAAGGGAATATTCATCTCCACTTTGCTCTGTCACAGGCTGCGCCAAGTCCTTCACCCTGTGCACGCCCAGTTCTATTTCCCTGTACACGACCATCCGGATAAGTCAATCAACGTCAAGGCTTTCGGGGTGTAAAGTCTGAACTGAGTTTTAGAGTCTTCCCAGACCAGGAGGATCCAGACTATGCCACCCCCAACCTTCCTCCTGCTGCTGTCCTGGGCCCTGGTCGTGACTGAGACCTGGGCAGGTGAGTGCGAAGTTCGGAGGGGAAAAGTTCGGAGGAGAAAAGTCCTTCCAGGCTTTGGCCTGGAAGGAGTGAGAGGACCCTACAGTGGCCAGGACCCAGGAAGAGTCCCCCGACCGCCCTCTCCTCCACCCGCATCAAACCCCACACCTCGGTGTCCTGCTCCTCCCTTCCACCCACTCCTGTGCCCTGACCTTTTCCTGCCACCCCTTTTTACTCTCACGAATCCCCTTGCTCTCTCCCCCTGCCCGGCCCCTTCATCCTCGGACCCAGACACTGGCGCCCAGAGGAGAGTTGGGGTCTCAGCCCCTCCCCTCCCCCAGGCTCCCACTCTGTAATGTACTTGCACACCGCGATGTCCTGGCCTGGCCCCGGGGAACCCCACTTCATCTGCGTGGGCTACGTGGACGACACGCAGTTCCTGCGGTGCCACAACAATGACCCGAGTCTGAAAATGGAGGCAACAGTGCCCTGCATGGAGCTAGAGGGGTTGGGACAGCCAAAAGCGGATTGTCGAGAGCCACGTACACCTGTCCAGGCTCCGACTGAGCAACCTGCGGATACACTACAACCAGAGCGGAACAGGTGCGTGATCCCCACCTACGGGCAGGGGTTCCCTCCAGTCTCTGGGTCCGAGCTTCCCCTCGAGGCCTTGGAACTTTTACCCTGTTTCTGTGTTAGTTTATTACAAATCCCCAACAGCTGCGCTTGCGATGGGTGGTGCTAAGTGGGCGCAGCTGACGTGGCGGGGGCGGCCGGTGCCTCACACCTTGCAGGTGAGGGATGGCTGTGAAGTGGGCCTGGACGGTAGCCTAAGCCGCTTCAATCAGTTCGCCTACGACGGCGTTGATCCCCTCACCCTGATGGAGGAGATGCGCGCCAGGACCCCAGCGGGCATGGAGGTGCAGACCCGGGAGGGTGAGTGGGAGGAGGTCCTCGCCTCTGAATTCCACACTCCCCGCCTGGAACGCGAGGACAAGGACAACTGAAGACAAGGACACCTGAAGAAAGGGAACCAGACACTGGTGCAAGTAAGAGTTGCCTCGGGGCCTCCCCTAGGGCCAAGGCTGGCGTCCAGCACAGGGAAGCAAAGTGGGCTCAAGGCCAGATACCACCCTCCTATGGCCCCAGAAGGTGAGGAGTCCTCCTTGGTGTCCAGACCCTGGAAAGTGACCCCTAGAGTGCCAGCCCTTCCTGGGGGCAATTAAGGAAGGCGCTCTCTCCAGGTGAGGAACAGTCCTGAAATAACTGATCTCTCTGATCCTGGCGGTGTTCTGGTGAACCGTGTATTTCTTGCTCACATCTGATTCTCAGAGGTGTTGGATCCTGACTCCAACTTTCCTGAGTCACTTGGGCCTCTATCCAGGTCAAGACGAGAGGTCTCTAGTCTCTCCCTCAGAGCCCTGCAGCCTGCCACCCTGCACCCTGCACCCTGATTCTAGAACTTTCCAAGGATTAGGAGACTATCCCAGTGATCCAAGGCCAGGCTGGTGTTCCAGTTTTGCGCTCTGTCCACCCAGTGCAATTATCTGTCCATTCTCAGGATGGTCACATGAGGCTGTTTCAGTGGCCTATGAAAGTAACCCAAAGTATGAATTTTCAGAACTCCCAAAGACACTCGTGACCCACCATGCTACCTCTGACCATGAGGTAACCCTGAGGTGCTGGGCCCTGGGCTTCTACCCTGTGGACATCACCCTGGCCTGGCAGTGAGATGGGGAGGACCTGACCCATGACATTGAGCTGGTGAAGACCAGGCCTGGGGGGGATGGAAGCTTCCAGAAGTGGGCGGCTGTGGTGGTGCCTTCTGGAGAAGAGCAGAGATACACGTGCCGTGTGCAGCATGAGGGGCTGCTGGAGCCCCGAGTCCTGAGGTGGGGTAAGGAGGGGGTCATGGGCACAGCTTCTCAGGGAAATCAGGAGCCCTTCTGGAGCCCTCCATCAGGATGGGGGCTGAGGCCTGAAAGTCAGAGTCTCAACTTTTCCCTTCCAGAGCCACCTCCTCAGTCCTCCTTCCCCACCGTGGACATCATTGCTGTCCTGGTTCTCCTTGGGGTTGTGCTCACTGGAGCTGTGATTGGAGGAAGAGGCTCTCAGGTAGAGAAAACCTCATATGAGGTCTGAGATTTCTTGTCTAACGTCTGCTTGATACTGTGAGGCATGGTCTCACATACATGCACTTTCTCAGCTGAGAGCCAGGTTTGCTGACACTTTTTTGTAAAGCTCATGAAACTCCTTGGTATGAAAAATGAAGGACAAATATTTCAACTGATGACTTTGGTCATGGGGACCTCACTTGAGTAGCTGCAGGTAAAAAGGAAATGTCCCTGCTAAGGACGGAGGAGGCTGGCCCAGCTCCCACACGTGCTTTCTCCTCATGTTCCCTGATCCTGTCCTGAAGACCAGGACAGGCCAGTTCCTCAGGACTTCTTGGTCCTGCCTCCTCCCTGACCTCTCACAAAATGTTTTCTTCCTATAGGTAGAGAAGGAGAGAAATACTAAGTCTGGAATGTGGGGTAGGAAGGCCCTTAGGAAAGTGTAGATGGTGGTCCTCCCTGGTGGCACATGGACTTGGGCACGGCACTATGGGGTGGTCTGCTGCCTCTGCAGAATGAGTTCAGTCCCCAACTGGCCAGGGTGCATCTCACATGGCGAGACAGACCTCTCCTGTCACGCCCGCTGCTCCCCTCAGCAGTGTATTTCAGTCAGTCTGCCTGTTCTGTTCCCCACTCTGTCTCTGGTGAATCCTCTAACCCCCAGCATCCCTGGCCTTTATCCCAGCTCTTCTATGCATAAATGAATAAATCTTTAAAAAAAGAAAAGAAAAGTGTAGATGGAGTCCATGGGGGAGCTCACCCACCCCATAATCGCTCCTTAGTCTCATCTTCTGGGCACTCTAACCAGGGTCTGTCTTCTGGTTTTGCCCCAACCAACTTTTAAAGTAAAACTCTGGGGCCTCCATGGTGGTGAGAGGGTTTAAGATACAACCTATGAAGCTCGCCACAGCCACTACAGCACGAGTTCGATACCCTGCAGGGAGCTACCCACATGGCACAGCAGACCTCTCCTGATTCACCCGCTGCTGCCCTCAGCAGTGTATTTCAGCAGATCTGCCTGTTCTGTTCCTCACTCTGTCTCTGGTGAATCCTCTCACCCCCCCCCACAACTCTGGCCTGTATCCCAGCTCTTATATGCACAAATAAATAAATCTTTAAAAAGAAAAGACCACCTAACTTCTCTTGTTGCAAAGGGTACCTGCATGTGTCTGTCTGTGCTCCTACTAGCATAACGTGAGGAGGTGGGGAGACTGGCCCAGCCCTGCCCACCAGATCCCTCCCCACACTGACCTGTGTCTCTCCCTGATGACTTTCCTGCTCCAGCAGAGGCGGGACTGGGTCGTCTTCATCCCTGTCTTAACTTCTGTTGCCCTGAGCTGCAGCTTCTCCTCTGTTAAAATAGAGAATCTAAATAAATCTTTAAAAAAAAAATAAAGTAGAGAATCTGATACTAAACAGAAGGGGCTGGGAAAGGCCACATACAGTCAGATTCTGGCAGCAGCCGTAGCAGCTCTTGCCTTTCCTGGCTCTCCTTGCTTTCTCGGGAAACATGGCTTCCGGCGTGGCTGTCTCTGAAGGTGTCAGGAAAGTGTCCAAGGACATGAAGGTGCGTAAGTCATCAACACCACAGGAAGTGAAGAGGCGCAAGAAGGTGGTGCTCTTCTGCCCAAGTGAGGACAAGAAGAACATCATCCCGGAGGGCAGAGAAATCCTGGTAGCTGATGTGGGCCAGGCCATGAACAACCCCTACCCATCTTTGTCAAGATACTGCCAGACCAGGACTGTGCCCTCCATGACGCAACCTAACAGACCAAGGAGAGCAAGAAGGAGGCCTTGATGCTTATCTTCTGGGCCCCTGAGTGTGCACCCTTAAGCGCAAAATCATCTCTGCCAGCTCCAAGGAGAAGCTGACATGGATCAAGTATGAATTACAAACTGCTGGGGCCTCCCTGGTGGTGTAAGGGGTTATGTCTCCGCAGTATGAAGCTATCTGCCGCCACTGCAGCACGAGTTCGATCCCTGGCCAGGGAGTTACCCACATGGCGCAGCAGACCTCTCCTGTCTCGCCCACTGCTCCCCTCAGCGGTGTATTTCAGTCAGTCTGCCTGTTCTGCTCCCCACTCTGTCTCTGGTGAATCCTCTCACTCCCCACCCCACACCTCTGGCCTGCACCCTAGTTCTTGTATGCATAATTAAAAAAAAAAAACTCTACCCTGGCAGAGAAGCTGGGGGTAGTGTGTCATCTTCCTGGAGGGCAAGCCCCTTCCAACCCCTGCCTAAAGCATCTGGCTTCCCCAGACCTGCCCACAGGGGTTGCAGGCTGCCCCCTTCCTGCCAGACCAGAAGGACTAGGGAATCCCAGCAGGGGGAGGACGAAGCCTCCACCTAGTTGCCAAAAGCCCCCCCACCCCCAGAACTTTTTCCAACCTCCATCCCTGACAGATCTGGCCTTCCCAAACCACCTTTGATCTGATCCCTCTTGGGTTTAAGCAGACCACGTTCCCCCCAGAAGGGAATTATGACTGTTTTGTGCTCAGTTCTGTTCTCCTCCTCTGGGTGCCCCCATCTCCAGCAGCAAGAGGAATATTGGGGTATTTTTATAAAGATTTATTTATTTATTTATTTATACAAGAACTGGGGTACAGGCCAGATGCGCGGGAGGGTGAGAGGCTTCACCAGAGACATATATACACAGTTTTCTTTTAATTGTTGTGCTTTTCCTTTGTAATAGAAGGTCCCTTACTAGTCCTGCCTCCATGAGTGGCCATGACCAGGGAGGGGGAGGGGAACCAGGCAGTGTGGGGAGTGGGTCATCTCCACGACATCCCGTTTCTACACAGAATCAGACAGCACAGGGTTGCTATTGCGGTTGAAAGGTGGCAGCACGGAAGAGAAGGAACAGTGAGGGCTTGGAGTATTATTAAAAAAAAATAAATACCCCGGGACTCCCCTTATGGCGCAGGTGGTTGAGCACAGCGCTGTGAAGCTGTCTGCAGCCTCTGCAGCGCCAGTTCGATCCCAGCCGGCGGGTGAGGGTCCCACATGGCACAGCAGACGTCTCCTGTCTCGTGCGCTGCTCCCCTCAGCAGCGGATTTCATCAGTCTGCCTGTTCTGCTCCCCGCTCTGTCTCTGGTGAATCCTCTCACCACCCCTTCCCCCGTACCTCTGGCCTGTACCCCAGTTCTGGTATGCATTAATAAATAAATCTTTAAAAAAAAAAGAAGGAAAAAATAAAATGAAAAAAAAAAGGAAATGCAGGAACATTCATCTGGGAGATGAGTCATCAAGATAAATCTCTCAAACAAGGGGGAAATTGCAACAAATGGGGGGAAGACAAACTCTTAGTCTTGCTAATGCCCATCAAAGACAAACCTGTAGGGACATAGGGGAAAGACAACCTTGTTAATGCCTGTCTAAGAGACTAGTCATTTGTAACTGCATCACCCCCACCTGTAGAGGGGCTGAGAGGAGGTCAGGCAGGGAGCAGGTCGGGCAGCAGGGGAGGGAGGGATGTGGAGGTTCCTGTGTCCATTAATGGGGTCACTGTAGATGGTGGGATGGGAGCAAAGCCCTGGGGAGGAGTGATGGGGGTGAGGGTCCCATGGAGGGAACAGCCTGTGGGGGGCTGGCTGGTGCCCGGTGAGCAAGGACAGAGGGGGTCGCCCTGCTCATTACTTACAGGAAGGACACGAGAGGTGAGCCTCAGCTAGTGACTTGATGGTCGTAAGTTATATCTCAATTCAGTGGCTTTAGAACCATATTAAGAAATGGGTCTACAAGTTGCCCTGTGTCTGTCCTCCACTGTACCCACATCCAGGGCTTGTGGGGCAGGGAACTGCCTCAGCCCACGAGGAGCTGAGCACAGACGGCTTCACTGCACAGATGCTCTCAAGGAACTTCCTCTGCATGGTCCTGAGTCACGTGATGAGATGCTGACATTACGCTGCTTCTGTGATGGGAGAGACTTTTGGGGGCCTTGGGTGGGAGGCAGCTTATTTTTCATGTGGGCAGAATGGAAATAATGAGTGCCCAGAAGTTCTTCTGTGTTGATTTTTGATTTTCCACCAATTCGGTGATAAACATGAGGGGAGACAACTCCCCGCTGTGAGTGTGTCTGACTCTCTGGCTCTTCCTTGTGAGGAGAATGAAGCAGAAGGGACGTGCAGAGTCAGGCTCACAGGGGCTGAGACTTCCCGCCCGGGCTCCCCTCCTGGTCCCTCTCTGGGGTGACTCCCTGCACACGGTGGACCCTCAGCTAAGGGGACGCCCACAGGACAAGGACCTGAGGGTTTTCTCCAGGAGCCACATGCATGAGCTCTGAGGCAGGTCCTTCCACGCTGATCACGGCCGTTCAGATCCGCCAACATCTCGTCCCCATCGCAGCCTCGTGGGACCCAGAGCTGGAGCCTCTGAGGGAGGCCCCTCCTGCCGCCTCCCCCTCAGAGACTGTGGAGACGCCAGATCTTTGTTTTAGGTGCAAAGGAGGAAGAGATTTGGTACAAACCAGTAAAATATTCAGGCGATAAAGTGATCAGTGGCTGTTTTCTCACAAGAAACAGTGGAGGCCAGAGTAGCTCACGTGACGGTCAAGGTCCTGATTGCAATGAGCTGTCAGACAAGGATTCCACATCCTCTGAAGTGTCCTTCAAAATATGTGATTTTAAAAAATGAGTTCTACCGTTTTTAGATTCCCATTTAGTTTTACTCTTTTTTCTTTATACTATCCCCAGAGCGGTGTCTGCAGGGTCACGGTACAGAGGGGCTGTCAGCAGCCTGGAGCTGTGAGCAGGGCTGACTCTGACCCGCCTGCAGGGAGTGGGGCCCTGGAGCCCCAGAATCAGCCCCCAGGGCTGGCCCTCCAGAGCAACACAGGCCTTTCTCCTCTTGATTCCCTGAATCACCTCCTCTTGATTCCAGGAATCTCCCTGCCACCCGAGCATTGGGGAGTTGGGGAGGATGTTGAGGCTCAGGAAATGGGGGCCTCCTCCAAACCATCTGTCCTCTCCTCCTCTCTCTCCTTCATCAGCCTGAGTGTGTGTGTTTGAGTCACACCAGCCCTGCACGGACAGGAGAGGCCCAGAACTTAAGTGATTCCCTGGTCAGTTACAGCACCAGCCCCTCTGCAGTCCCACCAGGGGAGACAGAGACTCTCCCAGCCCCAGCCAGAGCCCTGTCACCCACACAGACCTTCCCCTCACAGTGTCCCCAATGCTGCCCCTTCCTGGCCCCACCCTCCCTGGTGCCCCCACCACTCCTTTTGGGCCCCATTTTCCTAGTCCCCATTTTCATCCTCTGCTCCATTTCCAGGAGCCTCCCTGTCTTCCTAGTCATGCCCTGGGGGCTCTCCTCAACCTCCCCTCATTCAGGGATGGAAAATTTTTTAAATATGTATATTTATTTCCTTACAGCGTGGGTCATCTTTCTATAGTTATTGTTTCTCTTAGGTGCGGCCCTTTCACCAATGATCCACCACACACCACCACCAGCTCCTCGTGTCTCTCCCCGGCTCTGATCACTCCTGCTCCCCCCTGCTGTAAGACGTGGATGGGTGGTTGGCCCACGGGTCTTGGCGTTTTCCTGGAACCTTGTCCTTTTCCTAGGTGAGGACCTGGGCTCCTGGGTAGAATTGAATGTTAATTCCCAGGTGGAAGTGATTTCACCTCTGGAAGCAGAAGCAGAAACAAATGACAGAGACTCTGGAGTCCAAGGATCCATCCAAGACTAAAGGAAACTCTATATTTGGGAGATCAGCCCATAATCTGGGAATCAGCTGTTATGACCTGGAAACCTGCTTTGTCCTTTGGCCATAGGACAAGAAAATTTGAGGACTTCAGACCTGACACTGGACTTGGGCGCCCCCTTGTGAGCAGATCCCTGTCCTGCCGCTGGGGGCCCAGGGAGCCTGGGGAGGGCCTGGCTGAGCAGGAGAAAGGGCAGCTCTGGGCTCCTGTGCTCAGCCCTGTGGCCACACGGGGGCGCTGCCGCCTGTTCCGGATTCTGGTGGAGCCGCCAGGACGGGGCGGGGGCTGAGGTGGGCAGAGTTGGGGGTCCTGGAGGGCGGCGGCGTGGGGGTGAAATGCTCTGTGAGGAGTCAGAGCAGCAGGGCTCAGAGGAGAGGAGACTCCGGAGCCTGCCCTGTGTGTGAGGTTTCCAGCTTTTCTACTCAGAACCCCTCTCTCCAGTCCCTGGACGGTGATTCCTGGGACCAATGGAAAAAGAGAAAATATTTCCTTCTATAACCTATTAAATATTGAGAGTATTTTAAAAAATAACATTTAAAGAATACTGTTCGATTTACAGAAAAGTTGCAAAGGCAGTACACGTCTTGTTTCTCCCACACCATTTCCATGTTAACATCCTACACAAGTACAGTTTTTTTTTTTTAACAACTACTGCAGCAATGTTGACATAATAACTAAACGCCATACTTTCATTTCAGTTTTTGCTAATGTCCATTTGATGCTCCATAATCCCATCCAGTTTGCCTGGATGACAGTTCCTCAGACTTTCCTTGTTTTTATAACATTGACACTGGTGAGGAGTGATGTTCGGGAGAGGTGTTGGGGTCACAGATGGAGGTTCTTGGGTCACCTGTAAGAAAAGCTTCACCAGAGTCCTCCTCTCAGTGGCGTGAGGGGACACACACACACACACACACACACACACACACACACACACAAGGAAAGAAGACGATGCTTGTGCAGACACCAGTAGACAGGAGGAGCTGCCCTTGGAGAGGGCGGGTGTGTGAGGAGAAGCCTGCAGGCCCCAGGCGGAGCCTTGGGAGCAGAGCTGCGTCTTCCTGGGGCAGAAAAGGCACTGAGGTCGTGTTCTAGTTGGGAGGGCTCATTCCTTTGTGGAATTGTCATCTGTTGTTAAATTAATTACTTCTATGGTGTGACTAGGCTGATTTGTCAGGAGCAGCGAGTTTCTGCAGTGGCTCCATCCCTGTATCCCGCCTCTGGTCTGCACCTCCTTATACTTCCTGTAGCATCTGATACTTGCTATAGCAGTTGGCCCACAGCGATTTTCATTTCCATAATTGATTTAATGACTATGTTAATCACTTCTACCCCCACCTCCAGTTTCAGGTCTTGTGACCCCTCCACCCTAAATTTCCTACTCTTAGCCTCCGTCAAGGAGCACTGCTCAGGAGTATTGTCCCTCAATTTAGGTTTTTTGTTTTGACTGGGACTGTGGGTTTGGGGAAGCAGACTCCAGGGCTGCAGGGACATTGTCCACTCACCACGGCAGTGCTCATTATGTCCACCTGACCCATCACTGATGGTGTTAACCTTCAACACCTGGCTAAGGCACACTTTCCCAGATTTCTTCCTGAAAAGCTTCTCTTTTTCCCATTTATTTAGAGGCTGTTGTCTTTGGAAGGAAGTCACTATGGGCAGCTCACACTTACGGGTGTGCTGCTATAAACATTTACATGCATGATTCTACTCCTAGGCATTGACCCAAATGACACAGAAACATTCATTTCAAGGGCACGTGCACCCCTAAGTTTATAGCAGCACTATTTACAATAGTTAAGTTATGGAAACAACCCAAATGCCCAAAAATAGATGACTGGATCAAGAAGATGTGGTACATATACACCATGGAATATTACTCAGCAATCGAAAAAGGTAAACACATGCAGTTTGCAGCAACATGGATGGAGCTGGAAGGGATCATGCTCAGCGAAATAAGCCAGAAAGAAAAAGAAAAATACCAGATGGTCTCACTCATAGCAGGAATCTAGAAAACCTAAATAAGGGACTAGGAAAAAGAATAACTATAATAAAGAAAAAATCAAAATCAACAAGCAACTATAAACCAGAGACACACTATGGGGGGGAGGGGAGAAGAGGGATTGGGGTCAAAATGAGGGGGGTGCAATTGTATGGGGAATATAAAAAAATAAATCTTAATAAAAAATAAAGTAGAAAAAACCATTTACATGCATGCAGAGTTTTTTAATATAAGTTTTCATTTTTTTTAAAGATTTATTTATTCATGCATACAAGAACTGGGGTACAGGCCAGGGATGAGGGGGTTGAGAGGATTCACCAGAGACAGAGTGGGGGGCAGAACAGGCAGCTAACTGAAATACACTGCTTGAGGGAGCAGTGGACGAGTCAAGAGAGGTCTGCTGTGCCATGTGTGTCACCTCCCCAACTGCACACAGCTTCATAGGTTGCGTCTTAACCACTTGTGCCTCCAGGGAGGCCCCCAAATGTGTTTTCAAAATATTTGGGTAACTAGCTGGGGCAGTGATCGCTGGGCTGTATGTCAGGTTTTTGGGTTTTCAAAGAAACTGTCAAAGATCTTTGACAGTGACCGCACCCTTTAGCATTCCTGCAGGCAGTGTTGAGGCTCCTGTTGTCCACATCCTGGGCAGCACCTGTGCAGGGTTTGCATTTTTCAGCCCCTACCAGGTGTGATGGTGTCACTGTTGTTCCCTTTGTCTTTCCCTAGTGCCCTGTGATGCTGAGCATCTGTTCATGTTCTTCCTTGTCGTCTGTGTCTCTTCTTGGTGACATGTCTGTTAAAGTCTTTTGTCCATTTTTCAAATGAGGCACCACTCATTTACAACACTGTTTTTGTCCCTTTTAAAATTGTGTTATTTCTCTCTGCTCATTGAGTTTTAAGCGTTATTTTGTAAATTCTAGATACAGTCCTTGATCAGATTCATGATTTGCAAATGTTTCCCCTACTCTGTGTCCTGAACTCCTATACTGACAGGAAAACAAGCATTGTTGTCCAGACAGAAGCTTGGAGATATATATATATATATATATATATATATATATTTTTTTTTTTTAAGAAGAGAAATGATAAATCACTAACTGGCTTTGAGCAGATGTCCTAGCTGACTGGGTGTTGGGGGGGGTGACTTACCTATGTGTGTCCTTGAGTGTTATTTAAATGTTCTTGTATGTGTATGAAATATGCTTTCAAAAGTAAATTACACTACATTACTCAATTTATAACACTCCTCACACATCACGACCAAATCACGTGTTAAGACCAGACTGGCACGTGTGTTACCAGTGATGGACCCGCACGTCACAGTCGCCAAACTCATGGTTTCCCTTTGGGTTCACTCTGGTGTTGTCCGTTCTGTGGGTGTTGTTGGACAAATGTACAATGACCTGTGTCCATCAGAGTATTTTCACTGCCCATAATGTCTTCTGTGCCCCAATGAAACAAAAGCAAAAAAAAACCAAAAACCCAATGGAATCACATGGGACTAAAAAGCTTCTACATAGTGAAGCAAACTATCATTAAAATGAAAAGACAATATAGAGTCAGAGAAAATATTTGCACATCATCAATCCAACAAGGAGTTACTATCCAAGATCTACAAAGAACTCCAAAACAAGGAAACAACCCAATCAAAACAGGGGCAGAGAAGCTAAATAGGTACTTTTCTAAAGAAGACACACATGTGGCCAACAGGTACATGGATACATGTTTATCATCATGTGCTGTCAGGAAAATGCCAATTAAAACCACAATGAGTTACCACCTCACACCTGTGAGAATGACCCGTTGAAGGGCGTGGAGGGAAAGGAACTATGGCACATGAGGATGAAGTCTGGTCCTGTTAGCGGTCTGAATGAGAGGTTCCCAGGGGCCCTCAAACCTGTACACTCTACATGGGATCTGCATCAGCTGCCTAAAGACAAAATCTAACGCATAACATCTTTGTTAGAAAAGAACTTGAACACAATGTGTGTGCAATAGAGAATTAGTGTGCAATAGGGAAAGAGAAGAGAAAGAACATAGATAAATAATTCCCAATTAAGCACCCAAAGCTACCTGTCCCCTCATGGGTAAATGTCCAGCCAAACAGGCTTGGCTCCAAGCAGAACCACTGAGGCCCAAAAGCCTGCCACAATCTATGGCACCTACTGGTGACCCATGGGACAGGGGCAGGAGGGGCCAGGCAAGTCTGGAAGGACAAGAGCAATGTCAAATCCACATCAAGATAACAGCTGCCATTGTCAGGCTCCCCTGGGTCTCTCACCCACATCTCTGTCTCTTTCACGTGTCTCTGACCCTACATAGGTCCTCACACGTGTGCTCACAGGCTGCACCTGCAGAACTTCCTCTTGCACCTGTGCGTGTCCACCGGGCGTCTGTCCTGAAATCCTCCATGTCGCTTCAATAATGATGTATTGTATCGCCTCAGTACCCCGGACTCATAAGTATCCTTTTGCTTTAAACTTGATTCCTCATTTTCCCTCTATATCAACATCCTTTCAGTGAGAAGGTTTGAAGTGTTTGGGGAGAAACAGGAACCCTCTGCTGCATGGTCCCCCTCCTAGATGATGTTGTCATCAGGGCTCACAGCCTTATGGTCACATCTCCTAGCGCACAGCCCTCCCCGGGCAAGGACTGGTCATGGGAGACAGATATACAGCTTCCCGTGGCCTGAACTTTTCTCACCATTTGGCTCCTGCTTTTTCCATGAGGGCCGAGCAGGAGGAGGGGAGTGTCCAGCTCCTCTCCGGACCCTCAGCCTCTGTCCTCCCTCAGGCGTCAGGGCATGAACAAGGACAGGGAGTCGGGGTACCTGCTGTGTCTAGGTTCTGCCATCACTGGCCTGATGCTCTTTTCATTATTTACCCTCATCTAGAAAATAAGAATGAATTTGAAGTTCTTTTTAGCTCAAATCCTAACACTCTGGCAGGCATGGATTTTGTTTTTAAGATTTATTTAATTATTTTTAAATTTATGTGTTTATGCATACAAGAACTGGGGTACAGAACAGAGGTGGGGGTGAGAGGGCTCACCAGAGACAGCGGGAACAGAACAGGCAGAGTGACTGAAATACATTGCTGAGGGGAGCAGTGGGCAAGTCAGGAGAGGTCTGCTGCGCCATGTGGGTATCTCCATGGCCAGGGATTGAACTCGTGCTGCAGAGACTGCGGACAGCTTCATAGGTTGCATCTTAAACCCTTGTGCCACTGGGAGGCCCAAGATTTATTTATTCATGCTTATAAGAACTGGGATACAGGGCAGAGGTGTGGGGGGTAAGAGGATTCACCAGAGGCAGTGGGGAGCAGGACAGGCAGACTGACTGAAATCCACTGCTGAGGGGAACAGTGGGTGAGACAGGCGAAGTCTGCTGCACCATGTGGGTTGCTCCCTGGCCTGGGATCTAACTCACGCTTCAGAGTCTGTGGATGGCTTCACAGTGCTGTGCTTAACCCCTTATGCCACCAGGGAGGACGAGGCATGAATTTTTGCAGCTTCACTTGTCACTTTCTCAAGACAGAACAGAGAAGGGGGGGTCAGGTGGGCGCAGGACACCACACCCTGCAGCGGGACAGTCACCAGTTCCACTCTCAGGTTATGTTAAAACAGGGCAATGTTGGGGACAGTCACTGTCTCTGGGTCCTCATCCACGTATTCACACTTGCAAGACAACACTCAGGCTCAGGATGTAAAAGCAACAGGGTTTATTAAAAAGGGGAGACTGCAAACAAGGAAGGAGTGTCTAAGCCCAGAAACGGCCATCCATCCTACCTCAGACAGTGTCCTCAGTGTCCAGTGGTCCGAAACAAAGGCTACTCATACAAGCTGTGCTATGACAGCCTGGAGCTGGTGACAACAGGTAAGCAGTGGAGCAGGATCCAACTCCCGGTGGCAGCAGGAGGTGATCCCAGGTGGGGCTGCTCAGGTGATGCTGCAGCAGCCAGCAACAGCTGTCCAAAGGCCAGGCGAACAGCACCAGACCCTGGACTGGACACTGTCAAATGCAACAGCACCAGGAGATGGTGCCAAAGAATGAGAAGTGGTGGACAGCTCTCAGAGGAGGCCGGATACAGGTCAGCAGTGCTGGTCAGCACTGGTCCAGCAGGCAATGGTGCCAGAGATGCCAGTTTACATCTTAATCAAGATGCCATTGTACCAACAGCAAACAGCCTTAGAGAGGCTGGACATAAGCCACCAGCAAACAGCCCCTTTAGAAACCCCAGGGACAGCCTGACGATGTTCTCTGCAGGCGGTGTTAGAGCCAGGGCCAGAGGCAGGTGTAGCCATCAGGTCTCAGAAAGGTCTCTGGAAAGGTCTCACACTCTGCAGAGGGCTTGGCAAAGATCTTTCTAGGAGTACCGACAAATCTGACCAGGAGCTGTCTATCAAGTGGCTCAGGCTGGCTGCTGCTCTGGCTTGTATCCTCTTCAGGGTGCCACCTTTCAAGCTTGATTGGCCCCTTTATAATGCCAGCTGTTTGGTTGGTGCCAGTGGAGCTCCAATCAGATTGGTCCATTTAGAGGCCTGGATGGTCTCAAAAACCTTGAATGGTGGGGTGCTCCCTGGCGGTACAGGGGTTAAAGACACAGCACAATCAAGCTATTGCCAGCCACTACAACATGAGTTCGATCCCTGGCCAGGGAGCCAATCCACGTGGCACAGCAGGCCTCTCCTGTCTAGCCCGATGCTCCCCTTAGCAATGTATTTCAGTAGATCCTCCTGTTCTGCTCCCTACTCTGACTCTGGTGAATCCTCTTACCCCTGACACCTCTGGCCTAAACCCCCATTCTTGTGTGCATACATAAGTAAAAATAAAAATCTCTTTTAAAACAAACAAACAAAACAAAAAATATCTTGAATGACACCTGTCAGAGCCTGAATCTGTTTGGTCCATTACAATTCTGGCACTGTGTTCTCAAATGAAACACCTGCCAGTGTGTCCAGATGCCTGAGGTCAGATAGTCTCACCCTGGAGTGCGGGCTGCTGTCACTCAGATGGCATCAAACAGGCCCATAGGCTGCACGCAGTAAGGTCCCCTCTCCCCCCAGCATCAGGGATCACAGTGGGTGTGGGCTTCAGCAGGGCCAGATGCTCACCTGAGCATCCAGAGCAGGCACCCCTCTATCACAGGCCACCAGGCCGGTCTCCCACCTGCCACAGCACAGCCCAGGCCAACGCTGCCAGAGCTCAGGGAGGCCCACAGTCCACATGCTGAGTTTGGGCCTAGAATCCCATGGGCCTCTCTCCCCATGGCTTCTGTCAAGGCTTGCTACTGAAGTAGGCCTCAGCAAAGCTGGTCATACCCCACCACTTGCACCAGGCTGCAGGGATCCAGATTAAATGTAAAAGCAGGAAAATGACCTCTGGGCAAGTTTGCTCCCAGAGGACAAACTGACCAGAATAAAACTGAACCTGCTGTTCCCTCTTGTGGTGGCTCCTGGCAGCATGGACAGCACACAGTGACCTCGGCGGGTCAGAGAGTCACTCAGCTGAGAGCAGGCCTGGCAGAAGCTGTGGACACAGGAGATGCTCCCAGGGGCCTCCTGTCTCCAGGCAGATGCTGCAGGTCACTTCTTCCAGGAGGGGTCCAGTAGTGACCCCAAGGCCATGACTGTCCTGCAAGGTGGGTGAGGAAGTTGAACAAGGGAGGGCAGAGGAGACGCTCAGGGAGGAGGTGACCACACCTGCCCTGGTCAGACCGCAGGAGCCTCCTCCCTGCCCCGCACACTCTCACCCTCTCCAGTCTCTGCTCCCCACGGTGCCCCAGGCCTTTCTCAAACTGGACCCTCAGCTGCCTTCTCTGCTCCCCACACCAGGCAGGGAGGGCTCACAGGGCCTGGCATCACCTCCACTTTCTCTCCCACCTCACCTGCCTCCAGCACCAGAGCAACATCAGGAGGAATGTTTTTTAATTTGACTTGTCAGTAGAAGGGCGCCTGGGCAGGTAGTGGGTGGCCATCACTAAGAGGACCCAACCCTCACTCTGGATGTTTCCAGTGGATGTGACCACACTGAGGCCTCAGCCTACTCAGCTCGGAGACCCTTCCTCACTGCAGCTGCCACAGCAGGGGGCCCTGGGTGGTCAGAACCCCGGGTCTCCCGATGTGCGGCCTGGGCTGAGCTTCTGAGTCTCATTCCCCACAGTCATGAGTTACCCTGGGATCATGGTATCTGACAACTCACAGGGTGTCGTGGGTTAACTGAATAATTCATGCAAATGTTTCTCTTATTTTCACTGTTGACTTTTTCTCTTTTTTTTTTTTTTTGGTTGTATTATGAAAACTCAGTTCAACACTTTCTCCTTCTCCCAGGTGTTTTTCTAATTGCACAGCCTTGTTACAGCAACAACCCAAATAAAAGATCTTTTATTGTAAAAAAAAAAAAATTACCTCCAATCCCAGTAGCAAATATCATGATGATACTTACCTTTCCGTGCTCTCCTCCAGCGTGGCCATGCGGACAAGCAGATGCATCCTGAACACTAGTGGGGAGAGGCGTGGGGGAAGCAGCCTGGGTTTGACCTGACATCCTCTCCCTGCTGCACGTGGAGGGTTATGCTGGGGAGACGGGAGAGCCCCAGAATGAGAAAGAAACGTCAGTTCGCCCCTCTAACATTACATCTTCCCCTAAGAGCTGAGGGAGACCCTGGCGGGTCCGCTAAACTTGAGCAGCCTGTTCAGGTGCCATTTGTGTGACCTGCAGTTCTGCATTCCTGCACAAGGTCAGAGCTGCCGGGTCACTCAGTCACGGGAGCCAAGCCTTACAAGGTGCCTTTCAAATCTTTCCAGAGAGAAAGCTTGATCTCCCTGGAAGGCGATGCATCACGAGGTGGGACAAGGGAGCCCAGAAGCTGACCAGGGGACCGCCTTGTTGATAAGATTAGGCCCATGGTCCAGGGTCTGGGGTCTGGTTTCGATTCCAACACGTGATCATCAAGCAGATAAGAATTATCTGGTCAGCAGACTCCTGTGCCCCCAAAGCCCAAGATGACATTCCTTATTTCACCCATCCTTTCCTCCTCGTCCTCCTGCCCCACGTAACTGACGCTGTACGATTATTCTAGCAATAAAAACGGCCCGGATCTTCCTCTTCCGCAGCATCCTGCATCATGTAGCCTGCTCCACGACTCCCGTTTCTTTATCAGTGTGATGTTGCCTGACGCAACAGACCCTGCTCCATCTCCCCTCCATTCCTGGACTGTGGACAAAGGCTCAGCTCAGGAACTGGGGTGACTCGGGCTAATCCTGCCCCTGGGCCAGGCCAGTGGGGGACACACATTCCTCCCTCCCCCTGTGTGGCTCCCTCCAGTTCTGGTCTAGAGAGAAAGTAGCTGAAGCGCATGGAACAACCTCATTTTGAGGCCCGTGGGTTTTCTATGGTGAGTCCAAAGAAGATGAACGTCGTCGGGGACTGAAGAGGAACATTGGCGACTGGGGGAGGGAGCTGTCAGGGGTGAAGTTACCACCACATCCTAGCAGGGGCCTGGAGCAGGGGTCCTGCCCAGCTCCTTACACCTCAAGCCAACCATGAGATAGTTCTAAACCTCAGCCTCTTCAGGTCCAACGCCTTTTCAGTCCTGCTTGGAAACTGCTTCTCCACAGAACTGCATTTACTGAGGTGTTGTTCTCACACTCTTTAATCTGTGTGCGATTTCAATTCATTTATTCTGGGGCTTGATGTTAATTGTCTTCCCATCATCTTGTGTTGTATATCCTGTCATTCTTGTTACACACACACACACACATACTCCCCTCTCCTTGGGAACCAGACCCTCACTCAGCACTGGGGTTACTCTGACCCTCTGTCTCTGGTCCCCTCAGAGCCGCCCTCTCTGCAGTGTCTCTACTCAGCAGGGTCTGAGCAGCCCCAGGAGTCCCTGCACCTCCTGCCTCTGACCTTGTGGGAAACCAGCCCCTAAGCCTGCGTGACAGTGAGGAGGCGAAGGCAAAGTCCTGAGGTCAGTGACTGCTGGAGGAGACAATTTTCTTTTTTCGTTTCTTTTTCCCCTCATTGTACTACTCAGTTGAGGTAACATTGCTTTACACACCGTATGTGTTCAGAGGCCCAGGGTCACCCCTCTTCAGATGTTTGTTACCACATCACGCCTACCATAAGGGCACCCACAGTCTTCACCATAGTTCACTGGGCCCTTTTCCTACCTTGTTTCCTGCTCTTACCCCACTCCATACCTTCAATTCCACAGTCATATTTCTAGAGTTTGTTTTGGTTTAGTTTCACCTGTGCCTGCTTTGTTTCTTTATATTCCACATATGAATGAAATCATCCAGTATTTAACTTTCTCCTTCAAACTTATTTTACTTAGCATAATCCCATCCATATCTATCCTTGTTGCAAAGTCAGTATTTTTCTTTTTCATGACTGAGTAGTATTCCATTGTGTATACGGTTTGTGTTCTTTATCCCCTCACCTGTCGTTGGGCACTTAGGTAGTCTCCATTGCTTGGTTATGGCAGACAGTGCTGCAGTGACCATAGGAGGCGCATATTCCTTTGAATTAGCATTTTACATTCTTTGGATAAATACCAAGGAATGGAATGCTTGACCATGGGACAGGTCTATTTTGAATATTTTGAGGAAACTTCATTTGTTTTCCATAGGGGCAGGACCAATGTGCTATCCGTAGAAAAGAGAGGTTCCAGGTTACCGCCCCACCCAAGGAAATGTGGGGCTGAGCAGGGATGAGAAGCTAAGGAACAGGAGGAAGACGTGGATTGAGATGAGGAAAGAAGACTGGAGGTGTGGTACATATACACCACGGAATATTACTCAGCAATCAGAAAGGATAAACTCATGCCATTTGCAGCAACATGGATGGAGCTGGAAGGGATCATGCTCAGCGAAATAAGCCAGAAAGAAAAAGAAAAAATACCGGATGGTCTCACTCATAGCAGGAATTTAGAAAACCAAAATAAGGGACCAGGAAAAAGACTAATTGCAATAAAGTAAAAATCAAAATCAATAAGCACCTCTAGACCAGAGACACACTACAGTGGGGGGCGGGGGGAGGAGAAGAGGGATTAGGGTCAGAATAAGGGGGGTGGGAATTGTGTGTGAATATAACCAAAATAAAAATGCATACACTATGCAAAAATGAAAAATGATGTAAGAATTATATAAAATTCAAAAAAAGCCTGCAATTCTCAGATTGCAGGAGATACAGATCAAGGAGATTTGTATTCTGTGTGTGTTAGAAAGACTTTCTATACAAACAAATGTAGTTTAAAAGTGAAAGGGTGAAAGGATATGCCAAGGAAATAGAAAGTAGAACCACAAACCTTTACTGTCATTGCAGAAGGTGGCAGGAGCGAGGCCTGAGGGACCCAGACAGCAGGTCCCTGCCTCTCTGTCCAGGAGGGAGGGGGAGAGCAGAGTGTGGGGGGCACAGTGGATCTGGAAAAGGACTCTGGGCACTGGGGTGGAGGGGTGGTGTGGTCACTACCTCTGAAGAGATGGGAGCCAGTTCCCTACATGAATTGTAAATCAATGTTACTGCAATTTGAAAAACAGCCCTCAGCAAAGGGACAGGGAGTGGAAGAGAAACGTATCTGCTTTGGTAATTTCACATCGAAGAGATGTGAAATTATTCCCCTAAATCACACACAGTACTGTAAATCAGTGTTGCTTCAATTAAAAAAAAAAAAAAATAGGCCTCATGAAAGTAACAGGGAGTTGAAGGGAAAAGCATCTGCTTTGCAGTCTCCAGGGTGTTGTCATCAAGGGGCTCAGAGAGAGGCTGTGGGGAGAGAAGATGGCAGCTCCAGAGCCTCCTCTCCTCACTGCCCCCACCCCAGCCTGGTGCCAGGGTTGCTCACAGGGCATCTCACCGGCTCCCCTAGTGATGCTCAGCCCCAGCTCACCCTCTCAGCCTGAGTCACACACACCCAGCCTCTCCCCTGGCTGCCAGACTAGGACAGCGCCGCAGCGCCCCCGTGTGGCCACGGGGCAGAGGACAAGGGGCGAGAACCCTTAGGTCTCTCCAGGTTCTCATGGAGCTCCCAGAAGGACAGGGCTGTGCACAGGAGGGGGAACCCCACACAGCTTCAGGTTCTCAGTCTGACCTGTTTCCTAATACACGCTGACATGATGAAGGTCTCCTGTCTCGCCCATGCTCCCCTCAGCAGTGTATTTCGTCAGTCACCTATTCTGTCCCCTGCTCTGTCTCTGGTGAATCCTCTCCCGCACATCTGGCCTGAACCCCGGTTCTTGTATGCATGAATAAATAAAACTTTTTTAAAAAAGGGTCTAGAAGTACAGATGATGACTTGAGCTGCAGTATCATCACTGGTCCATACAAGGTGTTTAACCTTAATAAGATCCTTAACGGATCACTGGAGGAGGGGGAGGTTAAGGCAATGCACCAAGAACGCTTTCTGAAGGGACACATTGGAGAGTGATATGATTCTAAATAAAGGCCCAGCTAAACCTGGATTCCAGTGTCTAGGACAGCCATACCAGTTAAATGGAAGGTCCCAGCTCCAGGTTGTGTTGGTGTCCTGTGATGAATCCCTGTCTCATTCACCCCCAGGTGCTCTCCAGTGTATCACCCTCTTTTCTCTCTGTTTTATGACTTACTACTCTCCAACATTTTCGAGTTGTTCCACCATTCACTAGTGCATTGTCCATGTTTTCACTGTCATTTGAGATCGTTGAAGTCAGGAGAATTGTCCCATGAACACATTTCCTCAAATGTAGTCATTGGCTAGAAATATCCATTAAAGTAATGAAGAAATGTACTGGCTCCTCTCTCATTACTTCTTGGTTCACATCCTAATCCACTGTCAGTTCTCCCCTGTATCTCTTCTGATTTTTCTATCTCTGTCCCTTCCCCAGACCTCATCTCCTCCCTTAGGCTCCTGCCCCAGACTAACGACTTTTCCTAGATGATCCTGGAGGGGAGGGTTTTAGACCCTTCCTTCCATCTGGAGGACATTAGGTTGAAATAATCCAACCTCAAAAGGAAACACTGAGAATAGTCAACCTTTCATAGGCTAATATTGCTAAATATACAGCTCATGCATTATTATGCCCATAGTTGTTCCTTCTCATCAAAAATGGACTTCTGACCAGGGAATGAGGATGAGGTAGGAGGAGAAAACTCCATCCTGCCACATTATCCAACAAGCATTACTGGTGATATGTTGGAACCCAAAGTGAAAGCCCTCCAAGAAAATGAAGGAGGAGGAAAGTAAGATTACCTTCAGACAGGTGTACAGGAAACGCACTAGTGCTGGAAGCCAGAGGAGGAAGGTAAATCTCAGGTGGAGGCATTACCATGTCTAAGCAAAGAATTTATCCCTAATGAAGGGCTGATCAAAACTGGAATTAGGGGCCTCCCCGGTGGCGCAGCGGTTGAGCGCTGGGTTGCAAAGCTGCCCACAGCCTCTGCAGCGCTGGTTCGATCCCCGGCTGCTCCCCGGCCACCAGAGGAGGGTCCTGCATGGCGCGTACACCTCTTCTGCCGCCCGCTGCTCCCCTCAGCAGTGTACTTTGGTCCTTCTGCCTGCTCTGCTCCCCGCTCTGGCTCTGGTGAATTCTCTCACCCTCCCGCGCTTCTGACTGTACCCAGTGCTTGTATAAGTAACTAAGTAAGTAAGTAAATAAATAAATCTTAAAAAAAAAAACTGGAATTAGACTAAATATTTACTTAGCCTCATTATTTCCAAACACCTTACTAAGAGATTTCCTTGTATTATCTCTTGTAATCCTCCAAAGAGCCCATTGGTCACTGATCTTATCATCAGAGCTAGATTACTAAGACCACGGGAACAGGAACCATGTCTTTTGTTCTCTTAATTCTTTCGCTTGATATTTGTCCAAACATCACAGCACAAAACACAGTAATTGGAAGGAACAACCAACACTGGTTGATTGATTAGTTCCTCTAGTCAGCAATTTTCCTCCCCTCTGAAAATACTCTCCTCCTTTAGCTTTTATCTCTGTAACGGTTATATGCATAGCCTCCTCCTTGCCCTTAACTTTGGGGTCTTCCTTCCCTCTGTGAGAAATGCCTCTTCCATCTTTCTTTGGCAGACATCACCTATCTGAAGACAATATAACTTGGTCACTGGGTGTGTGGACTTGTAAGAACAAGATCCACAAAATAGCCATGTGACATTGGGCACATTAACACTTTGTGTCTGTTTCCCTTCAGTGAAATGGTACTAAAAATAAATAATTCTAGAATGATTGTAAGAGTTGTTGTAAAGAGTTGAAATATAAAGAGTTATCATAGAGTTAAAACCTAATTACAGACAAAGCATAATACCTCAAATGCAAAGTCAACTGAAGAGAATATTTGGGGGAGAAGGAAATAAGTTCTCACTAAATGATAGCTGGTAGGGTATTTTGATTGTAGGCAAAAGAAATTGCATTTGACTGGTTTAAACCCCCAAGCCCACACCAAATGGAATTTACTAGCATTCTAACTGGCTCAGAGGTAACCAGTCAACATTGGGAAGGATAGACATACAGGGGTCTCAAGTGTTGAAATTCATTTACGATATCCTGGGGGATGCACTGGCATGATTTTGATCCAACTGTCTTCCATTCTGATCTTGGTCTAGAAAATGTGGGTTATGTCTTTTCTTTGAAGAAGAAGAAAGAGTGGAAAAGTACATGATTAATAGTCACCAAAATCATGTAGAATGGGGCAGGGGTTGAAATCTCTATTGCTATGGAAATAAATTACCACACAGCCAGTGGCTTAAAATAACACAAATCTGTTATTTTGTTGTTATTTTATTGTTCTGGAGATCAGAAGTTCAAAATCAATCACAGTGGACCAAAATCAAGAACCCCTGTAGCGCAGTGTCCCTGCCACCTGCTCTGAAAATCTTATAGAACATTATAGAACATTATATTATTCCCTCATCTTTGTCATATAAAGTAACCTGATCCATGGGACAATAACCCTCCTTAAGCGCAAGTCCTGCCCATATGCAAAGGAAGAGGATTATACACACCCTTTGTGCGTCTAAAAATGAACCCTGTAGTAAGTAGAATGGGTATAGACTGTGACACAGATTGTAGTTCAACCTAGGAGGTGTAGGCACAAAGGTGTGTATGTGAACTTAAGAGCAATTTTGTGTAAAAGTGTCTGAGGAAGGAGAGGGGAAAATTGGGTTCAGAAATGAGGTGATTTCTGAGCTGAGTTTTAATAGACAAGAATTCATCTCTAATGAGTGCTACACATGTAAACCTAAGAGAAGCCAAATTCAGATTTCTGAGTAAAAGACTAATGCTTTACTCTAGACCACAGATGAATTCCCAAAAGAGCCAAAAATTAAATCCAGGCAGAAATAATCATTTAATCAGTCAGTCAGGCCACCTTGCCTTGCTTTGTGATTTAAAAGGGCTTAAAGAATACATCTGGATCCCATTTTGAAAGCTTATTGAATCTTGAAATTCTTGTTATCTTAGGATTACTAGTGATTTTTCAGGATCTTTTTGCTAAAAAATGCCATAAAAGAGCAGGCATATGTGGTGTTGCTGGGAGGAAAAGTAGTCATACTATTGTCTAGATGGCACAGTAGTTGAATTCAATGATCAGCCAGTTGCCTTGGGCTTACTAATTTCTTTTTAATCTTACACTGCAATGAAGAATTGCAGGGTGGCGTGAAATGTGAGAAGGGAAAAGGGGGAGAAGACTAGTAAGTCAAACACAAAATAGAAAGGGAGCAAGTGAAAGCAGTGCATGACGTTCCAGCTGGCTAGCAGCGATTCACCACTGCTCCGTTTGCTATTAGAATTCCGGAGGCTTGGAGGGTAAAGGAATGTCCCCAGATATTCCTTTTTCAATGGTTCTAGGGTTGGTTGAATCTAGTGTTCACCTAGTCTGAACACTTTTCTGTATTCAAAGGTTTTTTTTTTTTTTTTTGTATTTGCAATTTTTATCCAGCTAGTATATTAACATTTTTTTAAAATCAGGTTTTATAAGGAATTCTCAAGTAGACATGAATTCTCATGTCTCAAGTAGTGTACTAGAGGTATACTAAAAACACTATTCATTTTTTATCTGACACTCTTTTTTGTTCTAGTATTCAACTAGCCTACAGTTAATCAAACAATGAAAAACAGCAGCCTGTCTTGTGCTCTCCCCTGACCGGTTTCAGTATTTTGGATATATTCTATGCTACCTACAGATAATGTATTTATGTCACTCTTGCTTTGTGAGCTTATTTGAGAAATGTTTCCTGACACCAGTAGCTTTTTATCACTATTTGTACTTCCTCTCTTGATTAATTTTGCAATGGTAAATGATATCCCCCTTTTATATAGTGTTGGATTATCTGTACAATAGTACCTCTTGACTTTCTCTCTTGCCTTAAAAGGACTTAATAGGAATGATGACAGGTGAAAATAGGTACACGGAATATTAACAGATGGGTCATAAAGAAAGGTGTTTCATGTATAAATGAGTTTAAGAAATTCTGGGTAAATAAGTAGAAGTTGTTTATAATGTAGCATATAGAAGCTTTGATGTGCAAGTATGTGCTGTAAAGCTTCAAAAGAGCATGTATGTGATATGCAACATTTTCCAAACTTCTGATGATAGAAACTTTTTCACAGCACATCCAGTGATATCTTAAGGAAATGTTTATAAAAAGGTCCAGGAGACAATCTCCTCTTTGATGTGATGGAAGGAACACAAAGTTGCCTTTTAGTGAAACAGTAGTGATCTGCTAGGGCCTTGAGAACCGGATACCTGCGGGTGCTATGCTGAGTGCCAGCAGTGCTAACAGTGCCTCAATTTCACAAAGAGAGAGGCTGAGGCATAGAAATGGCAAATAGTTTGGACAGTGTCCCACCACATTAAGTGGCAGTCATGATTCAAATCGAGGACTCAGGTTTAGAAATCCCCCAGGACACTCTTCTGCCTCCCCCAATGACAGCTAAACTGCCTAAAATGAAAGCAGTGCAAAAGGACTGTTTAAAGACCCAGGCACTTTAATTAGATTCTGTCATTTTCTGTAAACATCATGCTGACTTTTACCCTGTAGAGCAACTTATTTTACACCAACATCATTTACATTTATTATCTCCTAGAGTCTCACCCCACCCTGTCAGTGGACTGAGAAGTCCACTGGATACAAAAAGTTTGAAGGATACAAAAGTTTGAATGTGCTGGCTAACTCAACATCACTCATCAAGGACTAAAATAGTCAGGGGTTTACCTTTTTACTATCTCTATCCTAGCGAGAAGAGTGTCCAAATTTAATGAATAAAAATACAGGAATCTACGATTAAAAAAATAAAAATAAGAATAAAAATCTTTGAATAGTCTAAATTATCAGGTTTGATTAACTCCAGGCTTGTTGAATAGTAGAACAAAAAAGAATGTCAGATAAAGAATGACTAGTGGTTTTAGTATATGTCTAGTACACCACTTGAGACATGCTTACAGTAAGATTTCACATGCATTGTTGATGTAAAAATTTTTATATGCATTTTATCTGGCAACTTGATAACTGGAAACAGAGCTCAGAACACAGGATTGAGTAAAAGTAGAGATGGGAGGCTAAGTGACCTGGAAGCAGTGGGACATTAAGCTCTGTCTCTGAGCTTCTCAAGTGGTGTGTGCTGATGGTTTAACAAGATGGAGAAGTACTGGTTCCCTCAGCCCCCTGCACAGTTAAGGAAGTCAGAAGTGGTAGAAACACAAGTTCTTTCCAGGACTCCTTGAAGGGTGACCCAAGCATGATGAGGTCTAAAGGGGGCCCAACATTCTCTCGGATGACTTTCAGAATAGTTCCATCTACATCGGCAGCCAGCTGCAAAGCATGCCACTGCCCACCATGGACAAGGAGACCCATGCACCTTCAAGTTTGCATTCCAAATGCTCGAAGAGCAGGTCTCACAGCCCAAGGTGCAAGTTGTCGGGGTGAAGGTGGTCAGGACATCTTTCAGGTATGGGCCCACACAATATAACTCCAAATCTCTTTCACATATATTGGATAAATGTTGCTTTGTGGCCCATGTGCTCTTACTGGCAATCTAGCAAGCTTCTCAGATGACTGTATTCATGTTCTGTAAATTAGAGTTTCATTGTTACTTTCAAATACTTGATATGTAAAATATAGTTTTTGAACTCTGATTGCATTATTGTAAGCTAAAATTTAACATATCATTTGTCAACAAGGAAAAGGAAAAACTATTGAAGTCTTTAAATATAAATTTACCCTTGCAAGTGTTTGAATAGGCTGTGAAATAATGGTTTCAAAGTGTATCACCTATGTGCAAAACTGTTTTTAAGGGTGATGATGAGAATTTCAAGAGAATGCATTAAAAAGTCAATTAGGGTTCACTTGTAATCATTTCAACATAAAACATGATAGAAAAAGCTATCTTGACTTTCACATCCACAAGAGAACACTGCTCCCACCTTAAGAAGAGCAACCCAGATACTCTACAAAAATCATGTTTTTTTAAGCCTGAAGAGAATTCAGGTTGTAAAAAAAGCCTAATGAACCGGATCCAAAAAGTGACAACAACCTCCTAGGAGAGCGGCTTTTATCCTGGGCAGCAAATCCAATGCAAAAGGAAGCTGAAAAAAAAAGCAGCTGAACCTTCAAGGCAATTTTAAAGGGTTTAGAATCCTCAAGAGCTCAGACACAGGAGGCCTGCACCTATCCTTTGGCCCTTTTCCATGGACCTTCACAGGACAGCTTGAGGGGGCAGGGAGAAAACTGAGAGACCCTGAACTCAGGCATGGAAATCCTGCTGAAGTCAGAGAGGAAGAACCAGCGGAAGTCCCCAACACCCACATCATGGTGCTGCTGATGAGCAGCATGTACGTCTGGGTGAGGAGCTGCAGAACTGAGAAAAACATCTACTCTCTGCCCCCAGGTACAGATGGGAGTCTAAGGAAAACTGAGAGTGATTCCAGGAGAACTCAGAGTCATCCCAGAGATACACATGGGCCTTACCCTGGGTTAGGTTCTTCTCCCCACTGAGGGAAGGACCAGGAAGTTGAGGTAGACAGACCACCCCAAACACAACTACAAAAGACCTCCTGAAGACTAAGGGCAGAACAGGGATATGGAGAGAAACCCCAGACCTTGCACTGAGTACTAGGAAGGGACCATGTACAGTTGGTAGAGGGCAGGAGCGTGGATACCTGTGTTAGGATACAGGGGGAAATTTTTCCCCAACCCCTGGGTTCTTCTGACACTAGACAAATACATTTATATCAAACAGATAAGTAGGAGAAAATAGCAAATTTAATAACAGATATATGGAGAATTTACATTATAAATTCTAAAATAAATGATGCAAGTCTGGGGTTTATATTCTGTGTGAAGGGATCTAAAGTATAAGGTGGTTGGAGGTCATTTCACATGACGAGGAGGGAACAACTTCATATGACAAAATCTTCCCTCTGGATATTTGCCCTGACTTAAGGTAGGTTCCTCTGATTTTAAAAAGGAAAAAAAAAAAAAAAGGTTGTTTCTGGAAATATCCTAAATTTAGTAAATCTAGGTAATCATTCTTGAAGAAGTAGTAACAGTTTCAGTTGAGGATCTCAATTGATCCTAGTTCTACATATCAAGATAACATATATGGGGGGGCGGGAATCTAGATATCTTAGAAAAAGTCTATGTGAACCCTTTTCAAGAGACTACTACCACAGAGGAATAAAGCAAAAGCAAACAGATCTTGTTAAAAATGAAGGTATGAAAGAAGGGATTGGCCTCCCTGGTGGCGCAGGGGTGAAGACGTAACCTATGACGCTGCCCACAGCCACTGCAGCATGAGTTTGATCCGGAGCCAGGGAGCAACCTACATCGCACAGCAGACCTCTCCTGACTCGCCTGCTGTTCCCCTCAGCAATGCATTTCAGTCAGTCTGCCTGTTCTGTGCCCGGCTCTGTCTCTGGTGAATCCTCACACCCCCCACAACTCTGACCTGTACCCCAGTTCTTGTATGCATAAATAAATGAATCTTGAAAAAAAAAAAAAGAAGTGATTAAATACTCCCAGGTGTTCACATCCCAGTTCCTGCTAAAGGGAAGTGGAGGATAGGCCTCTGTAAGTGTTTTAGAAGAGGCTTGATGGAGATGTGTCAATTTGGCATGTGGATTATTTCAAACTAAGGTTAATAAAGACCCTGCAGGTTCTCATAGGAGAAACCTTTACCACTCCCTTAACTATCTTGAAAAATGAAAATTGAGACTATTACTCAGAATTAGGCTTTTTACCAGAAAGAACCCTTCGATGGTAGAAACCTATCTACAAGGCAGGGCAAACATCTAATTCAAAAATCTGGTCTTTGTCATATGAGTCACCCAGTCCTCATAATGTGAGTTCCCTTCCTCTCTCCTTGAAGGCCCTGGCCTCTATCTTACTCTTTAGCTAAGGACATAGACCCTCATTTGCCCCCACTGACCCTGGAATTCACATCCACTTAAATTCTCCATATGTGGGCCTCCCCAGTGGCTCAGCGGCTGAGTGCTGGGTTGCTAAGCTGCCCGCAGCCTCTGCAGCACCAGTTCGATTACCGGCCGCAGGGCGAGGGTCCCACATGGCGCGCAGACCTCTCCTGCCGCCCGCTGCTCCCCTCAGCAGTGTACTTCGGTCCTTCTGCCTGCTCTGCTCTCTCCTCTGGCTCTGGTGAATTCTCTCACCCTCCCGCGCTTCTGACTGTACCCAGTACTTGTATAAATAAATAATAAATCTTTTAAAAAAATTCTCCATATGTATGTAACTCAATTTTGTTTTTTTTTGTCCTATTGATGTATCTGACATTACTTTGTTGTTCAGTCAGTCTAAAAGAACCCAAAGGGGTAGGGAGAAACTTCCTCTCTTCCCCTACAGGAAGTTGTGATTCCTCTACCATGTAACATGAAACCTATAATGAACTAAATAACTAAAGCCACAAAACCTTACAGGCCTAGCTCCACTACTGACTAGATTGTCTCAAATCGTCTCACTAATGGTGAGCCAGATAACAAAAGTCAGCCCTTTCTCTAGAGATGATTGCTGTTTTTCTTCAGACGCTACTATTTCTTTATAATTGATGATGTCTGAATTTAATCTTTATCAAAATCAAATTATAAAACACATAGAAAAAGTAAGAAAACTAATATGTCCTCAAAGAGAAAACAGTAAATGAAACCTTCCCTACAGAATAAAATTGTTGTTGGAATTATAAGGCAGACACTTTAAAATAATACTTATAAATATTTAAGATGAAAGAAATAGAATAAGTGAACATGTTTGGATAATTTCAGAGTCAAATGCAAATGCTAGAAATGAAAGATGTATTACAGATAAATAATACTGTCAATGAGTTTATTATGTTGTATACAGCAGAAGAAGGAATCAGTGTCATTGAAAACAGACAATGTGATTTTAAAACATATTTGCGTTCAGGATAAACATGCTAATAAATACATAACTTGATTTCCAGGAGAAATACTTTAATGGCCCAGAACATATGAAAGCCATTGACCCAAGATTCAATAGACTCAGAAACCTAAAGAAGAATAAATACAAAGAAATACCAAAATTATACATCACCGTCTAACTGCTTAAAATCAAACATGAAAAGAAAAATCTTAAAAGCCACAAGAGAAAACAAAACACATTCCAGAAAGGAGAAAAACAATAGAAATTATATCTCCTCATCAGAATCAATAGAGACCAGAAGACACAGCCATGACAACTTTAAAGTGTTAAACAGAAAAAACATATTAGTCTAGAATTCTAGAACTAGTTAAATTATCTTTCAAAAATAAAGATATTTCCCCAAGGAAAAGGTGAAAGAAATTGTCTTAAATAGACTTCGATAAGGAATACTAAAATGTATTAGTTCAAGGAATACTAAAGGAACACTAAAATGTTTAGTTCAAAAAGAAAAATACCAAGTAGAGACCCAGTTATTTGGGAAGGTGTGAAGAACACTGGAAAGAGAAAAGACATATCAGTAGATATAAGTAACAAACACATACACACACAAATACATACATTTTAAAGACTATTAATCTTATAAGGTAAAAACAGTAACAACGTAATGTTAGGTTGTACCATATTTAGAAATAAAAAAATGTGTGGCAAGACAGAGCACAGGGGAAGAGAGAGCGATCATTAAAATATGCTATTTTAATATCCTTACATTGTAAAGTAGCAGAATTTTGTTATTATATACATATGACAAGTTAGAGATATATAATGTAATCTTTAAATCAACCACTAAGAACATAACATAAAATGATATAACTAAAGATAATACCTAACATAGAAAATGAAAATAAAAGTAAAGACCTAAAAATACTTAATTAACAATAAAAAGGGAGGAACAAAGAAAGAGCAAATGCAACAATAAAAATCTAATATCAGCATTGTAGTTTAAAACCCACATATACTAATAATAACTAATAATAACTAAAAAAAGAAATTAAAAGATGCAGACTCAGACTGGCTAAAGAATGCAACATCAAAGTAGATGTTTTGACAAGTAACACTCTTTAAACATAGCGACAACAGAAAAGGGGGCCTCCCTGGTGGCGCAGGGGTTAAATACACGCACTATCGAGCTCTCCCCAACCACTGCATCATGAGTTCTACCCTCAGCCAGCCAGGGCGCAACCCACATGGCACAGCAGACCTCTCCTTGTCTTGCCCACTTCTCCCCTCAGCAGTATATTTCAGTAGATCTTCCTGTTCTGCTCCCCACTCTCTCTGGTGAATCCTCTCACCACCCCTCACCCCCCCACACCTCTGGTCTACACCCCAGTTCTTGTGTGCATAAATAAATAAATCTTAAAAAAAAAAGTCAACAGGAAAATTGAAAATGAAAGAATGGAAAATACACAGCATTGAAATACTAATCATAACACATCGTCCATTACCGTATTTTTTATAATAGAAGTAGATTTCAAAGAGTATTACCAAGATAGGCATTTCATAATGATAAAAGGGTTAAGTCATCAAGAAATCTTAAAAATTTTAAAGCTGTCATATTACTAGTTCTGTTATGAACTAATAAAAAGTATAGACAGATCCAAATTATTGTTGCAGATTTTAGAACCTATATCTCAGCAGTTGATAACAAGACAAAAATTTAACAAAGACATCGGAGATATAAATCAACTTAGTTGAAAGTTATAGAACACTACACCCAAGAACCGAAAGGAATTGTATAATCTTCTCATGTGCACTTGAATAATTCACCAAGGTAGACTATACTCTGAGACATAAAACAAGTCTCAATAAATGTCAAAAGTCAAAATCATACAAACAAAGCATGTTCTAAGGCTGTAACAGTATTAGATTAGAAATCATTAACAAAATATAATAGAATTTTCTGTAATGATGAAAAGGTTCTATATCTGTACCACCCAAATATGGTACCCATTATCCATATATGACTTTCAAGCAATTAAAATTTGGCTAGAATGCCTTAGCCACTGAATTTTATTTTTTTTTCTAAAAGACACTTCAGTCTTTTTTTTTTTATAATTGCTCTTTTTTGTTTGTTTGTTTTAAAGATTTATTTATTTATTTATACAAGCACTGGGTACAGTCAGAAGCGCAGGAGGGTGAGAGAATTCACCAGAGCCAGGGCAGGGAGCAGAGCAGGCAGAAGGACCAAAGTACACTGCTGAGGGGAGCAACGGGCGGCAGGAGAGGTCTGTGCGCCATGTGGGACCCTCCTCCTGCGGCCGGGGAGCAGCCGGGGATCGAACCGGCCCTGCAGAGGGCAACTCAGCACTCAACCACTGCGCCACCTGGGAGGCCCTGAATTTTAATTTAAATTCATTTAAATAAATTAAATATCCACAACTGACCAATGAATATCATATTGGACAGTTCAGATCCATTAAATCTCCAAATATTCAGAAATTTAAAAGACACATTTTTAATACACTTAATACACAAAACCACATTTTCTTGGGTCAAACAAATCACAAGCAAAACTAGAAAATATTTTGAACAAACTCATAATAAAACACACGATGTCAAATTTCATGGAATACACATAAAGCAGTTCTCAGAGGGTACTTCATAATTTGCAGACTTGTAGATATCACCTAACTTCTCTGAACCTCCATTCTGATTTCTTAATGGGGAAAATAATGCTACCTACCTAGATATTTTTGGAGGAATTAGATGAGAAAATCTTGCATTGGTTTGTGATTATAAAGTGCTATTACTTTAAGACAAACTTAATAAAGATAAGATATCCAAAAAAGCATATTTAGGAACAAAATATCACCCTTGTTTGAATTATTATCTCGCCATTACCTAGTTGGGTGACTGTGGATACTTTGCATAAGGTCACTTGACCTCAGTTTAAAAAAAAGATAAAAACAAAAGCAATGCAATTTTAAAGTTATTTTCAAACTCTAATTTTTAAGAACTATGAAAGTGACACATTTCCTTTGTAATGTCTACATGACTACAAAGTGCACTGCGTTATCATCACCAGGATTCCCTTCTTTCCTGTGGGATCAGGAAAGAGAATGGTGGAACCATCTCCTGACAAACACTGCACTCACTTCTTCACACGCATCATTCCATTTCTTCCTCACACTCCTCCTGGGGGGCTGGTATTTTAAGAAAAGTGTTACTGAAGAATCTGAGGTTCAGAGAAATAAAATGATTTGCCTAAGTCTGCACAGTTACACAAGAAGGGACAGTTCTCAAATTTCTCTCTCTCTCTCTCTCTCTCTCTCTCTAACTTCATATTCACCCTGGAAAGTGACCTCGAGGACCCGCCAAGCTCACCAGGGAGCAGGACCCAGGGAGTCTCTGCACCAGAAGTGGACACGCCCGTCCAGTCACCCGCATCCCCGCGGGGAGTGTCCCGGCCTCGCGCGTCCCAGTCTGTCTCGGGCCCAGGCCCGGGGACTCGCGCTGGGCGGGGCGGGGACGCGAGAACCACGAGGAGCCGCGACCCGCCGCCGGGTGACCGCGAAGACGGTCACGAGCACCAGCGCGGGCGCGTCACGCAGAGACGGGAACAGGGGTTTTCTCTGAGAGAACGTGTGACGTCCCCCAAGGACACCTTCTGTTGGGGCAAATGTTTTCTTTCTAAAGATTTATTTATTTACACACGCAAGAACTGGGCAACCCGCCGCCCCGGGGAGGTTCATTACCGGCTCCAGCAGCCCCGTTGGTGTCGTCACGCTCTCCGCGCTCAGCCATCGCCGCGCTCCGTCTGCTCGGCCACTCCAGCCCCTCCTCCGGCCTCGGCACCGCACCACACTGCGCTGCGCCACGCCACGCACGCCACGCCACGCACGCCACGCACGCCACGCACGCCACGCCACGCAGGCCACGCCATGCCCGCCATGCCATGCACTCCGCGCCACGCACGCTGCACCACGCCGTTTGGCCAAGTGCGCATGTACAGTGGGAGGGCGGCAAAGCCTGACGCTTCCCCCCTACTTACCCCCACACCCCTTCAGATGCATCTTGTCTTTCCACACCAACCACCAAAGCACCCACAACCCTCCACCAGTCCATTGTGGTTCCCCCCTTTTTCTCCCCCAACACGCCCTCTGGTAACCTCAATTCTATGGTAGGATTTCTAGGGTTTGATTTAATTGTGTCTGTTCCTTTGTTTTGATGTTCCGTATATGAGTATAATCATCCAGTATTTGTCTTTCTCCAACTTACATCACTTAGTGTAATCCCCTCCAGTTCCATCAGTTCCCTCCATGTTGTTGCAAATGGCATGACTTCATTTTTTTGTGTAGTTGAACAGTATTTCATTGTGTAAATTTACCATAAATTCTTTATTCACCCATCAGTCCTCGGGAACTTAGACTACTTCCACAACTCAGCTGTTATAAATAGTGCTGGATTTAGCATAGGAATTCATCTATCTCTTTAAGTTAGTGTTTTTGCATTTTGGGAAATAGATACTTAGGAATGGAATTGCCAGACCATATGGAAGATGTATTTTACTTTTTTGAGAAACCTCCATACTGTTTCCGTAAAGGCTGAACCAGTGTACAGTCCCACCAACAGTATATGAGGGTTTCTTTTTCTCCTCATCGATATTGTTGTTTCTGATATTTTTGTTATGGGCCATTCTCACAGGTGTGAGGTGGGTGATATCTTGCCAAATCAATCCAAACCAAAAAGAACAGAAGAATTACACTACTAGACTTCAGACTATACAACAAAACTATAGTAATAAAAATAGTAATTGAATAAAACAGACAAGTAGACCACTGGAATACAATTAAACACCCAGAAAAAAACCCATGCTTATACAGACAAGTAATCTTCAACAAAAGAGCCAAGACTATACATTGGGAAAAGGAAAGCCCCTTCAATAAATGACACTGGGAAAAGTGGACAACCAAATGCAGAGAAATTACACTAGACCACTGTTTCACACCATACACAAAAGTAAACTCAAAATGTATTAAAGACATGAAGGTAAGACCTTAAGTCATAAAATACATAGAAGAAAAACATAGACAAAACACTCCACAACATTGGCTTCAAGGATGTTTTGGGGGACTTGACTCCAAAGGCAAGGTAAACAAAAGCAAAATAAACAAATGGCATTATATCAAACTAAAAGCTTCTGCACAGTGAAATAAATATCATTAAAATAAAAGATATCTACTGAGAGGGAGAAAGTATTTGTACATCACACATTCTACAAAGGACTGATTACCAAAATCTACACAAAATCTACAAAGAACTCATGCAATTTAGTAAAAAGAATGCAAATAACCTAATCAAAAAATGGGCAGGAGAACAAAATAGACACTTCTCCAATTAAGACATGCAGATGGCGAACAGACACAGGGGGAAAATGTGGAGGAGTGAGGGTGCCTGGTGGTGGGTGTGGTGTGGTAAAATATACCTAAAGAGGTGTAAACCTATACCTCTGAATCATACACAGTGTTGTGAGCCAATGTTATCTCAGTGGAAAACTAAACTTTGGTTTTTGTTCTCATTCAGTGAACATACAAAAATATGAGATAGCAAAAGAAGACATCAAAGGAAAAGAATATTCATTGTCTCTTATCATCATTGTTTATTTCTCTGTATTTCATATACGAATCAAATCATCCAGTATTTGTCTTTCTTCTTCTTAGTTCCTTAGCATAATCCCCTCCAGTTCTATGCATGTTGTTCTGGCAAATTTTCATCTATTTTTAAACTGAGTAATATTCATTGTACATGTATGCCACAACTTCTTTACCCACTCATCTATCCTTGGGCACTGAGGTTATTTCTATAACCAATGCAAATAGTGCTGTAGCGAACATAGGAGTGCAAATATCCCTTTGAATTAGTCTTTTTGTAATTCTTCTAGTGCATACCTAAGTAACTTCAGATAGATACCTAGGAATGTTGCATCAACCATCAGATCTGTTTTTAATATTTTGAGCAAACTCCATACTGTTTTCTATAAGGGCTAGCCCTGTCTGCATCCCACCAACATCCTCCCCAACACTTGTTCTGGTCTTATCAATATGGGTCATTCTCACAATGTAAGGTGGTAACCCACTGTGGTTTTGATTTACATATGATGAAAAGTGATGATGAACATTTTTTCATGTTCCTGCTGGTCATCTATATGTTTTCTTTGGAGAAGTGTCTATTTTATTGGATAATTTTTGTTGCTGAATTTTGTAGATCTTTGATATTAGTCCCCTTTGATATTAGAAAATACAAATATTTTCTTCCACTCAGTGGGGCATCTTTTTATTTTAATGATAGTTTATTTCACTGTGCAAAACTTTTCAGTTGGGTGTCATCCCATTTGTTTATTTTTGCTTCTGTTTACCTTGCCGTTGGAGTCAATTCCCCAAATACATCCCTGAAGTCAATGTAGTAGAGTGTTCTGCTTATGTTTTCTTCTATGTATTTTTTACGATTTCAGATCTTACATCCACATCTCTATTCCATTTTGAGTTAACTTTTGTATGTGGTATGAGACAGTGGTCTAATTTCATTTTTCTGCATGTGACTGTCCAGTTTTCCTAGTACCATTTGTTGAAGAAAGTTTCCTTTCTCTAATCTATACTTTTGGCTCCTTTGTCATAGATTAATTGTCCATATAAGTATGGGTTTATTTCTGTAGTCTCTAAAAAATGTATGTTAGAAGTTAGTGTGATAGATAATATTTTGTTATTTTATAAAGAATATGGTAAGTTGGGCTAGTTATCTACTTTGGGTTATCTTCCCTCCACATTCAATCTGATGTTAAGCAGACCACTTAGTAGTTTGTTTTGGAATCTTTATGGAGCAGATAAATTTAAAGATTTGGGAATTTGATCCGTAGTAAAGCAAATAAGTATAACTCCATGTCTTACCTACCTATGAAAGATGAAATAATTGAATTTCACAACTCTGAAATATTAAGACAAGAGTCAGTTTTCCTACTATGTAAAAAAATGAAAGGACATTATTCACCACATTATTCACCACTTCCTGAAAGCACAACAGGGAGTTAATTGAGTAATTATAACTAACTTAATCATAATGGAAATGAAAGTGCTATAGCTTATATTTATTAAAAATCTGAAAGGTTACAATTTGCTATAGAATTGAGTCAAAATTGAGAACTATCTATTAACCTAAAATATTCCATGTAATGGTAAAATTACAAGTACTTATGACAATTGAAACTAACAGTAGCATCATTCCATAAATTAGCTTTTGCATTTTAAAAATTGCCACAGTATTATCCTTTGTCACAATAGTTGATAAATAATTTTAATGGATATGGCAATCCTTATTTCATATGATCATTATGAAGTTTACATGATTAAATTCATATAAAGCATATGTCAAACAACAGTTCACGAGTGGAAAATCTTCAATAAATTATAAACTAATAATTAATTGCTACCTATTTCAAATTACCCAATAAGTGAATATCCAAATCGTGATGCAATCTTCCCATTGATGATGGCCTTGATCTTCCACTAGATAATCCATCCATTATTGGATAGCTCTAATGCTGAGAAAGGAAACTTGTATATTACATTCCAGCCTTCAACTTTTGCTGTAAATTTTGTTCATTGGACAACACAGACCAGCTTCCCTGTTTTCCACATGACAACTCTTCAAACATTTCTGTACAGCTACATCCTCTTCCTTCAGACCTATCCCTTGACAGTCATCTTTAGAAAACTGAACCTGGAAATGACCACTGTAGTCCACCCAGTATAATCAGGGCAGAGCTTAGATTTAACACTTTATTAGTACTACCTAGAGATTTAATACTTTATTATTATTCCACCCTTATTCCAGACACGATGTTGGAGGTCAAGTTTAAATATTATTACTGACATTTTGTGTTGCAAATGACAGAATCTTAGTTAGCTTGAGTTAAAAGGGAATTTACTAGATTCTGTCAGGTTATTACAGTAGAATGGCACTAAGAGATAAAGATGCACCTCAGCCACAGAAGCAACTGACCCAAGGAAACTAAAAATAGAAAGAAGTCTCTCCTGTTCCTGTCTATACAGATCAGATCCCTGTGTTGCCCCCATAGTGGAGATATGGCTACCACCCAACCCAAGGTTTTACCTCTTAGACCCCAGACTTCCTAAAAGGGACTGTCTTACCATTCTCCGATCTGATTTTGGAATCCTCCGAAACAGATTCTCTTTCTTGTTCAAGTGTCCACTTCTGGTCTTATCACCTACGCCACGTTGTACCTTAAGTGCTTATGTGGCTACCATTCTGTATAGGTAGAGAGTTAATTTCTGGAAAAGATGTGCTAGAAGGACAGCCCTGCCAGTGTTCACTGGAGAACACATTGTTTTAGTTTTCTTTTCTTTTTTTTTTTTGAATAGCAATTAGTTTAACCCACTTTAACATTTATATTTAAACCTCAGTTTAGTCTCATGTCCTGTTCTATTCTTGTGATTGTGACATCGTTTTTACTAACTGAACTTCAGAACACCTTTGCAGCCTATATCCATTGCTTTTGTATTCTACTTATCCAGAGTCTGACTTTCACATCTTCGTGAGTGAATGATAAAGTTTAGAGAGTTACAGATAGAACCTTGTTGCAGCCCATTAGAAATTTCTTTGGGGGTGAACATGGATCCATTTATCAATACCTTTTGGGTACAATCATTCAAACAACCACGATGTCTTAGAAGTGAATCTTTGTAGGAGCTCATGGATGTAATGTCAGAGACACTGAGGTTAGAACACTCAACATCTCCTCATCCCACGGGCGAAAACTATTTGAGGAGCAATGTTCCTGCTGCACCAAAAGAATAAAAGCATTTCTTTTTTTTCTTTTTTTAAATTAATATTTTATTTTATATAATTCTTATATCATTTTTCATTTTTGCACAATGTCTGCATTTTCATATTGGTTATATTCCCCATACAATTGCACCCCCCCCCTTGTTTTGACCCAGTCCTTCCTTTCCCTGCCCGCCCCCCATAGTGTGTCTCTGGTTTATAGTTGCTTGTTGATTTTGATTTTTACTTTGTATTAATTAGTCTTTTTCCTGGTCCCTTATTTAGGTTTTTAAATTCCTGCTTTGAGTGAGGCCATGTGGTATTTTTCTTTTTCTTTCTGACTTATTTCGATGAGCATGATCCCTTCTAGCTCCATCCATGTTGCTGCAAACTGCATGTGCTTATCTTTTTTGATTGCTGAGTAATATTCCATTGTGTATATGTACCACATCTCCTTGATCCAGTCATCTATTTTTGGGCATTTGGGTTGTTGCCATAGCTTAGCTATTGTAAATAGTGCTGCTATAAACAAAGGCGTGCAGGTGCCCTTTGGAATGACTGTTTCTGTGTCATTTGGGTAAATACCTAGGAGTGGAATTGCTGGATCATATGGAAGCTCTATCTTTAGTAGGTCAAGTAACCTCCATACAGCTCTCCATAGTGGTTGGACCAGTTTGCACTCCCACCAGCAATGCAGGAGAGTTCCTTTTTCTCCACAACCTTACCAACATTTGTTGTTGCTAGTTTTTTAATATGTGCCGTTCTCACTGGTGTAAGATGGTATCTCATTGTAGTTTTGATTTGTATTTTCCTGATTGCAAGTGATGTTGAACATTTTTTCATATGCCTGTTGGCCATTTGCATTTCCTCTTTGAAGAAGTTTTTTTTAGCTCTTCTGCCCATTTTGTCACTGGAATATTTTCTTTGTTTTTGTTGAGTCTCATCAGCTCTTTGTAGATTTTTGTGATCAGTCCTTTATCATTAGTGTCGTGTGCAAAAATTTTCTTCCAATTGGTGGGATTTCTCTTTGTTTTGGTTATTGCCTCTTTTGCTGTGCAGAAGCTCTTTAATTTGATGTCGTCACAGCTATTCATCTTTTTTTTTAAATTCTCTTTTTTTTTATAGAGGCACTTTTTTTTTATTTACTTATTATTCATTTATTTGTTTGTTTGTTTGTTTGTTTTATACATGCACTGGGTACAGTCGGAAGCACGGGAGGGTGAGAGAATTCACCAGAGCCAGAGCAGGGAGCAGAGCAAGCAGAAGGACCAAAGTACACTGCTGAGGGGAGCAGCGGGCAGCAGGTAGGTCTGCGCGCCATGTGGGACCCTCCTCCTGTGGCCGGGGAGCAGCCGGGGATCGAACCGGCGCCGCAGAGGCCGCGGGCAGCTTCGCAACCCAGCGCTCAACCGCTACACCACTGGGGAGGCCCCCAGCTGTTAATCTTTGCTTTCACTCTCACTGCTTTGGGTGATGTGTCTGTAAAGATGTCTTTGAGGTGCATGTCATGTAGTGTTTCGCCTGTATTTCCTTCTATGTATTTTCAGGTCTTATGTCTAGTTCTTTAATCCATTTTGAGTTGGTTTTTGTGCATGGTGTGAGGTAGTAGTCAAGCTTCATTCTTTTGCATGTAGCGACCCAGTTTTCCCAGCACCATTTATTGAACAAACTTTCTTTGCTCCAATGCATATTCTTTGCTCCTTTGTCAAAGATTAGCTGACCATAAATCTGTGGGCTTATTTCTGGATTTTCTATTCGGTTCCATTGGTCCATTTATCTGTTCTTGGTCCAATACTATGCAGTTCTGATGATTATGGCTTGTTAGTATAGTTTGAAGTCTGAGAGTGTGATGCCTCCATTCCCTTCTTTTTTATTTCAAGCGAGCTTTGGCTATTTGGGGTTTCTGGTGATTCCATATGAATTTCATCAATAATTGTTCTATTTCTTTGAAGAATGTCATTGAAATTTTTATTGGAATAGCATTGAATCTGTAAATTGCTTTTGGTAGGATGGCCATTTTAATAATGTTAATTCTTCCAATCCATGAGCAGGGGATGTCTTTTTTTATTTCAAGATGGGCTTTCCTCTTGGGCATGAAGTGGTGCCTCATTGTGGGTTTACCTTTAATTTTTTTTTTTTCCATTAAAGAGAAAGGCATTTTTTTTAAAGATTTATTTATTTATTTATACAAGCACTGGGTACAGTCAGAAGTGTGGGAGGGTGAGAGAATTTACCACAGCCAGAGTGGAGAACAGAACAGGCAGACTGACGAAATACACGGCTGAGGGGAGCAGCGGGCGGCAGGAGAGGTCTGTGCGCCACGTGGGACCTTCACCAGTGGCTGGGATCGAACTGGTGCTGCAGAGCCTGCAGGCAGCTTCACAGCCCAGCGCTCAACTGCTGTGACACCAGGGGAGGCCAAAGAGAAAGGCATTTTTTAAAAATGAAATCCAAAGCAGAGGAAAAATAATTTTCCACCAATTTTCCCTTGGAAGCAAATTCACTTCCTGCTTATATTTCATCCCTTCACTGTTTTGTGTGCTCACTGAGGAGACTCATTGCCACCCCCTGTCTTCCCCGCCTTCTTTCTCATCGTCCCCCCCCCCCCCCACTGCTTTTCCAGGCCTGCTAAGTTCGGGTAGCCAACAAGGAATTATTGACAATGCGCCCAGTAATGCCAAATGAAAACAGTGCAGGCAGTCACAGATGGCCTACTTGAATAAGTGCCGCAGACCAGCTTTCGGCAAAATGTCGGGTCAGAGTCCTTGAAAGGAAAAGACGGCCTAGGTGTGGTGTATAGGACTGAGGGGAAGGGGATGAGGCAGTGAGGAGACACTGACACTGGATGAGGTGCAAGTATCTTCTGCTGAGAGACTCAGCAGGTCTTTCTTTAATCAATTTTAGTAATCAGGAAAAAAATGCATTATCATGTGTAAAGCAGAGACAATCAGAGTATTCTATTCCCATGGACTACTGGCTCCTACAGGTTTCAGCTCGACGGTAGCCTTCAAGGTTAATAGATAAAAAACCAAACCTAACACTAAAACTTATGATTTCAGCTAGACAATTACCTAAGACAGTGGATAGACGCCAGTACATCCCTATCAGCTAAAGCTTAAGCAAGAAAAGACTTTCCTTATTCTCATGGCCTTCAGCCGGCACCGGCTGCTACTCAGTTATCAGAACTTTTTCTACCTAGAAACTTAACACAGTTAACTTCATTTTAAAACTTTCCTAAGAAACTTCTAAATAAAAAGGAACTTCTAAAAAAGCAAAAGAAGGACTTACTATAATAGTTGTGCTGGTTTGCTTGTCAGATATGTACAATAAATTGTCTCCCATTGTCAAGTGGGTCAAATTGTTTAATAACTAATTTCTAAACAGACAATTTTCCACACCATCCACCCACAGTCTGCTGACACGTACAATCCACTGCCCAATATACTCTCTAATAAATTTTTCTCTCTCTATGACCAAGAACAAAAAACGAAGGGATGCCAGATCTTCAGCCCCACGGTGTGAGGCCCTTTCTCTTTGCTGATTGTCAGTATCCTATCCGGCTGGGGCAACAAGACCCCCTGCAGCAAATAAGCAAGAGCAGGACCCCTGTAAGAATCTCTCCAGGGAGGGAGAACAATGAATCAGTTTCTCAGCTACCTGCGGTTTCCTCATGCAGGCTTGTCTCCCACCAGCAACCCTATGACACTTTCATTATTGAGGAATCCCAACTCCAATCCTTCAGAGGAATGACATTTTAGGAGCCTTCAAGGAGAAGCAGATGTTTCTCTAGTGAAGAAGGCAGAGAAAGATGGTCCAGGCAAAGGGACCAGCATATACTAAGGGACGAGAAGGCCTAGAAAAGAATGAACATTTAGGAAGTGTCTAGAGGTCAGCTAAGTTAGAGGGTTCCCAGGTAGGGCATGGCAGGGCGTGATGGGAACACACTGGCCATGGAGGGCCAGGTCAAGTCCAGATGTGAAAAGTGAAGGAATCCCTTTGTTACAGGAGGACGAGGGGTACCCCAGGACCTCCAAACCTGTCTACTCTAAATAGGTTCTGCCACCCAGCACATCAAGACAAAACATGCCCCAGTGCATGAAAGTTTCAATGGAAAACAACTTTAATACAATTAGTGTGCAATAAAGAGAAGAAAAACAGGAAGAATACAGTTTCCAAATCAAGCACCAAAAACTACTACCCATGCGCTTGTGGGTAAATGCCCAGCCAAACAGAGTTAGCTCAAAACAGGACCCGAGTCTAAGGCATTTCCTGGTGGGGGCCCATAGGAAAGGGGCAAAAGGGGCCAGGAAAGTCTAGAAGGAAAAGAGCAAAATCAGGGCCTCCCCGTGGTGCAGCGGGTTGAGCGCAGGGCTGTGAAACTGTCTGCAGCCTCTGCAGTGTGGGTTCGATTCTGGCAGGCCAGGGAGATACCCACATGGCGCGGCAGACTTCTTCTGCATCGCCCGCTGTTCCCCTCAGCAGTGTCTTTGGTCCGTCTGCCTGTTCTGCTCCCCACTCTGTCTCTGGTGAATTCTCTCACCCTCCCCTGCACCTGGCCTGTACACCAGATCTTGCATAAAAATAAAATGAAAAACGAACTAACTAACTAAATAAATAAAAAGAAACAAGCAAAATCAAACTCAAAACCCAAATCAGTATAAAGGCTGCCAGTGTCAGCCTCCCCACAGGTCTCTTCCCCACATCTCTGTCTCTTTCAATTGTTTCCTTCCATATCCCCCAAGTTCCTGATACAAGCCCCAGGCCAAGGAGCAAGTACAGCTTCTTCACGTGTCTCCTGCTCACTGTCTCCTCCAGGTGCTGGTCTTGGTATCCCCTTCCTTCCTTCTCCTGCCTTCTCTTGCTCCCCATCCCTGCTCAGCTCCGCACTTCCATGACGGGGCAAGTGAGACACAGGGCAAGCTAGAAATTAGGCAGTTTTAGGGACAGTGCAGGAGGGGACCTCTGAAGAATTTAGGGATTTTCTCCTCAATAAACTTTTTCTTTCTCAAAACAAACCTACCTTTTCTTGCTTGCTTGCCTGAGAGTCTGCGAAGTTCCTGCTGCGGCTTCGGAGACACCATCCCGTGGGGGTCTAGTGGCTGGTACTCAGCCCTGCACCTGCAGCCTGGGATCTGTTCCAGGCTGGAAGACTAGGCCTGACAATTCTGGTATCACAAGGAACCTGGAAACTCCCCTTTCCTGGGGATTGCCTTGTTACACCTTCAGCTCTAAAATCATTCCTGTGTATTGGCAGCAAGGTAGTTTCTCCCTGTTTGGATAATATTAAGTATTCAACTGCAGGAGGGTGGGGGAAGGACTTTCAACAATGCTTAAGAGAAACCCACACCTTGACCATTCTCTCTGCTATCTGATGAGCACTAAATTAATTTCCATATGAACGCATGATGTGGAGGTAAGACACAGAAACGCGAATTACAAGAGACACTGCCAGCTCTTATTAAATTTCCCAGAAACACAATGTGTGCATTAATTAGTCTAAAGCACCTGGAACCTAATGCAAGAGAGATTTACAGAGAGCAGCTGTACAGAGATGGATTAACCCCAGAAATAGGTTTGGCTCTGAGGCTGATGTTTTCTTTTCCTCTCTGAATGGAACAAGATAAGACACATTACTTACAAAATGTAACCATTTCTGGCAGTTTTACCTCTGATTCCTGCCTCCTAACCCCCATCCCAAGTGCTGCCAGGCACAGAGACTGGTTCTGAACACAAACCCCTGGGGCCTCTTCAGCTCAAGCCCCAGAGACACTTGTGGGTGAATTGTGCAAATCGGGGGGGGGGGGGGGGGGGATATGCCAGTTCCTGATCCTCTCAGGCTTGGCCCTGTTTTCTGTCAATCCAGCTTTGCATGAGGAATTGAAGAATTTCCCATATGGCCGAAGGCACCAAGGCACCATCACCACTGGGCTTAATCTTAATGCATTTTTAACTTCCCCTTTTTTAACCAGGCGCCAAGGAGAAAAGACCAACTTGAAAAAATTCCCTGAACAGGCACCAAGGAAGCAAGAGGCATGAATGCCACTTTCTTTGAAAGGCTGAGGCACTGGGAGTAGAAGAGTTGTCATAAAATGCAGGCTAGAACTCCAGACCCCCTGGGCTGTGACTGCGGCCAAGGCCAGTGTGGCACCCTCAGGACAGTTGTGACCTGCCTCTTTATGCTCCTGTGGAGAGTTCAGCAGGTGTGATGGGATTTTTTTGGAGTTAGTGGGTTTGGAGTGCGGGGTCCTTGGGCTCACTCTGGGAAAGGTTTCACCAGAGCTCCCGTTTCAGCAATACGCGGTGAGTTTCCCAGGCAAGTTCCTCCACGAGAACAGAGACATTGGTTATATTTAAAAAGCAGGTTTGTTAGGGAAAGGGACAGAAGAATAAAGGACACTTGCATAGACACAAGCAGGCAGGAAGAGCTGCCCTGAAAGGGACAGGTTGGCTAAGAGAGGCCTGCATGTTTGCAGGCAGGTGGCCTTGAGGAGAGCGGCCTCCGCTGAAGGAGGTCAATGAGGGGAAGTACAGGTCACGGGCAGGTAGGGAGCTGCTGCCCTGCAGAAGGAGAGGGTTGGTAAAAAGAAGCACCTGCATAGGCACAGATGGGCAGAGAGATGGCTCCCAGAGCCTGTGCAGAGACTGCACTGATAAAGTCTTCTCTTGTTTGGGAGGGGCTCACTCCTTGTGAGCCTTAGGTTAGTTGCTTATTTTTTTTTTTAAGATCTATTTATTTATGCATACAAGAGCTGGGGTACAGGCCAGAGGTGTGGGGGGTAAGAGGTTTCACCAGAAACAGAGTGGGGAGCAGAACAGTCAGACTGACAGAAATACACTGCTGAGGGAAGCAGCGGGCGAGTCAGGAGAGCTCTACTGCGCCATGTGGGTTGCTCCCTGGCTGGGGATGGAACTCGTCCTGCAGTGGCTTCAGATAGCTTCATAGGTTGCATCTTAACCCCTTGTGCCACCAGGAAGGCCCATTTGCTCATTTTGGATAACTATGTAGAATCTGAAAAGGACAGGAGATTCCACAATGGACTTGATCTCCATATCTTTACCCCTGAACCTTTGCTCTGGACACTGCCTACAGCAGCTTGATACCTGCTTGGATCTTATGCTTTGTAAATTGGGCTTTGGCACCTAAGGATCTTGGTTTCCATAGCTGTGTCAACAGCTATGCTAATCTCTTCTACCCCCAATTCCTGTGTGAGCCAGGTCGCTGGTCTTGTGGGGCCGCCTTTGCAGTTTTGCTATTCCTGTCCTCCATCAGGTGTATACCATGTGAACAGTCTTGTTCTGGAAAGAACAGACTTATTTTGCTGTAATCTTGCTGAGTGATCATGGGCAAGTCACTGAACCCCACATTTTCCTCCACTGTTCAACAGAGAGGTAGACTGGCATGATCTCCAATATCCGCATGATGTTACGATCCTATTATTTTACTAACAGCAACCTTATGCTTTCACATTGTGGTGGACATGGTGATGGGCCTCCCAGATGGTCCTTCTGTAACAGGGAGCTTCCCAGGAAAAGGGTAAGTGCCAGATTCCCTGCCCCACCCAAGGGAGGTTATAGCTGATCAGGGAAGAGAAGAAGCTGAAGAGGAGACTGGAGAAGGAAGGAAGCAGGATGGAGAGCCAGAAGGAGACCTAGAGGAGGCACATGGAGTGAAGAGACATGTGAAGAAGCTGTGCTTGATGTTTGGTCCTAGACGGACTGAAACAGATGTGGGTGAGAGACCAATGGCAGCATTGATTTTGATTTTGATTTTGCACTTTTCCTCCAGACTTGTCTGGCTGTTTCTGACCCTTTTCTATGGGTCCCCACCAGAAGGTGCTTTAGACTTGTGGCAGAATTTTGGGCCTCAGTGGCCCTGCTTTGGTTCAACCCAGTTTGGCTGGGCATTCACCCATGAGGGCATGGGTAACTTTAGGTGCTTGATTTGGAAACTATATTCTTTGTCTTTTCTGTATTGCACACTAATTGTATTAAAGTTACTTTCAATTAAAGGTCTTGTATGTTTTGTCTTGGTGTGGCAGACGGCAGAACGTATTTAGAATGGGCAGGTTTGGTGGTTCTGGGGTGTCCCTCTCTTGCCCTGTAACACTTAAGTGAAGACCTTATTGTCCAGAGTTGGAAAGTGTCACCAGGAAAAATTGCCTCAAATTGCATAAAACTATATACCAGAGTCAATGATGCTCCTCAGTTCCTCCTGAATAAGCAGCCTTCCTGCTAAGCCCCTTCATGGAGTCAGCTTCCGAGAAAGCCCAGCCTGTCAAGGTCACTCCATAGAGTTGTACAGTTTGAGCCTCTGACTGCGTGTCACCCCAGCCTTCCTCCCTCATTGTAGAGGAAATGATGTCTCAGATAATGACTTGCCAAGTTCATTCTATAAGCAGGGCTGGGACTAAGTCTTCAGTTTCCCACATCTCAACCAAGCCCTCCTATCATTACTCACTGATTTCCTCAACTTAAACCACTTTTCTTTGCATATGGAGAGAGAGAGATGTGTAGACAGAGAGATAAATAGAGTCATCCATCCATCTCCTCTGCGAGGAAGAATAATAAGCAAATGCATGCATTCATGAGCTCATTGCCTCTACTTTATATAAATAAACCATTGGCTTTTGTTTGAGGGAATTTTTTTATGTCCTTGAGAAGCCATATCACATAAAGACAATAAGCTGTGGCTCAGGAACCAGGAAAGGCTTCTTATTCTCAGATCCTCATTCTTGTGCTGCAAATATGCTGCCATTTGAGAGTAGGATTTTTTCAGAATCCAAGACTGATGGCTGGAGGATAAGAGTGGGGAAGGGGTAATCATGTTATGAAATGATGGTTCCACAAAGATTGATGTCATTGGGGAAATCAGAGTGAAGGAGAAATAGGAATTTCTGTATACACACACATATTTGTATATATTTATATACATATATTTTTATATACACATTTATATTTTATATATGTATTTTTAGCAATATCTTGTGGTCAAAATTATTTCATAAACATTTGATAATAATAATAACTCTCAATGGTTTCAGTTATTCTCACAAAGAGTGGATGACTTGAGGGGTGGGGGAGGGATGGGCAAGATACAGAGCATACTCACAGCACCTCATTGCCAAGATAGTGTATTTTGAGTGCCACTCAGTGAGGTAGAGGTGATGAAACTTGTTGCACCAGGCATGTGTTTTTGAAAAACATGCTCTCTATGAAAAAGCTAAGGGACGGACATTCTTTAACCAAAGCACTGAACACTGTCTGCTACAGCACCTGTTTTCTTGTTTGGGTTATATCACCCCAGGTGATTTAAGTCAGACCAGCTCCTTCATTTCATAGGTGAACAAAAACAGAAACCCTGAGAAGAAAACAGCTTTTGCAGGTCGGCCAAAGAGTGACTGATTTAACAAAAGCAAACAATTCCAAATTGGAAATACATACCTGGTCCGTGGTCTGGAGAGCACCCTCTTCTGTTTCAAGAGCCCGGGGTGCATGGGTGGGGAGGAGAGCAAAAGCCAGCTGCCGCTAGGCTCCCCGCCATGTGCACTGGCATCGGGACTGCCCCATGCAGGCTGCAGTCTCCAGCCAAGAGTTGCCTGCAGCATGGTAAGCAGGTTGTCCAAGGACGGTCATGGAAGTCACGTCCTAAGAAAGGAGCCAGAAAGCAAGAATTAAGCATTTCCAGTTTTATAACTAAATAGCATTCCAAGGTACTATCAACTATAAATCAAATGTGATGTTAAAAAGGAAAAGAAACGAATCACCTAAATGGAAATAACTGTCTCCGATCAAAATATCTTGCAATTAAATATCCATTTCTTCTCTAAGTTCTAATTTTCTCTTAGGAGAAGTCAATGTTTTTGCAGTGACAGTCCAAAGTCATGAGGAGAACAGTGTGAGGTTTTATCCCTGGCACTGAACATTTTAAAGGTATATGTTTTTAATAGCGCTTTAAACTGAAATATATCTTATTTATAATCAAGTGCATGGAAATTGGTTTTTACGTTTTATAAACCTGATAACCACTGCCCCGCTGACCAAGACCAAGAGGACATTTCCTGCTCCCTAGAAGCTTCCTGGAGTGCTTGGATATCTAAATAACATTAAAATATTACGAAAATGGAAACCTCCACCATCCGGGTGGCTAGCTCATCCCAAACCCGGCATTTATCCTGAAGACAGGCCTCCTAAGACATTCAGGCACCCGAGCTCAGAACGCCCCACCCACTGCCTTCTCAAAACAGGACCATGCCTTGAGAACATCTTATTGACAAGGTAAAGGAAGGCTAAGGCCTAGGGTAAGGCAAAACTTTATTCTTTGCTCCCTCTAAGGAGCCATGTGGAATGGGGGATTGCCGCAGACCAGCTTTCAGCAAAATGTCAGGTCTGAAGTCCTTGAAAGGAAAAGACGGTCTAGGTGCGGCGAAAAGGACCGAGGGGAAGGGGATGAGGTAGTGAGGAGACACTGACACTGGATGAGGTGCAAGTATCTTCTGCCAAAAGACTCAGCAGGTTGTTTATACTTTTTCAGCAAGCCGTGAGATTAGAATATCATGTGCATAGAAACAAAGCAGAAACAATCAGTGCATCCTTTTTTTCCATAGACTTTTGGCCACTACGTGCTCTCAGCAAGAAGGCAAACTTCAAGGTTCATAAAAAACTAAGCCTTACACTAAAACTCATTGATTCAGTTAAACAATAACCTAAGACAGTAGATAGCTGCCAGGACACCCCTATCAGCCAAAGCCTAAGCAAGAAAAGACTTTTCTTATTTGCATGGCCTTCAGCCGGGGACCAGCTGCTACTCAACTATCAGAACTTTTTCTACCTAGAAACACCTTAACTCAAATAACTTCATTAAAAAACTTTCCCAAGAAGCTTCAAGAGAAGGCAATAGAAGGACCTTCTATAATAGTTGTGCTGGATTGCTTGTCAGGCATGTACAATAAATTGTCTCCCATTGTCAAGTGGGCCAAATTGTTTAATAACTAATTTCTAAACAGATAATTTTCCGTGCTATTTACTTACAATATGCTGATACGTGTAATTTATTGCCTAATATACTTTCTGATAAATTTTTCTCTTTTTATGACCAAGAACAACAAGCAAAGGGATGTTAAATCTTTAGCCCCACGGTGTGAGGCCCTTTTTCTTAGCTGCTTGCTAGTACCTTATCTGACTGGGCCAACAAAGCCCCCAGCAGCAGGGGATGGTGAGAACCTGAGGTTTAAGGAAAACCCGGCGTTTGGGGATGACCTGATAGTTTGTCTTATAAGTTATGGTTTTCAATAGAGAACATTGAACTTAAAAGAGTGTTCATCAGTTTGTTTAATCGCCACGGGGTGGTAGAAGCATCCATCTTGAAGTTAAAAAAAGATACTTCTGGTGTGCTTAAGTCTCTAAACTGATGTTTGCAGAAAGTTTGCCTTTTCTTTCTTCTGGATTGTAGAATCAAGTGCCAAGTATCAAATTTCATTCCATTTTTTTTCCCCAGTGGGAAATTTTCTTCAATTCTCAAGTCAGGATTTAATAATATTTGAAGCTGCTGTCACCTGATGATTTTGGAACGGATTTCCCCAACCTTCTTCATTCCAGTACACATTTCAAAATCCTTCATACTTAGAATCTTCACCCTGAAGATTTCCTCTGTGAGGGATGTGAAATAGAAAGTTGTGGGCCTCCCTGGTGGTGCAGCGGGTGGAACACTGCACTGTGAAGCTGTCCGCAGCCTCTGCAGTGTGGGTTTGTTTCCCAGCCGCCCAGGGAGAAACCCACATGGCACGGCAGACCTCTCCTGCCTCTCCCGCTGCTGCCCTCAGCAGTGTCTTCTGTCTGTCTGCCTGTTCTTCTCCCTGCTCTGTCTCTGGTGAATTCTTTCACCCTCCCATGCCTCTGACTATACTCCAGTTCTTATATAAATAAAAAAAATTTAAAAAGAAATAGAAAGTTGCCTATATTTTCTAAAATTCAAATCCTAGTTCATAAAAGGAGTTCAATCACTTTCCCCACCTCTCAAAAATACTGTCTCAATTCCTTCCCAGTGCACGTTCTAGTTAGGAACTGAACCAAGCTATATTAAGGACAATTATAAATAAAAGACTTGAAACTGTGGATCAGAGGGAGGGACAGCGGAGGAAAGAAAATTGTAAATAGATGGCATCATTCCTCACAGGGCCCAAATCAGCCTTTGGAACAAATAAGCCAATTTAATTACTCTTGTTATCGCTCATAAGTAAGAATTTTGAGGAAATACCAAATGCCTAAGAGTTTAGGACATTTTTTTCCTTTTTCTCCAAGTGGGAGTTGGAGTTATGTGATTTCAGCAAGGTTGGAGGATGGTGTGTGAGGAGAGCAAGAGGTTCCAGTGGAGGTCGGGTTAAAGTCCAGCCCTTGCTATGCAACTAGTGGGCTCTGCTCATGCCTTGACACTTGTTTTGACAAGGAAAAACTTCTATTTACTTCTATAGAGAAGGGTTTGCTTTCTGGCTTCAGGAAAAAAAGATTTTTATGTGTAGATGTCTAAAGTGAGAAATACCACCTTGGCCCAAAGATCTATTTATTGTCTCATTATTTGTACTCCCATTTTTACTGCGTTTCTCTGATTATATTATGTAAATATCACACATTCATTGTGAACAACTCAAACCATTTATAAAATATGAAACTTTTGAAATATAAAAATATAATAAAAATTATCTTGTCATCTTACCATAATAATAAGCATTAATATTTTGGTGACATTTTTGCATGCATCTCTTTACATATCTATGTGTTTTTACATAAACAGCATTTAGCATAAATGATAATTTTCCTGGGATACCTTTCCACACCCATATCAGCAGCTTTATCCCCATCTCCATTTTCCCCAAGTAACACATGTATCTTAGCCAGAAAAAAACCTGAGGTTTTGCATGCAAATAGTTTATTTGGGTTCATTACCATGGGAACAGGAAACATAAAGCAGGGAGTGGAAGAAAAGTTGATACCAGGGTGCTTTACTGACCTGGGTACTGCCATGGGCAACTGGGGTTCAATCTCCGTGGGGCCCTCTAAGGAGCTATGTGGAATACACCTCAGAATTGTCCACCGATGGAAGGAAAGATGGAGGGACCTATTTACTTGCTGATTTCTATCTCCCATAGATCGAGGGTCGCCACAGGGGCTATTAATTCCCTCTCCTAGGTTGCACATGAGTGAGCAGGTGCCAGACCGGTGCAGCACTCATCTCACAGAATGGCTTCAGAAAGGACCTGAGGCAGAAAGTGACAAATAAGGTGCAACTGGACTATATAAAGGTTATTATACCTGCATGAAACTGCTCACTATGAAACAATAAACTATAGCAGTAAAAAGGTGAACTGAAGGGATAGAAGACATGAGGCCTGAGAAATGTCCCATACAGTCTACTCCTTACACCACTCAAATGTTCTCACGCCCTCTGCGGAGTCCAGTCAGTCAGAGGGTCTTTGATGTGGTGGTCAGTGACAAGCTCTACAAAAAACTCAGTTAATGGGCCAAGCCTACACAAATGCATGTGGTCACAACACCATTATCAATGTGCTTCGTCTCTTTCCCCCACACCCATTCCAGATTCCCCTCTCCCTGGAGCGAACCTACATTCTCCATCCCTGTGGATTTGGAGGCTGAGTCCCTCACCCCCATCAAGACATGGTTTCTGCATGGGCTGTTTGTATTTCAACTTGGCAAGAAGCCCCAGATCTCCAGAGTTTCTACGTGTGCTCCTTTCTTACTCCATTGTGCAGCAGCAACCCTAGCTCCTTATAGTAATCAGGGTCAATTATCCTGAAAACGATCACAATAGAGTTCATTGTGGCTCACTGGCTCAAGGAATATAAATGCGTAGGCAGTAGATATAACATCAAATCCAGCAGAACCTTGCTGGTACAAATATGCCTCCCAACCTCCCACCTCACGTCCCTGGGAAGCCTCTAATCTAATAGGGTGAAAGGCGTAGGGTGGGAAGGATAAATTCCTCCAGTGGATCATTAGGAGTAATGGTGAGAGCGGCTGGTCCTTCTTTCACCTCTTAGTTGCAGGATCCATGCTTTCTCGATATTAGAACACAGATTATATATTGGCCATTACTTCAATGTGTATAACACATGTTGAAAGCTGCCTTCCACCATCACAGAGTGTTTTGCCCAAGATAAAATGTTAAAAGTTTTTAATGTCTCTCCTCCTTCAATTATGCTGTCAACTTCCCAGGTGACATGCTGTATGGTAGAATCAGTGATTCCTGCAGACGTGCTGCCAATGTCATACTTATTTCACCATAAAATGTGCCCAGAGGCACATGTTATATATCAGAGGCAATGTTATATAGGCTCTATGCTGGTAAATTAGGCAATCTGTTGGCTCTTGAATAGAGATGCTGGCAGTCAGGGAAGGGAATCTTACATCCAGAATGGATGTCAATTCTTGAGAACAAATCACTCTCCATAACAGGGTAAACTGGGTGAAGAAATGCACCTGTTACCATGTAGCTGTCTGGTCTACTAAGTGATGTAATCACAGCAAGAGCTTGACTGTGATTTCTTTGACTGGAAATCTGGGCATTCATGAGTGGCAGTGACTGATGAATCACCCATGATGAGAAGAAACTCATGCCTCTGGACTCAGGTATGATCAAATCACTCTTGATCTCAATTTTATGACTTTTTTAGGGACTGTTGAATCAGCCCTAGGGTGACCAAGGAGACAAGTTCACTGTTGTCCACACAAAGGGAACATTCTCTGTGGAGGTGCTCTCTGAGGTGAGGACTCACATGAGACACAAAGGTCTTACACCCTGTGTCCACTCCCATGGACAAAAATGCCTCAATTCCTAACTTCCTTTGACGTTCACCTTCTCCTCTTGCTCCTTCTCAGCACTGAATCATTCAGAAAGTCACAAGCCACTGCCAGGAGTCTATTTTATAGCCATAACGGAGGGAGGTCAACATTGCCACCATTCAAATTAAGTCATCAGGGCACTGCCTGCAACTCTTGCCACTCCTCACTGTCTCATTGGGCGCTCCTGGGTGAGGCTATTTAATGAAATTGTAGCCCTGGATATCCCATTACATCTCTAATCTTAATATCTTCCTCCTAAAACATATGTTCTTATAAATGGATGTCTTAACATGGACTGATGTAGACATTAATAATGATTTCTTGATTATACTTATGTAATGACATATGGCTGATTTGATAGATATTGCTCATTTGTAAAACCCTACCAATTAACTTAAATTGAGCATCCCCATTTTTTTTTTCTTTCTGCAGAGAAGAACTAGAGTGTAGACTTGAAGCTACACCGGAATGAGAGGATTCACCGGAGACAGAGTAGGAAGCAGAACAGGTAGATTTACTGAAAGACACTGCTAAGGGGAGCATCTGGTGAGATAGGAAAAGTCTGCTGAGCCCTAGGAGGGTCAGCTCCCTGGCCTGGGCTAGACTAAGGCCTCAGTGGTAACAGTGCTGAGACTTCACCCCTGGGACACCAGGGAGGCCCAACAAACCAAATTTGCATTACACCTACCATGTGTACTACATCTATTGTGTACTTGGGAAGATCCCAGGTCACCACTGATTTGGTTCCTTCTCTGTAAAACGCCCAGGTAGAATTCAGAATAGAGGCAACAGGCATGTGAGGGAATCAGGGCCTGAGGGGCCTGGGCAGTGAGTGGTTTGACTAAAGAGTTTACACTAGTTGTAGATCTTCTGCAAGGCCATAGCAAGAAGGAGGCCAGCACTATGACAGAACTGGACTCAAAAGGAGTAAAAAACTTGGGTGATACAATACAAACTTTATTAATATTTCCATAATGAACAAGAAACCTTGGAGGAAATAAAACGAAAACAACTTGAAATTAATTAGGAAACAAAGATTTGAACTACAAGAGGACGGCCAGGTGTCTGTGGGTGCAGGGTTAGTAGAAATTAAATGAGGACATGTGGCTAGGGAGGTGGGTGAGGAGAGGTTTGGGGTCAGCGGTGCTTAGTCTGCACCAGAGGTGGACAGGCAGGACAGGGGTCAGGCATGGGACCCTGGAGGAATGGTATCAGGTGAGCACCCTCTGCTTGTGCTGCCGGATCCCTGCAGGGGCTGGTTCTCCAGGCAGGGCTGCTGTGGCTTAGCACCCTCACTTGAACCTGCAGGATGTTGGCCAGAAGTGGCTTCCTCCCACAGGCGTGGTTTGAGCTCAGGACGCTCTTGCATAGGCAGCATTCTCCTGACCAGGGCCTGGCTGTCCCGCAGGGGTGGAGTGAGCTCAGCACTGTCCCCATAGGGTTCAGTATCCTGGTCATTGTCTGTTTCCTCCCACAGCACTCCTCTTATCTCAGAATCCTCAAAGAAGTCTTGGGGATCCTGCACCAGTCTTGGCTTCCCCAGAAAGGAGGGGTGTGAACTGCCCACACTGGGCAGCTCCTGAAGCATCCTGGCCTATACCTGTCTCCCACAGTGGGGCTGGTGTAAACACACCACTGTCAGCTGCCCTGCTGGGGCCTGGCTAGGGCCTGGCTCCCTGCAAACAGGTGGTGTTTGCTTGTGCCCAGCAGGTTGTCCCACAGGTTGCAGGTCCTGGCCTGGTTTCCCCAGCAGGGCTGGTATTAGCTTAGCAGCCTGGGGACATCCTGCTGGAATCTGGGGAGTTTCAGGCTGACTATTCAGGGATCACAAAGCTCAGAGTGCCCAGGACGCCTACAGCATCCTGGGCATTGTCTGTCTGACCCAGCAGGCCTGCTGGGCTCTCCTGTTGCTCTGGAACAGCATATGCAGGAGCGGCTTCTCCTGTCCCTTCAGGACCCCTAGTGTCTGCTTGTCTCCAATCAGCAACTTGGCTGGTCTCCTGGCCTGTCCCATGGGCAGCAGGGAAGCCTGGCTGTGCTCCTTGAGAAGGGGCTAGAGATGCAAGAGGACAGGCCATCAGCCACATGCCAGATTGCCACTTGCCTTTGTAAACAGACCACATGCTAGAGCCCTGAGCAGAGACCAGCCCAAGATAGGGGGCCCCTGGGATTCTGTTCCCCAAATTCGGCAGCTACAGATGCCAGGTCATACTGCTCGTGGTCCGAATCTAGCCCGTGTGGTCTCCTCCAAGGGACACCTGACCCTACCCTGCCCAGTCGGGCCCATGCACCAGACTGTGCCACTTACCCTCGGACAGCTCCTCAAGGGCCTTTGTGTACTCCAGCCAGTTCCTTTGGACATGCGCCCCAATCTCAAATTGCGGGTACACTTCAACCAGGGCTCTGTGAGGGGACAGATCCCACACTGGGCTGTGGGAGGACAGTCGGGGAAATGCACTCTCTGGATCTCTTCACCTTCCTGGACACAGAACACCTTCTGGGAGCAAACAGACATACCTCCTGGGTAGCAACCAGCTGGGGCAAGAGGGAGCAGCCATGACTCTCTGGGTCCCAACACCAGCTAGGCTGGTTCTGGTGTAGACATGACCCACCTCCTGGGTGGGCCAGACCCTCCTTCCTTGAGCACGCACACACTCACTCTCACTGCTCGCACACCCACACTCACAGGGGGAAGGGAGGGGTGGGGGCATCAGAGCCCTGGCATGGTCTGACCTGTCCCCAGGGCCCCCCTAGTTTCCTCAGGGGCAGTGCTGGTGCTGGCCAGAGACGTCGACACAGGCTCCTCATGCCTTTCAGCAGAGTGCGACACGAGTTTCGGGGACCTTTTTTGGGTCCACTGCAGGGAGACCTGGGCAAACAGCAACAAAATATGGTGCCTGGTCCAGGCCCACCAGGCAAGTGAGGTGGGTCAGGTTTGGTTCAGAACCAACTGCCTGGGGACCAGGGTTCCGAGGTGATGTGTGTCCTGTCATCTTTTGGAGGTGATGTCACTTCCTGGGTCCCCTTCCCTGGACTTCCTGCTCAGACAGATGCCCCCCATCCCATGGCTGCCTGGGCCACTTCCTGTTCACCCTCCATGCCAGGCCCAGCCCACAACACTGACAGCAGCACAGCCTCCCTGAGCCCTTGGATGGCGAGACATGGCGAGACGTAGCCAGGGCCCCTGCCGGGCACTCTGGTCTCTGGCTGCTGACCTGGCTCATCCTCCCTGCCAGGGAGCAGGCCCTGCAGCATCGGCAACTCCAGGCTCCCATCTCCCAAGGGCCCAGAGGAGCTCCAGAGTGTGGAGCCTTTCCCAGGGCGGTCCTGGGGAGTGGGTCACTCCTGTCTGCTGCCCTTGGAGGGGAGGCTGGTGTCAGGCTCACTGCACTTGGAGGGTCCCACCCGGGGAAGGGCACCTGCATATGCCTCACCCAGGCCTGGCCAGCCCTGCTGGGGGCTGAGACATCTCCTACCCGGGGTACCTGTCTCCCACCCAGTGTACCTGTCAGCCCTGCTCCTCTCTGGCTGTGCCCTACAGGGCCTTGCGGGCCCAGTCAAGGTGCCAGGGCCATAGACAGTGCACACCTGCCGGCCACTGATTTCTCAGGGCCCCCTGCCTGCTCACACACCTGCCCACTTGCCTGGAGGTTGTATCGACTTGGGACTGGGTTCTGACTAGGACGAGGCCACCCAGGGCATGGGATGTCCACTCCAACAGGGAGTGATGCCAGCGAGGCCTCTTCTGTCTCCTTCCCTGTCCTCACTGGCTGACTCTCCCTTTCTCTTTCTGTATGTCCCTCTGATGTTCTCTCTCCCCCTCTTGGTCTGTCCTCATCTCACTCTCTGTGTGTATCCCTGTCCCTCTCGGCCTCTCTGTCCCTGCCCCATTCCTCTGTGTCCCTGTCTCAGTCTCTCTCTGATCCCCAGTGTGCGGAGGACCAGAGGGAGGGTGGGGGGAGCACAGGGGACTGAGGTGATGGTGCACGGGTGCCTTGGAGAAGGAAACTCTATGGGGACTACACCTGAGGGGGTGGGGGAAAGCAAATAGTGTTTACAAGTGAAAAGTGAAGTTAAAAAATAAAAAAAGAAGAGTATCAAAAAAGAATACAGTCACGCCTGCAGGATCCTCATCCTGTCTTGGCTTCTCCAGCAGTGGGGGTGTGAACTGCCCACCCTGGGCAGCTCCTGAAGCATCCTGGCCTATACCTGTCTCCCGCAGTGGGGCTGTTTTGATCCTGTCTCCTGGAGGCAGCATCAAGTTGGGTTTTGTTTTTGGTACAACCAGTCACTCTGTGTCTTGTTCTTTGGTGAGTTCAATTCCTATCCATGAAGGGTGATGACATGATGACTTACTACTGTGCTTTTGTCCTTAGTCAAATCCAGCCAAGAAATGTGTGGTGTCTGGAGCGGGTGGTGAGGGCTCCAGGGTCACTGTCTCTTTGGTCCCCTGGTCAGTTTGGAGGATGCTGTCGGTCCAGAGGCCCAGAAATTAGCCAGGTGGCTGGGGTTCTGACCTGGGCACTGCCATAACCCCTCAGTCTCCATGTCCTTGTTTCTGAGAGGGTGTGGGGGAGGGGTGTCAGGACAGTATCACTTCCCAGCTCACAGAGTGCTGGGGAGGAATCTCCAAGGTCACATGGAGAAAGTCACTGCTGAGGTCATGTAGTCGGCCTTTCATCAGCTCCCTGAGCCACTTCTGTTCCTGTGCCCACATGTGGCTTTCAAGACCCAGCTCCCATGTTCCCTTCCTGCTGAGGAAGGAACCTCCCTGGCTCTGCCTTGGCCCCCTCTGAGGCAGCTATTGCAGCCCTTCTCTCCTCACACCCCAGGCTGCAGGGCCTCCTGGGTGGGGTCATGTGGTTCTCTGTGACCTTAACACCCTGTGGAGTATGTTCCTGGGCACCAGCATGCATTGGGTTAGGATACCCCAAATGTCCACTGCAGGTCTGTGTCAGCTGAGTCGCCTGGGATGTGTTTAGAGAGAAGTTCCCTGGCCCATCCCCAGAGGCAGAGAGTGGGCTCTGGCTGCCCAGGGCTGGGGAGGGGAAAGTGGGGGTGGTGCCCATGGGCCCAGGCCCAGTAAAGGAGGTTGTTGTGGTGATGGAGATGTTCTCAAGGGAGAGTATGGGATGATTGCTCTGCTCTACACTTACCAAAAGGAAATGACAGTTGAGCCTTCAACAAATGACTCAATGGCCAAAAGTTATATCTCAATAAATTTGCTTTTAAAACATGAAAAAATGGGTCTACAAGTTGCCCTGTGTCTGTCCTCCACAGTATCCTGATAGAGGGCTTGTGGGGCAGGAAACTGTCTCAGCCCACGAGTTGCTGAGCACAGACGGCTTCACTGCACAGATGCTCTCAAGGCACCTCCTCTGCGTGGTCTTGGGTCCTGCAATGAGATGCTGACGTCACGCTGCTTCTGTGATGGGAGAGACTTTAGGGGCCTTGGGTGGGAGGCAGCTTATTTTTCATGTGGACAGAATGGAAATAATGAGTGTCCAGAAGGTCTACTGTGTTGGTTTTCAAATTTCCACCAGTTCTGGGATACACAGGAGGGGAGACAGTTCCCCCCGTGAGTGTGTCTGACTTGCTGGCTCTTCCTCGTGAGGAGACTGAAGCAGAAGGGACGCGCCACGTCACAGAGTCAGGCTCACAGTGGCTGAGACTTCCCGCCTGGGCTCCCTTCCTGGTCCCTCTCTGGGGTGACTCCCTGCACACGGTGGACCCTCAGCTAAGGGGACGCCCACAGGACAAGGACCTGAGGGTTTTCTCCAGGAGCCACATGCATGAGCTCTGAGGCAGGTCCTTCCACACTGATCACGGCCGTTCAGATCCGCCAACATCTCGTCCCCATCGCAGCCTCGTGGGACCCAGAGCTGGAGCCTCTGAGTGAGGCCCCTCCTGCCGCCTCCCCCTCAGAGACTGTGGAGACGCCAGATCTTTGTTTTAGGTGCAAAGGAGGAAGAGATTTGGTACAAACCAGTAAAATATTCAGGCGATAAAGTGATCAGTGGCTGTTTTCTCACAAGAAACAGTGGAGGCCAGAGTAGCTCACGTGACGGTCAAGGTCCTGGTTGCAATGAGCTGTCAGACAAGGATTCCACGTCCTCTGAAGTGTCCTTCAAAATATGTGATTTTTAAAAATCAGTTCTACCGTTTTTAGATTCCCATTTAATTTTGCTGTTTTGTTTTCTGTATACTATCCCCAGAGCGGTGTCTGCAGGGTCACGGCACAGAGGGGCTGTCAGCAGCCTGGAGCTGTGAGCAGGGCTGACTCTAACCTGCTAGCTGGGAGTGGGGCCTTGGAGCCCCAGAATCAGCCCCCAGGGCTGGCCCTCCAGGGCAGCACAGGCCTTTCTCCTCTTGATTCCCTGAATCACCTCCTCTTGATTCCAGGAATCTCCCTGGCATCCCAGCATTGGGGAGTTGGGGAGGATGTTGTGGCTCAGGAAATGGGGGCCTCCTCCTAACCATCTGTCCTCTCCTCCTCTCTCTCCTTCATCAGCCTGAGTGTGCATATTTGAGTCACACCAGCCCTGCACGGACAGGAAAGGCCCAGAACTTAAGTGATTCCCTGGTCAGTTACAGCACCAGCCCCTCTGCAGTCCCACCAGGGGAGACAGAGACTCTCCCAGCCCCAGCCAGAGCCACGTCACCCACACAGACCTTCCCCTCACAGTGTCCCCGATGCTGCCCCTTCCTGGTCCCACCCTTCCTGGTGCCCCCACCACTCCTTTTGGGCCCCATCCCCTAGTCCCCATTTTCATCCTCTGCTCCATTTCCAGGATCCTCCCGTCTTCCTAGTCATGCCCGGGGGATCTCCTCAACCTCCCCTCATTCAGAGATGGAGAATTTTTAAAAGATGTATATTTATTTATTTATTTCCTTACAGCGTGGGTCACCTTTCTATAGTTATTGTTCCTCTTACGTGCGGCCCTTCCACCAATGATCCACCACACACCACCACCAGCTCCCCGGGTCTCTCCCCGGCTCTGATCACTCCTGCTCCCCCTGCTGCAAGACGTGGATGGATGGTCGGCCCACGGGTCTTGGTGTTATCCTGGAACCTTGTCCTTTTCTTGGGCGATGACCTGGACTCCTGGGTAGAATTGAATGTTAATTCCCTGGAAGCAGAAGCAGAAACAAAGTACAGAGACTCTGGAGTCCACGGATCCATCCGAGACTGAAGGAACCTCTATATTTGGGGATCAGCCCATAATCTGGTAATCAGCTGTTATGACCTGGAAACCTGCTTTTGTCCTTTGTCCATAGGACTAAGAAAATTTGGGGACTTCTGACCTGACACTGGACTTGGGCGCCCCCTTGTGAGCAGATCCCTGTCCTGCCGCTGGGGTCGCAGAGAGCCTGGGGAGGGCCTGGCTGAGCAGGAGAAAGGGCAGCTCTGGGCTCCTGTGCTCAGCCCTGTGGCCACACGGGGGCGCTGCCGCGCTGCTCCGGATTCTGGTGGAGCCGCCAGGACGGGGCGGGGGCTGAGGTGGGCAGAGTTGGGGGTCCTGGAGGGCGGTGTCCTGGGGTGAGATTCTCTGTGAGGAGTCTGAGCAGCAGGGCTCAGAGGAGAGGATACTCCGGAGCCTGCCCTGTGTGTGAGGTTTCCAGCTTTTCTCCTAGAACCCCTCTCTCCAGTCCCTGGATGTTGATACCTGGGAAAACTGGAAAAAAAAATTTTCCTTCTATAACCTATTAAATATTGAGAGTATTTTAAAAAATAACATTTAAAGAATACTGTTCTATTCACAGAAAAGTTGCAAATGCAGTACAGGTCTTGTTTATCCCCCACCACTTCCATTTTGTTAACATCCTACATGAGTACAGATTTTTTTTTTTTTACCACTAATGCAGCAATGTTGACATAATAACTAAACAACATACTTTAATTCGGTTTTGCTAATGTCCATTTTATGCCCAATAATCCCATCCAGTTTGCCTGGATGACAGTTTCTCAGACTTTCCTTGTTTCCTTGGGAGAGGTGTTGGGGTCACAGATGGGGGTTCTTGGGTCACCTCTAAGAAAAACTTCACCAGAGTCCTCCTTTTAGTGGGGTGAGGGCACACACACACACACGCACACATATGAAAAGAAAGAAGTCCATGCTTGCACAGACACAAATTGGCAGGAGGACCTGATCCTGGAGGGTTGGGGTGTGTTAGGGGAAGCCTGTTAGTGGAGGCTCATTAGAACTCTGTTGGTGTGTGTGGTGTAGAATTACACATCTTAATAGGTGTGAAGATGCACTCCAAAAATTTATACAGTGTTATAAACTAGTGTAACACATGCATATATATATTAATTATTGCTTTTGTGTGTTTTGCTTACATTACTGCTAAAAGCCATGATCCATTACGGAGGTCTTACTATGTGGGCCTCTTAGTTGAATCATAGTCTCTGGTATACTATCAGCTTTCCAATCCTCAGATATGGAGGAAATTCCTAATTCCGTTTATACCACATCTAGGTCATGGGTAAGAAAATGTTTGCTCCTCAGTTGATCTATGTAGCCAACATCTGCATCAATAATATAGAAAATCCTTGAATTTCCTCAAATTATGTCCTGGAAAATGTTCCTCAAATTTTGTCCCCTGCAGTTATTTCATTGTTTTCCTTCCTTTCCAGTCTGATTTGGCTAATTTTAATGCCATTCCAATAGGGAACAGTGGTAGAGAAAGAAATAGACGAGATAGTAAAACATCACTCCTTAATTCTTGTAGCCCTAGGAAAATCAAGTGTTCTCTATGGTGGTGGAAAGAGGAGATTATTTCCTGATGTAGGAGCACTCACAATGTAATGGAAATGCATGGTTGTATTGCCATGGTTTTGATCCCTTGCATATTTTGGAATAGGGCCCAAGTCCTGTTTCACAAGCCTAAATAACTAACCTGGACCTGGGTTCCAAGGAGGACCATGGATTTGTGGCTCACGGGTGCACACTTCTCTGCCCCACTGGGGGCATATTGTGGCACCAACCTTGTAGAGACTTTGGGCCCAAGACCTGTTTTCTGTGGTTTCCTGAGGGGAGGTTCCCCAAACTGTGTTTGCATGGAATAGCTGTGAGCCATCTACAAACTTCCATAATGGAGTTTCCCTTCATATATTTAAGTTGTATTCTGTTGTATAGTGATTTGTGGACTAGACAATGTAGCAGAAGTACACTGAAGCAAGTTGATTAAGAGTTGATAAATGAATGTAATGTAACAGAATTAGCTGACTGCTTTATTCTCAAAATGTTTATACTTCAGTTAGTTTATGCTTTAGTTTGAATTACCATGTTAATCCCTTCATCATATTGCTCTGTACTATTCTCAAATAGTTTCTCATTAAAGCGTTTTCTCCTTGATCTGCTTTGCAGACTTTCCAAACAAAGACTGCCACCTTTTTCCAATGTATTTTTTTTAAGCATAGAAGAACTGGGGAGTAGACCAGAGGTGCAGTGGTTGAGAGGATTCACCAGAGAGAGTGGGGAGCAGAACAGGCAGATGTACTGAAATACACTGCTCAAGGGAGCAGCAGGCATGGCAGGAGAAGGCTGCTGCACCCTATGTGGCTTAGCTCCCTCGTGGGGAATTGAACTCAGGCCACAGCAGTGACAGAGCTGAGACTTACTCCCTAATCCACCAGCGAGGCCCCTTTCCCAATAATTTCTCACTGCAGTATTGGCCATATAGAATTTACTATAAAATGAATGTGTCTTTACTGATCAAGGAATCATGTCACAGGCAAGTTTTAGATTTAAATTAATTGGTATGCATGTGTAAGGACTATATACTACATGGTTGATATGAACCGTTTTTCTGGTTTTTAAGTGACTCTGAAATTGAAGAGTCTTTTTGGAAAATGTCAAAGTAAAAACTAATATGAAAATATTTAACCTTTCCTTCTTATTATAACAAAATGGAAAATAACAAATGACAGGGTTTCACATGGTAGCCCTGAAGGATAAAGCTTTTCAGATCCCTTTTATCCATCTCTTTTAATAAATAGCCCTTCATTACCTTTTTATGTTTCAAGTTTGCATACTGAACCAGATTGCAATGAAAGAACAGTCTAATGAAAAACACTATGTTTGAAATAGATGCAGGTCATTCTGTGCCCATAAATTTTTTTTTTTCCTGAGGACTGTTTGCATTTTATCTATTTATTTATTTTTTTAATAAATTTTATTGTTATATTCCCCATACAATTGCAGCCCCCCCATTCTGACCCCAATCCCTCCCCTCCCACCCCCGCCCCCCTAAAAGTGTCTCTGGTTCATAGTTTTTTGTTGATTTTGATTTTCACTTTCTTATATTAATTTTCCTGGTCCCTTATTTAAGTTTTCTAGATTCCTGCTATGAGTGAGACCATCCGGTATTTTTCTTTTTCTTTTTGGCTTATTTCGCTGAGCATGATCCCTTCCAGCGCCATCCATGTTGCTGCAAATTGCATGTGTTTATCTTTTTTGAATGCTGAGTAATATTCCATGGTATATATGTACCACATCTTCTTGATCCAGTCATCTATTTTTGTGTGCCCATAAATTTTTAAGTAGTTGATGGAAAATTGGTCTCTCTAAGTAAGAGATTTTTGTTTTATTTTCAAGTTAGGCTATAGTTTTGGATCTGTGGACAAACCATTTACTCTCCCTGGTATTATCTTTCTTCTAGCTAATTCTGTGAGTCATAGTCTCTTCTGGTACCATCGATATTATTGCAAAGAGGAAGATTTAATCCGGTGGGGTTTTTTTAGTAGCTGAGTAGTATTTGTGTGTTGTGCGCCATATTTTTGTAACCAACTCATCTATTGTTGGACCCTTAGGTTGCTTCTAACACTTTGGTATTGAAAATACTATTGCAATGAACATAGGAGTGCACATATCCCTTCATATTAGTGGTTTTGTATACTTCAGAGAGATATCTAAGAATGGGATTGCTGGATCATCAGGTAGAACTATTTTTAGTGTTTTCAGAAATACCTATCCTACTTTTCTAGGAAAGGAAACAGTCTTCATTTCCACCAACAGTGGAGTAAAGACATGGCTGTAAGTTCTGAAATCACAAAATACACAGAAAAACAAAAATGACACAGTTCCTTAATCAGCCTTAGAGATGACTTTTGTCAATCGGATTACATTGGCAAAGGAAACAAAAGCAAATATAAACAAATGGGACAATATTAAACTAAAAGGTTTCTATAGAGTGAAAGAAACCACCATTAAAAAAGCTAATGATTTGGAGAAAATACTTACATATGTCAGACAAGGGCTTAATATAGAAATTTTATAAAGAACTCATTAAACTCATCACCAAAAGAACAAATGTCCCCATTGAAAAGTGGACAGAGATGTTGAAGAGAGCCTTGTCCACAGGAGACAGAGATGGCAGCAGGCACATGAACGTGGTTCCTCCTCTCCTATTCAGAAAGCAAATCAGAAGCAAAATGAGCGATCATCTCCTATCTGTTAAGAGGGTTATTATCAAAATAGACAAGAAACAAGTGATGGTAAAGTTGTGGAGAGAAAAAATTCTTTGTAGATTGTTGTTACAAATTTAAACTGTTCTAATCATGGAAATAGTGTAGCAATCCCTCAACAAAATTAAGAAAATAAATATCACATGACCCAGCTAGCTGACTTCTCTTTAGTTGTCAAGCTTTACCACAAAAATATACAAACTTAAATTCAAAGAGATATATGGAACACCATGTTCATCATAACATTATTCACAACACTCAAGACAGAGAAACAAACTCAGAGCCCACTGATAGATGATAAAATAAAAAAAAGTGACATATATGATATATATATATATATCATATATATATACAGTGGGAGACTACTCAGCTATAAAGAAGATGAAATCCTGCCGTTTGCAACAACATGGATTGACCTAGAGTATTTATATTTTGCTATCTAAAATAAGTCAGAGGGATAATAAAAGCACCATATGATTTTGTTACAGGGCAATGAGAGGAGCAGCCCAGACACCACAAACCTACCTGTTCTAAATGGGTTCTGCCGTCCTCCACATCACCACAAACATATGAGACTTTACTGGGAAGGAACTTCAATACAATTAGGAAACAATACAGGAAAGGCAGAGACTACAGTTTCTTTTTTTTTTTAATATTTTATTTTATATAATTCTTACATCATTTTTCCTCTTGGCACAATGTATGCATTTTCATTTTGGTTATATTCCCAATACAATTGCACCTCCCCCTTATTTTGACTCTAGTCCTTCCTCTCCCTGCCCTCCCTCCCTCCCCCCACCCCGCACCCCCTCCCCCTGCAGTGTGTCCCTATAGTTTCTAAATAAAGTATCCAATGTTACCAGTCCCCTTGTTGGTAAAAGTCCATCCAAAAGGGATAGGCCCAGAATAAGGTCCCAAAGCCTGCCACAGGTCTAAGGCATCTTCCAGTGGGGACCCATAGAAAAGGATCAGAAACCACCAGACAAGTCTGGAAGGAAAAGAGTAAATTATCAAAAGCAAGACAAAAACCGCCATTGCCACCTCCCCACGGGTCTCTCGCCCACATCTGTGTCACCCAGTCCACGACCAAAAGGCAAGCGTGGTTTCTTCACGCGTCTCTCTGCTCTACGTGCCTCCTCTGGGTCTCCTTCTGGCTCCATCCTGCTTCCTTCCTCAGTTTCCTCTGCAGCTTCTTCTCTCCCTGCTCAGCTCCACCCTCCCTTGGGTGGGGTGGGAACCTGGAACCTCCCCCTTTCCTGGGGACCACCCTGTAACAATTTCACTCCTATATAGATGATAAAGAAACAAAACAAAAGAACAAACAAAACAAACCAAAAACAACATCTTAGTTTGTAAGAACCAAATATTTGCTGCCAGAGGGAAACAGGAAAAGGGGCTGAGGAATTTGGGTGAAGGAGTTCTTGTATGGTGAAGAATAGAAACTGTTTATTCAAATGTTAATTTTCAATGTACACCAAAACCTATCCCTATATAATGGTACAAACCAGTGGAACTTCAGTAAAAATTAAAAGAAAATGAAGTGAAACACAAAGATGTTTATTAGAGCTCATGAAATTTGTGATAATTCCGAAGCTCCATTTGTATATATATGTAAAAAAGTAAAAGCTATTCTGAGATATTTTGACTTGCTCTCTTAGATGCAATCCTCATACTTTTCCTTTTTTAAATTTTTTCTCCCTCAGCAGTTAATTTTTAAAAACAATGGAATCAACTGATGGCCTATGAAGGGACATTTAAAAGTCTTAATTTCAGAGGACATTTATTCTGATTGCTGTGTGTTCTTTACAGTTTTTGCTATAATACATGGGAGTCAGAATCTCCAAGATGGATGAGGGTTGCTCAAAGACTCACATTTTGATGCAAATTTCCTAAGTCATCCTAAATTCCAGCCACTTCAAAATTCATGGAGCAAACCCAAAGATGTAAAATTGTGGAGAAAAGGGAAATGATTTCCTTAGAACAAGAAAATGACACCTCAGGCTAAATTCAACCTTGTAAATACAATGAAAAACCAGCCACATTCATTTGTTAATTGTCCTTGGCTATCTCCTTGCTGTAGTGCAGATTTTAGTAGTTGCAAAAGGAACTACAATATATGGTAAATAAAGTTTGAAATATTTATTCTTTGACAAGAGAGAAATTTGTCAATCCTTGTTCTACAGTCATGATTTGTAAACATTCAAGCGCAGCTTCTCTGGCATAGGGAGGGTGAAGAAAGAGATCTGAGCCTGTGTTCTTCTTCCCTTATCAGGTCTCTGAATCTACAGAAAATAAGGGAACTTTTTAGAGTTTGAAAATCAGTGAATTTATCTTTGATTGCCCCATCAATATTAGCTTGCTAATGCTGTTAATAACATTTATATCAGAAATAATAATAATTCAGGGTCAGTGATATAAGCGATGATTGGATAGTTCATTAAGTGGAACAAACATTATTAAGCAATCTTTGTGGTGGAACCATAGCTGGGGGAGGCGTGAGGTATGGGGGTGTAAGAGTGCGGCAGAGATGGAGTAGAGAACAGAAAAGAAGGATTTATTGAAATACCCTGCAAGGGAACAGGGGACAAGAGGGATCTATACAGCTGTGTGTGAAGGATTTGAGACTTTTACACTAGGGTTCCATAGGGTTTCTTACTTGGGGAGCCAGTTTGCACGGGTTATCGGCTGGGGTGTCTGCTCTTGGGTGCAGAACCTTGACACAGACACATGTGCAGGCCCTGCCTCTGCATTCCTGGAGTTGGGCTGGTTTATCTGCCATGGTGGTCAGTCTAGCGGCCCAGTTCCCATGGCAGCCTTATTGATGCCCTTCTCTGCTCAAGTCTCTCAAACATGACTGTGGGGTAAGAGTGAGAGCTTAGTTTTTAACCTTATGAAATGACACCCTGACACCCGTGTTGGGCCAGATGTATACTTCAGGAGTGACAACATGATCCTTTCTCTGGAAATCACAGTATTTTCTTTCCTTTTTCCAGAATTTATACTATTTTTGCTGATTGGATGGGCTCATGTTTTAATATTTGGTAATTAAACATGGTTTTGACAGGGAATGAGTAATAAAAAAATAAAGCAACCCAATTCAACCCCCTTTTGCTCTTTTGATTGTACCATAACTTACAACTTAATTGTCAGAAATTCTCTCTTAAGAAAATGTAGAATTGCTTCCGTGTTTAGCCTTTGGGGATTTGGGGTTCCCTTTTCGGTAATTTACTTGACATTTATTGATATAAGAGTGTTAAGTCATAAAGTGCATGCTTTGGATTGTTTCTGTCAGTAGAGACTTCCAAATTTAATGGATGCAGACAGGTGAAGACCAAGAAGATGGAATGTAAATCGCATATAGGAAATTACCCACTGTGGCAGAAAAACAGAAACCAAATGGTGGGGTAGTGTTAAATAAGGTTAAAATTAAGCCCCTACCCCTTGCCCAGCAGGAAGGTTTGGGAGGCTTGAACTCAGAGAGAACGGATAAGGCTGCTCTGGGTCCCAATCTGTAAGATGGATCCCTTTGACCAGGAATGTGGAGGCAAGGCCAGGACACATTCTGGGTCAAAGGTCAAGCCCCCAGGATCAGACACCCCTGTACTAACCAGCCCAAAACTAACTCCCCAAAGCAAAACTGACAAAACTATTTATAAAAGGGAGCCCAAAATCTTTCTTCACTTGCAGATCTTTCCTGTCTCCCTAGCTGCTTCTCTTAGCAGTGTATTTGAACAAATGTGCCTTTTCTGTTCTCCAGTCTGCCTCCGGTGAAATTTTTCACCCCTGCACCTCTGGTCTGTCAAGGTATCATTAAGAATTTGAAAACCAAGCCCCCACTCCTTGGCCAGAGGCAAGTTTGGGAGGCTGGAATGATAAAGGGAGTGGATGGAACTGCCATGGAAACATGGACATTAAGCTAGTGAGGCCCAGAACTGATGATCCTCTATGCTGATTCAGATCATCAGTCAGGACACACCCAAGACTAGTCACCCTAACCAGTCAATGGTTCTAAAGCGTAGAGACTTGGGACCCAAACTCTGAGCAGTCCACCCTTCCTGTTTCGCCCTCTGCTTCTTTTAGCAGTGTATTTCAATAAATTCACCTGGTATTTCCCATCTGTATCTGGTGAACCATTTCACCCCTGCAACAGGGCCTCCACCTTGATTTTTCCCCACAACATTCTATATCAATAATCTTTGTTAGATAGAGTGGTGTGATTTCTTATAAAAGAAGATGGAACCTAACCTCTTCAACTACACCAATCTTCCATCTACCCAAACCTCTACTCTTTGTTCTCTGAATTCAGCAAATAAAAATAAAACTTAAAAAAAAAAAGCATGGGCCTCCCCTGGTGGCGCAGCGGTTGAGTGCTAGGTTGCGAAGCTGCCCGCAGACTCTGCACTGCCGGTTCGATCCCTGGCCACCAGCGAGGGTCTCACATGGCGCTACAGAACTCTCCTGTTGTGCCCGCTGCTCCCCTCAGCAGTGTATTTTGTCACTCTGCCTATTCTGTTCTCTGCTCTGGCTCTGGTGAATTCTCTTACCCTCCCCCACTTCTGACTGTACCCAGGTCTTGTATAAATAAATACATAAATCTTTAAAAAAAAAAAAAAAGCAAATAGCAATTACATCTACCAAGTTGCTCAGGATAGAAAGTTTGGCAGCATCTTTAATTTCTGTCTTTCCCTCATTTTCTATATCCATCCAAAGCAGCCCTATTAGCTAACATCCTAAGCAAAGTACCATTCTGACCCACACCTCTCTCTTTGTCTACTGCAAGTTTCTCTGTTGTTTTCCCTGTTGCATCTTGTTCTCCTACAATCTAGTTTCCCCAATGCAAAGAGATTTTCCTCAAACACAAATTATTCAATTCACTCCACTCGCCAACACCTCTCTCCATTTTCACAATTAGCATGAAGTTCAGGCCATCCCCCTGAATTAGGAAGTTCTGAGTGACTAGTTTCTGTGAATATCTTTGACCTTGTCTCACAATTCCTTATCCTTTGTCCACATGAAACACTGACCTGCTTTTTCTTACTGCAGGGTGATTCAGTCCTTTCTGCCTCTCTGTGCTCCCCTCTGCAATTGTGCTTTCTCCCAAACTTTGCTGTATGCATCCTGGTCTGTAAATAGAGTTCATATTGTCATTTATTGAAGTCTTATAATTTCCATGAAAGAATAATGTTTTCATAGCTTTACAGATACATACATTTTATTAAAAATATCTTGATGGGTTTCATATTTTGATGTTATCCTAAATGGCATTGAAAATTCAATTGGTTTGTTTCGATCCTTTGTACAGTTCCTATCACCATTTGTTATTTCTCTGTTGGATATTTTAAAACTTATTTATATTGCTTTTATTCCCTGCCACTGAAAAGTCAGTTTTATCACAACAATCTCTCTATATCTTGATCACTAGAACACTATCAATTCTACAAAAGTACAGTGTAGTTTCTCAATAATTAGTCATTGTTTCTTTTGAGTGAATATCATATATAGGTAACCTTGGAAAAAGTAATTAGCCTCTCTAAATCTCCTTCCTCAGATATTAATATATATGTAAGTGCACATATTGATATATGTAATATACATAGAATTAAACCAATGATACTTATACTTCCTGATATTTATCACTATTAAATCACTTTATTTTGGTTGAAGTGTTAAAAGCAACCTAAAAAACAAAGTATTCTGAATTTCCTAACATTTTTGTTTAGTTTCAAGCACACTGGTACTGTTATGACCTATTGGATTTGTTAGTATATTCCTTCTCAAAGGAACTTTTGTGCATATAGTATTATTATTTAATGTTATTTTTCTACTAAACTGACTGCATTACACAATTACAGCCCCGCAAAAAGAAAGACAGGCTGAAAAAGAATCCTGAAATTACCTCTTGAAAATTTTAGAATTTAAACCTTACTAGTTCATTGCAACAGCAGTAACTGTGCCTTTATTTTTTTTTTTTAATTTTCTTAAAGATGTATTTTATTTATGCAAGCACCGGGGTGCAGGCCAGATGCGCGGGAGGGTGAGAGGATTCCCCAAAGACAGCCTGGAACAGAACAGACAGACTGACTGAAATCCACTGCTGAGGGGAGCAGCGGGCGGGGCAGGAGGGGTCTGCGCGCCACGTGGGCCCTCGCAGGCGCGGCAGAGGCTGTGGACAGCTCCCCAGCGCGCGCCCAACCGCCTGCGCCCCCTGTTTGCTGTTCTCCCCACAGTGTGAGCGCGACAGTAAAGCATCTGCACAAGGCGGGGCCAGGATGGGGACGCCTGGAAAAGCCAAAACCCAGGACGGGATTGCTCAGGACAGATGAAAGGGCCTCTCGGGCATTCCAAGGGTTGTCGTTAAGCAGCAGCTTTTTCGTTAAGGCTGAGAAACCGCTGGCGGTTCCCTCTGCCAATGGCTGTGGCCTGTGGCTCTGACGCCACAAAGAGCCCTTGTGACGGCACCGGCACCGCCTGCATCAGGCCCGCCCGGACTGCGCCTGTGTCCTCAGGAGCCGGGAAGCTCTGGACAGTGACCTGTGCACTCCGGACGACGAGAGAGACCGTGAGAACCTGTTTTGGGGTATTTGGTTCTCTTTGGGTTTATTTATTGGTTTATTTATTTAATTATTTGTTTAGGCTATTTATTTTAGTTATTTTATTTTTCTTTCTTTGTTTTTTACCTTATTTTCCTTGTTTTTTTTTTTTTTTTTTTGTATTTGCTTATAGTCAGGGCTGGTGAGGGTGGTCAGCGAAGTCAAGCGCACAGGCGCTATGTCCCAGGGACGGCAAGGGCAAAGCTACCTGGTGCTGCGGGAGCTGGGGCGGGGCTCCCACGCCAAGGTGATGCTGGCGCTGCACGCGCTCACGGGCACGAAGGTGCTCATCAGGGGCGTCCTCAAGTCCGAGGTGCACGACCTCCGCCTCCTGGCCCGCGAGATGGGGTGCATGAAGGCCCTTCACCACCCGAACATCGTGGAGCTCTTCCAGGTGGTGGACACCGGGCCGGAGCTGCAGCTGGTCATGGAGTATGTGCAGGGGGAGGACCTGCAGGACTTCCTGGACAGGCGTGGGCGCCTGGGCTAGTGCGAGGCCCGCCCGCTCTTTCGGCAGATCCTCGCGGCCCTCAGCTACTGCCATGCCAAAGGCATCGCGCACAGGGATGTGAGGCCTGAGAACATTCTGCTGACCCGAGAGGGGAAAGTCAAGCTGGCGGACTTTGGGCTCAGCGTCCAGGCCTTCAACCGGGCGCTGAGCAGGTGCTGCTGTCGCCCAGAATACAGGGCCCCCGAGGTCTACCTTGGCCAGCGCTACAATGGCCCCAAGGTGGACGTGTGGAGCCTGGGCGTCGTGTTCTATAAAATGGTGACCGGCACACTGCCCTTCAGGGGCCCAAACCTCTGGGCGATCAGGGTGCGCGTCGTGGGCAGGCGGGTCCAGCTGCCCGACTATCTCACGGAGCAATGCCAGGACCTACTGGCCAAAATGCTGGCACCAGACCCCTGGAGGCGCAGCACCCTGGAGAGCATCCGGCAGCACGCCTGGGTAGCAGAAAAGACTGAGGGACTCCTGCCCTTCAGCGAGCTGTCCCTCAGCCCCCAGGACCCGGCCATAATCAAAGGTATGGAGCGCCTGGGCTACCAGAGGCAGGAAATTCGGGAGGCCATTGACGCTAACAAGTACGACAAGGTCATGGCCACCTACCTGATCCTCCGCTCCAGGAAGCAGGCAGGGGAGGAGGACTATGAGGAGGAGGGCCAGGAGCGGCCCAGGCGCGTCACTTTCCAGGTGCCAAAGCTCGTCACCTTCCGGGAGCCCGGTGACCCCGATTCCAAGGACAGCCTCCCGCAGCCTGAGGTTTCGGGGAATACCCCAAGGCCGGGTATCCTGCGAAAGCAGGAAGTCCAAAAGAGGGCAAAGGATGCCACCCCGGGCACCAGGGTCATCTCCGCAGGAGTCCCTGAGCTGGTGGAAGCCCAGAAGCACACCACCGCCGCAGGGCCAGGCCGCCTGTTAGATGATGCCCCGAAGGGCAGACCCTCTGCGCTAGGCCCGGTACTGGAGGACGCCTGGGGGGACACCAGCACCTCTGTGGCCAGACCCCAGCAGGAGGACACCAGGGAGCACAGTAGCACCTTGGTGTCAGTCCTCCAGCTGGAGGACACTGGGGAGCACGGCAGCACCACTGAGACAGGCCCCCAGCTGGAGAGGGACCAGGAAAGCAGGGCCAGCACGATCTGTCCAGCTCCACAGGCCTCCAGCACCCCCCAAAGACCTCCCCCAAGACGTGGCTGGCCTTCCAGTGCAGTGGCCCCTTCAGCAATCATCAGGGCCAGAGACAGGGTATTAGATATTATCCTAGAATTTTGTTGCTGCTGTGCAACATTTGAATTGCAGAGCAACAAAGACTAAAAATAGCACCACACCAGACAAAAGCCTCCCCACCCCAAAGCACAAAGTGGCCATGGGGAACAGGAGTACACCAGGGAAGGTTGAGGCTCTGGAGAGGCTCAGGGACTGGGCCCAGTCACAGGAGCCAGGAGCAGCATGAGACCCATGGGACTGCAGCACAGAAATCTGGGCAAAACTGATGTCCCTGAGCAGAGCAGGTGAAGGGCCAGGAGGGCCACGGAACTGGTGAAACACCTGGAGGGGAGCAGAGTGGGTGAGTGGTGGGGTGTGGAGGGGCTGGGGAGAGCTGAGCAGGTACAGGGCCCAGGAGGGGTATGAGGCTGTGTGGGTGGCCCCAGGGCCAGAGGCAGGAAACCCTGGGCCTCTCTCCCCCATCATAGGCTCAGTTCCCTGAGGACCATACTGCCCCCTTGCTGGGAGAGACCTGCTGCTCTATCCTGGGCACAGGGATGGCATAGAGGATGCAGGAGCTCTTGCAAAGGCTTGGGTCCAGGTGGTAAAACGTGCAGATTGCAAGGAGCAGATAGAGAAGGTCTCTAGCTCCCCTTAAGAAAGACTCGGGGACCAGTATATTAGAATCCAAACAGGACTCTTCAAGGTGGACAGAGTTTATGCACAGACCAACCTTACTCCACACGACCTGCTCAGCTGGAAAATCTGCACATCTTCCTACACCAGGAAGCCCTAGGCTGTGACCAAACTCAGTCCCACAGTGAGCATTGTCACCTCAAATTTTTGCAGCTTGGGATTCTTACACAGTGTCAGCCCAGCTGGTATTTCCCCTTTTAAAAATCCTCTCCAGAAGGCCACCCACCCCTCCTCCTCCCTGGATTCAAACCCTGCAGGGTGACCTTAGCCAAATTGGAAACGTTAATATCGCCCAACAGATGCAGGCTTTGGACACCAGTCTCTGTCAAGTAAATCACTGGGTCCAGGAACGAAAAGCTACAGGGGCTGTCTACCTTAAATTTGTGTTTTTTATCATTGTTTAGATGGTGTTCAAGATGGGTAAAATGAAATGGCATAAGAAAGAAAGAAAGCAAAAGAAAGTGTTGAAGGTCTGAGAGAGATTTTGGTGAGAAATCATGTGTACTCAGGTGTCTCCCCCTCCTCCAACACATTCATGGACTTGCTCATCTGACCAGCAAAGTCCCCTCTGATCGATACTTCGTCAGCCGAAGCTGGGGCCAGGACATCCAAATGTGGACCAGCTCTCCCTTACTGCCATGGATCCTGCCCCTAGTAGGCCCAGTGATTATGATGATGCTTTTCTTTGTTTCTACACCCTGTTTTCTCTGCTTTATCCACGCAAAGCTCTCTGAGATGAGCCTTCGCTCTCCCAGACCCGGGAAAGCCATTCCTGTTATTGACAGATGAGCAACAGGGCATTGCTCTAGGGGTTCTGGGCCAACCTGGGCTGTCCAGCGACCAGTTGCTTATTTCCCTAAACAAAGGGATCCCACTGTAAGAGGATGGCAGCCCTGCCTGCACGCACTTGCGGCAGCTGCTCGTCTCGCTAGACAGGCCTTAAAACCCACACTGGGCCAATCTGTAGATGTTAATTCTCCACATCGGCTCCAGGACCTACTCAAGCAGTATGTATGCAAGTGCTGGGCCCAACTCGGGCACGCATCACTGCTCCCCTGGTCCAGGTTCCACTCAGCCTACAGAGCAGAGACCCACTGTTTCTAATCCCATCACTTCAAGCCACTTCCCGTTCTTCTGTCTATACCTGGAAATTCCAGATCAGCGCAGCCTCAGGCAAAGTATTAGCACACACAGGGCCTCTGAACCTAACCTTATTTTTTTCTTTTTGCCCCATGCTTACTGCATTTCATCCAACACGGGATCCAAGATCCGCCCCGTAGCACCTTTAACCAACTCCTCCACCCATGTCCTCGTGTCCCTGCAAAGACCTTCTCATAACCAGGCCTGAGCCCCCACCCCGGTCTTCGCCCCCGTCCAGCAGGAAGTAGCCAAAGAAAGAACCGTCGCCCCTTTTCCTATCAACAAAAGGCTGGTATGAAAGGTCCATGCAGGGGCCAGGAATGGGGAAGCCGATATACAAACAACAAGATGGCCCTGACACCAGTACCCCTGATTCCATCAAACTGAAACTGAAGCCATAAGCAGGGGAAAACAACTCGGCTCCACGAAAAAACAACTTTGTTCCACCTAAACCTGTTCCCCCCTGCCAACCCAGTTTTCCTGCCTAACCTCTCCTCACCCTATGAAATGACATCTCCCCCCACGACGGGCGTGACTTCAGGGACACCCCACCTTGAATCAGCAAAGCTCGCCTGGGGGCACAATGAATGTCCCTTCCTTTGAGAAAGTTTAGCCTGGCTCCCCTTTTCTTAACCGCGCCAAACCTTTCATCTTGGTGCCCGAAACCTGGAAGGCTGTGTCCCCTGGCGCTGGGGCCGCCTTCCCGTCCCTGGGACCTCTCCTCTCCATGGCAGACGCCTCACATCCACCACCGGCCTTGATCCTTGGGGTGAGTCACCTGCCTGACCCTCCTTCCTAGGAGGCCCTCACCCCTGGTTACCTGGCTCCTCTCCTCACCCCCATCCTGGTCGACTGTTCCATAAACCGCGGGCCTACACCAGCCGACCCCCATTGCTCCTGGTTCTGATTTGGGGAAGCCCATCCAGTCCAGGTGTCCCTTTCTCATGCCCTCCCATCTCTCCCTCCTGCAAACCAGTTGTACTTTCCAAGTCTCCAGTCTCCTCTCCCTCTTCGCCCTCTCCTCTTCTGCGTTCTCTTGTCCTCTAGATGTTCAGTCTTCACCTCCTTCAGCTGCCCAGGCCTGCCCCCGCTTCCACCTCCCAGCTACCACACCTGCTCTCACAGTCGTCCTCTTTGTCCCCTTAGGGAGGTTGCGGGGACTGAAGGAGCAGGTGGAGTCCACGATCCTTTCCCTCTGTCTGATCTCTCCCAGATTGAAAAGCATCTCGGCTGTTTCACTAAGGACCCCACTACTTACACCAAAGAATTTCGTTATCTTACCCAAGGTTACACCTAAGGTTACACCTATAACCTTCGGTGTCATGACTACACGTTATCCTCTCTTCCACCCTGACCTCTAATCAAAGAGAACGTGTTTTTCAGTCTGCTCAAGGCCACCCAGATCAGGCCACTTCACTGACACAACCATGCCCCAGGCCCTGAAGCAGGTCCCCGCCAGGAGCCTGGCTGGGAATCCCAGACTGACACTGATGCGGGTCGCAGGGGCAGGGCTCGCTGCCTCTTAGCCAGGCTCCAAGCAGCAGCCTGTCTCCAAGGCAGTTAATTTTGACAAGCACGGGAGATCACCCAGTTCCACCCCATACGAGGAGGACAGTGACTACAAACAGCGATGAAGAGCATGTGGGTGCTAGATCTGTTCATAAACCTACCCGGGATGGGTTGGTTGCACTACAACTAGCGTAGACAACAGGATGGTTCAAAGCAGGACGGCTCTACGCAGACGAAACCCTTTGGAACCTGGGGAGGGGTTGCCAGGTGGCCAGCCACGAGCAGATGGTACTCGGTGGCCAACCTCCTCGCCCTGTGGGCACCTCTCCAGGAATGGCCAGAGGTAGATGGATCCCCAGGGCAGTTGGAACAGGCCCTGTATGAAATAGAAGAAACCCTGAGTGGATGTGTTATAGGACAGGGAGAGGGGCAGCCCAAACCCCGCAAACCTGCCTATTCTACATGGGTTCTGCCATCCGCCGCATCAACACAAAACATAGGAGACTTTAATGGGAAGGAACTTTAATAAAACTAGGAAACAATACAGGGAAGGCAAAGAGTCTAGTTTCTAAATGAAACATCCAGAGTTACCCGTCCCCTCGTGGGTAAAAGTCCATCCAAATGGGATTGGCCCAGAACAAGGCCCCAAAGCCTGCTACAAGTCTAAAGCATCTTCCAGTGGGGACCCACAGAAAAGGGTCACAAACAACTGAACAAGCCCGGAAGGAAAAGAGCAAAATCAACATCAAGATAAAAGCTGCCATTGTCACCTCCCCACGGGTCTCACCCACATCTGTGTCACCCAGTCCACGACCAAAAGACAAGCACAGTTTCTTCACGTGTCTCTAGGCTCCATGCGCCTCCTCCAGGTCTCCTTGCTCCATCCTGCTTCCTTCCTCAGTCTCTTCTTCAGCTTCTCCTCTTCCTGCTCAGCTCCACCCTCCCTTGGGTGGGGCAGGGAACCTCCCCATCTCCTGGGGACCACCCTGTTACAGATGCAGTTCCCGCGAGGTGGCAGGAGCAGTGGGATGGGTGTTTCTCACAGCTCTGCTTGAGTCCAGGCAGAAAGAGCAATCTAGAGTCCAGCGAGTATGGGATGAGATGCGGGAAAAGATGCGAAAACTACAATGTTTGAGGATTCTGGAGGAAGAAGTTCAGAGAAACCAACCCACCATTCTGGAGATGCCAGACTCCAGCTCAGAAAGGAAGGAGAGGGAGGCTGGCCCTTTGCCCGAATCGCAGCTGGTGGTGGGAAACCAACCCATGACTCCAGAGATGCCAGACCCCTCCTCAGGACAGGAGGAGAGGGAGGCTGCCCCTTTGCCCGAGTCACAACCAGCAATGGCAAACCAACCTGCGACCCCTGAGATGCCGGACTCCTCTGGAGAGGAGGTGGAGGCTGGTCCCATGCTCCGGGCCCGCCGAGTGGTGACTCAGAAATAAAGCGGCAGCCACCCATGGCCCCAGGTGGGTGGTCAGGCTGCTGGACCACCACAAATGACAGAATTTACTTCCTATCAACCATACACCCAGGCGGAACTGGTGGACTTGGACAAACAGTTTCCACCAGAAACCAGGGGAACCCTTGGCAGCCTGGCTGCTACATTTGTGGGGCCTGGGGCTGGATGGGATCATTTGCACGGCACAAGTGATGGAGAGACTGGCCTCCATGGTTTACACCCATCCTTGCGACAGAGGCTACAGAACAGACAGCAGTATGGCCAGGGCGACCACACCCTCCGGGAATGGATAATGGCTGCCATACGGACAGTCTGGCTGATGCAGGAGACGTGCCGGACACAGTAAGTGGATGGCAGACGTACGCCGAGCTGGTACAGGTCCTTCGGGAATTGGGGATGCAGCAGGCCATGTTTAATGTGAATTCCCGTGGTCCTGATGATGAGCGTTTCACAGCAGGGATGAGAGACTTGGTATTAAAAAATGTCCCCTCATCCTCATTCGGATCCCTCAAGGCAGTTGTAGCACCCCATGTGAGTCGTCAGCTACACGACGTCACAACAGTGATAGCCAGCTTGGGCGAAGTTGAGAACTGGCGCTCTCAAACTCAGGAGGGAATATGGGTAGTTGTTGAAAAGTTAAAAGGAATGCCAAGGAGGGAAAGGAATCTTCTTGGCACCACAGAATTTATTAAAGTCACCCATAACCAAATGTGGACAGATTTAGTGAGAGCAGGTGTAGATAGCACTAAAATACACGCACAGCCCAATCTATATTTGTTGGAATTATGGCAGCAGCTGCAAGAAGACCAGAGGTTCACGCCCATGAGAAGGACTGCTGCTCAGAGGGAGCCTGGAAGCTCCAGGCCTCAGGCACATGTCCTGCGCCTGGAAGACACTTGCTGCCAACCCTATCCTCGGGTGAGGCCTGATCGCTTTCAAATAGGGTGAGGGCCAAGGAACCTGTCCACAGGGGACGGGCGGGGACCGGAGGCCACATGTGGAGCTTGCCATCCACTGGTCCCCAACTAACATGCAAAGGGTTTTAGCTCTGGTAGACACAGGAGCAGAATGTACTCTGCTCTATGGAAATCCAGAAAGATTTCACAGGTCTACTTGTATTGATGGCTATGGAGGCCAGAGTGTCAAGGTGACAGCAGTGAGACTATCTCTGGGGATTGGGCCATTACCCCCCAAAAGAGTATAAAGTATATGTGTTGCCCGTCCTGGAGTACATCCTGGGGGTGGATGTACTAAGTGGCTTATGGCGAGAGACCACAGCCGGAGAGTTTCACCTTAGAGTGCGTGTGGTAAAGGCAGTGGTGAGAGGACACGCTAAGCATCTGCCCACACAACTGCCAGTCCCTAGGCGAGTGACTAATACCAACCAATATCAGTTGCCCGGAGTCTACAAGGAAATTGGGCACAATATCAGAACTGGAGAAAGCGGGCATTGTGCGTACTGCCCACAGCCCCGACAATTCACCGGTGTGGCCAGTGAAGAAGCCGATGGCTCTTGGCGCATGACGGTAGATTATCATGAGTTAAATAAGCTAGTTCCCACTTTGCATGCTGCAGTGCCTTCGGCAGCAGATTTGGGGATCATCTGCTGGTGCCAATGAATGTCTTTTGCCACTAGGTTGGTACCTCGCCTGGACTAACTTGTATTCTGTTGTATTTTGTTGTTATAGTGTGATGTGTACTATTTACTTTTATGGGACATGGCTGCGTTGTTTATGTTTGCTAAGAAACAAAATTGTCTATATGTAGATGGTCTGGCAGAAAACCCTGAGGGGGTGGATTGTAGGGTAAGGTAAAAAGTATCAGGCTTTTCTGCTCTCCCGCCATTAGGAGAGATGACGCATCAGTGCGGGCCTGAACGCAGGCCTGATGGCGGCACCTGGAGTAGGGTGGGGGTGCGGTGTCGAGGGTGGAGGAGGACAGTGGAGTGTGTGGAGGAGAGCGGCGACTACAAACAAGAGCGAGGAGCATGTGGCTGCTAGAACCGTTCATAAACACACCTGGAATGGGTTGGTTGCGTTACAGCGGGGTCCTGGGCTTCACTCTGGGATAGGTATCTGCAGAGCTCCCCTGTCAGTGGCACGCGGCGAGTTTCCCAGGCGAGTTTCTCCACGAGACAGAGACGGTAGTTACATTTAAAAAACAGGTTTATTGGGGAAAGGGAAAGGGGCAGGTTTTGCTGAGAGAGGCCTGCATGGTTGAAGGCTGGCAGCCTTGACAGGTCATAGGCGGGCAGGAAGCTGCTGCCCTGCAGAGGGAGAGAGTTGGTAAGAAGAGGAACCTACACAGTCCCAGGTGGGCAGAGGGAGTGCTGCCCCGAGCCAGTGCAGAGACTTTACAGACACAGTCCTCTTCTGTTTGGGGGGGTCACTCCTTGTGAGCCGTCAGTTGGTTGCTGATTTTGGATAACCACGCAGAATCCAAGAGGCACTGGAGATACCAGGATGGGGAGTGGAGATTCCAGGATGGGCCCAATCTCCAAATCTTTCCCCTCAGGCCTGTGCTCCACTCCCTAGAGCATCTGATCCTGCTTGGGTCTCATGCCTTGTGATAAGGCCCTGGTGCCTAAGGGTCATGACCTCTACCGCTGAGTTAATGGTCATGCTATTTGCCTCTATCCCTACCTCCTTGTGAGTCAGGTTCTGGTGTCAGGGTACCTCCTTTCCAATCTTTCTATTCTGTCTGCTATTAAGGTATTCCTATTTTGTGAGGAGGGGAAGCTGGGTCCCGAATGCTGGGTGAGTATGGAGTAAGTGGCTCCTATAGCAATCAGAGAATTAATATCTTACCTGTGACATCCAGGGTTACTCTAGGCTTAACCACAGAGACCATGACATTGGGGACCTGGTGACGTCCTTGGGCCCTATCACTTGTCATCCAGGAGGTGTCAGTAGTCAGTCTACTACAGGGCAGGGAGAGGGGCACCCCAGAACCCCCAAAGCTGCTTGCTCTAAATAGTTTCTGCCATCTGCCGCATGGACACAAAACATTTAAGACTTTAATGGAAAGGAACTTTAACACAATTAGTAAACAATACAGAAAAGACAAAGAATCTGTTAGAGGTCAGGGAGAAGGGCAGCCCAGACACCACAAACTTGCCTGCTCTAAATAGGTTCTGCCATCCGCCGCATCAACAGAAAACATATGAGACTTAAATGAAAAGGAACGTTAATACAATTAGTAAACAATGCAGGAAAGGTAAAGAATATAGTTTCTAAAATAAGCATCCAAAGTTACCCATCCCCTTGTGGGGAAAAGTCCACCCAAACAGGATTGGCCTAGAGCAAGTCCTGAAAGCCTCTCCAAAGTCTAAAGCGCCTTCCAGTGGGGACCCACAGAAAAGGATCAGAAACAACTAGACAAGTGTGGGAGGAAAACAGCAAAATCAAAATCAAGACAAAAACCACCATTGTCACCTCCCCACCGGTCTCTTGCCCATGCTGTTGTCACCCAGTCCACGACCAAAAGGCAAGTGCAGTTTCTGCACGTGTCTCTCGGCTCCATGTGCCTCCTCCAGGTCTCCTTCTGGCTCCATCCTGCTTCTTTCCTTCTCAGTCTCCACTGCAGCTTCTTCTCTCCCTTCTCAGCTCCCTTCCCTCTCTTCCTTTGGGTTGGGCAGGGAACCTGGAACTTCCCCTTTACCTGGGGACCACCCTATTATCTTGGATATCTCATACAGAAACACATATTTTAACTGTCTTAATTTGTTTAGGTGAGATGTCATTAAATTTTAGTTTTCTTATAATAAGAAGCAAAAAAATAAACCTGCAAGCTCAACAATATTTAGAGAAAGTGATATTGTTTAACATTCTCATTCTTAAACTTAATAAGACCTTAGTTTTATATGAAATTTGGCCACCATTTAAATAGTGATAAAAGAAAAAATTTAAGGGAGAGATACCAATTGTAGCTGTTAGTTTTTCTTAGGACAGGAATTTTAAATTAATTTCAGAGTTGCAAATTCTAACATCCCAAAAACCAAATTTCTTTCTTAGGCAAGTACTAGATAGATTGATGAAAACCAAGAAAAATAAGAGAGACTTAATATCATATACATTTCCTACATACCTGTGAGGAACACAGTGTTGCTAAGGAACTTGCCCATGAGGCTAGATTTTGCTAGGACAAGGGGAAAGAAAGAAGTCAATCTGGGATTTTTCTGGAAAAGAATTTTATCAAGAGATTTAGGACTAACCATCAAAATGCAAACTTATCTTTTTTGATGTAGACTAGGTCAATTACTCTTTTTTTTTTCCTGAATACTGTGTGCTTCCTTTTGAAAATAGAGACATTTCAACATAAAATATTGATACTCAACATGAAAACTGTAAGGCTTGAATGCTACAAATTCAACCATTAAGTTTTGATCTAGTTTTTGATTACCAAAATCTTAAATCCTGATCTCAAAATTGGGAATTTTTTATTAGACTTTATATAGTTGTCATTTATAACTAATACTCCTAAGGCATTAGATAGTGATACAAACAGATTTTTTGATTTTTTTTTTAAAACTTTGGTCATGTGCATTAGTTTTAAAAAGTAGTTATTCTTTTTTTTAATAATAAATTTTATTTTTATATTCCCCAACAATTGCAACCCCCCCCCATTCTGACCCCAAACCCTCCCCTCCCGCCACCCACCCCCAAAAAAGTGTCACTGGTTCAAAGTTTTTTGTTGATTTTGATTTTTACTTTCATATAGTTACTCATGTTCCTGGTCCCTTATTTAAGTTTTCTAGATTCCTGCTATGAGTGAGTCCATCCGGTAGTTTTGCTTTTCTTTCTGGCTTATTTCGCTGAGCATGATCCCTTCCAGCGCCATCCATGTTGCTGCAAACTGCATGTGTTTATCTTTTTTGAATGCTGAGTAATATTCCATGGTATATATGTACCACATCTTCTTGATCCAGTCATCTATTTTTGGGCATTTGGGCTGTTTCCAAAGCTTAGCTATTGTAAGTAGTGCTGCTATAAACGTAGGGGTGCAGGTGTTCTTTGGAATTGATGTTTCTGTGTCCTTTGGGTAAATACCTAGGAGTGGAATTGCTGGATCATATGGAAGCTCTATGTTTAGTAGGTCCAGAAATCTCCACACAGCTCTCCATAGTGGTTAGACCAGTTTGCACTCCCACCAGCAGTGCAGAGAGTTCCTTTTTCTCCACACCCTCGCCAATATTTGTTGTTGCTAGTTTTTTTAATATGTGCCATTCTCACTGGTGTAAGATGGTATCTCATGGTAGTTTTGATTTGCATTTCCCTGATGACAAGTGATGTTGAACATTTTTTCATATGTCTGTTGGCCATTTGCATTTCCTCTTCAGAGAAGTTTCTTTTTAGCTCTTCTGCCCAATTTTTGACTGGATTATTTTCTTTGTTGTTGTTGAGTCTCATCAGCTCTTTGCAGATTTTTGTGATCAGTTCTTTATCATTAGTGTTGTGTAAAAAAATGTTCTCCCGCAACATGGATGGCGCTGGAAGGGATCATGCTCAGCGAAATAAGCCAAAAAGAAAAAGAAAAATACCGGATGGTCTCACTCATAGCAGGAATCTAGAAAACTTAAATAAGGGACCAGGAAAATGAATAACTATAAGAAAGTGAAAATCAAAATCAACAAAAAACTATGAACCAGAGACACTTTTAGGGGGGCGGGGCAGGAGGGGAGGGATTGGGGTCAGAATGGGGGGACTGCAATTGTATGGGGAATATAACAATAAAATTTATTATTAAAAAAATAAATAAAAAACAAAATTAAAAAAAAATAAAAATAAAAAAAAATGTTCTCCCAGTTGGTGGGGTTTCTCTTTGTTTTTGTTATTGTCTCTTTTGCTGTGCAGAAGCTCTTTAATTTGATGTAGTCCCAGCTGTTTATCTTTGCCTTCACTATCACTGCTTTGGGTGATGTGTTTGTAAAGATGTCTTTGATGTGCAAATCATGTAGTGTTTCGCCTATATTTCCTTCTATGTATTTTATGGTTTCAGGTCTTATGTCTAGTTCTTTAATCCATTTTGAGTTGATTTTTGTGTATGGTGTGAGGTAGTGGTCAAGCTTCATTCTTTTGCATGTGGCAACCCAGTTTTCCCAGCACCATTTATTGAACAAACTTTCTTTGCTCCAATGCATAGTCTTTGCTCCTTTGTCAAAGATTAGTTGACATAAATCTGTGGGTTTATTTCTGGATTTTCTATTCGATTCCATTGGTCTGTGTGTCTGTTCTTCTTCCAATACCATGCAGTTTTGATGATTATGGCTTTGTAGTAGAGTTTGAAGTCTGGGAGTGTGATGCCTCCATTCCCTTCTTTTTTTTTTCAGGAGAGCTTGGCTATTCGGAGTTTTTTGTAATTCCATATGAATTTCATCAATAATTGTTCTAGTTCTTTGAAGAATGACATTGAGATTTTGATTGGAATAGCATTGAATCTGTATATTGCTTTTGGTAGGATGGCCATTTAATAATGTTTATTCTACCAATCCATGAGCAGGGGATGTCTTTCCATTTATTTGTGTCTTCTTCTATTTCTTTTAATAGTGTGTTATAGTTTTCTTTCTATAGGTCCTTTACCTCTTCGGGCTCAGTGTCCAAGGCTTCCCCCAGGCGCTGAGCACGTGCTGCTGTCGCCCAGAATACAGGGCCCCCAAGGTCTACCTTGGCCAGCAGTACAACGGCCCCAAGGTGGACGTGTGGAGCCTGGGCATCATGCCCTACGAAATGGTGACCGGCACACTGCCCTTCAGGGGGCCCAGCCTCAGGGCAATCAGGGAGTGAGTCCTGGGTGGGAACGTCCACCAGACCACCTACTTCATGGTCCAGGGCGGGGACCTGCTGGCCAAAATGCTGGCACGGGACCCCTGGAAGCGCAGCACCCTGGAGAGCATCCAGCAGCACGCCTGGGTAGCAGAAACGAGCAGGGGACTCCTGCCCTTCAGCGAGCCGTCGCTCTGCCCCAGGACCTGGCCATAACCAAAGGTATGGAGCGCCTGGGCTACCAGAGGCAGGAAATTCGGGAGGCCATTGACACTAACAAGTACCGCGAGGTCATGGCCACCTACCTGATCCTCCGCTCCAGGAAGCAGGCGGGGGAGGAGGACTATGAGGAGGAGGGCGAGGAGCGGCCCAGGCGCGTTACCTTCCAGGTGCCGAAGCGCGTCACCTTCCGGGATCCCGGTTACCCTGATTACAAGGACTCCCCACCCACACCCACCCCGCCGGCACCTGAGGTTTCGGGGAATACCCCAAGGCCGGGTATCCTGGGAAAGCACCCAGTGCAGAAGATTGGAAAGGATACCCACCCCACTCCCTCAGCCTGAGGTTTTGGGGAATGCCCCAAGGCCAGGAATCCTGCGAAAGCAGGAAATCCAAAAGAGGGGAAAGGATGCCACCCCGGACAACAGGGTCAACTCCACCAGGTCCCTGAGCTGGAGGATGCGCAGCAGCACACCACTGCTGCAGGTCCAAGCCCCCTGCTAGAGGACACCCCAAAGGGCAGACCCTCTGCGCTAGGCCCAGAGCTGGAGGATGCCTGGGGGGACACCAGCACCTCTGTGGCTAGACCCCAGCAGGAGGACCCTGGGGAGCACAGGAGCACCGCGGTGTCAGTCCTCCAGCTGGAGAACACTGGGGAGCACGGCAGCACCACTGAGACAGGCCCCCAGCTGGAGAGGGACCAGGAAAGCAGGGCCAACAGGATCAGTCCAGCTCCCCAGCCCTCCAGCACCACCCTAAGACGTCCCCCAATATGTGACTGGCCTTCCAGTACAGTGGCCCCTTCAGCAATCATCAGGGCCAGAGATAGAGTATTAGAAATTATCCTAGAATTTTGTTGCTGCTGTGCAGCATTGGAACTGGAGAGCAACAAAGATTAAAAATAGCGCCATACCCGGCAGAAGACCCCCCACCCCCAAAGAACAAGCACTCAGTGGCCATGGTGAACAGGAGTACACCAGGGAAGGTTGAGGCTCTGGAGAGGCTCCGGGGCTGGGCCCAGTCAGAGGGGCCAAGAGCAGCATGAGACTCACAGGACTGCAGCACAGAAGTCTGGGCAGCACTGATGTCCCTGGGGCAGAGCAGGTGAAGGACCAGGCAGGCAACGAAACTGGTGAAGCATCTGGAGAGGAACAGAGCGGGTGAGGGTTGGCGTGTGAAGGGGTTGGGGAGAGTTGAGCAGGTACAGGACCAGGAGAGGGGTGTGGGGCTGTGTGGGCAGAGCCTCCAGAGGTCCCAGGGCCACAGGCGAAGAACCCTAGGCCTCTCTCCCCCATCTTAGGTACTGCCCCCTTGGTGGGAGAGACCTGCTGCTCACCCCTGGGCACACAGATGGTGCAGAGGATGCAGGAGCTCTTGCAAAGGCTTGGGCCTGGGTGGTAAATCGTGCAGATTGCAAGGAGCACAAAGATAGGCTCTCTAGCTCCCCTTAAGAAAGACTCTGGGACCAGTATATTAGCATCCAAACGGGACTCTCCAAGGTGGGCAGAGATTATTCACAGAGCAGCCCTAATCCACCATGACCTGCTCAGCTGGAAAATCCGCACATCTTCCTGCTCCACGAAGCCTAGGCTATGATCAGTCTCAGTCCCGCAGTGAGCACACCTAGGTGTCCAGTATCCCCTGGGCCGAAGCTGCAGCTCGTCATGGAGTACGTGCTGGAGGGATTTTGCAACTTGGGATTCTTACACAGTGTCAGTCCAGCTGGAATTTCTCCTTTTAAAAATCCTCTCCAGAGGGCTACCCACCCTTCCTCCTCCCTGGATTCAAACCCTGCAGGGTGACCTTAGCCAAATTGGAAACATTAATATGCCCAACAGATGCAGGCTTTGGACACCATTCCCTGCCAATTAAATCACTGGGTACAGGAATGAAAATCTACAGGGGCTGTCTACCTTAAATTGGTGTTTTTTCATCATTGGTTAGATGGTGTTCAATTCCCTTCTAAAACTAAGGTTTTGCTAAGTCTGGTAAATGCAAGTGAGGTGAGGTATGTGTGTTTGAAAAAAGAAATGTATGGAAGAGGGATATTCTGAAGGGCCTTAAGATTATGTAAAGCCAGAAGGGTAAAATGAAATGGCATTAGAATGAAAGCAAGCAAAAGAAAGTGTTGAAGGTCTGAGAGGGAGGTTTTGGTGAGAAATCGTGTGTACTCAGGTGTCTCCCCCTCCTCCAACACATTCCTGGGCTTGCTCATCTGACAAGCAAAGCCCCCTCTGACTGACCTTTTGTCAGCTGAAGCTGGGGCCAGGACATCCAAACTTGGACCAACTCTCCCTTACTGCCATGGATCCTTCCCATAGTAGGCCTGGTGATCATGATCATGCTTTTATTTGTTTCTACACCCCATTTTCTCTGCTTTATCCAGGAAAAGCTCTCTGAGATGAGCCTTCGCACTCCCAGACCCGGGAAAGCCATTCCTGTTATTGACAGATGAGGAACAGGGCGTTGCTCTAGGGGTTCTGGGCCAACCTACACCAGTCCAGCGAGCAGTTGCTTATTTCTCTAAACAAATGGATCCCACTGTAAGAGGATGGCAGCCCTGCCTGCGTGCACTTGCGACAGCTTCTCGTCTCGCTAGACCTAAGGCCTTAAAACCCACACTGGGCCAACCTGTAAATGTTAGTTCTCCACATTGGCTCCAGGACCTGCTCACTCATCAGGCTCTCTCCCCTCCATCACCCTCTTGTCTGTTAGATTTCTACTCTCTTTGTCAAAGACCCTCTCATCTCCCTCTCCCAATCCTCGACTCTCCATCCTGCCAGGCTTCACGGGTGTTCCACTCCCTAACGCAGGTAACACCCTCTTCTTACTACGGGGGACACCATCACCATTCGGACAGTGGACCCGCCTTTATCTCAAAGATTACTCCACAGGTCTCCTCCCTGGGCATCACCTGGGAACTACACATTCCCTCCCGACTGCAATCCTCTGGTAAGGTAGAACGGGTAAATGGTCTGACCAGAGACCACCTAGCCAAACTCTCCACAGAGCCCACAAATCCTGGGTGGAGCTGCTCCCACTGGCTTTAGTGCACCTCCGAACCACTCCCCATGCCCCCTTGTTCCTGAGCCCCCTTGAACGGATGTATGGCAGACCTCTTCTTACTAACCATGAGCTCCGCGTCCAACCTACACTGTTGGCTGGATATTTTCCATACTTCTCTTTGCTCAGACAGCTGCTCCAAGAACACGCAGACCTTTGTCTGCCACAACCTGTGCCTCCGTCCCCTGATGCACCTGTCAACCTGCTGTGCCCTGGAGACCAGGTTCTTCTGAAAGCCATCTCTCCAAAACCACTTCCGCCAAAGTGGATGGGTCCACACACGATCATCCTGACTACACCAATGGCTGTCAAGGCATCAGCTGTCCAGGCTCAAAGCGGCCCCTGTGGACAAGCAGTATGTATACAAGCACATGGGCCCAACTCGGGTTTGCATCAATGCATCCCTGGTCCACATCCCACTCAGCCTATAGAGTAGAGGCCCTCTGATTCTCCTTCCTCTGTTTCTTTTTTTTTTTTCTTTAAAGATTTATTTATGCAAGCACTGGGTACAGTCAGAAACACAGGAGGGTGAGAGAACTCACCAGAGACAAAGCGAAGAGCAGAACAGGCAGACTTGACGAAGCACACTGCTGAGGGGAGCAGTGGGCGGCAGGAGAGGTCTGCCCGCCATGTGGGACCCTCGCCTTGAGGCCAGGGATTGAACCGGTGCTGTAGAGGCTGTGGGCAGCTTCACAACCCAGCGCTCAACCGTAAACTGCTGCGCCACCGGGGAGGCCCCTCTCCTTCCTCTGTTTCTAATCCCATCTCTTCAAGCTACTTCCAGTTCTTCTGTCTATGCCCAGCAATTCCAGATCAGCACAGCCTCGGACCAGGTATTACCACTCACAGGGCTTCTTATCCTAATCTCCTCATTTTTTCTTTTTGCCCCATGCTTAGTCCATTTCATCCAACACCGCATCCAAGAATTGTCCCATACCACCTTTAACCAACTCCTTCTCCACCCATATCCTCGCGCTGCAAAGACTGTCTCATAACCAGGCCTGAGCGCCCACCCTGGTCTTTGCCCCTGTCCAGCAGGAAGTAGCCAAAGAGAGAACCATTGCCCCTTTTCAACAAAAGGCTGGTATGAAAGGTCGATGCAGGGGCCAGGAATGGGGAAGCCCACATACAAACAACAGGATGGCCCTGACACCAGTACCCCTGATTCCATCAAACCGAAACTGAAGCCATAAGCAGGAGAAAACAACTCGGCTCCACGAAAAAACAACTTAGTTTCCCCTAAGCCTGTTTCCCCCCCGCTACCAACCCAGTTTTCCTGCCTAACCTCTCCTCACCCTATGAAATGACATCTCCCCCCACACGTGCACGGTTTCAGGGACACCCATCTTGGGTATGACGCTTGCCTGGGGGCGCAATGAATTGTCCCTTCCTTTGAGGAAGTTTAGCTTGGCTCCCCTTTTCTTTACTGCGCCAAACTGTTACAGGGCAGCCCTGGTATAAAAAGGGTTGTCTGACTGTTTCCCGATTCTGGTGGAGTGTTTCGGATTCTGGTGGAGCTGCCCGGACAGGGCCGGTTCTGAGATGGGCAGAGTTGGGGGTCCTGGAGGGCAGCATCCTGGTGGTGAGATGCTCTGTGAGGAGTCAGAGAAGCAGGGCTCAGAGGACAGGAGACTCGGGGGAATGCCCTGGGTGTGAGGTTTCCAGCTTTTCTCCCCAGGACCCCTCTCTCCAGCCTCTGGATAACAAAACCTTGGGAAACAGGAAAGTAGATCATTTTTTCCTTTTACAACCTATTTAGTATTGAGGACTTAAAAAAAAAAAAACATAACATTTAATGAATACTGTTAAATTTACAGAAAAGTTGCAAAGATAGTACAGTTCTTATTCATCCCACACCATTTCCACTTTGTTAACATCTTACATGAATACAGTTGTCTTTTTTTTTTCACAGCTAATGAAGCAATGTTGACACAGTTACCAAACTCTGTGCTTAATTTCACCAGTTTTTCCTAATGCACATTTTATGTTCCATAATCCAAATTGCCTCACTCAGTTACAGCCAGTTCTCCTCGATGTGCCTCTTGCTGACTGTTTCTCTGACTTTGCTTGTTTTTATAACGTTGACATTGGTGAGGAGTGATATTTTGGAGAGGTGTTGTGTTCACAGTTGGGGTTCTTGGGTCACGTCTGAGAAAAGTTTCACCACCCTCCCCCACCCACTGAGTAGGCTCTCTCCGACCAACGGAAAGGAGGGAAAAAAAAAAACTGCAAGAACGAACTACAGATCAAGTGGGACACTGAGTAGAGAGGAACTATTTCAGGCACCGCACCCCACAAATGGGAACTGTGGAGAACGGTGAAGAAATCACCACAGAGGTGATCGAGCGGCTCCGGGCACCATCAGAGGAAGACAAGGATTCCACGGTGACCTACAAATAGCCTAAGGCCAGCCGAGAACCACTGGGAAAAAGCAAAGGTCAGCAAGGACAGGTCTCTCTGCCACCTCATGACCAGAACAAAATCACCAACTAACTGATTCCCTGTTGGAACTAAGTAAATACAGAGGGAGGGAACTGTAAGGGACAGTGCCCAGCAACACAGCATCAACACTCTGGTGGAGTGTTGTCTCCAGTGCTAGTCTCAGTCTGGTGAAGAGTTTCCGACACCCCTAAAGGAGCACTCCAAAGAGATGGAAGCCACCCTTAGGACAACTTGGATCCTTCTCCTTTGGGGACTTGCTGGCGCGGGGTTGCACAGAGAGGAGGGGGCAGATCTTGCTGGCTTTCAGGGCTGCTTCAGAACCCAGGGGTTCTCTGAGCCCCTCTGGCTGCCCCCCCCAACAGTAAATGGACTGAACGGTGAAGAGGAGGAGGAAGAGGAGGACAAGGGTCCCCTGACAAAACTAAGCATCCCGGACAATCTAGACAGCTGCGAGGCCATGGTGAGCTCGGCCCTGGGGCCCCTTCCCTGCCCCACCTTCCCCCTCCCACCAGCACACCCTTCTTCTTGGTTCCCCTCCCTTTGATTAAGCTTTCACCCACCTCTGCTGGGAGCTAGTGGGTAGACACCAACGCCATCCTTGAATCTCAGGTGTGCCCACGGAGGCCCTGAGAGGTGTGCCTCCCAACCTCCTGCCGGGCCCACAGGGGCACCCTGCACCTCTGGCCCACAGGTGGCATTTTGTAACTTGGCCTTGGCCAGTGCTGAGGAAGAACAGGCGCGGCTGCACAGACAGCTAAATGAGCAAAAGCTGCTCTGGTGGCTCCTGGCTCAGCAGGTAGCCCCATGGGACCAGGAGACTGAGAAGATGGAGGCCCCAGCCCCCGGGGGAAAGTGTGCCTGGGGAGACCCACCAGGCCCTTCAGGGAGCCATGGAGAAACTGCAGGTGAGTGTGTGTAAGGCAGGAAGGAATGGCCACAGGGCAGGTTTTCTGATCCAGCAGACCAGGTACAGGAGAAGTGAGTCCTGGAAGCCTCAGTGAATTTTTGCAGGCTTTATTGGGATTTACCAGATACATGGCAGGTAGGGGTGCCAGGGGGCCAGGAGGCTGACAGGCCTCCCAGCCCCCAGCAAGTCTTCACTCTTTCTGGGCTCTCTGGCGTTCTCTGGTGGTCTGTGCTGCTCTGCACTCTCGGTTCTGGCCCAGTGGTTGGATATAGAAATAATATAAAAAATAATTATCTGCAGCATCGAGTACAAGATCCATCTTCGCTCTAGCATAAAGGGGAGGCTGGGGACCCAGCGGAGGTGCAGGTGCAACAAGACACAAAGGGGGACTGAGTCAGCTGGAGTCAGGCTTCATCATCAAATGAGTCTGTTGCCAAACTAGAGAGGGTCAGTCCACCATCCAGCACTGCCGGGCCAGGAAGCCTGGGCTGGTCTGAAGCCCTGGTCAGTAACAGGCGCAGCCTGGGGAATTCAAGGGTTAGTTTTTGAGTTTGCCTTAATGTAGCCCTTTCTTAGACTTCTTCTACCATATATAAGTGACATATTTTGCAGTTTCATTTTCAGTTTAGGTTTATTTAGGGTGAGAGGCGGGGTGACCGCGGGGTGACCTCGGGGCTGACCACAGGGGTGCGTCTCAGTGTCTCACACCCTCCAGAGGATGTTTGGCTGTGAAGTGGGGCCCCACGGGAACCTCCCTGAGCGAGGACCTGCGCTCCTGGACCCCGCGGACTCGGGGGCTCAGATCACCCAGCGCGCGCGGGAGGCGGCGGGCAGGGCCGAGCGCATCAGGCACAGTGTGCAGAGCAGGTGCTTCCCGCGGCTCCGCAGACTCCTGGAGATGGGGAAGGAGGTGCTGCAGCGCACAGGTAAGAGGGGCCACGAGGCCTCGGACCTCCCCTCTCCTGGCGCCCCACAGGGAACATGGAATAATGGGCAGAACAGCACCTGATTTTTGGGCAGAGAATTGAGAGTCCCCCTGGGTGTCATGTTCTGTGCTAGAGAGACTCGCCCAGCAGACAACACTTTTCTGGACAGTTAAGGAATCCAGTCTCTCCTGAGGGAGGGGAGGCCATCCTGAAATAACTCTTCCCTGATCCTTTTGACACAGCAGCCATCCTGGGAACCCTAAGATTCTCTTTCAAGGTCTTGTTTTTGGTCTGAGAACATTTCTGGAATGTTCTCCTACCTTTCTGTGTCATTCACCCTCCACCCAGGTCAGGAGCAAAAGTCTGTGTTCTCCTTAGAGACCTGCATCCTCCTACCCTGGGCTCTCACCTGATTATCCCAGCTTCCCCAGCCTAGGCTGGTTTCTGGGTTTTGTGCTTCCTCCCTCCAAACCAATAGTCATGTTCATTCGGAGGATGGTCAGTGAGGCTGCTTCAGTGACCAGGAAGGAAAAACCCAAAGTGTGATTTTTTGACCCTTCTCCTCAGATCCCCCCAAAACACAGGTGTCCCTCCACCTCACCTTTGACCATGAGGTCATCTTGTGCTGGGCCCTGGGTTTCTACCCTTCAGACATCAGCCTAACCTGGCAGCAAGATGAGGAGGAACTGACCCAGGTCCCGAAGCTGGTGGACACCAGTCCTAGGGGAGACGGAACCTTCCAGAAGTGAGTGGCTGTGGTGGTGCCTTCTGGAGAAGAGTAGAGATACACGTGCCACGTGCAGCATGAAGGCTTGCTGGAACCCCAAGTCCTGAAATGGGGTAAGGATAGGGACATGGGCTCTGAGCTTCTATTTTTTTTTTTAAGATTTATTTATTTATACAAGAATTGGGGTATAAGTCAGAGGCGCGGGAGGGTGAGAGAATTCACCAGAGACAGAGGGGGAACAGAACAGGCAGACAACCAAAAACACTGCTGAAGGGAGCAGCAGGCGAGATAGGAGAGAGGTCTGCCATGCCATGTGGGTTTCTCCCTGGCCAGCCAGGAATCGAACCCATGCTGCAGAGGCTGTGGACTGCTCCACAGTGCTGCGCTTAACCCACTGTGCCTCCAGGGAGGCCCTGAGCTTCTGCTTGGAGGAATCAGGAGCCCTTTTGGAGACCTTCAGAGGGACAGGATGTTCCTGGGGCTCAGGGTCTCACCTTCCCTTCCCTTCCAGAACCCCCTCCTCAATCCTCCATCCCCACCGCGGGCATCATTGTTGGCCTGGTTCTCCTTGGAGCTGTGCTCACTGGAGCTGTGGTGGCTGCAGCTGTGATGTGGAGGAAGAAGCGCTCAGGTGGGGAAGGGAGTGGGGGATCTTGTCCACTGGGGGCTTTCGGTCCCAGGGAGAACTTGCCCTGCCTGGTTAGTAGGAAGTACCATCCATACATGTGTTCCCCAGTCTGGAACAGATTGCTAACACTCAGGTTTTTGTAAATCACTTTTGGTTGAAATGAATCACCAATTGTTCACCTTATAATTGTGGTGATGGGGATTTTTTTCCCAGTAAATGCCATTGTGGAGGGACCATGCTGAGGAAAGACTCCATTGCCTTTCATATCCATTCTTCATATATCCCAGTCGTGACCTGGGTCTTCAGTCACAGTTCTAGAAACTTCCCTGTGGTCCAGACTTGGGAATTCTTTTAGGAGTCCATGGGCTGACTCCTCCCTGGTCTCACATGTTTCTTCCCACAGGAGGATAAGGAGGAAGCTACACAGAGGGTGCAGGTAAGTGTGGATCAGGGTTGGATCCCTGAGCCCCGGGGGACAGTGTAGAGGAAACTCTAGGGAGAGTCACCCTCATCGTTTCCTATAAGGGTCTCATCTCTGGTCTCTGACCATGTTCTTTTGTGCTTCCTCAGCAGAAACAGTCCCCAGGACTCTGGGATGTCTCTCCTCTCCTGGGACACACCAGAGGGGATCTGTGAGTGGGACATTCTGAGGATGCAGTGGAGTATTGAGAATGTTATCACTTAAGGTGATTCACCTGAATTTCTTCAATATTATTTTCCTTCACTGAGTAAGAGAGCTCTGCCTCGTATAGAACTGAACGTTGTAGAATTTCTCTCACCCCCATTTTGTAACTTCAGGATATCCTGGTTTATTTAATTTTATTTGTTTTCTAGCTGTCAGTGATTGATACAATTTTTTTTTAATGAAATCTATTCATTGTTAAATTTTGTATAATATTTGATTTCTCTCTCAGGTGTAGTCCTTGTAGTTCTGTCACCACCATAGCACCCATGATCCATCACTACAGTCCCTTGTGCTCTTTCATCCCCTGTTTGGAACCATCACTCTCCCTTTCCCCTGCCGTTTGCCTCAGATCTATGATCAGGTTGCAAGTTTTGTCTTTATTCTGACCCTGTTTGGTTTCATATATACCACATATAAGGGCAAACATCTGATATTTATTTTTGTCCTTTTGACTTATAAAGCTTAGTATCCCTTCCTACCTCATCCATATTTCCCAAATGGCATAAGTTTATGTTTTTGATCACTGAGTACATTCCACTGTATATATGTACCACACCTTCTTAATCCGTTCATGATCCCCTGATTTAAAACACAGTGACAAACCACTTCATGTCTGTGAGAATGCCCTAGATCAGAAAGACATGATATTAAAAAATGCTGGCAAGAACATGGAGAATAGGTAACAGTCCTAACATTGTTTTTGAGAATGTAGACTGACTTGTTTTTTTTTAAAGTTTTTTTTTTTTTAATATACAAGAACTGGGGTATAGGTCAGAGGCATGGGAGGGTGAGAGGATTCACCAGAGACAGAGCAGGGAGCAAAACAGGCAGACAAAATGAAAGCACTACTGAGGGGAGCAGCGGGCAAGACAGAAGAGGTCTGCTGCATGTGGAATCTCCCTGGCCGGCTGGGAATTAAGCCCACTCTGCAGAGGCTTTGGACAGCTTCACAGCACTGTGCTCAACCCACTGCACTACTGAGGAGGCCCCTGGCTTGGTTTTGATTGAAATGGTATCAAAATTTCTGCAAATAGTGAAAGCTCTCCTAACTAAAAAGGAAAATGGAGGCATCACACTGCCAGATTTCAAACTATACTACAGATCCATAATAATTAAAACAGTATGGTACTGGAACAAAAGCAGACACACAGACCAATGGTATTAAATAGAAGACTCATAAATAAGCCCACATACATATGGACAACTAATCTTTGACAAAGGAACAAAGTATATGCAATGGAACAAGGACAGTTTGTTCAATAAATGAGGCTGGGAAAACGGAACTGCTATATGCAAAAAATGAAGCTAGGCTAATACCTCACACCATGCACAAAAACCAACTCAAAATGGATAAAATAACTCAACATAAGACCTGAAACCATAAAATAGATAGATGAAAATTTAGGCAAAACACTACATGACATATATCTCAGTAACATCTTTAAAGACACATCCCCCTAAGCAAAGAAAGTGAAGGAAAAGATAAATAGCTGGGATTACATCAAGCTAAAACTTTTGTACTGCAAAGGAGACATTAACCAAAACAAAGAGACACCCTTCTGATCAGGAGAAAATTTTTGCACGCAATGAAACTGATAAGAGACTGATCACAACGATATACAAAGAGCTCACACGACTCAACAAAAGTATACAATCCAGGCAAAAAAATGGGCAAAAGAGCAAAAAAGACCACTCCAAAGAGGAAATACAAATGGCCAACAAGTATATGAAAAAATGTTCGACATCACTTAAATCAGGGAAATGTATATCAAAACCACAACGAGATGCCAACTTACACCAGAGAGAATGGCACATATTAAAAAGCACAGGAAACAGCAAATGTTGCCAAGGTTTTGGAGAAAAAGTAACTCTGCTTCTCTGCTTGTGGGTATGCAAACTTGTGCAACCATTATGGAAAACTATGGAGATGCCTCAAACTACTAAAAATGGATCTACCTTATGATCCAGCAGTTCCATTCCTAGGAATGTACTCAAAAGATACAAAAGCATTAATTCAAAAGGATACCTGCCCCCCTATGTTTATTGCAGCACTATTTATGATAGCTAAGATGTGGAAACAAACCAAATGCTCAAAAATAGATGACTGGATTAAGAGGATGTGGTATATACACAATGGAATTCTATTCAGCAATCAAAAAAGATAATCTCATAATCTAGAAGGGATTATGTTCAGTGAAATAAGCCAGAGAGATGAAGAAAAATATCGAGTGGTTTCACTTATAGGAGGAATATAGGAAAATCAAATAAGGGATCAGGAAAAAAAATACCAGCAATAATAAATAAAAAACCAAAATGAGGGCAACTATAAATCAGAGACATTGCAGGGTAGGGAGAGGTAGAAGGAGCAAAGCGGGAGAGATGAGCACAAGGGACCATGGTGATGGTTCATGGGTGAAGTGGTGCTGGGAATTTCATGGGGAATACACCTGAAAGGAGAAAGCATAAAAGCATACATTGTAAAAAATGAACAATGACATTACAGATATAGATATATAAAACAGTTCTGAGGTTTCTTAGAACATTAATAGTGTATCTGCCATAGGGCCCAGCAGTCCCCTCTCCTAGGTATGTACCCACAGAGCACACATACACTACTATGAAGGGTACCTTGCACAGCCATGATCACTGCAGCACTAGTTACAATATCCAAGCTATGGAAACAACCAAAATTCCCGAAAACAGATGAGAAATCAACAAGAAGTGGTATATAGATAATAGAATACTACTTATCAGAAAAACAAATACATGCCATCTAGGGCAATGTGGATGGATCATGCTTATTGAAATAAGTCCAAAGGAGAAAGACAAATATGTCACTTATATATGGTAGAAGAAGTCTAAGAAAGGGCTACATTAAGGCAAACTCAAAAACTAACCCTTGAATTCCCCAGGCTGCGCCTGTTACTGACCAGGGCTTCAGACCAGCCCAGGCTTCCTGGCCCGGCAGTGCTGGATGGTGGACTGACCCTCTCTAGTTTGGCAACAGACTCATTTGATGATGAAGCCTGACTCCAGCTGACTCAGTCCCCCTTTGTGTCTTGTTGCACCTGCACCTCCGCTGGGTCCCCAGCCTCCCCTTTATGCTAGAGCGAAGATGGATCTTGTACTCGATGCTGCAGATAATTATTTTTTATATTATTTCTATATCCAACCACTGGGCCAGAGCATGACATCTTCCAACAAATTGTCATTTTCCTGCTTATAAGAAATCTTGCTGCTTTTATCCTGTATTTATTTCCTCTTTGGAACAATGAGCTATTACTTTGTCTATAGTCATTTCCTAATGAATCACCCATAATATTTATAGAATCAAGTCTACTGAGAATCATGTTTACTGTTAGGTCATTGCCATGGATTAAGTATTCCCACCATTTTACTGCTTCTGTGGAGCTGGGAGGATACAGCCAATTACATGACACCATAAGAGAGTTTCAAACAGCTGGATTCAACTCACTGTTCCTTTATGGACTGTCCTCTTTCTCACCAACATGCTGATCTACTGGATTCACAGAGGCTTTCTTTATAGACTTATAGATAAGGGAATACATGAACCTCCTCTTTAGAAGATCCTTCTTCACCTGCAAGTCATGGCTTTCACCCTGTGGATGGCTTTCTTCAGAGTCTACTCTTTCATCTTTCCATTACACCAGCTGGTTTATTTAGGTTGTACATCTCGGTCAATGTCTGTACAATTTCTATTCATGACAGTGATTTCTGTCTCCTCCAATCTTAAGGCCATTTATCAATGACTCAGCTCATCATACAGACCTTCACCTCTTCTCTAACTACAACTGTGGACAGTATTTTACATTGTGGGGTAGAATTGGAGGCTCATTCAAAAACCCTTCCCCCTTTGAAGGGAAAGTGAGAGAAAAAAGCACAGCAGCCAGCAGGAAGTTGTTGGAAAAATACGAAATTATTATTTTTTAAGATTTATTTTTTTATTTATACAATAGCTGGGGTACAGGCCAGAGGTGTGGGAGGGCGAGAGGATTCACCAGAGACAGAGTGGGGAGCAGAACAGGCAGGCAGACCTCTGAGGGGAGTAGCAGGCGCGACAGGAGAGGTCTGCTGCGCCATCAGGCAATCTCCCTGGCCGGCCAGGAATCGAACCCATACTGCAGAGGCTGCAGACAGCTTCACAGAGCTGTGCTCAATCTTCTGTACCACCGGGGCGCCCCCCCCCAAATAAGAAATTATTCAGTGGAGAGTTTACAAAGACTGAACAGATTATTGCCCAGTGATTAATATTTTTAATGGGGGAAAATAATCTACACCCAGCCAGAAGACATAGCAATGGCAGCATTTGAAACTCCGCATTGAGGGCCCTGCTGAGGGATGGTCATGCCGAGAGACCAAGAGAAACCAACCTCCTGCGTACCACACCAGGGGTGACCTAAGAGGTGACTGTGTCTTTCCAGCCAGTGAACCTGTAACTTACATAGTCTCATCAATAATTTTTAAAAAGGTGGAGAGAAAGTAAATGATCGAAGGGACCAGGTTATGTCCTTTTGCCTTAACCCACCACATTCATTAAGGAAAACTCATTGTGCTAATAGCACCAAGGCTCAGCACATGACAAGGAACAGGAATACAGTGACAGGTGGTGCCTGGTGTCAGGAGTGAGCTCCGTCTTCCCTGCTTGCCCAGGATGACCACTCGTAGTACTTTGTTCAAGGGGGAGCCGCAAAGTGACAGCAGGTCTGATAGAATCTAGTAGTGATTATGCAAATGACCTTTTCATATTTCATATGTACCCCTATTCTCTGGGGACCTTACCAAATGTTACATTTTACTGATGAATAAATAAACTGGAATTTAAAAAAAATGATATGATTTCTCACATGTGGGATTATTTAGTTTAACATTTTGATGTTCAATTTTAAAAACCATTATGTAGTAAGTGTAAAATTATGTGAATGTAAATACATGTAGAAAGGGAAACGTGATGCCCAACTAATATATTTGACTATTGTTTTTTAAATAAACCGAGGCACTGCAGTTTTGACATGTTTGGAGTTTATAAATCTGTAACTGTCTATGAAGGGCAACGATGGCCAAGTGTTTCCCTGTCACTGAAGATGAGCTTTGACATTGTCATCTTCCCCTCACTTTTCCCTACCTCCACTGCCAAAATGTCTAATAAATATGTTCGTACATGTTCACATAAATGCATTGGGATAACATGGTTTGCAAACTATTAGCTATTTATGTGAAACCAATAAAAGTTGATTATGACTATTAACAACACACGCTCACACACACCCTTGAAGTCTGCATGGAGAGCAGGGGCTGGCAGAGGGGCAGTGGGAAGGGTAAAAATAAGTGGGGAGGGAGCACAGTGGACACTGCTGGAGGACCATGGAGCTCAGGTGTGGGTGTGCTGCAGTGACAACACCTGACGGGGTGATCCTACCCTCTAAAGTATAAGCAGTGATGTAGCCAACACTCCCTCAATAAGAGATCCTCTGGTTTCTCTTGCTGTAAAGGGCGTCCTCATGTGTCTGTTCCTATCAGCAGGCCCCTTCTCACTGACCTGTGTCTCTCCCTGGTGACTTTCCTGTTCTACCCCTGCCTGTACTTTGTGTTTTCCTGAGGAAAACGCCCACTTCCCTACTGAAAATAGACATCCAGAAATGAAACTTTTTTTTATTGGATTGTTTTTTCAATGGGTTAATTGAAAAGATTCTTAAAATTTGACAGGATATAGGGAGGAGCCATGAGGACCAGCTCAAATTGCATACATTTGCTGGGCTGAGTCTGTGTAGGAGGGGCGGGAGAGTGTGTAGGAGCAGAGGGGGATGGGACCTGTGTCCAGTCAGTGCTCAGTGCATCATGGGCTTTGACATGGTCACTCCTCAGGGGTCATCTCTCTGCTCCTTTGTCCTTGTCCTTCAGGAGCGCCTGTCCCAGCAGGGCCTGTGATCACAGGGACTAAGACCCCACCTGGGCCTGTCCTGTCTCTAGGATGTCAATGGAGGCTGCGTGTGGCTGGATCAGGGTTTGTGAAGGTCTTGTTGAGGAATTTTGCATCTGTGTTCATCAGGGATATTGGTCTGTAACTTTCTTTTTGTGCGCGATGTCCTTCTCTGCTTTTGGTATCAAGGGAATGTTGGCCTCAGGAGATGTGATGGCAGCATTCCCTCGTCCTCTATTTTTTTTTGAGGACTTGAGGAGTCAGGTGTTAGTTCATCTTTAAAGATTTTGTAGAAGTCACTGAAAATGCCTGGTCCTGGGCTTTGTTTTTTGGCAAACTTTTGATTCGTGTTTCAGTGTCTTTGCTTGTAGTTGCTTTGTTCTGAATCTTCCTGACTCGGTCTCAGAAGGTTGTACACTTCTAAGAATTTGTCAGTTTCTTCTAGGTTATTTGAGGTTATTCAATTTATTGACATATAGATAATTAGTAATGTCTTATGATCCTCTCTATTCCTAAAATGTCTGCTGTGACGTCTCCCCTTCGTTTCTTATTCTATTTATTAGATTTTTTTTCCTTTTTTCCTCCGTGAAAGTATAACAAAAGATTTGTCTATTTTGTTTATTTTTTTTCAAGAACCAGTTTTTGGTTTCATTGATTTTTCAGTCTGCCTTTGATTTCTGTGTCATTTATTTCTGCTTTAATTTTATTTCCTTCTACTGTCTCTTGGTTTCATTTATTCTTTGTAGTTCTTTTAGGCCTAAGGTTAGATTCTTTCCTTGAGCTCTATCTTGACTCTAGGTGTGGTCTATATTGCTCTATATTCCCCTCTGTTGTGTGTGTTGTGTGTGCTGTGTCCACTGATAGGTTGTCATTTGTCTCAAGGTATTTTTAATTTTCTTGTTTGATTTCCTCCTTAACCCAATAGTCATTTGGTTGTGTGCTCAGTCATTATGAATTTATTGACACTTGTTCTGTGACCCAACAAGTGGTTTATTCTGGAGACTGTTCCCTGTACACTTGAGAAGACTGTGGAGTGGAGTGCCCTGTAGATATCTATTTAACCCTTGGGGTGTAATGCCTCACCTAGAGCAACAGTTTCCTTTCTGATTTTCTGTCAGGTGATGTGTCTTTGATGAAAGTGAGGTGTTTAATTCCTTTACCAGTGTTATGTTGCTGCCAATATCTGTTTTCAGATTTGTTAATAGTTACCTTATATATTTTGTTGCTCCTTTGTTTGGTACATGTGTATTGATGAGTGTTATGTCTCTGATATAGGATTCCTTAATCAGATGATGGTCATCCCTGTCTCCTGTTACCTATTGTAGCTGGAAGTTTATATTTTATGGCCTCTTGGGGGTGCCCCATTTTCTTGGTTTTTGTTTTCTTTTCCCATGAACATTTTTGATCCTGTCTCCTGGAGACAGCATAAAGTTGGGTTTTGTTTTTTGGTACAACCAGTCACTCTGTATCTTTTTCTTTTTAAGATTATTTATTTATTTATCCAAGCACTGAGAACAGTCAGAAGCATGGGAGGGTGAGAGAATTCACCAGAGCCCGAGTGGGGAACAGAATAGGCAGACTGACGAAATACACTGCTGAGGGGAGCAGCGGGTGCAGCAGGAGAGGTCTATCGCGCGATGTGGGACCCTTGCTGGCAGCCGGGGAACGAACTGGCGCTGCAGAGGCTGCAGGCAGCCTGCAGCCCAGTGCTCAAGTGCTGCGCCACCAGAGGAGGCCTCTGTGTCTTTTTCTTTGGTGAGTTCAATTCATTTACATAAAGGGTGATGACATGATGACTTACTACTGTGCTTTTGTCCGTAGTCAAATCCAACCAAGAAATGTGTGGTATCTGGAGAGGGTGGTGACAGCTCCAGGGTCCTGACCTTATAGGCCCCCTGGTCAGTTTGCAGGATGGTGTTGGACAGGAGGCCCAGACATTAGCCTGGTGACTGGGGTTCAGACCTGGGTACTGCCATAACCCCCCAATCTCCATATCCTTGTTTCTGAAAGGGTATGAGGGAGGGGTGTCAGGACAGTATCAATTCCCAATTCACAGAGTGCTGGGGAGGGATCTCCAAGGTCATATGGAGAAAGTCACTGCTGAGGTCATGTAGTCAGCCTTTCATTAGCTCCCTGAGTCACTTCTGTTCCTGTGCCCACATCTGGCTTTCAAGGCCCAGCTCCCATGTCCCCTTCCTACTGAGGAAGTAACCTCCCTCGCTCTGCCCTTGGGCCCCTCTGAGGCAGCTACTTCAGCCTTCTCTCCTCACACATGCCAGGCTGCAGGGCCTCCTGGGTGGGGTCATGTGTTTCTCTGTGACCTTAACACCCTGTGGAGCATGTTCCTGGGCACCAGCATGCATTGGGCTGGGGGACCCCAAATGCCTGACTGCAGGTCTGTGTCAGCAGAGTCGCCTGGGATGTGTTTAGAGAGAAGTTCCCCCTGCCATCCCCAGAGGCAGAGAGTGGGCTCCTGGCTGCCCAGGGCTGGGGAGGGGAAAGTGGGGGGTGGTGCCCATGGTCCAGGCTCAGGAAACAAGGTTGTTATGGTGATGGAGATGTTCTCAAGGTAGAGTATGGGAGGGTTGCCCTGCTCTGTACTTACCAAAAGGACATGAGAGTTGAGCCTTCAACAAGTGACTTGATGGTCAAAAGTTATATCTCAATAAATTTGCTTTAAAAACATTAACAAATGGGTCTACAAGTTGGCCTGTGACTGTCCTCCACTGTATCCACATCCAGGGCTCGTGGGGCAGGAAACTGCCTCAGCCCACGAGGAGCTGAGCACAGATGGTTTCACTGCACAGATGCTCTCATGGCGCCTCCTCTCCGTGGTCCTGAGTCATGCGATGAGATGCTGACGTCACACTGCTTCTGTGATGGAAGAGACTTTTTAGGGGCCTTGGGTGGGAGGCAGCTTATTTTTCATGTAGGCAGAATGGAAATAATGAGTGTCCAGAAGGTCTTCTGTGTTGGTTTTTAATTTTCCACCCATTCTGGGATACACAGGAGGAGAGACAGTTCCCCCTGTGAGTGTGTTTGACTTGCTGGCTCTTCCTCATGAGGAGAATGAAGCAGAAGGGATGCGCCACGTAACAGAGTCAGGCTCACAGGGGCTGAGACTTCCCGCCCCGGCTCCCCTCCTGGTCTCTCTCTGGGGTGACTCCCTGCATATGGTGGACATTCAGCTAAGGGGTCGCCACAAGGAACTGAGGGTTTTCTCCAGGAGCCACACGTATGAGCTCTGAGGCAGGTCCTTTCACACTGATCATGGCCGTTCAGATCCGTCAACATCTCGTCCCCATCGCAGCCTCATGGGACCTGGAGCTGGAGCCTCTGAGTGAGGCCCCTCGTGCTGCCTCTCACTCAAAGATTGTGCCAGATGCCAGATCTTTGTGTTAGCTGCAAAGGATGAAGTGATTTGTTACAAACCATTAAAAAAATTAAGGCGATAAAGTGATCGGTGGCTGTTTTCTCACAAGAAACAGTGGAGACCAGAGCAGCTCACATGACAGTCAAGTCTTGATAGCAATGAGATGTCAGACGAGAATTCCACATCCCCTGAAGTGTCCTTCAAAATAAACGTGATTTTAGAAAATTATTTTACTGTTTTCAGATTCCATTTAATTTTGCTGTTCATTTATTTTTCACACTGTCTCCAGAGCAGTATCTTCAGAATCACAGCACAGAGGGGCTGTCAGCAGCCTGGCACTGTGAGCAGGGCTGACTCTGACCCACCTGCAGGGAGTGGGGCCCTGGAGCCTCAGAATCAGCCCCCAGGGCTGGTCCTCCAGGGTGGCACAGGCCTTGCTCTGCCCTCCTCTTGGCTCCCTGAATCTCCCTGACACCCCAGCATTCGGGACCTGAGGAGGGAAGTTCTCGATAAGGACAGGGACTATCCTTAACTATTTATCTCCCTCCTTAACTATTTATCTCTCTGCCATCCCCCTCATCAAGACAAAACATGTAAGACCTTTAATGGAAAGGAACTTAAATACAATTAGTGTGCAACAAAGAAAAGGAAAGAATAAAGTTTCCAAATCAAGCACCAAAGTCACCATCCCCTCGTCAGTAAATGATCAGCCAAACAGGCTTGGCCCAATCAGAGCCTGAAAGCCTGTCACAGTCTAAAGACCCTCCTGACGGGGACCCATGGAAAAGGGTGGACGGGGCTGACAAGTCTGGAAGGAAAAGAGCAAAATCAAGATAGAAGCTGCCATTGTCACCTCCACATGGATTGCTCACCCACGTCTGTGTCACCCAGTCCAAGGCCAAGAAGCAAGTGCAGCTTCTTCACGTGTCTCTGCCCCATGTGCCTCCCCCAGGTCTCCTTCTGGCTCCATCCTGCTTCCTTCCTCCTCAGCCTCCTCTCCAGCTGCTTCTCCCTGCTCAGCTCCATCCTCCTTGGCTGGGGCAGGGAACCCTGATCCTCCCTTGGGTAGCCTGTTACAGTCCTCTCCATCACCAGCATGTGAGTGTGTGGGGGTGACATCAGCCCTGCATGGACAGGCAAGGCCCCAGATGTGGGTAATTCCCTGGGCAGTTACAGGCCAGCACTGCTGCATCCCCCAGGGGAGACAGACGCTCCAGTCCCCCAGTGAGAGCCCGTGTCACCCACACAGACCTTCCCCTCACAGTGTCCCCCGTGCTGCCCCTTCCCTGCCCGGTCCTCTCTGGCTCCCCCTGCACCCCTTTCCACCTCTGTCTCCTAAAGTCCCCATTTCCATCCTCTGCAGAGGAAAAGAGCAGGGCCCTGGGGGTTCTCCTAGGCACCCCCCCTAGTCAAGGATGGAGAATGTGAGGTGAATCCCAGGAGGAGGGGCTTTCGTCCTTGGAAGCAGAAGCAGAAACAAATTACAGGGACCCTGGGATCTAAGTTTCCATCCCAAGATTCTGAGGGGACCTATATATTTGGGGATTTGCCCAGAACCTAGGAACGAGCTGTCATGTCCACCGGAGACTAAAATTAAGGACACTTAAACTGACACTGGACTTGGGCGCCCCCTTGTGTGCAGATCCCTGTCCTGCCGCTGGGGGCCCAGGGAGCCTGGGGAGGGCCTGGCTGAGCAGGAGAAAGGGCGGCTCTGGGCTCCTGTGCTCAGCCCTGTGGCCACACGGGGGCGCTGCCGCGCTGCTCCGGATTCTGGTGGAGCCGCCAGGACGGGGCGGGGGGCTGAGGTGGGCAGAGTTGGGGGTGCTGGAGGGCGGCTTCCTGGGGTGAGATGCTCTGTGAGGAGTCAGAGAACCAGAGCTCAGAGGAGAGGAGACTCCGGAGCCTGCCCTGTGTGGGATATTTACAGCTTTTCTCCAAGAAGCCCTCTTTCCAGTCCCTTGAATGCAATACCTGGGAAAACGGGAAACTTCATCATTTCCCCTTCTTCAACCTAGAACTTTGTTGAGGGCTATTTTTTAAAATGTTATTTTAAAATTTAATTCTAACAACATTTTAAAAAATGTTGTTAGATTTACAGAAACATGGCAAAGGTAGTAGAGTTCCTTTAAACCCACATCATTTCCAAATTAACATCTCACATGACCACAGTGCATTTGAGCAGCTAAGGAAGCAATACTGATGCACTTTCACTAAACTCTGCATTGTATTTGGATGCCATTAATTGTCCTAATGCTCCATTCATGGTCCGGCATCCCTCCCAGGACACCACATGAAGTTCCAAGCACAGTTCCTCTGGCTGACAGTTTCTCAAACTTTCCTCTTCCGATGACACCTGTGAGCAGAGCTGCTCAGGCACACAGGCCTCCATTTGAGGCTGTTCTCCATCAGCACATCAAGTGTACAAATGTTCACTTTTATTTTTCTTTTCTTAAGTTATTGTTGTCTTTGGAAGGAAGTCACTATGGGCAGCTCACACTTAGAAGGGAGTTCTGCTATAAACATTTACTTCCATGCAGGGATTTTTTTTTTTTTTTTTGGTTTGGTTTCTTTGTTGTTTTGCAAATACAAGTTTTTAGATTGGTCGGGTAAATAGCAGGGACAGTGCTCACTGGGCTGTATGGTTGTTCTCTGTTTGGCTTTAAAAGAAGTGTCAGATCCCCCCTAGCGGCTAGGTCATCCTATCCTGCCAGTGGTGAAGAGGGGTCCTGTTGCTGCAGTCAGCACTTGGGGTTGCACATTTTGGGGGACTTTCACCTATATAAGCATGTAGTGGTATCACTATTGTTTCTAGTCTATCTTTTCCTAATAACCTTTGATAATTGAACATCACAGTTATTTGGTATCTGTGTCTCTTCATTGGTGAAGTCTTTTGTCCATTGTTTGCATTGGATCATTTATTTCTTATTGTTGAGATCTAAGATTTCATTTATAATATCAATTCTAGATACAAGTCCTTTATCAGATACATGATCTGATTTGTAATCATTTCTTCCACTCTGTGTCTTACACTCTTGTACTTATACAATAGTATACACTAGTGATTAGATATAGGCATAGATATATTTTTCTGGAAAGAGAAATGGTAACTTGCTAACTGGTTTTGAGCAGGTGACCTGACTCACTGGAGGGCTCCTGTGGGAAGGAGATTTATTCATTTAGCTATGTAAATTCTTCAGTATAAAATTTTCTTCTGTGCTCAGAAAATAATATTTTCAAAGTTAAATCCTACTAAAAATCCTTCAACTGCATCATGTCCTAGTCACATGCTAAGCCCAGAGCGGCACATCTGTCACATGACGAACCACATGATGAACACGATCATCATCACCTCTCATGGCTCGTGGCTGCACATTGGGGTCACTCTTGGTGGTGTCTGTGCTGTGGGTTGTAGACAAATACACAATGACATGGACACCATAGTGTGTCCTACACAGTAGACTCACTGCCCTCAGTATCTTCTGTGCTCCAAGGAAACAGAAGCAAAGACAGACCAGTGGATACACATCAAACTGCAAGCTCCTGCCCAGCGAAGGAAACTGTCCTTACATGTAAAGACACCCTGTGGAGTGGGAGAAATAATTTGCATATCATACATCCAAGAGGTACGAATAATACATATAACTCAACAACAGAAAACAATCCAATCAAAAACGGGGAGAGGAGCTAAGTGGACACTTCTCCAAAGAAGATGCAGATGGCCACAGGCACATGGAAAATGCCCCCATCACACGTCATCAGGGGATGCAGATCAGAACCACAATGAGACACCACCTCCCACTGTGAGGGGCTCATATTAAAAAGACCAGAGACAACAAGTGTCGGCAAGGGTGTGGGGGGAAAGGAACCTTCATACACTATTGTGGGAACTGGCCCAGACCCTGCAGAAAACAATATGGAGTCTCCTCAAAATATTAAACATAGATTTGCCAGAGAGCCCAGCATTCACTCCTTGGGATTTATCCAAAGAATGCAAAAGGTCATTTCAAGGGCTATGTGCACTCTTGTGTTCATTGCAACAATATTGACAATCACCAAATTATGGAAACAATCTATGTGCTTAAAATAGATTATGGGCACTCTTGTGGCAAGTGCAGGAAATCTTCAATTTACAACATGAATGGAAATGGGTAAAAGTATTCTAAGTGAAATAAATCAGGAGAACCACAAACACCAGATGACATGACTCATATGTGTAATATACAGAAACCCAGCGAAGAAGCAGAGAAAACCTGACCAAGTCCTTGAGTCTGGCTGCAGAACTAGGCTACCAGAGGGGGTTGAGGTTGGGAAGCAAAAGGAGTAAAAAGGTCCAGAAGAACACAGTGGAGGACTCTGGGTGCATTGGAGGTGGGGGGTGAGGGAACCTGCATCTGAGGAGGTGAGTCTCTGACTTTGAGTCATGTGCAGTGTGTAAACGCGTGCTACCACAAAGAAGACAGTAATAAAAAATCTATTTTTTTAAAATAATAAATTTTATTTTTATATTCCCCATACAATTGCAACCCCCCCATTCTGACCCCAATCCCTCCACTCCCGCCCCCCCACCCCCAAAAAAGTGTCTCTGGTTCATAGTTTTTTGTTGATCTTGATTTTCACTTTCTTATATTCATTTTCCTGGTCCCTTATTTAAGTTTTCTAGATTCCTGCTATGAGTGAGACCATCCAGTATTTTTCTTTTTCTTTTTGGCTCATTTCGCTGAGCATGATCCCTTCCAGCGCCATCCATGTTGCTGCAAATTGCATGTGTTTATCTTTTTTGAATGCTGAGTAATATTCCATGGTGTATATGTACCACATCTTCTTGATCCAATCATCTATTTTTGGGCATTTGGGCTGTTTCCAAAGCTTAACTATTGTAAACAGTGCTGCTATAAACATAGGGGTGCAGGTGCTCTTTGGAATTGATGTTTCTGTGTCCTTTGGGTAAATACCTAGGAGTGGAATTGCTGGATCATATGGAAGCTCTATGTTTAGTAGGTCCAGAAATCTCCACACAGCTCTCCATAGTGGTTGGATGAGTTTGCACATGTGAAAAAATGTTCAACATCACTTGTAATCAGGGAAATGCAAATCAAAACTACCATGAGATACCATCTTACACCAGTGAGAATGGCACATATTAAAAAAAACCTAGCAACAACAAATGTTGGCGAGGGTGTAAAAAAACTATTTTAAACCAAGAAAAAAAAAATACCTTGTCCTCTTCATCAATCACTGACCTGAGGACTTTGCCTTCATCTCCACACTGTCATGCAGGATGAGGGGCTGGTTTCCCACAAGGGCAGAGGCAGGAGGTGCAGGGACTCCTGGGGCTGCTCAGACCCTGCTGAGTAGAGACACTGCAGAGAGGGCACCTCTGAGGGGACCAGAGACAGAGGGTCAGAGTAACCCCAGTGCTGACTGAGGGTCTGGTTCCCAAGGAGAGGGGAGTGTGTGTGTGCGTGTGTGTGCGCGTGTGTGTGTGTGTATGCTTGTGTGTGTATGGAAGAGGAGAGACAGGGAGGACAATTGCACATCAAGCTCCAGAATAAATGAATTCAGATCCCACAGTGAAGAATGTCAGGCAACACCCCAATAGTACAGTTCCATGGAGGAGTAGGTTTGGAGCAGGACTTGAGGCAGCAGAGGATCTGGAGACAGGAGGGGTTTGGGACTAGTCTCATGTTAGATTTAAAGAGCCTGGGTGGGAACTGCTGGGCTCAGGGTGGGCAGCCCCCCCCCCCCAACAGCTCCCTCTCTCCTCCTCTAATGCTCACTCCAGCCTCATCTCCTTTGGAGTCAGGGAGCTCCAGCCTGGCAGCATCTCTGTTTCCCAGGAGGTCACTGCTTCCGTGGGCTGCAGCTACTTTCTCTCTAGACCAGAGCTGGAGGGAGTCCCACAGGGGGAGGGAGGAGTGTGTGTCCTGCTGGCCTGGCCCAGGGGCAGGATTAGCCCAGGTCACCCCAGTTCCTGAGCTGAGCCTTTGTCCACAGTCCAGGAAGGGAGGGAGAGATGGGACAGGGTCAGCCTCAGCTCCTGGAGGAAGGAAAAATGCTAGAGTGGGTGAAATTATTGTTTTTCATTTCTGGGGTTCTCCCATCTCCCCAGGGTCACCCTCCCTGTGCAGCAGGGAGAGGATCTCAGATAATCCCAGGCTGGTTCCCCCACCTCCCTCCCTCCCTGCCTCACCCTGTGCTCAGGATGACTGTCCTGGTCCTCACTGGAAGAGGAGGCAGAAAAAGAGTGTTGTCACCACAGTAGCCACCAGGATTGGAGGTAAGTGTTTTCATTTTTACTGTAAATGTTCTATTTTTTTTTTTTGTCGTTATAATGATGTGAAATAGAAGATTGAGGGAAAGGGAGAAAATGTTGACCCAAGCAAACCATAAAAGCAGGACAAAAAGGCAAAAATGAAATAAACAAACAAACAAAAAGAAATTTGCCTCAGGTCCCCCTGCTGTGGCAGCTGCAGTGAGGACGGGTCTCCAAGCTGAGGAGGCTGAGGCCTCAGTGTGGTCACATCCACTGGAAACATCCAGAGAGAGGGTTGGGTCCTCTTAGTGACGGGCGCCCACTTCCTGCCCAGGCAGCCATATGTGATTAAGATGAATTTAAAAATTCCTCGTGATGTTGCTCTTGTGATGGAGGGAGACTAGGGGAGAGAGGAGGTGATGACAGAGGCTGGGCCTGAGACTGCTGCAGACATGACCAGGTTCTGACCTCTGTGTGTAAACAGAATAAATATAAATCTTCACATAATAGCGCATGAGATATCTGAAATCTTTGTGTTCTTAAGGAGGATAAATGCCACCCATAGATATTGTTTTCAGTATGTGTTTGATGGAGATGTCCTAACAGTCATGCCAGAAACAAGAGCCCTCCTGAGCTGCTATTTGTGTAACTGTCAATTTCTTAACTCAAATTGTAACAGGGTGGTCCCCAGGAAAGGGGGAGGTTCCAGGTTCCCTGCCCCACCCAAGGGAAGGTGTAGCTGAGCAGGGAGAGAAGAAGCTGCAGAGGAGACTGAGGAAGGAAGGAAGCAGGATGGAGCCAGAAGGAGACCCGGAGGAGGCGCATGGAGCCGAGAGACACATGAAGAAATTGCACTTGCCTTTTGGTCGTGGACTGGGTGACAGAGATGTGGGTGAGAGACCCGTGGGGAGGTGACAATGGCAGCTTTTATCTTGATTTTGATTTTGTTCTTTTCCTTCCAGGCTTGTCTGGTTGTTTCTGACCCTTTTCTGTGGGTCCCCACTGGAAGATGCTTTAGACTTGTGGCAGGCTTTGGGGCCTTGCTCTGGGCCAATCCCATTTGGATGGAGTTTTACCCACGAGGGGACGGATAACTTTGGGTGCTTGATTTAGAAACTAGATTCTTTGCCTTTCCTGTATTGTTTACTAATTGTATTAAAGTTCCTTCCCATTAAAGTCTCATATGTTTTGGTGTTGATGCGGCGGATGGCAGAACCTATTTAGAACATGCAGGTTTGTGGGGTCTGGGCTGCCCCTCTCCCTGCCCTATAACAAAATGACCTATATTTGGGGTGCCATCCGTCAGGCACTGGGGCACAGAGTGAGCCGTCCCGGGACTCTGTGTGTCTGTAACTCAGAATTCAGCCGGAGACGGGCCCGGGCACCACATAGCGAGGGGCCCTGACCTGGGAGCTGCTGGGCCTCCCACCTGAGGAGGTGACTGGTGATCTGAGCCCAGGGGAGCAGGAGGTGACAGAGAGGCGAGTCACCCTGAGGAGACAGGGTGAGGGTCCTGGGTGTTGGGCGTGGGGTGTCCGGGCTGGGCACAGACTGGAGCTGGAGCCGCTGCAGTGGGTGCTGAGGGGTGTGGGCCTGGACCTGGACTCCAGCCCATCTCCCCAGCACGAGGGTGGGACCTGCACAGGGACTGAACACCAGAGCCTCAGTTTCCTCACCTGTGTGTGGTGAGATTAGGGACGCAGTGAGGGTGGGGAGATGATGCCTGTGAGTCTCAGCTCAGGGCCTGGCACATCGTGGGCGCTCAGCACATGTGCCCTCCTGGCTGCAGGGAAAGTGGGTGGGGGAGAAAGTGGAGGTGATGCCAGGTCCTGTGAGCCCTCCCTGCCTGGTGTGGGCAGCAGAGAAGGCAGGTGAGGGTCCATGTTGAGAAATGCCTGGGGCGCCATGGGGAACAGAGACTGGAGAGGGTGAGAGTGTGCGGGGCACAGAGGAGGCTCCTGTGGCCTGACCAAGGCAAGTGTGGTCACCTCCTCCCTCAGCGTCTCCTCTGCCCTCCTTTTGTTCCCCTTCCTCACCTACCTTGCAGGACAGTCATGAACTCGGGGCCACAACTGGACCCTCCTGGCAGAGGGGACCTGCAGTTTCTGCCTGGAGACAGGGGCCCAGGGAGCACCTCCTGTGGCCACAGCTTCTGCCAGGCCTGTCACGGCCGAGTCACTCCCAGACCCACAGCGGGGCCACTTGCTGTCCATGCTGCCAGGAGCACCCAAGAGTGGACAGCAGGCCCAGTGGGTTTGTCCTCTGGGGGCAGATTGTCCTCTGGGGGCAGAATTGGCCAGTGTCATTTTCCAGTAGCTACATAAATTAAGATCCCTGCCACCAGGTGCGAACAGTGGGGTATGAATGGCTTTGCTGAGGCCACTTTAGCAGCAAGGTTTGACACAAGCCACGGGGAGAGAGGTGCATGGAGTGCCAGGCCCCAAGCTCAACATGTAGCCTATGGACATCCCTGAGCTCTGGCAGTGCTGACCTGGGCTGTGCTGTGACAGGTGGGAATCTGGCCTGGTAGGCTGTGATTGAGGGATGCCTGGGTGCTCAGGTGAGCATCTGGCCCTGCTGAAGCCCACTCCTACTGTAATCCCTGATGCTGTGGGAAGAGGGGACCTTACTGTTTGAAACCTGAGGGCCCATCTGATGGACTCTGAGTGGCAGCAGCCTGCACTGCAGGGTAAGACTACCTGACCTCACGTATCTGACACACTGGCAGGAGTTTCACTTATGATTACAGTGCCAGGACTGTAAACAGACCAATCAAGTTCAAGTTCCCAATAGACCAATGAGATTCAAGCTCTCACAGGTGCCATTCAAGGTTTTTGAGACCATTCAGGGCCATAAATGGACCAATCCGATTGGAGCTTGACTGGTACCACTCAAACAGCTGGGATTATCAAAAGGACCAATTCAACTTAAATGGCTGGGACCCTGAAGAGGATACAAGCCAGTCTGTGTTAGTTGATTAGAGGCTGCAGATCTGATTCATCAGTACTCCTAGAAAGACCTGCTCAGACCTCCACAGACTTTGAGACCTCATATATTGATGCCTTTGAGACCTTTGCTGAGACCTGAACTGCCGGGGACCAGCCTCTAGCAAAATGTCGTGTTAGGGTTTCCTGAAAGGATGAGATGGCCTAGGCGACCTGTAAGGGGCCAAAAGGAAGGGGATAAAGGAGACACTGACACTGGATGGGGTGCAAGTATATTCTTCTGCCGAGAGACTCAGCAGGTCTTCATTTATTCATTTTCAGTAATCAGAAAAATTACATCATCATGTGCAAAGCAGAAACAATTAGTGTATCCTATTCCCATGGACTACTGGCTCCTACGGGTCTCAGCTAGAGGGTAGCCTTCAAGGTTAATAGATAAAAAAACCAAACCTAACACTAAAACTTATTATTTCAGCTAGACAATTACCTAAGACAGTGGATAGCCGCCAGTACACCCATATCAGTTAAAGCCTAAGCATCAAAAGACTCTTCTATTCACATGGCCGTCAGCCAGAGACCAGCTGCTTCTCAGCTATCAGAACTTTTTCCACCTAGAAACGCCTTAACACAGTTAACTTCATTTAAAAACTTTCCTAAGAAATTTCTTAAAAAAAAAAAAGGAAATTCTGAAAAAGCAAAAGAAGGATTTACTATAATTGTTATGCTGGATTGCTTGTCAGATATATACAATAAATTGTCTCCCACTGTCAAGTGGGCCAAATTGTTTAATAACTAATTTTCTAAACAGATAATTTTCCGTGCCGTTTATTTGCAGTATACTGACGCATATAATTTATTGCCTAATGTACTTTCTGATAATTTTTTCTCTTTTTATGACCAAGAGCAAAAAATAAAGGGATGTTAAATCTTCAACCCCACGGTGTGAGGCGCTTTAGCTTCGCTGCTTGCCAGTGTCTTATCTGGCTGGGGCACCAAGGCCCCCCGCAGCACTGAACTTTGCACATGCCTACAGCCCCGCCTTTAACATCGCCTGCAGAGAGCATCATTGGCCTGTCCCTTGTGCTTCTAAAGGAGTTGGCTTATGCCCAACATCTCTAAGGCCATTTGCTGTTGGCACAGTGGCAGCTCTATGAGCTGTGACACTTGCATCTCTTGCACCATTGTCTGCTCACCAGCACTGCTGGCCTGTAGCTGGCCGCCTTTGAGGCTGTCCACCACTTCTGATCCTCTGGCACCATCGCTTGGTGCTGTTACATCTGGCACTGTCCAGTCCAGTGTCTGGTGCTGTCCTCCTGGCCTTTGGACTTTGTTGTGGTTGCTGCTGTGTCACCTGAGCAGCCCCACCTGGGATCACCTCCAGCTGCCACTGTGATCACCTCCATCTTGTCCACTGTTTATCTATGAGCTCCATGCTCTCATTGAAGGGCCAGCACCACCAAACCTGAGTAGCATTTGTTTGGACAGCTGGGCACTGTGGACACTATCTGAGGTAGGACAGATGGTCATTTATGGCCTTAGACACTCCTCCCTTTTTTGCAGTGTCTCTTTAACAGACCCTGTTGTTGCACCTTGAACCTGACAGCTGTCTTGCAATTGTGAATGCATGAGTGAGGACCAGAAACAGTGACTTGTCCCCCACCTTTGTGCTGTTTCAACATGACCAGAAATTGGAACTGGTGACTGTCCCGCTGCAGGGTGTGATGTCCTGCACCCACCTGACAGCTTCTTTCTCTGCTCAGTCCTGAGAAAGTGACACTAAATACAGAAGTGATGGTATGTAAGTCATGACTTCCAGAAAGTGTTAGGATTTGAGGTAAATAGACCTTCACAGTCATTGTCAACTATACCCATGAGCGTGATCAATGAAAAGACCGTCAGGGCCAATGATGGCAGAACCTGGACACATCCGGGACTCTGACTCCCCATCCCTGCTCGTCCCCTGATGTCTGAGGGAGGGCAGAGGCTGAGAGTCCCCAGAGAGGAGCTGGATACTCACCTCCTCCTGCTGGGTGTGAGGGTCCCTCTCTGCCAGGGACCCACTGCTGTAGTGACACTGTCATAGGAGGACACTGCAGCTGGGGTGGCTGGAGAGTCATTGAGAATAAAGGGCTGACTCTTCCTCTGCAGGAGGAGGGCTTCTGGGCTGTGAGGGTCACCAGAGGACAGGTCTGGACTCTCACACCCCAGAAACCAAACTGATCCTGTATGAAAATCCCCAACAACAGAGGTGACCTTGAATTTCAAAAAGGACAGGTGACATTCACTAGAGCAGGAAGAACAGGCCATTATTTTTCTTTTTCAGGATCTTTCACAGGAAAAACAGCCCCATTCCTTGGCCTCTGTGGACCAGGGCACAGCTGAGCCCATGATGTTGGCAGGGACATGGCTTTCCCACGACCTCTCATGAGAACCTGCTCAGTTAATTAACTACCAGCTCAGGGCTCCTATCATGTTTGTCCCACATTGGATGAGTGTAGGGGCAGGTGTGTCATCCTCCCCTCATCACATCTGTGTGGTTCATGAGGATGGAAGGTCTGTGTCATCTGGTCTCACTGAATCTGCCCACTGATGAAAGTAAGATCCATGGCAGGTGCTCCAGGTCCTAATCCTCATCCATTTCCAAACACAGATCTCACCCAGATTCCGCACCATCTAGAGTGGTTCTGAAGCCTGAGGTTTCAGAAAATTTAGGATGATTGTCATAATGCAGATTCCTGGACCTCCCCAACCAGATGCAGAACCTCTGGACAGAGCTTGAGAATCTTCTCTCTGAGATGAGCTCCAGGTGTCTAGCAGTTACGCAAATAAGAAGCATCTTGTTAAAATGTAAACCCTGGGCCTCCCCGGTGGCGCAGTGGTTGAGCGCTGGGTTGCGAAGCTGCCTGCAACCTCTGCAGTGACAGTTCAATCCCTGGCCACCGGGTGAGGGTCCCACATGGCACGCAGACCTCTCCTGCTGCCCACTGCTCCCCTCAGCAGTGTACTTCGTTGGTCTGCCTGCTCTGCTCTCCCCTCTGGCTCTGGTGAATTATCTCACCATCTCACCCTCCCACACTTCTGACTGTGCCCAGTACTTGTATAATTAAATAAATAAATCTTTCAAAAAACAATTAAAAAAAATAAATAAAATGTAAACCCTGATCCTGTGCCGGGGACCAGCCTCCGGCAAAATGTCGTGTCAGGGTTTCTGAAAGGATGAGATGGCGTTGGCGAATACGAATGATCTGAAACTTAGGGACTGGGGGGAAGGGAATGAGAAGACACCCACACTTTGTGAGGTGTTAGTATCTTTTGCTGGAAAGGCTCAGCAGGTTCTTTATTTATACATTTTTTGCAAGCAGTAGGATTACATTATCATGTGCATAGAAACAAAGCAGAAACAATTAGTGCATTTCCTTTTCCCTGCTCTCAGCAAGAAGGCAACCTTCAAGGTTAATAAAAAACTAAGTCTTACACTGAAATTCATTGTTTCAGCTAAACAATAGCCCAACACAATTGATAGCCACCAGAACATTCCCATCAGCTAAAGCCTAAGCAAAGAAAGAACTTTTCTTATTCTCTTGGCCTTCACACCAGGGGCCAGCTGCTACTCAGCTATCAGAACTTCCTTTACCTAGAAACTCCTTAACTCAAATAGCTTTATTTTAAAAACTTTCCCAAGAAACTTCAAGAGAAGGCAAAAGAAGGACCCACTGTAATTATTGTATTGCAATGCTTGTCAGGCATGTTCAACAAACCATCTCCCATTGTCAAGTGGGCCAAACTGCCCAACAACTAATTTCTAAACAAACAATTTTTCATGCTATTTACTTACAATATGCTGATACATATAATTTATTGCCTAATATACTTTCTGATAAATTTTTCTCTCTCTATGACCAAGAACAAAAAGCAAAGGGATGCCAGATCTTCAGCCCCATGGTGTGAGGCCTTTTCTCTTTGCTGTTTGTCAGTATCCTATCTGGCTGGAGCAACAAGGCCTCCTGCAGCAATCCTGTGATTTGGGAACTGGTCCTGAAATCCATTTTCATGGCATGAAAGTTATATCATAAAGATTAAGTCTTACTCTAGTTCATTTAGCTTTCTTCTTTTTTTTAAAGAATTATTTATGCATAAAAGAGCTGGGGTGTAGGCCAGAGGTGTGGAGAGTGATAGGATTCATCAGAGACAGAGTGGGGAGCAGAACAGGCAGATCTACTGAAATACACTGCTGAGGGGAGCAGCAGGAGAGACAGAAGAAGTCTGCTGCACCATGTGGGTCACCTCTCTGGCCGGGGATCAAACTTGTGCTACAGTGGCTGAGGACTGCTTCATAGTGCTGAGGCTTAACCTTTTGTGCCACCAGGGAGACCCCATTTAACCTTCTTTATAAAGGGGTTCACTTTATAATGTGTCCTTCAAAATCCAGTGTGGAGACTCCAATCTTAGGTGCTAAGATTGGGAAGCCCTGAACAGTTGTTAAGTAGCCAAAAAGATGCTAAAGAAGACAAGGGGTCTCTTAAAATCACCTGTGGGTAATGCCCTGTTTGTTTTGAATAAGGGGGAGGAGCTGAGGAACCGTCCTTGGGGGATGGGTGGGGAACGTGGCTGTGGTGGAGTCCACAGCCAAAGAACTGTGGCCCCGAGAGAGGTTGCATGTGGAGCTTGTATACATGGATCCCCAACCCATGTGCATGTGCAATGGGCGGGCCTTAGTGCAGGGGTCTGCGTATCACTCTGGTGGCTATGAAGGCCAAGTGTTGGAGTGACAGCAGTGAGTACCCCTGGGGATTTGTGGTTACCCACAAAAGAGTATAGATTGTGTCACCAGTGTCAGAATGAGCGCATCCTGGGGATGGGTGTGGTGTGTGGCTTGAGGCTGAGACCACATTCAGAGAAGGTCAGGAAGCTGATGGCTCCTGGAGTATGAAGGCAGATGCTATGAGTGAAGAGTGGTTCCCCCTCACATAAGCAGCATCTTCTGTTGGGAGCCTGCTGACTGAAAGGGAGCCTGAGTATTTGGAGAGCACCTGTTCACTCTGCACACGGAGCTCCAGGACATTAGAAGTGCTGCAAAGAGAACTTCCCATGACTGACTCCGGTTCTCTGAGAACATGCTGGTGTGTATGGATGATCCCCACTAACCAGGAAAGCTTGTTCCAGCAGTAACTTATTCATCTGTATAAGCACAAACACAATTGTGTGCTGGTTTCTTGTTCCTTTGCATCTTTAATAAAAGCTTGGGCTGGGAGAGTGAGAGGCAGAGCTGCTCGATGGCTCTCCCCAGCTCCCCCCACTGCAAATTCATTTGGACTCTAAGTCTTTGTTAATGGCAGAGAACTTCATCGGCTGTCCTGTCTGCAGCAGTGGCATCTGAACAGGGTCACAAACCCTGAACCTCTAGGAAGGTGCGTGTGGTAAGTGTGTTCTCTAGCTCCTCTATAGTCGTGGGTCGCAACTGACCAAGAGGGGATTATCTAAGGTTGGGTAAAAATGGGGCAGAATTTGGCTCATCATCATGAGACACAGGGCAAGCTAGAAATTAGGCAGTTTTAGGGACAGTGCAGGAGGGACCTCTGAAGAATTTAGGGAGGCTTCAGAGATAAGGACAACCAAGGGAAAGTAACCAATTCCACTAGGAAAAACAAACATCCCAGGACCAAGGACAACATTGTTAATGCTGGTCCTGGTTTCCTTCAGGTGGTAAAGGGAGGCGGAGATTGGAGAAATGGAGAGTGGTTTAATTTATGGACAACTTAGAAGGGCAGCTGTTTAACTTCAATGCAGGGATGCCCATCCAGAGGACTGGGCCATAAAGAACATGTGAGTTTTATTATTAAAGTTTTAGCCTGGGCCTAACAAGGGAACTGCCTGGGCTCCTGCAATATACACACGAAAGACCAATCCGGTGTTCTGGGTTGAGGCAAGCTCTGTCCATCTCTACCTGCTGCTAAAGCGACCTGTTGATATGCCTGGTGGTCAACTTGCCCTTTTTTTTTTTAATACTGGAAAAGTCATCAATACAGAAGCCATTTTTGGGCCATCTGCAAAAATTGTCTTTTGTTCCTTCATTGCTTTGGCTAAGGAAGTTGAACCAACAACGTATTCCTTCTGTAAAGGATGATTGTGGGACCATGTATTTCTAGGGATTTTACTTTCAGAGCAAGTTTCCCTTTCATTTAGTGGTGCTGAAGGTGTGAAAGGCTGAGAAATATCAGGTACCTCATGTTTATGTTTAGTTTCCTTTTTTAAAGTTTCCTAGAAGGGTTCCAGAGCTGTTCATACCAACACCCATGTTGAAAAATCTACAGTAGGGATTTTCATACCTTGTTCATGATGCCTTTTCAAAGTTTCACCAATTCTTTGCCAAGTTCTACATCCAAAACACCTTCACCTGGGAACCACGGAGGGGTCTGAAGGACCCAATCTAACAGCTGCAACAATGTATTAACTGGACATATTGGGTAATTATCACATTCTTAATACTCAAATGGCTGGTAGCCACTTGGGTTCCAGTTGAACTCCAGATCTGTTGCAACAGACCCTTCTATCACATTCATACAAGAGTTGCTGCATCACTTAAAACACCACACCAAAAGATTCATACAAGTTTTACCGAAACTAGTTATGCTTACTCTGCTTTAGAAACAAAAAGGAGGATCTGTTTGGAGCCTGCTGCCTTAAAGGGAGCTGGAGTTTTTGGAGAGCACCTGCTTGCTCTGCACACGGAGTTTCAGGACATCAGAAGTGCTATAAATGGAACTTCCCATGACTGATTCCTTCTCTCCGGAACGGACTCCTGTTCTCTGAGGACGTGCTGGGGTGTGTGCATGTTCCCTGCTAACCAGGGAAACTTGTTTTCAGCAGTACCTTATTGATCTGTATAAGCACAAACACAATTGTGTGCTATTTTCTTGATCCTTTGTTCATATCTTCCATAAAGCTTGGGCTGGAGAGTGAGAGGCAGAGCTGCTCTCGATGGCTCTCCCCCGCCTCCCCTGCTGCAAAATCATTTAGACTCTGAGTCTGCTTTAATGGTAGAGAACTTCATCAGCTGTCCTGTCTGCAGCAACGTTCGGCAGCAGAATTGGTGGATCATCTGCTGACGACAATAATCTTGTCTTGTTGCCCCTTGGTTGGTGCCCTCCCTGGGCTTAGTTGCATTCCTATATTCAGTTGTATTGTTTACTTTTGTGGATCATGGCTGCAGTGCTCATATTCACCAGAGGGAAACTATTGTGTAGATTGTATGGAGAAAACCCTGAGGGGGTAGATTGTAGGGTGAATGGGAGGGATCAGGTTTTTCCCGCCCTCCTGCCATTAGCATCCGTGATCCACACCTGTGGGCTTACACGTGTGCCTGATGGTGGCACCTGGAATGTGGTGCAGGCATGCATGAGTGCCTGAGCTGAGACTGAGCATATAAAGGCAGCGTCACAGAGGACCATGCAGCAGAGGGCAGTAGAGACCAGCCGAGAGACCACAAGAGAATGCCAGAGAGCCCAGAAACAGTAAAGATTCACCAGAGGCTGGGACACCTACCAGCTTTCTGGCCCCCAGGCTCCCCTGCCAGCCCTGCACCTGCACACCTCACTGCAAATGATGTAGAAAGATCAGTAAAAGCCTGAGGAAGCCGCTGAGGGCTCTAGACTCCTCCTCTACCCATCTGTCTGGGTCATAGAGAAACTGCTCTGTGCCTTCCTGGCGCTACAGTATTCATTAGGCTCCTGACCCATGGGATTATGCAGTCACTTCTCAAAATGCCTGTGCTCCTCAGAGGTGGAGGGATCCCTATTCAAGAGGCCCAGCACCCATGAGTAATGGGGCTTCTCACTGTCAGAGCCCACAAGCATCTGTCAGATTGATGAGACACATGTGATTTCATGGTTTGGGGAAGATGAGACAAATGCAGAGACAGTTCAGATGTGAGCTAACCACTTCCAGGGCTCCTTTCAAACTTGACTGTATTTCTGGTGACTTAGATAATGCAGGGACGTCCTCAGTCTGCAGGTGCTGCCTCCAAACTAGCGAGGCCAGAGGGATTGTCCTCCATTGTCATGCTGGCTGTGCACGCTCAGTGGTTCCTGAGTGGGTTTGGTGCTTCCCAGTCCCTGGTCCAGTCTCATGTCAGTTTGAGAACTTAAGCAGGGATCCTAAGACCTGGATGCACATTAGTTTCACACAATTAAATCATGGACTGTGACCTTCTCCCCCAAATCCTCTGTCAGGTGGGACTGCTGATGGCAGGGTAGAGAGGTTCAGCAAGTGTGGGAATATAAACTGGTGCAGCCACTATGGAGGCTGTGGGGAGTTTCCTCCAAACACTAAAAATGGATCTGCCATATGATCCAGCAATTCCACTCTTAGGAATTTACACTAATACCCAGGACACACTAATGTAAAAGGAAACCTGCACTCCTATGTTTGTTGCATCATTATTTATAATGGTCAAGATATGGAAACAATCCAAATACCCCAAGCAGAAGAATGGATAAAAAAGGTGTGGTATATATGCGCAAGTGAATACTACTCAGCAATCAAAAATGACAAACTCATGTTATTTGAGGCAAAAGGGAAGACACTGGAAGGGATTATGCTAGGCACAATAAGTAGAAAGGACAAAGATAAATGTAGGATGGCTTCACTTACATGTGGCATGTAGAGAAACTGAACAAAACATCAAGAACAAGACAAAAGTTGCAAGCTGACTATAGACCAGAGTCATACAGCAGGGGAGGGTAAGGAGGGCTTCAAAACAGGGGAAGGAAGAGCACACGGCTATGGTGAGCATTCCCAGATGCTGGGGTGGTGGGAGAGCTATGGGGACTACACCTGAGGGAAGAAACTGCACAAAAATGAACAACCTTGTATGAAATACATTTTGAAAATCGATATGTGAAAGTACAAAACAATAGTTTGAGCAAGTCTTTGACAGAAAATAATTACAATTGAACAAAAGTATAAAAATAAATATTTGAAGTAACCAGAAAAATAAACCAACACAGCAGAAATATGGGAAGAAATTTCATCTTGAAGAGCTCCTGCAATGAGTAGAAACAGCAATGTGCAGCCTTCTCACCCCAGGGTGCTCTCCTCTCCCACAGACACTGCAGCCCAGTGTCTCAGGGGCAGAGCAGAGCAGCCAGACATTCCAGGGGAAATACAAACCTGAGAGAGCAGAAGGGTTGAAACCAAATCTGAATACAAACTGTGCCCAGGTGTGGGGGCCTCAAGAAAACTGCTAGAAAAGCCACAATACCACAATACCAAGCCACAACACCAAGAGGTATTTTTGCCTTGAAAGAGACAGAGTGATTCTGGTGAAATCGGTGAGTTTCCACCTTTCACTGATGACTTGTCCATTCCCGCAAAGCTCAGGCTGTCAAAAGCAAAAATCCTACTGGATTGAGATATTGAGGGTGGGACTTTATGGAGAGACATTTGGAAATTTGGGGTAAAAGCCAGGAGCAAGGCAACCGCTGAGAGGGAGATCGACACGGTTGGAGTAGAAACTGCCCAAACCTCGGTTGACTTTTCAATCTCACAGATGCGGTTAAATCCTTCAAGCCCAGGATAAAGGCGTAGCATGTGGACCCTGGAGGAGAGAACACAGCAGCTGCGCACACTGCAGGCTTCCCTAGGGTCCAGGCAAGGGTCCATGGGGGGTGGGGTGGAGGGAAATGTACCCCAGGAAAGTAACATAGATTCCAGATGTGCTAAATCTTATCTTCCATGTATTCGGAATTAAAGCTGATTTCTCACGGGGCTCATTGGAGTCAAGCCGAGGCTTGTCCTTAGAGATAGTATGTGGGGGAGCCTGTCTCACCTCTGGGCTCCTTTAGAGAAGGTCTTTTCCTCCTGCACTGGGGTCTTCACAGCCAGAGGCAGCTTATGGTCCATTTGTCCTCCAGTCTGACCTCTGTAGAGAGAGCCTCTTCCAAAGCCCTGTGTGATGGCACAGAAGGCATGGCCTTGGGGAGGTCTCTTTGGACACTTGTGGCTGAAATGTCCTGGTTGCTTCAGGCTCTTTAAGCGGGTGAGGTCCTGAGCACCCTGGGCACACATGGGGTGTGGGGTGTTTAAGGTGGCGGTACTGCCAATGGCTGCCAACATACTGATTCTTTCTTCCTCTCCTTTTTTAGTCTGCCTGGTCTCCCTGTTACTATTGGCCTTGAAGTTTATACCCAAAAGTGTGAGAAAGAGGTTTGAGGCTCTTGATCCAGGGCAAGACTGGCTAATGAAGGGGCTGCTAGAATGGCTTCATTTTTTACAGTCCCTGGGGCCAGATTAGTATATATTTTTTATGGCCTCAGCAAGTCTAGCCTGAAATAATGCAGGATTTTTATCAGGCTCCTGAGTAACCTTGCTCCATTTGTTATTATTGAAGGGCTTAACAATTGTTTTTAAAGTAGCATTTATTATTATTATTATTATTATTTTAATCTTATATGTTTTTATATCATTTTTCATTTTTGCACAATGTATGCATTTTCATCTTGGTTATAGTCCCCTTACAATTCCCACCACCCCTTATTTTGATTGTACTCCCTCCTCACCTCGCCCGCTGTAGTGTGTCTCTGGTTTATAGTTGCTCGTTGATTTATGGAAACAACCCAAATGCCCAAAAATAGATGACTGGATCAAGAAGATGTGGTACATATACACAATGGAATATTACTCAGCATTCAAAAAGATAAACTCATGCAATTTGCAGCAACATGGATGGAGCTGGAAGGGATCATGCTCAGCAAAATAAGCCAGAAAGAAAAAGAAAAATACCAGATGGTCTCACTCATGGCAGGAATTTAGAAAACCTAAATAAGGGACCAGGAAAAAGACTAATTATAATAAAGTAAAAATCAAAATTAACAATTGTTTTGTGTTCCCTGAAGGAGGCAGGTGATCACTTGGTCGCTGCTTTAAGGCCAGTTCTAGGGACCACCCACCAGAAAGTATGAAGTTTTAAGAACTCATAAATTCTAGAATCACTCATATTCGGATATTTTTATGCTGAAAATGTGTAACCATTTTTTTCAAAAATATTTATTTATTTATACAAGAACTTGGGGTATAGGCCAGAGGCATGGGCAGGTGAAAGGAGAGCAGAACAGGCAGACGGACCGAAAACACTGCTGAGGGAAGCAGCGGGTGAGAAAAGAGAGGTCTGCCACGCCATATGGGTATCTCCCTGGCCAGTGGGGAATCGAACTCACACTGGTGAGGCTGCGGCCAGCTTCATAGTGCTGCGCTCAACATGCTGCGCCACTGGGGAGGCCCATGTAACCATTTTTTAAATGGTAATAAATGTTTCTTTACTGGTTTTAATACACTCAAATTGATCCAATTTGTTTTTCACAAGAAAAACTACTTTATCAGATGTCTTAGGTGTCCTTTCAAGACTTTCAAAGAAAATCTTTACTATTTTAGAATATTTGATATTATGGCAGTCTGCATAGGATTAAGAAATGTACAGATTTTTATAACATATTTAATTACCTGGAGTGACAAAGATTTTCCAGAGCAGATCTTATTTTTCTGACAAGGCTTAGCAATGCTGACCAGATTATTAAAAATTAGTAAAGACAGTCCAAGAATACTTTAGTTCTTCTTGCAAATCAGAAATTTAAGTTTGGTATCAATAAGCACACTAGAAATATTAAAGTTTAATTTAATTGCTATTATAGTGAGTTAGAGGACCACATAACATTTTTTTTAGGATGCCTTTAACTTTAAATATTTTCTTTTGCTTTTCTGTTTTATGGGACTTTATTTCAAAGATAATGAGTTTTAATTTGATAGTAAACCCTTTTTTAGCTTTTCAGCCTGAACCGCCATCTCTCAGTAAGTCGCCAAAATGACTAACACAAAGGGAACGAGAACAGGGACCCACTATATGTTCTCTAGGCCTTTTAGAAAACATGGAGTTGTTCCTCTGGCCCCATACATGCGAATCTGTAAGAAAGATGATAATTGTAGACATCAAGGGGATGGGCACTGTTCAGAAAGGAATGCCCCACAGGTGTTACCATGGCAAAACCGGAAGAGTCTATAATGTTGCCCAGCATGCAGTTGGCATTGTTGTAAACAAGCAAGTAAAGGGCAAGATTCTTGCAAAGAGAATTAATGTTCGTACAGAGCACATTAAGCACTCTAAGAGCCGAGATAGCTTCCTGAAACGGGTGAAAGAAAATGATCAGAAGAAAAAGGAAGCCAAAGAGAAGGGTGCTTGCGCCACCTGGAGAAGCACACTTTGTGAGAACCTGTGGGAAGGAGCCTGAGCTGCTAGAACCTATTCCCTATGAATTCATGGCATGATAGGTGTGCAAAAAGAAATAAAAGAGATCTGGACTATAAAAATGTTTCTCCTAATTGAGCAGAGGTGTGGTGTCCCCTCTCTAAAAAAATATTTAAAGCAGACTTTTAATTATATCGTAATTCATTGGAAAAAAAAATAAACCTTTTTTTAAAAACACACATTTTACTTTACCTCTGTTGAAATTTATAACACCCTAGTTTTTTTTTTCTAGATTGTAAAATATTGAAGCAATGATTGTACTATCATCCCTTTGCACTGAATGTCTTACACTTAAACACATGGTTTAAGTTTTGTCCTTTCAGTTACATGACATTAAAATTTCAGCTTCTTTAAAATAAGGAGCAAAATGTAAACCTGAAATTTTAGTAATTTTAAATAAAATAATTTTAGATATTTAACAAATTTTTATAACTCAATACAACTTTACGTAATGATAAGTGGATTTGTCTTTTGGAATATAATTTCATAAAGAGAAGTTTTGGTATTAACATCAAAAAGCAAATTTATCTTTGTCGACATAGAGCAGGTTAATCACTTTTTTTTTTTTTGCTGAATACCATGAGCTTTTTTTTTTTAAGTAATCACATTTAAACACAGAATCAAGTACTAATTCTCAACATCATAACTTTAAGGCAAATATGTTTTTAATTAAACTACTAAATTTTGAATTGTTTTTTTATTTGTGGAAGCATGGAGAACTTTTATTAATTTAACTTTAAGCAGTTTTTACTGACTTGAGGATTTTATTTAGGTCTAGGATACGGGACGGCCTCCAAGATGATGAGCGAGGTCAGGAGCAGCAGAGCCCTGGGCCTGTGGTTAAGATGGACAGTCAGAGTATAAATAGAAAGTGGTGCAAGAGAGGACAACTTCCCGCCTCAAAAGACTCCAGGAGTTTCTACTCTACAGCACACAGCCTACCCTGAGACTTTGCTGCCTACAGTCACTGTAGTGTTGTTGTTTTTTTTTAAATTTTATTCATGCATACAAGAATTGTGGTGTAGGCCAGAGGTGTGGGGGGTGAGAGGATTCACCCATGGCAGATTGGGGAGCAGAATAGGCAGATCTACTGAAACACACTGCTTAAGGGGAGCAGCAAGCGAGACAGGAGAAGTCTGCTGTGCCATGTGGGTCAGCTCCCTGACTGGGGATTGAACTCATGCTACAGTGGCTGATAGCTTGGTAGTGCTGAGACTTTAACCCTTTTGCCACCAGGGAGGTCCCTACCCCAGTGGTCTTTAAAAAAATTATATATATATATATATATATATATATATATATATATATATATTACATCATTGTTCATTTTTGTACAATGTTTGCTTTCTTTTCTCAGGTGTGGTCCCAATAAAACTCCCACCAACAATTCACCTATGCACCATCACCATAGTCCCTTCTGCTCTTCACACCCTTGTTTTGATCCCTCGCCCTCCCCTCCCCTGCAGAATGTCTCTGACTTATAGTCGCCTGTTTGTTTGGTTTTTTTTTTTTCATTGTTATCATTTTTTCTCTGATCCCTTATTTGGTTACCCTTTATTCTTCCTATAAGTGAAACCATGCGATGTTTTTCTTTTTCCTTCTGATTTATTTCACTGAGCGTAATTCCTTCTAATTTCATCCATGTTGCTGTGAATGGCATGAGTTTATCTTTTTTGGTTGCTGAATAGTATTCCATTGTGTATATATAGCACATCTTCTTGATCCAGTCATCTATTTGGGCATTTGGGTTGTTTCCAAACCCAAGCCCCTATTATAAAAAGTGCTGCCATAAACATGGGGGTGAAGATATACTCACCAAATGAAGGAGAACCAACATATAGAAGACAATTACTACCAGCTCTGAAAACAGACATTACAGAAAATGCATATATAGAGACTTCAACATCCCTCTCTCATCAATGGACATATCGAAGAGACAAAAAATGAGCAAGGACACTAGAGCCCTAAATAAAGACCTAGACCTTATGGGTTTAACAGATATCTATGGGATTCTGCACCCAAAAAAATATCCAAGCACACATTTTTCTCAAGTGTGCACAGATCATTCTTCAGAATCGATCACATACTGGCTACAAGACAAGCATCAACAGATACATTAAGATAAAAATCATTCCAACTATCTTCTCTGATCATAAAGGTATCAACCAGAAATAAACTATGAAAAGAGGGACCTCTCCGGTGGTGCAGCTGGTTGAGCACAGAGCTGTGAAGCTGCCTCAGCCTCTGCAGCGAGGGTCAATTGCCGGCAGGCCAGGGAGATTCCCACATCGTGAGGCAGACCTCTCCTGTCTCTCCTGCTGCTCCCCTCAGCAGTACTTTCAGTCTGTCTGCCTGTTCTGCTCCCCGCTCTGTCTCTGGTGAATCCTCTCACCTTCCTGCGACTTTGGCCTGTACCCCATCTCTTGTAAAAATAAAATAAATCTTTTTTTTTTTTTAAAAGAAAGAAACCATGAAAAGAAAGCAAGGAACCTGCCCACTTCATGGAGATTGAAACCCACACTACGGGAAGAAGACCATTGGATTAAAGAGGAGATCAAAGAAGAAATTAAAAAATGCTTTGAGTTGAACGACAATGAGGACAAAACTTTCCAGAGTATACGGGACACCCTAATGGATTTTAACTGGCCCACAGGGCCCTGGTAATCTTAGGATCCTGGTAATTTTCTTTAATAAGAAAACATTTGTTTTAAGGTTGCATTTAAAATAAATTATTGTTTTATGGCTTTAAATTGAGACAAAAGATTTACATTAGTTTCCCAAAGTCCTTGTGTTTCACTTGGTCTCATGAGAACAGAGGCAGCTTCCCCAGCAGCTGCTGTGAGTCTCTCACTTTAGTCTCCAGCATTTTCCCTCCTGACTCAGTTGTGGCGTAAGAATTTAAATTTACACTCTCAACTTCGGCCAGGATTTCTTTGTTCTCTAGTTTATGAGCTGGCCAGGCAGGAGTTCAGAAGAAGATCTGAGGACACAGTCCAGGGATGAACAGGCAGTGGAGGCCTCCTTACACACCTGGATGAGAATGACAGGAAAAGCACCCTCTTTTTGGTCAACTCTGACCTGTAGCCAAAAAGTACCCCCTTTTGGGTCTCAGAATTGTGGGGGGAGGGTGACCTTCACTGACAAGTTGGAGGGGAAAGATCCTCTGGATTAGTCACCCTTTTTCATGCCCAGAGGTCTCGTCCTGTCCCGACTCCTTTCCACTGGTCTGAACACGCAGTTGGGCACCTGCCTGGAGGGCGGGTCTCAGGAGCTGGTGGACACGGAGGGGGAACCTTTCCCAGCTTCCAGGACAATATCTGTGGTGACTGAATAAAGGAGCAGGGAAACCAAGGAGGGGATCTAGGGGCCTGTCCAGGTGGGTCAGAAAATCTGTGAGGGCAGACTCGGCTGGCTAGGACTAGTATAGTTTCCAGGGTTATGTCCCAAGTGGTGTGTGGGGAAAGGTGGGTGGGACTCAGGACTTGGGACAGATTTAAGAGTCACAGATTATTGATGCAAAGCCATGACCGCGAGTCAGGGACATGGACAGAGACCATCCTGTCCAGCATGAAGATCTGTGGGGTCCTGGACGGGGAGGCTCAGGAAAGCAGGGAGCATCTCCTCAAGGCTGAGAGAAAGAATCTTGAGACAAAGTAAACTCATTTGTTTTTCTAGAAAGTGCAGTAACAAACCACAGGAAATGACATGAAGCAACTGCTCACGCTCAGTCATTGTACAGGGGGTGTTTCGTTTCCATTTGAGGCCTAAAGACCCAGAGCCCCATTTACACCACATTGTCAGTGAGGATCATTTATGGATTTTAATATTGTCCTCTGCTTAGGCTCAAGGAGGCAAATTGCCTAAAAACGAGGTGGATACAATCTGAACACTTTTGATGCTCATTTCAGTGAAAGCCTAGGAAATAGTTTGACTGTCCCACACTTTACAAAGGTATGTCATTTGCATGCTGTTATATGAAATGCTTTTTATTTTTATGTCTTCAAATAACTAAAAAAAGTTGATGGTTGATTTGAAGTTTAAGGTTATAAGGTTTCTGGCTTGTTTGTTTTCTGTTAATAGCTTGTTATGTAATGTTAAAGTATTACACATATAAAGGAATTGCTGTGACTTGGGTGACTGCATACAGACTAATTATAAAATTAAATCATTATTTCCTGCTCTTTTTTAAAAAAATTTATTTATTTTTTTATAGAGGCATGTTTTATTTATTTATTTGTTTGTTTGTTTGTTTTTGTTTATACATGCACTGGGTACAGTCAGAAGCGCGGGAGGGTGAGAGAATTCACCAGAGCCAGAGAGGGGAGCAGAGCAGGCAGAAGGACCGAAGTACACTGCTGAGGGGAGCAGCGGGCGGCAGGAGAGGTCTGCGTGCATTGCGGGACCCTCCTCTGGTGGCCGGGGAGCAGCCGGGGATCGAACCGGCGCCGCAGAGGTCCCGGGCAGCTTCGCAACCCAGCACTCAACCGCTGCGCCACCGGGGAGGCCCTAAAAGATTTATTTTTATTTATTTATATATACAAGAAATTGGGTGTCGGCCAGAGTTATGTGTGGGGGGAGGGGGTGATGAGATTCACCAGAGACAGAGTGGGGAGCAGAACAGGTGCATCTAGTAATATACACAGCTGAGGGGAGAAGTGGGTGAGACAGGAAAGGTTTGCTGCTTCATGTGAGTCAGCTCCCTGGCTGGGGTCCAATTTGTGCCGCAGTGGCTGGTGATACCTTCACAGTGCTGACACTTTAACCCCTGGCCAGCAGGGAGGCCCTATTTCCTTGTCTTTCATCTAATTTCAAACATTCATTTTTCTAGAAGAAATGATGCTTCAGGTATTGCTTGTAAATACAAGTTTGTCTAATAAAACTGATAATAAAATAATATAAATGATAATAAAAATTACCATAGATACATATGGTAATATATGGCTGTAAAGATATGAAAACAGCTAAACTGCTCTTATGATTGACAAATAGTCTTGTGGATGAAAGGAAAAGGGAGAATTAGATAACTTATTTGTTGAAAGATCAAAATGAATAACATCATATATTGATATATCAATTTATATTGGGTGATAACATATATTTTGGAGTTTTACCTATAAACCCTAAAAAATGTATATATGGTTGAAAAATCAAAGTTATCCAAATAAATAGAATAAGAATAAATAACTATGAAGATGAATCTGGCCTGGGATCTGTTCCAAGGAGAGTGTGTTCACAGGAATGTGCTGAGAATGGAGGGGTCAGGGAGGCTTCAGATTGGACTGTGGTAGTTACTCAAAAGATGGGGGGACCAATAAATTATATTGTTAAGTGTGACACATTATTAAATTATTCGAATGTTCATTGTTTCCAAGAGAAGAACGGAATAATATACATAATGTTCTTGACAAGGGTCAAAATTCCTCTAATAGTATACTTAAGGTTTGTGCCTTTCTCCAAATATTTATCTCAAAGAAAACTCTTAACCCAATTTGAGCTCTAGTTGTTAATTGGAATGCTCAAATGTTGAGAAATGAAAGGTGCTGACATGTGCAACTAACTTTGAAATGCATCAGAGGGCCTCCCCGGTGGTGCAGCGGTTGAGCGCTGGGTTGCGAAGCTGCCCGCAGCCTCCACAGCGCCGGTTCGATCCCCGGCTGCTCCCTGGCCACCGGAGGAGGGTCCCACAATGCACGCAGACCTCTCGTGCCGCCCGCTGCTCCCCTCAGCAGTGTACTTCGGTCCTTCTGCCTGCTCTGCTCCCCGCTCTGGCTCTGGTGAATTCTCTCACCCTCCCGCGCTTCTGACTGTACCCAGTGCTTGTATAAATAAATAAATAATTAATAAATAAATAAAGCTTGCCTCTTCAAAATAAATAAATAAATAAATAGGAATTTGTCTTTAAAAAAAAAAAAAGAAATGCATCAGAGTAATAAGATGGATGAATAGAGAGACAGATCCATGGATAAAGATAAGTGATAAAGCAAATGTGGCAAATGCTAATGCTGGGGTCTAGGCGGTGTGCTCTGCACTGTTATTTCCTTTTTTCTTTGTGCTTGAAAATATTCATAAGAGATCACAGACTGAGCAGTGAATGTGTGTCTCATTATGACGTGTGGCAGGATGAAAAAGGATTACCTAGAGTCCATGTGCAGAACAATGAGAAGCCTAGAGGGGCCACACCATGAAGGAGCAGCCCAGCTCCAAGGGCAGACTCGTTTTAATTTAGAATCAAACAGAAAATAAAAAATATCAAAGAAGCAAGCAGACAAATGGGGAATGCACAAGTATGTAGGGGGACTAGTAACCAGCTGGCCCAGCCAAGGCTGGGAAATCAGGGAGTCAGTGGTTTGCTTTTCTAAGCACAACATCTATTGCTGTTTTCAGCACATGCTGAGACAGGACTCTCGGGACTTTTGCCCAGAGAGGTTCCTTATCTCAAACTCTCCCTGTTCATATTCTGAAAAGCACAAATTAGTCAAGGCAAAGAATAATCCAAGTTCCCACATGTCCTTTCCTTTTGTTTTATGAGAATCAGGAGAGGAGTCAGGAAGGGATTGATATGGTGATGGCTGTAGAAGGGTCAGCCTGGCCTCAGCTTGTCTGGGGTCTGCCCGAGCAAGGGACAGTGGGCCTTTAGCACTGAAAGAAAACATAATATACCCAGTCCAGTCAGACCCCATATTCTGATATTGAGACCTGAAATCCATTTGTTGGGTTTAGCCAGTGGGCTAGATGATTTAGATGGCTTACGGTGGCATTTTTTGCCTCTTGTTGGAGTTGAGCTATTTGTTGCTGAAGTTTGTTTCTGAGTATCTCATCCCAGATGATCGTGGACGGCACCGTGAAGGCGCCATTGGACGTCTTCCCAAGAGGAAGTGGTGGTAAAAGGAACAGGAGTAACGCACACTGACTGGTACTGGGCATCACCACTAAGCCTGGTGCGAGTCCTGAGGGCTTGTTGATGTTCTCCAAGCCAGGACGCTGCAGTCTTGAAGGCATCCAGTCACTGTAAGATTTCCTGATCACTGGTGGTTTGAGTCAGGAGTTCCAAAGTAACATTTTGAAAACATTGATTCATTTGCTGTGCAGTGTGAATGGAGTGAGGTGGGCCACTATAGCAGTAGCAGCAGCAGCAGCCATAACAGTGGCAGCAATAACAGCAGCTATGAGGACACCCGAAAGATCATGTTCTAAAGCACTGGTAATTTGTTCAAGAGCAGATTCTCAATCCACTCACGGGTAAGATTAACTGGCAGCCAGACTTCAGCTCTTTGTTTTAGAAGGAACAGATGAGTAATGTTAAGGCTAGTGATGTTATGGTGAGTGAAGAGAGGGGTTAACCATATGGCATCCGCATGAAAGGTGGTGTTAACACCTTTAACCCTTTGCTGGTAGAAGCAGAATAAGTAGTCACCATCATGTTAGGTGTTCTGGAGGTCATAATAAAAATATAGGGTCTAGAAGTACAGATCATGACCTGAGCTGTAGTGTCATTACTGGTCCATACAAGACATCTAGCCTTAATAAGCGCCTCAACATCACTGAGGGAGGGTGGGAAGGTTAAGGTGATGGTCCAAAATGCTTTTTTAAGGGAGACATTTGAGAGTGATATCTGATTCTTTTTTTTTTTTTTTTTGTATAGAGGCATGCTTTATTTATTTGTTTGCTGGTCTGTTTGTTTGTTTTGTTTATACATGCACTGGGTACAGTCAGAAGCGCGGGAGGGTGAGAGAATTCACCAGAGCCAGAGCGGGGAGCAGAGCAGGCAGAAGGACCGAAGTACACTGCTGAGGGGAGCAGCGGGCGGCAGGAGAGGTCTGCGCGCCATGTGGGACCCTCCTCCGGTGGCCGGGGAGCAGCCGGGGATTGAACCGGCGCCGCAGAGGCCGCGGGCAGCTTCGCAACCCAGCGCTCAACCGCTGCACCACCGGGGAGGCCCTGATATCTGATTCTTAATAAAGGACCAGCTAAACCTGGATTCTAGTGTCCAGAATAGCCATAATAATTAAATGGAAGGGCCCAGTCCCAGGTTGTGTTAGTTTCCTGGACCAATATATTTCAAGATCCCCAGTTTCTAGGGACTGGTTAGCAAACAAAGAATTTACTGTAAGATTAGCTGATGTACAGATGACCCAATTTAGGTCCAGGTCTTCTCCAAGAGGTAGCCAGGAGGAGAACAGATGGGACATTAGGTTTAGGCAAGTTTTCCCCCAATATTGATGTGCCTCCTACTCCTGCTGTTTGAATGAAAATTTGATGTTTCAATAGTTTTCTATGATTTTCACCATCTGTATCTAGATAAATGTGATTCATGTACCACTGAGGTGAAAAGGAATGCATAATGACCAGAGCTGTGGGGAGCAAGGGTGCAAATGGGCAGATCTACTGTGAGGAAAAACCAATCATGAACAAGGAAATGCCATCCACCCTGAAAACCTTCTTGCATATAGCACCATGATTTCTTAGTGGACCCACAGGAGGAAGCCAATTCCCTCCAGTAAAGTAATTAATTCATGCAGAATAGGTGCCTTTACCTCCCTCAAACCTTCAACATGGGAGTAAACTAAACACTTCAACATGGGAGTAAACTAAACACACCTACGTGTTCAACAGGTGATATTTTTACAGGGCAGGGAAAGAGGTACCTTAGACCCCCCCGAATGTGCCTGATCAAAATGTGCCTGCCATCCGCCATATCAACACAAAACATGTAAGACCTTAACGAAATGGAACTTTAATACAATTAGGGAACAATATAGAATATATTGTTATAATATATAATATATAAAGAATATAGTTTCTAAATCAAGCACCCACGGCTACCCATCCCCCTCATGGGTAAAAGTCCAGTCAACAGGATTGGCCCAGAGCAAGGTCTGAAAGCCTGACACAAGTCTAAAGCACTTTCTAGTGGGACCCACAGAAAAGGATCAGAAACAACCAGACAAGTCTGGGAAGAAAAGATCAAAATCAAAATCAAGATAAAAGCTGCCATTGTTAACCTCCCTGCAGGTCTCTCACCCACATCTGTTTCAACCAGTCCATGACCAAAAGGCAAGTGCAGTTTCTTGATATGTCTCTCTGCTCCATGTGCCTCCTCCAGATCTCCTTCTGGCTCCCCATCCTAATTCCTACTTTCTCCAGTCTCTTCTCTAGCCTTTCTTCTCCCTACTCAGTTCTACCCTCCTTCGGGTGGGGCAGGGAACCCGGAACTTCCCTTTTCCTGGGGACCACCCTGTTACAATATTACTTACAATAGAGGGAATGGAACATAATAGTTCTGAGAGCAAGAGCAGCCTGCTACTGAGTCCTAGGGAAAGTTAGGGATAATTAGGCAGCCTCAAGGGCAGTGCAGGAGAGTTAAGGAAGGCTCCAGAGATAAGGGCAACACATTCCAAGGGGATAATCTCACACCAGGGCAACATTCCTGAACAAGGATGATAAAGAAAAAGATAAGGGCTGGGACACAGACACTCAGTTCTGGGCACAGAGACATTCAGGCAGTGAATGAGACCACAGAGAAGTAACCAATCACAAAGAGACAGGTGGAGCTTTAGGGTAATCAGGGAACGAAGGTCTATATTCCCTGAGGACCAACTCCACTTGGGCTTCCTTGCCCCTCCCTGGCCTGGTTCTGTAACAGGGTGGTCGCCAGGAAAAGGGGAAGTTCTGGGTTCCCTGCCCCACCCAAAGGAGGGTGATGCTGAGCAGGGAGAAAAAGGAAGCTAGAGAAGAGACTGAGGAAGGAAGGAAGCAGTATGGAACCAGTAGGAGACCTGGAGGAGGCACATGGAGCAGAGAGACACATGAAGAACCTGCACTTACCTTTTGGTCATGGACTGGTTGAAACAGATGTGGGCAAGAGACCTATGGAGAGGATAACAACAGCAGCTTTTAGCTTGATTTTGATTTTGCTCTTTTCTTCCCAGACTTGTGTGGTAGTTTCTGATCCTTTCCTGTGGATCCCCACTGGAAGATGCCTTTGACTTATGTCTGGCTTTTGGGCCTTGCTCTGGGCCAATTCCATTTGAGTGGACTTTTACCCACGAGGGGATGGGTAACTGTGAGTGCTTGATTTAGAAACTGTATTTTTTTTTCTTTTCTGTATTGTTTCCTAATGGTATTAAAGTTCCTTTCCATTAAAGATCTTCTATGTTTTGTCTTGATGTGGCAGATGGCAGAACCTATTTAGAGGAGGCAGGTTTGGGGTGCCCATCTCCCTGCCCTGTAACAGAAGGATAAAATGGTGACCACACCACACAAGGGGATTAGCCCATCTGCCAGTTGGAAAAATAAAAGTCTGGTTGTCATCGTTGTCGTATGAGGGACTGCGGTCTGTGAAGAGCTGGGCACATACATCATCTGGAGGCCATGCGGGAGCTGCACAGAAGGGCTGATCTCCCAGCAGCTGGGTCCATCATCCCCCACCCTCAGCAGTGGAGGAGATGCCGAGACCCAGTAGAAGATGGATGATCCAAGTGTGACATTGGGATCATTTCTCACTAAGCACTACACAGGATCCGACACAGAACCCCACTCTAGCTTCAGATCCCCATCAGGATTATTTAAATGGTTCCCCTTATCTTCCCTTACTCCCTTTCTCTCTCTCTCTCCTCCCCATTCATCCCTCTCTTCCAGTGTAGCTGATTTATTTCTCTGTTACCCAGGGGGTTTCAGACAGGCTGTAGACATTTCACAAACTTTCTGTCCTTTATTTGGCTGAAAAATTAATGGGCTCCTGTCAGCCTGGTAAAAGCCAATCTTAAAGTCTAGGGTGACACGTTGCTCAGTTGACAAGGCTTCCTGATCCCTCACATTCTGAGTGGGAATGTCAGGATTCTCCTGTCACTGATTCCTTGCTTTTCTCTATCATCCATGGACTCTGATGGTGCTCAGGATGACTGAACTATGGCTCCTAGACCCATGGACATCCAGGAGATCCAATGGTACAGACAAGGCATTCTGCTAGGCTGGCACCTGGCGAGAGTCACAGAGGTTGCACAACTGCAACATCACTCATGTTCAGAGAACAATAATAATGGGATTTATTTAACAAACAGGAAAAACAAAGAATCTCTGAGGCCATAAGGGCAGTTTGTCTCACCCCAAGCAGTGTCCAGTGTTTTGAACTCCTAAACAACATGCATCTAATATGGCATCCACCTGCCACTGAAGTTGTTCAAAACTATCCTGAAAAAAGGCATTGCTCCCAAATGGACATCTTCCTGCCACTGATGGCCTGGAGGCTGTGACATCCAGATAATAGGCCAGTATCCAACTCACTAAGGTAGCAGAAGTCACAACACGAGATGGTCAGTGGAGCTGCTGAGAGGGGCCAGCACAACACCAGACAATCAGCATTGAAACCACAGCTGCTGTAGCCAAATGGCCTGACAAACTACCCACATCGCACACAGCTCAGTGAGATGCCCAGTTCTGGGTCTTCACCTTCCCTTCTAGGCTCTACAGCAAAGCTGGGAACAGGTGAAGAATCTGTGATTGCTTCTCAGCCTTGGGCTTGTGCCAGAGACTTGGGAGACATGGGAGGAGACACGTGAAACAGATGTGGGTGAGAGACCTGTGGGGAGATTACAATGGCAGCATTTATATTGATTTTGATTTTGCTCTTTTCCTTCCAGACTTGTCTGGCTCTTTCTGTCCCTCTCCATGAGTCCCCATTGGAAGGCACCTTAGACTTTTGACATGTTTTTGGGCCTTAGTGTCCCTATTTTGGGCCAAACTGTTTGGCTGAGGTGACCCACAAGGGGATGGGTAACTTTGGGTGCTTGATTGGGAAACCATAGTCTCTATTCTTTCCCTTCATTCTCGCTCTTGCACAGTGATTGTATTAAAGTTTGTTTCCATTAAATGTCTTGTTTGTTTTGTTTCGATGCAGCTGATGGCAGAACCCATTTAGCGTGGGCAGGTTTGGGGCTCCTGGGTTTCCTTACCCTGCCTGGTAACAGAACCTCCTTTTACTATGGATACCACACTGCCACAGTCCTGCCCCTAAGCATATATATATTTCTCAAAATATCCAAAATACACTTTCTATATGGTCAAGTATTCCATACCTTGGTATTTATCCAAAGGAGGTAAAAACACTAATTCCAAAGGATATGCGCCCCCTGTGCTCACTGCAGCCTGTGCATAATAACCAAGTTATGGAAACACCTCAGTGCCCAACAACAGATGAGTGGGTTAAGAAGAGGTCCTAGACAGACACAGTGGAATACTGCTCAGCTGTGAAAAAGTTGAATTTGCAACAACATTGACAGATGTGGAGGGGATTATGCTAAATGAAATAAGTTAGAATGAGAAAGTCAAATGCTGAGTGATGTCACTCATTAGTGGAATATAAAGAAACCAAGCAGGGACAGATGAAACTAAACCAAAACATACTCTAGAAATATGAGGCTATGTGGGAGGGGAGGGAGTGGGTGTGATGTAGGAAACAAAGTGAGAAGAGGGCCCGGTGATGGTAGTGAAGACTGTGGGTGCCCTTAGGTGTGTGTGAAGTGGTAACAAACATCTGAGGAGGTGTGACCCTGTGCCTCTAACACATACAGTGTGTAAACTGATGTTTCCTCAATGGAAATAATACAATAATGGGGGCTGGGGAAAGAAACTGTCTTCAGCAAAAGAAAGATAAGTTGTCGCCTCCATCAATCACTGACCTCAGGACTTTGCCTTCACCTCCTCACTGTCATGCAGGTTGAGGGGCTGGTTTCCCACAAGGTCAGAGGCAGGAGGTGCAGGGACATACTGTTGAGTAGAGACACTGCAGAGAGGGTGGCTCTGAGGGGACCAGAGACAGAGGGACAGAGTATCCCCAGTGCTGAGTGAGGGTCTGGTACCCAAGGAGAGGGTGTGTGTGTGTGTGTGTGTGTGTGTGTGTGTGTGTGAGAGAGAGAGAGAGAGACAGGAGAGAAGGGACACACAACACAAGAAAATGGGGGAGAATTATACATCAAGTCCCAGCATAAATAAATTCAAGCCTCACAGAGTAGGAGAATGTCAGCACAACACCTCAGTAACTACAGTTCCGTGAAGAAGCTGTCTCTGAGCAGGATGTGAAGAAGCACTGGGTCTCAAGAATAGAGGAAGTTTAGAAATATGTCATGGTTGGACGGAACTGAAGGAGCTGGGTAGGACCCCCTCAAGGTCCCCTGCTAGGATATGGTTGCACCTGACAGCTCCCTCCCCCAGTACCCAATGTTCACTTCAAGCTTTTCTCCTTTGGGGTCATTGTAGAAAACCAACAGGCCTCAGAGTCATGGAGTTCCAGCCTGGAAGCTCCTCTATTTCATTTCCTCTGTAGGCTGCAGCTTCTCTCTAGAGCAGAGCTGGAGGGAGTCCCACACGGGGAGGGAGGAGTGTGTGCCCTGCTGGCCTGGCCCAGGGTCAGGATTGGCCCAGGTCACCCCAGTTACTGAGCTGAGCCTTTGACCACAGTCCAGGAAGGGAGGGCGAGATGGAGCAGGGTCTACCTCAGTTGCTAGAAAATGTAATGTTAGAGTGGGTGAAATTATTGTTTCTTTCTCATTCTGGGGCTCTCCCATCTCCCCAGGGTAACCCTCCGTGTGCAGCAGGGAGAGGCTTTCAGATAAACTCAGGCTGGTTCCCCACCTCCCTCCCCACTATAGTGTCAAGATGAATCTCCTTGTATTCATGGCCACACTGGATGGGAGCACAGACAGATAAGCATTGATACTGTATTTGTTAGCAGGATTGGAGGTAAGATTTTTTTTTTTACTGTAAAGATACTTTCATTTTTATTTTTTAAAATTAATTAATTTACATATATTTTACATAATTTTTCCATTTTTAAAATGGAAAAATTTGCTTTTTTTCCCCCTCAGGTGTAATCCCCATAAAATTTCCTTCACTAATGCACCAATGCACCCGTGCCCTGTCACCACAGTCCCCTGTGCTCCTCACTCCCTCCCTTCCTCCCTCTGATCCCTCCCCCACTCCCTCCCCTGCAGGATGTCTCTGGTTTATAATTGTCAGTATGTTTCTCTTTTTTTTGTGTGTGTGTCAGTATGTTTCTCTTTTTTTTGTGTGTGTTTCTCTTTTTTTTGTGTGACTCACACAAAAAAAAATACAATACTCATTTGTATTGTTATTATTCCCCCCCCCATGTCTTATTTGGTTCCCCTATATTCCTCCTATAAATGAAACCATCTGGTACTTTTCATTTTCCCTCTGACTTATTTCACTGAGCCTAATTCCTTCTAGCTCTACCACGTTGCTGCGAAGGGCATGAGTTTATCTTTTCTGATTGCTGAACAGTATTCCGTTATGTATCTATAACACATCTTCTTGATTTAGTCATCTATTTTTGGGCATTTGGGTGGTTTCCATATCTTACACGTTGTAAATAGTGCTGCAATAAACATAGGTGTACAGGTGTTCTTTTGAATCAATGTTTTTGTGTCCTTTGGGTAGATCCCTAGGAGTGGAATTGCTGGGTCTTATGGTAGCTCCATTTTTAGCAGACGGAGGACCCTCCAGACAGCTTTCCACAGTGGTTGGACCAATCTGCACTCCCACCAGCAGTGTAGGAGAGTTCCTTTTTCACCTCATCCTCTCCAGCATTTGTTGTTAGTTTTTTTGATATGTGCCATTCTTCCTGGTGTAAGGTGGTATCTCATTGTAGCTCTAATTTGCATTTCCCTGATTATATGGGATGTTGTACCTTTTTTCATATGCCTGTTGGCCATTTGCACTTCTTCTTTGGAGAAGTGTCTTTTAAGTTCTTCTGCCCATTTCTTGACTGAATTGTTTACTTTGTTTTTGTTGAGTCCTGTGAGTTCTTTGTGGATCTTTGTGATCACTCCCTTATCAGTTGTATGGAGTGCAAAGATTTTTTTCCCAATCAGTGGGGTGTCTCTTTGTTTTGGTTAATGTCTCTTTTGCTGTACAGAAGCTTTTCAGTTTGATGTAATCCCAGGTGTTTATCTTTTCCTTCACTTTCTTTGCTTTGGATGATGAGGCTTTAAAGGTGTTACTGAGATGGATGCCTTGTTTTACCTATATTCTATATATTTTGTGGTTTCAGGTCTTATGTCCAGATCTTTTATCCATTTTGAACTGACTTTTGTGCACGGTGAGAGGTAGTGGTCTAGCTTCATTCTTTGGCATGTGATGGTCCAGTTTTCCTAGCACCATTTATTGAACAAACTGTCCTTGTTCCATTGCATATTCTTTGCTCCCTTGTCAAAGACTAGTTGTCCATTTATATGTGGCTTTATTTCTGGGCTTTCTATTTGTTCCATCCATGCCCCTGGTTGCTTCCAATTAGCCTTGATTTTGACCTGTCAGTCTGACTGGTGCAGCATGAACTTGTTGGTTTCCTTTTGATGAACCTGGACTTCCTGATGGGTCTGAGGGCAGCAGTGCTGCTGGGTGGGAGACGGCTGGGTGACCCCCAACCCATGAAAGTGCTTCACATCCTCACACCGCAGGCTCTTATGTCACTGGGGCTCCCTGACACTGAGGTCTGTCTGGGGATCATCCTCAAAGGTGAGGAGCCAAGGTCAGGATGAGACTGTGTCTCCACAGACAACACCGTGACTGAGGCACCCGGGGAATTGGGGTCTTTTGTTTGGAAGATCTCATCCAGGAATTTGCCTTCCGGTGAAGCATTCCCAGGGGGTGTCTGTGCACCCTCAACTGTAAAGAGACAAGGGGCTTCCTCAAGAAGATGCTGCCTGGCTGCTGAGGCGGGGGACCATCAGTGCCTCCAGCAACTCAGCTCAGCCCGGAGCCCCGGAAAGCACAAAGCTTTGAAAGCATGTGTTTTTATTTGGAAAATGTAGGAAAAGATTTGGATTACTTTCTGCTGTATCTTAAGAAACTGGAGGTAACATGTCAGGGAAAGGTGGTGGTGTCCATGCAGGCCCTTCCCTCATAGCCCGGCCCAAGGAGAGTCCCCGAGTGTCTCCTCAGGGGCCTCTGCTGCCTCCTCTAGTGAGCAGAGGACTCACGTCATGGGGGAGGGAGACCTGTCCTGTCATGTCTTCCCTCCTGGGGATGATGTGCTTAGTGAGCCCCCAAGCACGTGTGCAGACAGCACGGGACCCAGCACAGGGCGTGCTTGAACCTGAGGGCTCCTAGGGCGTTTTTTTGGGAAGGAACTTGAAATAGAATTCAAAAGAAGAGCATAAAACAGTACTCAGCTGCCTCTGCTGAGAGCCCAAGTTCTAACACTCTGGTGACAGCTGAGACTCAGACAGGCTGGCTCACATGCATCTGGTGGCTTCCTTAGCCTGGCCGGGCCCTGGCCTAGTCCTTTCCCTGAGCTCAGGGTTTTCATCTGTTCTTGGGTCTGTGAGAAGGGAAGTTCCTTCCTCAGCACAGCATCGTGCACCCAGGTTTTTGTTGGGGGTTCAGGGTGCTCATAGGCCCTTCCCAGAGACCCAGGCTCCTTATGTGAGGACGCCCTGCACGGCCAGGATCTGGGTGGGGAGGGAGGGCTGTGGCTGGAAATGGACAGTGATTAGGACCTGGAGCACCTGCCATGGCTCCTACTGGCGTCAGTGGGTAGATCTGGGGGACCCGCAGGTAACAGAGACCTTCTACCCTCATGACCCACATGATGTGATGCAGGGAGGCTAACACACCTGTCCCTTCACTGATGCCAACATTGGACTAATATGGTAGGACCCCTGATGCCCAATTCTCAGCAGGTTCTAATGAGCGTCTGTGGGAAAGCTGTGTCTCTGGCGGGAGACAAGGTCAGGTCTGCCTGAGTCCTCCAAAACCAAAGATTGGGGCTCTTTTCTCTTTAAAATTTCTTAAAAGAAAAAATATAATAGCCTGTTTTTCTGCACTAGTGATGGTCACCTGTCCGTTTCGAAATCCAAGCTCACCTCTAAATTTGGGATTTTTCTGGGGTGTGAGAGCCCAGAACTGACTCACAGGAAGGTGATCCGCAGGACCCAGATGCCCTCCTCCTGCAGAGAGAGAATTTTCCCTTTCACTCAAGGACTCTCCAGTCACCCCAGGGTGCATAACACAGTGTCGCCATGAGTGGTGTGTGCGAGGAGCAGCCTCTGCCCCAGCACAGGGGCCTGCTGTCCAGGTTCTAGGGTGCAGCATGTAACTCAGTAGAGAGACTCCCATAGTTCCCACCTGTGGGGACCCAGAGCTTCGAGTGAGGTGCATCCCTCCAGGACCTCTTCCCTCGCTAGAGATAAGACTGAGGTCAGTGAGTCACTCATGGAAACAGGAGTCCCAGGCCCTGCCCTTAGGTAGGGGCAGATCATGTTAGCTACCTGTGGCTTAGTTTCTCCTTTTGTTATAATTATTTTTTAAAGATTTATTTTTATTTATTTATGCATACAAGAACTGGGGAGTAGGCCAGAGGTGTGGGGGGGTGAGAGGATTCACTAGAGACAGAGTGGGGAGCAGAACAGGCAGATTGACTGAAATATACTGCTGAGGGGAGCAGCAGGCGAGTCAGGAGAGGTCTGCTGTGCCATGAGGGTCAACTCCCTGGCCAGGGATTGAACTCGTGCTGCAGTGGCTGGTGACAGCTTGATAGTGCTGATACTTGAACCCCTGCACTACCAGGGGGGCCCATGCCATTATTATTCATGAGGAGTACTGAAACAATTTATCACCATCTTACAACGCACAGAGCTCCTTTACCTCTTCTTTACCTCTCATGGCCACTCTGGAGGCAAAGGGGAAAGTGTGGCTTCTCCTCCCAGGAGAGAAGTGGGTTTCAGGAGGGGGGTCTGTGGGTCACTTGCTCCCTCGGATAGAAGAGCAGCTCTAATGGGGCCCTGGGGTGACCTTACCCCATGTCTGCAGTGTCCACATGGGGAGAGGGGTCTCTAGGCATCTCTGCCCTTAAAGTCCATCCTCACTGTGGTTGCAGAGGCCGTGTCTGCCTGATGTGGACACTGGCTGTGTAGACGACTGATTGGAGGCTGGCTTGGAATGTGGTTATGTGATCTTGCCCCAGGAATGGGACAGGAAGTCAAGATCAACCCTCAGTGTATAACATTGGCCTTGCAGTGAGCAGGGGAGGGCACTGTCAAGCAGCCTGGCCTGGGTTGGCATTGATGCCAGTGAAAGGACAGCTGACCAGTAGGTTGGGGTGGAAAATCAGAGCAAGGCTGAACAAGTGGCCCCTGTATCCACCAGGAAGGTGTCTCTCTCTTTGTGATTTATGGGGTCACCGAGGCTTGTCCTTAGAGATAGTACCTGGGGGAGCCTGTCTCACCTCTGGCTCCTTTAGAGAAGGTCTTTTCCTCCTGCACTGGGGTCTTCACAGCCAGAGACGCTTATGGTCCATTTGTCCTGCAGTCTGGCCTATGGTTTGGGCTGCCCCTCCCTCTATAGAGAGTGGGACAGTCCCTCTTCCAGCGCCCTGTGTGACGGCACAGAGGGCATGGCCCTGGGTGGTCTCTTTGGACACTTGAGGCTGAAATGTCCTGGTTGCTTCAGGCCCTTTTAGAGAGACAGAAGGTTTACATTAGTTTCCCAAAGTCCTTGTGTTTCACTTGGTCTCATGAGAACAGAGGCAGCTTCCCCATCAGCTGCTGTAAGTCTCTCACTTTAGTCTCCAGCATTTTCCCTCCTGCCTCAGTCGTGGCGTAAGAATTGAAATTTATACTCCCAACTTTGGCCAGGATTTCTTTGTTCTCTAGTTTTCGAGCTGGCTAGGCAGGAGTTCAGAAGATGTGAGGACACAGCCCAGGGATGAGCAGGCAGTGGAGGCCTCATTACCCACCTGCAAGAGAATGACAGGAAAAGCACTCCTCTTTTTTGTCATCTCTTAACTGTAGCAGAAAGGCACCCCTTTTGTCTCGGAATTGTCAGGTGGGGAGGTGACCTGCACCCACCAGTTGGATGGGACAGAATCCGTGGCTTAGTCACCCTTACCCACGCCCAGCATCTCTCGTCCTGCCCCTACTCCTTTCCAGGAGTCTGAACACGCAGTCGGGCACCTGCCTGGAGGGCAGGTCTCAGTGGCTGGTGAGACTCCAGGACATGGAGGAGGAGCCTTTCCCAGCTTCCAGGACGATGTCTGTGGTGACTGAATGGAGGAGCAGGGAAACCAAGAAGGGGATCCAGGGGCCAGTCCAGGGGGGACAGAAAATCTGTGAGGTCAGACTCTGAGGTGGACTGGTACAACGCAGCAGTTTCAACTGTTATGTTCTCAGTTTGTGTGGGGAAATCTGACCACAGACCAACATTTTTTGCAGAGCTGTGGTAACAGTAATTAATTACAAATGAGATTTTCTGTCCAGTTCATTTCCTCAGTGTTCGTGGGGAGATTCTTACTCTCCCCACCCCGTGGAAAGTTTCCTCTTTTCTATTTGAGTCACAAAAAATCAGACACTCACTACACCACAGTGTCAGTGGGAATCATTCAGGTATTTTAATATTGTCCTCTGCTTAGGCTCAAGAAGGCAAATTGCCCAAAAACAAGCTGGATACAATCTGAGCACTCTTGATGGTCATTTCAGCTAAAACCTGGGAAATAATTTGACTGTCTCACCACTTTACAAAGGTATGGAATTTTCATGCTGTTATATGAAAGATTTTTATTTTTAGGTCTTCAAAAATTAAGAAAAGTTGATGGTTAATTTGATGTTTAAGGCTATAAGTTTCTGGCTTGTGTATTTTCTGTTGAATAACTTGTTATACAATGTTAAGATAGTACTCATATAAAGGAATTGATGTGATTTGGGTGACTGCATATAGGATAATTATAAAGTAAAAGCATTATTTTCTTGTCTTTCTTTTTCATGAAAGATTTATTTTTATTTATTTATGCATACAAGAACCAGGGAATAGGCCAGAAGTGTAGGGGTGACAAGAGTCACTAGATACAGAGTGGGGGAGCAGTACAGGCAGATCTACTGAAATACACTGCTGAGGGGAGCAGCATGCGAGACAGGAGAGGTCTGCTGTGCCATGTGGACCAGCTCCCTGGTTGGGGATCAAATTCATGCCATTGTGGCTGCTGATAGCTTGATAGTGCTGCGACTTAAAATCCTGTGCTACCAGGGGTGCTCTATTTCCTTGTCTTTCATCTAACTCCAGACATTTTTTTTTCTAGAAGAAACGATCATTTATTGCTCTAATGAAATTATACTTCAGACATTTTCTGTAAATACAAGTTTCTCTAATAAAACTGATAATTAGAATATTTAACATGGATATAAAAGGTAGTATATGGCTGTGAAGGTATGAAAACAGCTAAGCTGCTGCTTATGATTGACTTATAGTTTTGTGGATGAAAGGAAAAGGGAGAGTTAGATAAACTTATATGTTGAAAGGTTAAAGATGAATAGCCTTATATATATATTGATATATCACATTTATATGGGACAATAAGATGTATTTTGGAGTTTTGCGCCTATAGCCCCCCCCAAAAATATGAAAAATAACTTTGAAAAATCAAAGTTATCTGAATAAATACAATAAAAAATAAATAACTATGAAGATGACTCAGGCCTGGGCTCTGTTCCAAGGAGCGTGTGGCCACAGGAACGTGCTGAGAATGGAGGGGCCAGAGAGGCTTCAGATTGAACTGTGGCAGTTACTCAAAAGGAGGGAGGGCAGATAAATTGTACTGGTAAGTGAGACACATCATTCAATTATTTAAATGTTCGTTGTTTCCAAGAGAAGAAAAGCACAATATACATAATGTTCTTGACAAAGTACAGTAGTGTACTTAAAGATTTGTGCATTTCTCCAGATAGTTTTATCTCAAAAAAAAAAGGATGACTCATGACAAAGATCAGATGTTCTATGTTTGCACTGACACATAGGGAAGTTTCTCGGGTACAAAGCTTATTTCTGGTAATAACCCTAATTTTGGGTAAGAGCACCAATTTTCATACTAGGTAGTTCTAGAAGTGGTAACCGTTTCTTAAGATGAACCCCTGATGAACCTCAGATGGAAATAATTCACACACCAAGTGGCCTGTCTTGGGGACACCTTTCTGAACATCTCGGGAGGCCTGACCTTCAGCGCATAATAAATGAGGGAAGAGCCGATGAGGGGGAGGATGGGGCCAGGACCAGGCTGTAGATTAGGCTACAGGCCTCCTCAGTATGGTTGGGTGCTGGGGCAGGACGTGGAGGGGGGCTGAGGAAGAGGGGACAGGCTGGTTCTATGAGGCCAGAGCATGTGTGTCAGGGGCGGGAGTAACAGTTATGGGAAGAGATAAAATCTTTTCCTTATGCTTAATTTGTTTTTAACATATATATTTTTTGATACTATTGATACTATTGATAGTAGTGGTCGGGTCCTGTTAGGGCTCCTGCTTCTCTGCTTTCACAATAAACACACTCCTTCTTCCCAGCACAGGGTTCAGGTAGGGTATACACGTGTCTTTGTCACCTTTGCTCAGTGACCATATCTCATGACAGTGCAAGCTCCACGTCTCCAGGGTCCTCTCTCTGCTCCCCATTGTATCTGCAGGAGAGGCAGCTTGGGGAGGCAGGAGCCAGCCAGGGAGAGGGATGCTGGGAAGTGAAGAGGAGGCAAAGGCAGAGAACACTTGGGAGATGCTCCCTGGTTGACTGAGAAAAGCATTTCTCAAAGTGTGGTTGTGGAGCCCTTGACGTCACCCAGAATCTTTCATGGGATCCATGAGGTAAAACTAGTTTCAAAACATCACTTAGACACCATTTGTCTTTTCACTATTTGGCATTTGCTGAGGTAAAAATTCGTAAGAGTGGAGCTAGAGTCAAAATAAGGGGGGGGATGCAATTGTATGGGGAATATAACCAAAATGAAAATGCACACATTGTGCAAAAATGAAAAAAGATGTAAGAATTATATAAAATAAAATATTTAAAATAGAAAAAAAAAAAGAGTGGAGCTTATAGTACCACTGCAGAAGTAGTAATTCTTCACCAGCACTTACCTGCAGGAACAAAATCAAAGCCAGTTTCACTTGAAAATGTCCTGAAAAAAAGCATTAGAAGTTGTCTTCATTATTGCATCATCCTCAACTCCACATTTGAAATTATCTGGTGTGCTGACCTGGAAGGACACACAGAGCACCTCTGTGGCATCCCAAGCCCTGTGTCTTGAGGAAAATATTTGTTACGAGATGAATTAGACTCTTTTTATTTGTGGGCAACACCAATCTTACCTGAGGGATGAATGACACAAACTAAGGTTATTTAAATTTGGTTAATTAGCAGACACTTTCCTCAAAATGAGTGTCTGTTTCTTGAAGAAAATCAACAATCGACAAATGACAGTAACTTTGCCTGATAAAATATAAGCTCTCAGGGAAAACCAGAATTATGAAAAACTGAGTGCATCACTACTTGACAATTTACAGCACAAATTTTTCTTTTGGGATTTGTGATTAAAAAAATAAAACTTTTTTGATCATTTGATTCCAGTGTAATTAATACTAAAAATCTATGTAACTTAGTGAAACAACATATCACCTTAAAAAATCATACATTAGCACAAGTCCCAACCAATATGCAAGAGAGGCCCATGGACATTTAACAGAATAGGAAATATTCCCTGATATTATTTCAGGTTTTACTTTGCAAATAACCTTTGAGAAACTACCGTGTGTACAGTTTTAATTTAGTATCAATATTCACAATTATTTGAAAATACTACTAGTTTTCTTCATTCCTCCAGGCTGCTGCCTCTCCCAGCCCAAATCCACTCCCCCCTAAGGTGGGGAAGGGAATTTGGAGCCTCCCCTGTCTGTGGATGTCACACTGTCACAGCATCATGTCTCCCTCTCACAGGCTCTGTGGGGTGGGGCAGCCTTGATGACCCCACACTCACCCCCATTCTCTCTCTCCATTTCCTGGGGGGTGTCAAGGGAAGACAATCAGCATCATCCTGCTCCAGTTACAAAATCTCCAAGGACTCTCCTGGACTCCTTCTCCCCAGACCCCTGGATGGGGTGTGATGCCCCTCCCCCTCCTGCTGCTGCTCTGGGGGCCCCTGGCCCTGATGGAGACCCGGGCGGGTGAGTGCGTGTCCAGCTGGACACTGTTGCCCCAGGAGGGAGGAGCCAGGAGCCCCCTGCGGGTGCAGGACCCCAGGAAAGGCTCATCTCCTCCCCAACCTCTTGTACCCGCTGCAGGCCAGTTGTGTTCTGGCCCCTTCTGTCCCTCCCGCCTCCCCTGAGTGCTCTGGTCCCCTGAGTCTGGGCCCTTCTTGGCCCACCGCCCCTTTTCACTCTCACGGCCCCGCCCCTTTCTCCCCTCCAGGCCCATCTCCCTGGGCCCTGGGCCCGCGCTGAGAGGAGGGTCAGCCCGGGTCTCCCCTCCCGCCCCCAGGCCCCCACTCCCTGAGGTATTTCTACACCGCGATGTCCTGGCCCGGCCTCGGGGAGCCCCGCTACATCGCCGTGGGCTACGTGGACGACACGCAGGTCGGGCGGTTCGATAGCGACTCTCCGGGCCAGAGCGCGGAGCCGCGGGCGCCCTGGATGGGGCAGGTGGGGCAGGAGGACCTGGACGAGGAGACTCAGAACCAAAGGGACAACGCGCAGTGGTTCAAAGCGCTCCTGAGGGACCTGCGCGGCCGCTACAACCAGAGCGAGGACGGTGAGCTTCGCGGAGCGGTGCCAGGGTCAGGTCACCCCCATTCCCACCCTAAGGCCAGGGTGTCCCGGGTCTCAGGGTCCACTGACCCCTCGAGGCTGGTGGATCTGCCAGGACCCTCCACCGGGAAGAGCCCGCGGGACTTTCCTGCCTGCCCATTCGTTTTCAGTTTAGGTTTATTCAGGGTAGGGGGTGAGTGATTAGGGAGTGACCTCGGGGCTGACCGCTGGGCGGGGCTCAGGGTCTCACACTCTCAGAAAATGTGTGGCTGTGAAGTGGGGCCCCACGGGAACCTCCTTGGTGGGTATGACCAGTTCGCCTAGGACGGCGCGGATTCCATCTCCCTGAGCGAGGACCTGCGCTCCTGGACCCCGCGGACTCGGGGGCTCAGATCACCCAGCGCGTGTGGGAGGCGGCGGGCAGGGCCGAGCGCGTCAGGCACAGTGTGCAGAGCAGGTGCTTCCCGTCCCAACCTCCATATATTTGATCTTCATCACCATGGAAATGGTGGCAAAAAGTGAAAGGGGGGAATTGTTAGGGGGAAAAGGCGGTCCAAAGCAAATTCCATACAGGCTTTGTGGACTCCACCCCCACCCCAGGTCAAAGCCAAAGACACTGGGAACTCCAAATCCCATCACCACCAAAGGGAAGGTGGCTGGGACCTGAGGGTGGGGTTAAGCAGCCAGGTGGATACAAAAGGCAGACACGTGGGCTTTGGGGGCGCTCTCCATTTTGGGCTCTTGGCCAGCAGCAGCGTCCGGTCAGCTCTGAGAGTGACTTTGGGGTTTCCAGGTCGTCGGATCGGGTAGGACGCATTAAAGACTTTATTTCCCTATTTTCTCCCTGAGTTGTACATTTTCCTTATTTCCTTTCCTCTTGTAAATAAACCTTTTATTAACCCTTTTGTGTGTGTGTGTAGTAGAGTATTCATAAGTCCCTTTAAAGCGCGCGGGTGAGGACCCACAGCCAGGAACCCGTTTAATATCGGGGCTGCTCTATAACAGCTGTGGCTCCACAAACTCCTGGAGACGGGGAAGGAGGTGCTGCAGCGCACAGGTAAGAGGGGCCACGAGGCCTCGGACCTCCCCTCTCCTGGCGCCCCACAGGGAACATGGAATAATGGGCAGAACAGCAGCTGCTTTCTGGGCAGAGAGGGAGAGTCCCCCTGGGTTGCATGTTCTGTGCTAGAGAGAGACTCGCCCAGAAGACACCACTTTTCTGGATGGTTAAGGAATCCAGTCTCTCCTGAGGGAGGGGAGGCTGTCCTGAAATAACTCTTCCTGGATCCGTTTGACCCAGCAGCCATCCTGGGAACCATGAGTTTCTCTTTCAAGGCCTTGTTTTTGGTCTGAGGACATTTTTGGATCTGACTCCTGCCTTTCTGTTATTCATCCTCCACCCAGGTCAGGAGCAAAAGTCTGTGTTCTCCTTAGAGACCTGAATCCTCCTACCCTGGGCTCCTACCGGATTATCCCAGATTCTTCAGACTAGGCTGGTTTCTGGGCTTTGTGCTTCCTCCCTCCAAACCAATTGTCATGTTCATTCTGAGGATGGTCAGTGAGGCTGCTTCAGTGTCCAGGAAGGAAAAACCTGAAGTGTGAACTTTTTGTCCCTTCTCCTCAGATCCCCCAAAGACACATGTGACCCACCACCCCACCTCTGAGCATGAGGTCACCCTGAGGTGCTGGGCCCTGGGCTTCTACCCTTCGAACATTACCCTGACCTGGCAGCAAGATGGGGAGGACCTGACCCAGGACACAGAGCTGGTGGAGACCAGGCCTGGTGGGGATGGAAACTTCCAAAAGTGGGCGGCTGTAGTGGTGGCTTCTGGAGAGGAGCCAGAGATACATGTGCCGTGTGCAGCATGAGGGGCTGCTGGAGTCCCGAGTCCTGACTTGGGTTAAGGAGGGAAAGTGAGCACAGAGCTTCTCAGGGGCATCAGGAGCCCTTCTGGAGACCTTCAGAGGGTCAGGTTGAGGCCTGGGGCTCAGGGTCTCCCCTTCCCGTCCCTTCCAGTGCCCCCTCCTCAGTCCACTGTCCTACTGACTCCACCGACTCCACCGTGGGCCACATTGTTGGCCTGGTTCTCCTTGGAGCTGTGCTCACTGGAGCTGCGGTGGCTGCAGCTGTGATGTGGAGGAAGAAGCACTCAGGTAGGGAAGGGAGTGGGGGATCTTGTCCACTGGGGGATTTCATGTCCGGGGAGAACTTGCCCTTCCTGGTTAGTAGGGAGTATGATCCGCACACATGTGTTGCCCAGTCTGGAGCTGATTGCGAATACTCACTCTTTGTAAAGCACTTATGAAAATGCATCACCAATTGTTCACCTTATAACTGTGGTGGTGGGGATCTGTTTCCCAGTAAATGTCATAAGGGAAGGATCCTGCTAAGGAAAGACTCCAATTCCTTTTCATATCCATTCTTCATATATCCCAGTCCTGACCTGGGTCTTCAGTCACAGTTCTAGAAAATTCCCTGTGACCCAGACTTGGGGATTCCTTTAGGACTCCATGGGCTGACTCCTCCCTTGTCTCACATGATGTTTCTTCCCACAGGGGGACACGCAGTCAACTACAGTCAAGCTACAGGTAAGTGTGGATTAAGGGTTGGGTCCTGAGCCCCAGAGGACAGCTTAGAGGGAACTCTCACCCCCTGGGACACACCAGAGGATGGGGCCAGGTTGTGGGGAGCTGTGAGTGGGACAGTCTTAGGATGCACTGGACTACTGAGAATGTTATCACTTAATGTAATTCACCTGAATTTCTGCAATATTATTTTCCCTCAGAGAATGAGAGCTCTGCCTTATGTGGGACTGAATGTTATAGGATTTCTCCCCCCCCCCCATTTTGTAACTTCAGAATCCTCTGCTTTATTTAATTTTATTTGTTTTCTAGCTGTCAGTGATTGATATAAAAGTTTTTATTCAATCTATTTATTTGTTCCCTTACATCACTGTTAATTTTTGTATAATATTTGATTTCTCTCTCAGGACTACAGTCCTTATGGTTCTCTCACCACCATAGCACCCAGATCCATCACTACAGTCCCTTGTGCTCTTCCCTCCCCTATTTGGAACCATCTCTCTCCTTCCCCCTGCTGTAGGCCTCAGATCTAGGATCAGGCTGCGAGTTTTATCTTTAATCTGACCCTTTGTTTGATTTCTATATATCCCACATATAAGGGAAACCATGATATTTATTTTTTCCTTCTGACTTATCAAGCTTAGTATCCCTTCCGACCCCATCCATATTTCCCAAATGGCATGAGTTTCTGTTTTTGATCACTGAGTAGTATTCCACTGTATCTATGGACCACACCTTCTTGATCCATTCACGATCCCCTGATTTAAAACACAGTGATAACTGAAGCAGGACATTTCCCAAGCCTGCTGCTTGGGGGAGTCTGATGCTTAGTTTCTGTTGCCTTCCCAAATCTGCTGCTTTGGTTCTGCTGCTTGCTGGAGCAGAGTAGTTGCTGGTGTACTCACTGCTTGCCTGAGGTGGTAGCCATGACACCCTTGAACCTCCTTCCCAAACAATAAAGAACACTTATACCATGAGAGATGGGATAGCAAGTATCTCATACAAACTGTATAAAACCTTGCCATTCTTGTTCCTGGGTGCTCAGCTCTTTGGGGAGCGATCCCACTGAGCCCACCGGTGTGACAATTAAATCTCTCTCTCTCTACCTCTCTGAGTGCCCTCTGATTTCTCTGGGAAACTGCCAGAACATTTTTGGTTCCCTGGTTCTAGTTCAGCGCGTCCCAAGGGACTGAAGGAGAGCCTGGTCACCTCTCACACCCCCTCGTGGGACCAGGTAGAGTTGTCGGGTGGGTGGAATGCATAGCCAGATGCCAGATCTTTGTTTTAGGTGCAAAGTAGGAAGTGATTTTGTACAAACCATTAATAAATTAAGGCAATAAATTGATAAGTGGCTGTTTTCTCACAATAAACACGTGCGCCAGAGTAACTCCGTGACAGTTAAGGTCATGATAACAATGAGCTGTCAGACAAGGATTCCATGTCCCATGAAGTGTCTTTCAAAATAAACAGATTTTAAGAAATTATTTCTACGTTTTTAAGATTCCATTTAATTTTGCTGTTCATTTCTTTTTCTTCACACTATCCCAAGTGGTGTCTGCAGGGTCAAAGCACAGAGGAGTTGTCAGTGGCCTGGAGCTGTGAGTGGGGCTGACTCTGACCCGCCTGCAGGGATTGCGGTCCTGGAGCCCCAGAATCAGCCCCCGGGGCTGCTCCTCCAGGGTGGCTCAGGCCTTGCTCTCCTCCTCTTGGCCCCCCTGAATCTCCTTGACACCCCAGCATTGGGGAACTGAGGGGGATGTCCTGGGTAAGGAGGGGTTAAGGACACCCCTTAACCATCTATCTCCCCCATACTCTGCCATCTGCTGCATCAAGACAAAACATGTAAGACCTTTAATGGAAAGGAACTTTAATACAATTAGTGTGCAACAAAGAAAAAGGAAAGAATAAAGTTTCCAAATCAAACATTCAAAGTCACCATCCCCTTGTGGGTAAATGTTCAACCGAACAGGGTTGGCCCAAACAGGGCCCGAATGCCTGCCACCTAAAGCACCTCCTGGCGGGGACCCATTGTAAAGTGGTGGATGGGGCTGACAAGTCTGGAAGGAAAAGAGCAAAATCAAGATAGAATCTAACATTGTAACCTCCCCACGGGTCTCTCCCCACATCTGTGTCAAGCAGTCCAAGGTCAAGAAGGAAGTGCAAGTTCTTCACGTGTCTCTCTGCTCCGTGTGCCTCCTCCAGGTCTCCTTCTGGCTCCATCCTGCTTCCTTCCTTCTCCAGTCTCCTCTCCAGCTGCTTCTTCTCCCTGCTCAGCTCAACCCTGCTTAGGTAGGTCAGGGAACTTGGATCTTCCCCTGGGGAACCCCTGTTACAGTCCTCTCCGTCACCAGCATGTGCGTGAGTGTGGGTGACACCAGCCCTGCAAGGACGGGCAAGGCCCCGGATGTGCGCAGTTCCCTGGGCAGTTACAGGCCAGCACTGCTGCATCCCCCAGGGGAGACAGACGCTCCAGCCCCCCAGTGAGAGCCCCATGTCACTCACACAGTACTTCCCCTCACAGGGTCCCCTATGCTGCCCCTTCCCTGCCTGGTCCTCTCTGGCTCCCCCTACACCCCTTTCCACCTCTGTCCCCTAAAATCCCCATTTCCATCCTCTGCTCTCTTTTCCAGGAGCCTCCCCATCTTCCTAGTAAGTGCCCTGGGGGGTCTCCTAGGCCCCGCCCCTCATCCAAGGATGGAGAATGTAAGGTGATTGTCTATTTGGGGATTTGCCTAGAACCTAGGAACCAGTTGTTATGTCCAGGAGACAACTGGAGACTAAAAATAAGGATAAACTGACACATACTTGGGCGCCCCCTTGAATGCAGATCCCTGTCCTGCCGCTGGGGGCCCAGGGAGCCTGGGGAGGGCCTGGCTGAGCAGGAGAAAGGGCAGCTCTGGTTTCCTGTGCTCAGCCACGTGGCCACACGGGGGCGCTGCCGCGCTGATCTGGAGTCTGGAAAAGACCTAATCACACAAAGAATTCTAAAGAATTCTCAGAGTTGGGTGTCCTGGAGGGCGGCGTCCTGGGGGCTGAGCTGCTCTGTGTGCAGCAAGAAAACCAGGGCTCAGAGGAGAGGAGACTCCAGAACCCTGCCCTGTGTGTGAGGTTTCCATCTTTTCTCCTCAGAAGGCCTAGGAAAACTGGAAATTAGATTTTTCCTTCTACAACCTATAAAATTTGGAGGGCATTAAAAAAAAAAAAATAACATTTAGGGCCTCCCTGGTGGCGCAAGGGGTTAAGATGCAGCCTATGAAGCTATCTGCAGCCACTGCAGCACAAGTTCGATCCCCAGCCAGGAAGCTACCAACATGGCACAGCAGACCTCTCCTGACCTCCCAGCTGCTCCCCTCAGCAGTGTGTTTCAGTCAGTTTGCCTGTTCTGCTCCCCACTCGGTCTCTGGTGAATCCTGTCACCCCAACACCTCTGGTCTGTACCCCAGTTCTTGTATGCATAAATAAATAAATCTTTTAAAAAATAACATTTAAAGAATACTGTGAGACTTAACAGAAAAGTTGCAAAGGTAGCACAGTTCTTGTTTATACCACAGCATTTCTATTTTGTTAACATCCTACATGAGTAAAGTTTTTTTTTTTTTTTTTTACAACTAATGAAGCAACGTTGACATAATTACTAAACGCCATACTTTCATTAGTTTTTGCTAATGTCCATTTTATGCTCCATAATCCCATCCAGTGTGCCTGGATGACAGTTTCTCAGACTTTCGTCATTTTTGAAACATTGACTTTGGTGAGGAGTGATGTTTTGGGGAGGTCATGGGTTCACAGATGGAGGTTCTTGGGTCACCTCTGAGAAGAAAAGTTTCACCAAAAACAAAGTCCTCCTTCAGTGGTGTGCGTGTCCACACCCCACACTCTGCCCCCAACCCCCACACACAAAAGGAAGGAAGAAGATGCTTGTGCAGACCCCAACAGGCAGGAAGAGCTGCCCCTGGAGCGGGCGGGTGTGTTAGGAGAAGCCTGCAGGCCCCAGGTGGCAGCCTTGGGAGCAGAGCTGTCTCTTCCCAGGGCAGAAAGGGCACTGAGGTGGTGTTCTAGATGGGAGGGCTCATTCCTTTGCGCAATTGTCATCTGTCTTTACATGAATTACTTCTATGGTGTGACTAGGCTGATTTGGCAGGACCAGTAATTCTCTGCAGTGGCTCCATGTGCGTATCCCAGCTCTGGTCTGTACACGTCCTATTGCATCTGATACTTGCTATAGCAGTTGGCCCTAAGCATTTTTCATTTCTATAGTTGGTTTAGTAACTATGTTAATCACTTCTACCCCCACCCACAGTTTCTGGTCATGTGACCCCTCCACCCTAATTTTTCTACTCTTTTTTTTTAAATATTTATTTATTTATGCATATAAGAATTGGGGCACAGGCTAGAGGTATGGGGGGAGAGATGATTCACCAGAGACAGCGTGGGGTGCAGAACACACAGATTGACTGAAATGCATTGCTGAGGGGGGCAGCGGGGAGTCAGGAGAGGTCCGCTGCACCATGTGGGTAGCTCCCTGGCCAGGGATCGAACTTGTGCTACAGAGGTTAAGTATAGCTTCATAGGTGGAGTCTTAACCCCTGGAGCCACCAAGGAACCTATTTTTTTATTCTTAGCCTCCATCAAGGAGAACTGCTCAGGAACATACTACCTCAATTTAGGTATTTTTTTGTTTTTGTTTTTTTCAGTAGGACTGTGGGTTTGGGGACGCAGACCACAGGGGTACAGGTCATTGTCCATTCAACATGTCAGTGCTCATCATGTCCACCTGACTGATCACTGATGGTGTTAACCTTCAACACTAGGCTAAAGCAGTGTTTCCCAGATTTCTTCCTGCCAAACTACTTTTTGTTCCATTTATTTAAATGCTGTTGTCTTTGGAAGGAAGCACTATGTGCAGCTCACACTTACGGGTATTCTGCTATAAACATTTGCATGCATGAAGGGTTCTGTGCAAATATAAGTTTCAAATTAGTTGGTAACTAGCTGGAGCAGTGATCACTGGGCTGTATGTCAGGTTTTCTGTCAAAGAAACTGTCAAAGATCTTCCACAGAGACCGTGCCATTTTGCACTCTTGCTGGCAACGATGAGGCTCTTATTGTCCACATCCTGGGCAGCACCTGTGCAGGGTTTGCATTTTTCAGCCCCTACCAGGTGTGATGGCGTCACTGTTGTTCTTTTTGTCTTTCCCTAGTGCCCTGTGATGCTGAGCATCTGTTCATGTTCTTACTTGTCGTCTGTGTCTCTTCTTGGTGACGTGTCTGTTAAAGTCTTTTGTCCATTTTTCAAACGAGGCACCACTCATTTACAACACTGTTTTGTCCTTTTTAAACTTGGTTTGTTCTTTTTGCTCATTGAGTTTTAAGTGTTATTTTGTAAATTCTAGATACAATCCTTAATCAGATTCATGATATGCAAATGCTTCCCCCACTCTGTGTCCTGAACTCCTTTACTGACAGGAAAACAAACACTAGTGTCCATACAGAAGCATAGATATACTTTTTATTGGAAAAGAGAAATGATAAATCACTAACTGGTTTTGAGCAGATACTGGCTGCCTGGGGTGTTGGGGGTGGAGGCAATACACATACTTAACTTATGTGTATCCTTGAGTGTGATTTAAATGTTCTGATATGTGCATGAAATATGCTTTCAAAAGTCAATTACACTACACTGCTCAACTTATAACACTCTTCATACGTCACATCCAAATCATATAAGACCAGACCAGTACGTGTGTTACCAGTGATGGACCCACACGTCATAGACGCCAAAGTCATGGTTTCCTTTGGGTTCACTCTGGTGTTGTCTGTTCTGTGGGTGTTGGACAAATGTACAATGACCTATGTCCATCATTAGATTATCATGCAGAGTATTTTCACTGCCCATAATGTTGTCTGTGCTCCAAGGAAACAAAAGCAAAAAGAAACCAATGGATAACATCAAACTAAAAAGCTTCTACATTTTGAAGGAAAAATCATTAAAATGAAAAGACAATATCAATTTGGAGAAAATATTTGCACATCATATATCCAGCAAGGAGTTACTATCTACAAAAAACTCCACAACAATAAAACAAGCAAATCAAAACAGGGGGCAGAGGAGCTAAATAGGTACTTTTCTATAGAAGACACGCATGTGGCCAAAAGGTACATGGATAAAAGTTTATCGTCATGTGCTGTCAGGAAAATGCCAATTAAAACCACAGTGAGTTACCATCTTACACCTGTGAGAATGACCCATTGAAGGGTGTGGAGGAAAAGGAACTCTGGTACACGGTAGGTGGGAATGGAGACTGGTCCTGTTAGCAGGCAGGAGAGGTTCCCTGGACTCCCAAACCTGTACACTCTACATGGTTTCTGTCATCAGCTGCTTAAAGATAAAACGTACTCTAATGCATAAGACCTTCCATAGAAAAGAATTTTAATTTGTGTGCAATAAAGAATTAGTGTGCAATAGTGAAAGAGAAGAGAAAAGAACATAGTTAAAATAGTTCCCACATGAATTAATTAAACTTACCCACCCCCTCATGGGTAAGGCCCAGCAAAGCAGGCTTGGCCCAAAGCAGGCCCACTGAGGCCCAAAAGCCTGCCACAAGGCTAAGGCACCTACTGGTAGAGACCCATGGGACAGGGGCAGGAGGGGCCAGGCAAGTCTGGAAGGACAAGAGCAAAATCAAAATTCGCATCAAGATAACAGCTGCCATTGTCAGCCTCCCCATGGATCCCTCACCCACGTCTTTGTCTCTTTCAAGGGTCTCCATGTCCCCAACTCCCTGACACAAGTCCAAGCCTGAGGAGCAAGCCTGAATTCTTCTTCACATGTCTCTCTGCTCCATGCGCCTCCTCCAGTCTTCTTTCCCCATCTTACTCCATATCTTCCTCCTATTCGTTAGCTTCTCATACCTGCTCAGCTCCACCTTTCCTGGGGCTGGGGGGGGGGGATTGGGGGTGGGCAGGACTCCTGGAACCTCCCTTTTCTATGGATATCACATGGGTACAGCCCTGGCCCTGTGGAGAACAAATGAAGATTCCTTAAAATATTCAAAATAGACCTGTCCCATGGTACCTGTCCATTCCTTGGTATTTATCCAAAGGAAGTAAAACACTAATTCTGAGGAATATGTGCCTCTTATGGTCACTGCAGTGCTGTCTACCATAACCAAGCGATGGAGACAACTTAAGTGCCCAACGACAGATGAGGGGATAAAGAACACAAGCTATACACACAATGGAATACTACTCAGCTGTGAAAAAGATGAAATACTGAATTTGCAGCAACATGGATAGATACAGAGGGGATTATGCTAAGTGAAATAAATTTGAAGGGGGAAGTTAAATATTAGGTTTCATTCATATGTGGAATATAAAGAAACAAAGCAGGGATTGATGAAACTAAACCAAAACAAACTAGAAATATGACTGCAGAATTGAAGCTATGGGGTGGGGGTAAGAGCAGGAAACAAGGTAGGAAGAGGGCCCAATGGGCTATGGTGGAGGATATGGGGTCCTTATGATGGGTGTTAAGTGGTAACAAACATCTGAAGAGGTGTGACCCTGTGCCTCTAACACATACAGTGCGTAAACCAGTGTTGCCTCAACTGAATAACACAATGAGGGCAAAAAGGAAAGTTCTTAAGCAAAAAAAAAAAAAAAAAAAAGTAAATTATCTCCTCCGTCAGCCACTGACCTCAGGACTTTGCCTTCACCTCCTCACTGTCATGCAGGCTGAGGGGCTGGTTTCCCACAAGGTCAGAGGCAGGAGGTGCAGGGACAATATCTCTACAATCCAGTTGTTGAAATAAGTGTTAATTAAATTTCCTTGGGCATGTTATATTTTAACGATGTGTCTCAGACCCACACAGACTAACCCATGACAGCCATATGAAGATAATTTCAATACACATTTTCCTTTGAGTCACACAGTATTTCGAGGAGACAGATGCTGAAAACTAAGGACATCATAGATATGCATTTCCAATACGGTACCTAGTAGTCATATATAGGGATTTTTTTGGTTTAAATAAAATAAAATAAAAAATTCAGGGCCTTCCCAGTGATGCAGCAGGTTGAGTGCAGTGCTGTGAAGCTGTCTGCAGTCTCTAGAGTGTGGGTTCGATTCCCAGCCATCTAGGGAGCTACCCACATGGTGCAGCAGACCTCTCCTGTCTCAACCTCTGCTCCCCGCAGCAGTGTTTTCGGGCGTCTGCCTGTTCTGCTCCCTGCTCTGTTTGGTGAATCTTCTCACCCTCCCACGCATCTGGCCTGTACCCCAGCTCTTGTATAAATAAAAACAAATCTTTTAAAAAATAAAAAATTCAACATCTCAGCTGAAAAACTCACATTTCAAGTGCTCAATAACCAATGAGCTAGAGGCATCACAGTGTTCCATGCACACATAGAATTATCCCTTGTCTCAGAGTATCTTGTGGGACAGCACAGCTCTTCATGCTCTGTGGCCATCAAGTCAAATGCATTAGACACATGAAAAATAAAAGGGCCAGTAGTATTCCTCTTAAAGAATATGTCAGATCTCTCTCTGAGCTGAGACGCCATATTAAGCTGGTATAAAACAAAACCCAAACAGGCACAAACTTCCCAGTCCCAAAGGGAAGCACTGTCCCTCCATCTCCTGTCTCAGGCAGTGGACACTCTCTGGCATCCCGTTTCTGAGGGGTGAGTTGTAGAAGAGTTCAGGGCAAAGATCTAAAACAAGCTTTGGAAGTCAGGGAATCCAACCCAAAGAGAGGGATTTTAGGAAATGAAGAGGAGGCAAAGACATAGAAGAACACTTGGAAAACTCTCCTAGTTGACCAGAAAAGCATTTCTCAAAGTGTGGTCTGTGGAACCCTTGAAGTCCCCAGGAACTTTGCGGGGAATCCATGGGTCAAAACTATTTTCAAAATATTATTCAGACATCATTTGTTTCTTCATTATTTTTCCATTTGCACTTGTTAGAGGACCACAACCCAAGAGTGGGTTCTTTGCACTCTAGGGAAAGAATTCACCAGAGAGTGCTAATGGTAGTTGAACCGGGTAAGGATTTATTAGACTCATGCATGAGGGAGCCAGTTTGGGAAAGCAGAATATGACCCAGTTCTCCTAGGGGAGTTAGGAGGAGCTATTTAAAGGGTAAGTTTGGGCCCCCTTTGCAGCACGAATTTGATCAACAAACAAATTAGAAATATGACTGCAGAATTGAAGCTATGGGGTGGGGGTAAGAGCAGGAAACAAGGTAGGAAGAGGGCCCAATGGGCTATGGTGAAGGACCCCCTTTGCAGCACGAGTTTGATCCCGGCCGGCATAAGTTCGATCCCAGTGGTGGGCAAGATTCCCACATGGTGCAGCAGACCTCTCCTGTCTCACCCGCTGCTCCCCTCAGCAGTGTATTTCGTCAGTCTGCCTGTTCTGTTCCCTGCTCTGTCTCTGGTGAATCCTCTTACCCTCTCGCGCATCTGGCCTATACCCTGGTTTTTGTATGCATGAATAAATAAACCTTTCAAAAAAAAAAGGTAAGTTCCCGAGGTAGAGAGGAGGGACCTGCTTCTGGGTTGGGCTCTGCCTGTGCCTGTGCACATGATGATGTTCTTGCTGTGTGTGGGTGCTCAGTTTCCTCCCTCCAGGAAATGAGGAGATAATCATTAGTTGTGTCCTTAGACTGTGTGGTGCAGGAGAAAAAAAATTACTGAGAGTCCATGTGCAGAACAATGAGAAGCCTAGAAGGACCACACCATGAAGGTGCCAGGATGTAATTTTTATCTCCCAGGGTGCTTCACGTCAGTGTAGCGGGCCCAATTGCTTGGCCAGGACTGGCCAGTCCATGATTTAGTCCTCCTGTTCAAATAGGACTGGGACAACTCATCCTACTGCCCACAATTTCTTTTATCTTGGCTGTCTCACACTGAGGTGAGGCTAGTAAGAATGCAGATTATAGTAACGACTGAGTAGTAGTGAAACGGGTCCACACGGCACAAGCCACAGGACAAAACAGGGCTCCCCCCACAGCCTAAGCAGCAGGTGTGTTGCCTGTGCTAGAGCCAGTGTCCCCGCATGTACACCTGTTACACAACAAGGTGAGGGACAGCCTAGAACCCCCAAACCTGCCTGCTCTAAATAGTTTCTGCCATCCACCGCATCAACACAACACATACTCTAGTGCAAAAGACCTCTAATAGAAAGGAACTTTGATATCATTAGTGAGCAATAAAAAGAAGAAGAGGGAAAGAATAGATAATACAGTTTCCAAATCAAGCACCCAAAGTTACCCACCCCTTCGTGGGTAAATGCCCAGTCAAGCACATTGGGCCAAAACAAGGCCAGTGAAGCCTGAAACTTGCCACAAGTCTAAGGTACCTTCTGGGGGGGACCCATAGGAAAGGGCAGAAGAAGCCCAGCATGTCTGGGACAGAAGCTGCAAAATCAAAATCAAGATAAAAGCTGCCATTGTTAACCTCCCCATGGTCCTCTCACCCACATCTAGTGTTTTAACCAGAACAAGACCAAGAAGCAAGTGCAGCTTCTTCGCATGTCTCTGCTCCATGTGCCTCCTCCAGGCCTCCTTCTGGCTCTCCATCTTCCTTCTTTCTCCCAGTCTCTCTCCAGTTTCTCTTCCTCCCTGCTCAGCTTCACTCTTCCTTGGGTTGGGCAGGGAAACTGGAACCTCCCCTTTCCTGGGGACCACCCTTTTGTGTAGCTTGTGGTCAGCCAGCACAGACAGCTCTGAAAGCAGCAGCAGAGAAGGGAGTTTCCCTGCCCACTGCCCACGTGTGCTGCCTGTGGGCCAGGGGCCCAGCCACTCACAGCAGAGGCAGCAGTGGCCATGGTTCCCATGTCCTGCTGTCCCAGAGGGCACAGCCCTGGGTCTCTGGTACCAGAGGCAGCCCTGAGCCCTATGGCCTCTGGCCCAGGGGGACTTGGAGGAGCATTGGGCCCCTCTAGGGAAGTTCTGGTGCTGCTGATCCTTGGAGCTGCAGGCAGAGGGACCCACAGAGTGCCAGGTCAACATAGCAGGCTCCCAGCAGAGCCCACTTTGCAGCCATTTCCTCCTCCCTACACCCCCCCAACCCCCATTCCTTCCTGCTGCAGTTAAACTGGCCCATCCAAGGTCCCTGGGTATGGTGCGCCTCCATCCCCACCGTGCCCACTCCAGCCCAAAAGCCTGCCCTGACCTCTGTGCAGGTTCCAGGCTTTTCCCTTTTAAATTTGGCACCAATGTCATAAATGGACTAATCAGGCAACGGACCAATCGAGTTTGAGCTCAGTTTCACTCATGGTGATGATTAATTAAATAAACTTCTTCTTGCTGTTGGACCCAAGCCTCAGTGCTTATACAATTGTGCACACAGATGACAACACATTATTAGTGACCTGTCCCCTCCTTGGCACTGTTTTGCTACTGTTGTTAGTACTGTTGTAGTAGTTATTCTTCACCACCACTTATTTATGGAATAAAAATACCCAGGACTTCAGTTCAAAATGTCCTGGTTGAAGCAATAAAAATTGCCTTCCTTATTTTATCATTCTGAGAGCCAAATTTTAATAATATCTGATATGATGAGATGAAAGTACACATATGGGGGCCTCTCTGGTGCCCTAGGGGTTATGTCTCAGCACTATCACTGCTGTGGCCTGAATTGGAACCCTGCCAGGGAGCTGACCCACATATGGTGCAGCAGAACTCTCCTGTATGACCTGCTGCTCTTCTCAGCAGTGTATTTCAGTCAATCTGCCTGTTCTGCTCCCCACTCTGTTTCTGGTGAATCCTCTTACCCCTCACACCTCTGGCCTATACCCTAGTTTTTGTATGCATATATAATTAAGTCTCTAAAAAATTGCATTAGTGCCCTTATGAGAAGAAACTTTTCACAGATGATCGCTCTCTGACAGGTGAGGATATAGTAAGAGGGTAGCTAGCTAAAATGCCCCTCACCAATGTGAATTGATCTTGGATGTCCTGGCCTCCAAAATAGTCAGAAATAAATACTTGTTGTTTAAGCACCCAGTCTATGGAATTTTGTTATAGCAGCACGGGCTGACTAAAAGAAATCACCACCTAAGCACCAGACAGGACACTAGCGGTGGCAAATAACGGGGGATAGCTTCAACTAGTGCTGCAAAGACTTTGACAGCTTAATCCACAGAATACTGGTCTGAACTTGTGTTTATGACTTAACCACACCGATGGCTGACTTAAAAAAAAAAAGTCAATATTCTCAATAAAATTTAAACAAGGTACAGAGTCTAATCAAAATAGCCAAGTAATCTAAATAGTAATCCCAAATTACTGGATATGTGAACTGGCAGGAAAATTTCAGTTCTCATGGGAGAGACAATCAACAGGCATCAGCTCAGGAGGGCATGATGGTCTAGTGCAAACATGTACAGGGCCGGTTCACTGTGGATTCAGGCAGACGAGTCACAAGAGTCCAGAAGTCCTAGTGGATTTTACAGGTTTTAATGCTCTCTCAGGGAACCAGGTACACAGGCACACCAGGCAGGGAAGCTGGCATGCAAGGAGGCAGGCATGGGCCAGGCAGGGTGTCCCGGGGTGCCTAGAGGCTGACAAGCTTTCCAGCTCCTTGCAATCTTTGCTCTCTTTCTCTGATCTCTCTCTGGTGTTCTCTGGCATTCTCAGTCTCCTGTCATCTCGTGGTCTCACCTCAAAGTGGTCCCCCAGTCCATGTGGTGCTTGTAGTGTCGCTGCCCTTACAGCCCCATCAGCACAGGTGCCTGCGGTCACACATGCAAGTCCTGTGCTCCTGGGCCCAGGTGTCCATTATCAAAGGCTTGGGTGCCCCTTCCTCACCCATCAGCCCTGGGCATCCACAGAGGCCGGAGGATATAAAATGACCTGATTACTTCATTTACCCTACACGTGGAATTTGGAATCATCTGAAAACTTTAAAGCAGCCCTTATGAAAATGCTCAAGCCAGTAACTGCAAACGATTTTAATGAGAGAATAGAAGATATAAAAAAGTTATAAATGAAAATTTTAGAACTGAAAATACAGTAACATTGGTTGGCTGTATGACAGTGTTCCACTCCAGGGCAGGATGTTGAGAGTAGGGAGGGCTGCCATGTTGGTGGGCAGAGTATGTGGAGACACTGTGCTTTCTGTTCACTTTTGTTTTTTTTGTTTTTTTTTTCCTGCGACACAGTTTGCTTTATTCATTTTCTTAAGTTTTACAGAATTATTTCTCTTCTTGGGATTGTATTCTTCATTTTACAAAGCTTTAAAATGAGACTCAAATCATATGACAATTTGCCTGTCCCTTTAGGAAAACGTAATTTTTTTTTTTTTCGCTTAAGTTAAATAGAGTCTGGAGCAAAAATGTCCCATTTCAGAATGACCCAAGGGAAAGTACCAGTGGTAAATTATGCTACATTGGGATAAAGAACACAAAAGGCAGACACCAAACACCTCCATTTTCCCAAGATTAAATGATTATTAAAAAAGCACGCCACACTGTATATAAATCAACATTCTCTCCCATAATTCTGTGCATCTGGGACTATAGTAACATCACTGTCCCTGTCCCACATCTTCAAATTAACATTCTCAGGTCACAACAATGTCTTCCCAAAGGGGACTTTCCGGAAAAACAAGCTATTTCCTTGGCTCATATTTCCCTCTTTTTGTAGCATATACCAGCAACCTATCCAAGAATTATATATTGGGGAGTAAGGAGGGCACCGAACAGCAAGCCCACAGTTGTTGACAGCAATAAGATTAGAGACAAGCACAAAGGGATAGGTCAACATACTGGCAAAAATTCCTGTGACAGCTTGGGAATAACTTTTCATTTCATTCAGGGTGGAAACCCCACTGTCCAGTGCATAGGTATTGACGGGGTAAGCCAGTGAGTTACAGAGCCACAAAGAAATGATGTCACCTAGGAGGCGAGAAATAAGACCTGCAAAAAATCCTAGGATGCCCTCTTCCCGATAGATGGTTGCAATGGAGTCACAAAGTCTACAGTACTTGGATTCTCTGCCAATAAATTGTACCATAGATCTCAGAGTGATCACATGGAAGGGGTGTGTGATGAGGGCAGCAGCAGAACGGGCCATCATCTCTCGAGTTGTCTCCTTGATAACTCCGTCAAAGCAAAATGAAACTTCTTTCTGTGCATTTCCAGGTCCTAACTCCTCATTCTTATCACACTCCTGGTAATGCTGTAAAACTTTACCATGGACCACAGTTCCAAGGACTCCTGAACACAGTCTTGGTGTTAAGCCTGTGAACAACCCACGCTTCCCATCGATGCTCGCAATGTGCTGAGCATAACAAAAGAGCCCAGGAAGCTGACATACTTGCCACCCAAAAATATTTCGGCCTATTGTTGGAGGCAGAGGCTCATATCCCACCTGGATGAGCACCTTCACGTACATGAGCGGCTGGGATAGGATGGTATGAACCTAAAACCGCTATTAAAAAACATAGGATATTTAAATGTACATCAAAAAATGCAATAACTTAAATTAAAATATCATGGAATGGGCTTGATAATAGAAAGCTTATGGTAGATTTATTCACAAGCACCAAAAACTGGAAACAACCCAATATCCTTCGATGTGTAAATGGATGAAAAATATGTACAAACCATCCAATACTACTCAATAGTAAATAGATAAAAACCTACTGATGCACTCAACAACCCAGACAGAGCTTAAAGGTGATATGCAGAGGGGAAACAAAGTCTGTCTCAAAAGGTTGCCTATTGCATCATTCCATGTGTATGACCTTCTTCCAGACAAAATGGTAGCAACTGAAAATTGCTCAGTTCTTAAACTTTGCAGTGAAGGAGCGTGTGACAAAAGATTTAACAGAAGGGAATTGTTTGATTGCTCTATAATTTTATTGTATGGTGCGCCCATAAATCTTTACCAGGATGGACAAAGATTATTTTCTTTCCCGACACCTGCATGCCAGCAGCACCGCCATTCTGGCTCTCCCTGGGGCCCTCCAGACATGGTCCCTCCCAGGACGCTTGCAATCACTCATCTTCTGTCTGGAACACTCCATGCCCAGAGGTCCACACTCATTGCCCCCTCACTAATTCCCCTTTAAAAAAAAAATTGACGTATGCTAACTCAAAATATATATTTTTCACCTATATTTCATTAGTCAAAATAATGTCATGTGTGAGCTTCCCCGGTGGCGCAGCGGTTGAGCGCTGGGCTGCGAAGCTGCCCGTGGCCTCTGCAGCGCCGGTTCGATCCCCGGCTGCTCCCCAACCAATGGAGGAGGGTCCCGCATGGCGCGCAGACCTCTCCTGCCGCCCGCTGCTCCCCTCAGCAGTGTACTTCGGTCCTTCTGCCTGCTCTGCTCCCCACTCTGGCTCTGGTGAATTCTCTCACCCTCCCGTGCTTCTGACTGTACCCAGTGCTTGTATAAATAAATAAATAAATCTTTAAAAAAAAAATAATGTCATGTGGTCTGTTATAGGTACAGAGGGAACTGGGAAATGTGACTTTGGAAAAACATGGGCATATTGACTCCAAAGAAAATTAAAATCTTTTCATAAAAAAAAGAGAACGGTGAATGGTTTTTACAATAGGCAAACATGAGGGTCTCCCACTGTCCTCCATGGGAGCAGGGACTGCCTGATTGTTCATTGGTTTCTCGCTAGCACCTATGGCCATACCTGGCACAGAGTATCTTAAAAACTCTAGAATAAATTACTGTCATCTCACTGGTCCTCTATAAAATAATAGCCAAAACCCCTATTTAAACGATCTCATTAAATTTCACATCTTTTTATTATTAATTAAAGTGATAACTTTTTTAATATATTTTTTATAGAGGCATGTTTTATTTATTTATTTGTTTGTTTGTTTTGTTTATACATGCACTGGGTACAGTCAGAAGCGCGGGAGGGTGAGAGAATTCACCGGAGCCAGAGCAGGGAGCAGAGCAGGCAGAAGGACGAAGTACACTGCTGAGGGGAGCAGCGGGCGGCAGGAGAGGTCTGCGCGCCATGTGGGACCCTCCTCAGTTGGCCTGGGAGCAGCCGGGGATCAAACCTGTGCCGCAGAGGCCGCGGGCAGCTTCGCAACCCTGCTCTCAGCCGCTGCACCACCGGGGAGGCCCTAAAGTGATAACTTTTGATGATAGAGGTTTAGTCAAAGGAGATAAATTTTTACCCACTAAGGTAAGAGAAATGAGGCTTTTTCCAGATGATGGAGTTGTGTTGGGGCAAGGGAGAATCCCCCCCCCCACCCCATCTGGGTTCTTCTAAGACTCAATGGATGAGCAAATCCACAACAGACAGATTCGTGGGCGAACAGACCAAGATTTAAAAGCATGTGTGTGGGGAATTACATGCTTATGAATTCTAAAGAATAATGGTGTGAACCTGTGATGTTTACTTTGTGTTTAGGGCCCTGAGGCATCTGGAGAGAGGGGGAGAGATGTTCCAGGATGGGCAGATAAGAAGGGGGTGACTCAGCTTCTCTCTGAGAGTAAAGGTGAGATTCTCGGGGGAGCAGACATGGTCACTGTACACGTGACCAGTTTGATTCCCTCCAAACTACTGAAACATTCTTGTGGGATCTAAAAGGTGGGACCATGATTACGTCTTTTCTCAGGAAAAGGGAAAAGGACAAAAAGCTCCTAAGTCCTCAGGACTCTTAATTTAAAATATTCTGCACTATTGAAGTGACAGTAACAGCTTCCTTAGGCACAGGGTCTCCACGCTGGTGACATCCCTGGAGGAGACCCTCCCTGGGCGTGTGGAGAGAAGCCCACCCAACCCTTTTGGGGAGACAGGTCAGCAAAGTGGGGCTCCTGTAAGAGTGAAGAAATTGGGAGCAAGATTTAAAAATAGAGGGAAGTTAAGCATGATGGGGACAGACAGGGCCTGAGAAGAGAAATGGCCAATGAGAAGGTCCCTGTGACGGGAAGATGGATGACGATGCCCTAAAACCCGCGTTCCCAGAGAGTTGCTGCTTTTCTTGCTCCATCAGCACCTTATGTTTCTTTAGATGACAGTGTAGGGAGAATGCTGGGCACAGAGGAAGAGTTTAAAACAGGAGAGAAGAAATGTAGTTTCAGAAAAGAGAACTGAGAGGAGACTGAGAACAGGAGAACCATGAGGTTAATGAAAACGACCATTAAACACAGAGCCCCGCCCTGTCCCCAGCATGGGATAGATACAGAAATAGTGGAGGAAAAGAGGGCGGCTCTGATGCCCAACTGTACATAGCAGTTTAGCGAAAAATGAAAGGGTAGATGTGTTAGAGTTGTCCATACAAATAGTCCTATAGATTGTGTGTGTGTGTGTGTGTGTAAATGATTTCTTACAAGTATTACAAGGAACCGGCCAACATAATTATGTTGACTTAGGTTGCCTTTAGTCATTTTTCCCTTCAAGTTCTAAGTATACCTTCAGTCCCCAAATCAAATCCCACCCCTTCTCTCTAACCACTTCAGCTTGGATTCTTTCCAGTGGTGCCCCAAAAAGGGAAGAAGAGAAAAGTTGCCAGAAGTGAAAGGTGTACGTTTCTTCATGTATTATTCTTCGCTTCTGTTTTCTTTTTCAGTTTGTTTCTGTCTCCTCATCTCATAACTTAAAAAAGAAAATCAGCACACACATCACTCTATATTGTCCTGTTTTATCACTATAGCTTTATAGATTCCCCAGCTACTTTACCAGGTAAAGGAGGGCAAAGAACACATCTTATCTTTTTTTTTCCTAAATCATCCACAGCATCTGGAAGAGTGCTAAATATTTAACGAACAGTATTTGCTTGAGTTACTTGTTCTTTTTTAAAAGATTCATTTATTTAGGCATATAAGAGCTGGGGTACAGGCCAGAGATGCGGGGGGGTGGGGGCGGTGGTGGTGAGAGGATTCACCAGAGACAGAGTGGGGAACAGAACAGGCAGATTGACCAAAGTACACTGCCGAGGGGAGCAGCGGGCAAGTCAGGAGAGGTCTGCTGTGCCATGTGGGTTGCTCTCTGGCTGGCGGGGACAAACTCATGCTGCAGAGGCTGCAAACTGCTTCATAACGCGGTGCTTAACCCCTTGCACCATCAGAGAGGCCCGGGTTACTTCTTTTAATAAATGTTCACAATAGTTTAAGAGTGGGTGTTTTACAGAAGTATAGAGAAATCAAGTGTCTAAAACCTAATATAATATATCAATAAACTTGTTTAAAGTTAAAAATATCTCATACAAAGTAGACAGAATTGCCAAATGAATTGAAAAGATAATTTTCTTGGTCATATGAAAGAAAAATTCATATCAGGATATTTTAGAGTTGTGTTAATTTTAGACATATCTTTATGATTTTATTGTCTTTCTGGACATACCGTTCAGCTATATGGATCAATAAAAATTGCACTGGTAATACTAAAATATTTTAACATTGTTAGTGAATATGATTCTTCTTGTAGTCACTGAAAATATGCCATGTAAATTTATGTTTCACCCAACAAAAATTTTGAAAACAGATTGACATTCAAAAATCAACAAATGCTTCCTTCTCAGAGTATTACAATTATTGGCTACATTGGGAACAATAATAGAGCAAATTAAATTTGATTTCATTTCCAAGATTAGAAAGGGACTAGAATTAAGCTACTTGAAGGAGTCACTGATTATTGAATCTTATGCATTCTGATAAGCTATTTTCTCAAGCCAGGAAAATATGCATACGAATTTGACACTGAGACTTCAGGAAAGCAGATCTCTGACCTGGGTAATTCTATCAGCACCTCAGTATGTGAGCTGGAAACACTAAGTTTATAGCTCACAGGGACCCTTAGGTTGAAGGACAAAATCTCTCCAAGGGCAAAGTCAAAGAATATGCTAAACATGAGGAGGGTTGGTTGCTGATGAGAGAAAATCTCCCACAAGTCATATTCATTTTGTATTATATGGGCCCCTTTAACAGAAACTTGATTTGACATAAAGTAGGTTGGGAGCTGGGTATTGCAATGATTGAGAAGTTTCACAGAGTTTAAAGGCAGGAATGCGCTGGAGTTCTGGAAGGTAGTGAAACCCAACTAAGCTGATAGATTCTAGGAAGGAAGTGCTCTTGGTCCAAATCTGCTTCTCCTTTTTGCATTTCCTCCTGTCTTCTTTCTCCCTGATGTTTGCCTCTTTCTGGTCTTCACTTCACAAAGTGGGCTATAGTGGAAGGCACATGAAGTGGCCCACTTTATTCCTGTACATAATGTTGAAATTCCTGGATGAGACCATAGCTGGTCAGTTAGTTCATATTGCCTGAACTTCAACAGTCAGCAGTGGCCTTGGACCATCGTACCTGTCATCCATTTGACTGCCTGGAGACTGCTTCTGTGGTTTTTCTTGTAACAGGATGCTTGAATATAATTTTGAAATGCTCAGTTTTGAAACCTACCCTAAATTTCCTAGTGGTCAGTGTTAAAACAAAGTATACAAAGTACACAAAATATGTGTAACATAACAAAAAAATAAATTTTCTCCACCCTTGCTTCCTTGCTTGCTCAACAGTCAAATTACGTTTTTGATAGAGGATTGTGAAATGGGCAATTTCCATAGAAGAGTCATGAGTTTGTTCGATACTCTAGAAATAGATGTTTATTAGATATGCAATTTGGATATAGCTTGCAGTTAAAATTTATTTCTTTGGGAAACAAAATGTTGTAAAAATGACATACAAATGTCATAAGTTGAAATGGAATGGTCACATTACATTCAAACAAAAATAGTAAAATTTCAAGAAATCACAAAAAAGAGAAGCACATGCAAAATAGTATTAGGTAAAAAAGGCATTATACAAATTTTATGATATCATTTGTAGAAGCTTAAAAACATCATCTCAATTTCAGTGATTCCTGAGTTGTATGATAATGGACAATGCACTTTTTCTTTAATACTGGAACTGTTATTAATGACTACTGCTATTTTAATAATTTAAAAAGTTTTTTTTTTTAATAAAGAGAAGGTGCTATCCCTGTAGGAGGAATAGCACTGGAATAGTGGAAACACTGTCTTGATTGCTGACACGAATCAGTAGTGATACATTACTAATGCATCACTAGAAAAGGGTAACAGAGAGTGTGGTGCTGGATGAGAGCAATGCTGAAGAATATTCAGGTTCCTTTTAAATAAACTTTCCAGTTGAATATCTGATTGTT